>NC_083410.1:70650812-71289887 GCF_020745735.1 Hemiscyllium ocellatum
CTCATAGTCAGCTCTTGTAACTCTTCCTCTCTACTCCTCTCCCCCTCCCCTCTCTGCCTTCCCTCACCTCCCCCCGGCCCTTCTCCCCCTCACCCTCTCCCATCCACCCCTCAGCCCCTCCTCTACCCCGACTCTCTTCACACCTCCCTTGCCCGCCTCTCCTCCACCTTTGCTTTCTCTGCCCCACCTCTCCTCTGCCCACCTCGCCCCCCAACAGTCCAAATAAACAAAGCTGATTTTAAGAGTTGTAAACAAAGTCAGACACAAGCAATTGGATTGCAGCCAAAATCCCATGAAAAACCCTAAGCAAGCCAGCAAACTTCCCAATCCATGAAAGCAATAGAAAATAATTAAATATTCACACATTGTTCTCATCCTGGGCTACCGTTTCAATATTATGAATTGTACTTTAGTGGCTTATGTATTAGATAAACATTTTTAACTTGCCAGAAAGCTTTTCCAAATTCATAATTTTGACTTTTTTGACATCACCAGTCGGAATACATAACTATTTGGGGAACATATTGGACATTGGTTATGGAAAGTACTGCCTTAAAGAATGTGATCCCCTTTTAACACAAACCAACATTTACTATACAATTATTGAAGTTTGTATTATAGGTCGAGGTACATCATATACATGCAAAAAAATGTACTTTTGAAGCTCTTCTTCCCAAACCGGCGGTCGACTGACAATCCCTTATTAAATCCACCTTCCTTTCTACGTCTCTTATCATGTTGTGTTCAAACATTGTAATGCAACTATTCACACCTCACATGGACACATCTATTTCTTTATTATACTAACTACCAATCCTTTTGTTTTTTTTCAAATTCTGTGAATCTCTCCTGCCCTGCATCTGACCACAGACTTTCACTGACCTGCTGAGTATTTCTAACATTTTCTGTATAAATGTGTCATTGCATGGTACTATGGATGAATTCCCAATTTCCTCATTTACCCAGATACGTCAATGAATACGAGTGGGAGGAGCCTCAAGTGCAGCAAAAAATGCTGGCATAGAATAGAGTGGCCTGTTTCTGTATTACATCTTCTATGTCCAGTAGTTGTATGCCACATTCTGCTGTGAATGTGGTCTATAAACTTTATTGCTTTCATTAATTGCAGTTCAGGCATGATTTGCCAACTATGTCGTGGTTCACTGCTTCTTATCTTTGCCTTGTTCTAAACCCTCCTGCCCCGAATTACATCTTTCCTATTTTTGGTCCCTTTACTCTCCATCCTAGGTCTTACTGGGTGTCCAGCATCTTTCTGTTTATACCGGGATTTTCTTAGCAAAATTTTTAAGTTTAATTTGACTGCTTTAAAATAACTCGTGAGATTTGATCAGTATACAGGATCATTTGGAAGTGGAGAAAACAGATCTAAGAAATAAAGCAGATACTTAATAGTGAAAGAAATTTTAGACAAAGAAGTAAATTGATATCTTAGTTACTTCTTTCTCTCTCTGAACATCAATGTCCAGATGCCACGTCTGTTGCAGATACAAACATTTTAAACTTTCTGAATGCTTTTCAACTACCATTGCTTTCTCTTGCACATTCTCCTCCATTTTCTTTCTTCCTCCTTCACCTTCTTGTGATCCTCCCCAAGTTTTTACATCATAGATTGTTGCAAGACTCCCCTCATAATGGCTATGTTGTGCAGCATATTGACACAGATATCAGTATTTATTGAGCTGAATACTGCAGCACTTCTCTAGTTTGGTACAGGTAGTGGAAGCATTGTTTGTCTGTTCTATACTACTCCTTGTATTCCATGTTGGAGCCTTGAACCATGGTGGTAACATTGTTGGTTGGTAGCCAACCTTTGATCTGCAGTGCTAGGTTAAATCAGATGGAACAGCGCCCAGAGCAATGCATGGGCGTGCTAGTCTTGGAGTAGCACGAGGGCAGCGAGAACTGGCTGGAGACCGGTGCGGGGAGGCAGTCATGGAATTTACCTTGGAGCAGCTGAATGCTCATCCAGAGCAAACTGGAGGCTTGGAGCAGAGTGGGGACGGCTGTTGGACAATTGCTATCGGAAGCAAGAAGAAATAATCCAGGACCTAATGGAGTCATGGAGACCTACAGCACAGGAAAAGACCCTTCATGTCTACACCAGTCAAAAACAACCGCCTAACTATTCCACTTGGCCCATAGCATTGTATGCCTTGGCATTGCAGGTGCGCATCTCAATACATCTTTAATGTAGGTTTCTTCCACTACCACCCTTAGTGAGTTTCACATTTCCACCACCCTCTGGGTGAAAACGCTTTTTCTCACATCTCCTCTAAACCTTCTGCCCCTTATCTATGTCCCTTAGTTATTAATCCTTCCATCAAGGGGATAAATGTCTTCCTGCCTATCCTCGACATCCCCCTCATAATTTTATAAGTCTCAATTGTGTCCTCCCTCAATCTCCTTTGCTTGAAGAAAAACTACCTCAGACTGCCCAATGTCTCTTAATAATTGAAGCTCTCCAGCCCAGTTAACATCCAGGAAAGTCTCCCTTGCACTTTCTACAGTACTATTACATCCTTCATAGAAGTGGATTCCAGAGCTGCACGCAGTATTCTAACTGTAGCCAACTAATGTTTTATACAGTTCGAGCATAACCATCCTGCCCCTAACCTCTGTGCTTCAGCAAGGCAGCTATCTCATATGCCTTCCTAATCACTTCATCCATTGTGCTGATACCTTAAGGGATCAATGTACATCATGCCTTGGTCTCACGGAGCCTTTGTGCTTCCCAGGCTCTTACTAATCATCATGTATTCCCTTGCCTTGATTGTCCTGCTCAAGTACATCACCTTACATTTATGTGGGTTGTATTCCATTGCTGCTGATCAGCCTGTCTGTATCATTGTGTAATCCAAGGTTATTCTCCCCTCCCTTTATCACTCTGCCAATTTTTGTAGTATACCCAAACTCAGCAATTGTGGATCCAATTCACCAAATTTCCTTGGGTTCCATGGACTCTTTTTGCTATCAGTCTCTCTTATGGGACCTTATTAAAAGTCTTGCTGAAGTCCAAGTAGATGACCTCAAAAGCATTGCCCTCATCTACACACCTCATTACCTCTGAAAGATTCAATCAAGTTGGTCAGACATCACCTCCCTTTAACAAAACTGTACTGACTATTCTTAATTAATCCTTGTCTCTCCAAATGTAGATTAATCCTACCTCTCAGAAATGCTTCCAATTGTTTCCGCACCACAGCGGTTATGTTGACTGGCCTGTAGTTTCCTCGTTTATCCCTGCTCTATTCACGAAATGGAACTACATCGGCTATCCTCCAATTCTCTGGCACCTCTCCTGCAATTCAAAATTTTTCCAAGCACCCTTTCTCTTTCCTCCCTCCACAATCTGGGATATGCTTAATTTGGCCCTGGAAGTTGTATCTACTTTTACGTCTGCCAGATAACTCAGAATCTCCTCTCTCTCTATGCTAATTTATTTAACTGTATCACAGACCTTCACCCCCTCACTAATGAACTCCAACACAGTATTAACTTAGAACCCTACTTACATCCTCTGGCTCAACATAGAAATTATTGCTGTGGTCCTTAATGGGCGCTTATTCCTTCGTTATCCTTTTGCCTGTAATGAAAAAAAACTTAGAATTTTCCTTTCTTTCACTTGCCAGTATCCTTTCATATCCCCAATTAGTTCTTCTAACTTTATTAAGTTCCCTTTTGCACATTCTGTACTCCTGTTGGGCTTCTCTTGTCTTGAGGCCTTGTTATCTGCCATAAGACTCCCTTTTTCTTTTAATTCCTGTAGATCCCATGAAATCCAGCGTTCACAAGATTTGATTTTCCCACCTTTTCTCTTTATTGGAACAAGTTGACTCTGTACTCTCCATATTTCCTTCTTGATTTCATCCCACTGTTCTGAGACAAATTTACCTGAAAGAAGGTGCTTCTGTTCCTCTCTTGCCAAATCATATCTGATCTCCTTTAGATTAGAATTTTGATTTCAGGCTCATTCTTGTCCTTTTCCATAACAATCTTGAGTCTAATGGAGATACAGTTGCTGTTTGCAAAATATATTGACCACTTACCATCTTCATAAACTAAGATTAAATCCAGGACTATGCCTCCGCCTTTTATGTATTGGCTTAAAAAAACTGCTCTCGATGCATTTTAAGAATTCTGCTTACTCTAAATCTTTCATACAAAGACCACCTCAGTTAATACTGGGGAAGTTGAAATCTGCTAGTATCACTACCCTATTACCTTTACACTTTTCTGAATCTATATATTCTTCATGATCATTGAAGAACCTTCCACAGGATTATTTAAAAACTATTTAATGTGTCTAGCTGGTTGGGATTATGTTCTTAGCTGCGCATTTAGTTATGGTATCCCGCAAGACTCCATCCTAAGGCCATTTCTGTTCTGCATTTTCAGTCTAATCCTTAGCAGCATCAACAGTTTCCAGGTATATACTGCCAACATCCAGCTTCATTGTTGTGTTTCTTGACTCCTCCACAGTGTCTATGTTATCAGGTTGCTTGTCTCAGTCTCAGAACTGGGTGCACAGAAATTTCTTGTAATTAAATGTTGCAAACAGCAAGTGTATTTTCTGGGTCTTTGAGACCAATCTCATTTCGTGGCCATTGTTGAATAATGGAAAATTTACAGCGCAGGTAAAGGTCACTTGCCAGTCATGTCTCTGCAAGTCAGGAAATAATCCACTTTCTTTCTTTCCGGCATTTGGACCACATCCTTGACAGTTACAGCATTTAAGATGCATATCCAACACTTTTTTTTTAAATGAGTTGAAACTTCCCATCTCTGCTCCTATTTCAGACAGAGTTCTAGATCACTAACGCCTTCTGGGTGAAAATAATCTTCATAGAGTCATAGAGATATATAACACAGAAACAGATCCTTCGGTTCAACTTGTCCATGCTGGCCAGATATCTTCAACTGATCTATTCCCATTTGCCACCACTTGGCCCATTTCCCTCTAAACCCTTTCTATTCATACATCCATCTAGATACCTTTTAAATATTGTAATTGTACCAGCCTCCATCACTTCCCCTAGCAACTCATTCCACACATGCACCACCCTCTGCCTGAAAAGGTTGCCCCTTTGGTCTCTTTTAAATCTTTCCCCTCTCGCTGTAAACCTATAGCCTCGAGTGCTGGACTCCACTACCGCTCTAATCTTTTACCAATCACTTCAAATCTAATCACTAGACTAGAGTGCAGATGAACATGTAGCTGCAGGGCTGCTGCAGGAGGGAAGGCTTCAGATATGTGGATCATTGGAATACCTTCTTGGGAAGGTGGGACCTGTGCAAGAACGATGGGTTGCATCTGAACTGAAGGAGCACCAATATCCTGGGCAGGAGGTTGCTGCAGCTCTTTGGGAGGGTTGAAACTAGATTGGCAGGGGGGTGGGAACTTGAGCTAAGGATCAGGTACGGCATAAGTAGTGAATAGCCAGATACAGTGTGCAGAGACTCTGCAAGGAGGGATTGGCACTTGATAGGGCAAAGATACAGTGTGATGGATTGAAGTGTATCACTTTTAACGCAAGAAGTATCGGGAAAAAGTGTAACAAACTCAGAGCACGGATTAGTACTTTGAATTATGTTGTGTGGCCATTACAGAGCCTTGGATATGATAGGGGTAGGAATGGTTGTTGAGTGTTCCAGGTTTTAGATGTTTCAAAACGAATGGTGTGTTGGTAGTGGATGGAAAGCATTCAGCCTGGAGCTTAGTAGTCAATGATGTTGCGTAGGGATTGGTTCTGGGACCTCTGCTCTTTGTTATTTTTATAAATGACTTTGATGAGGAAGTGAAATGGCGGGTTAGTAAGTTTGCTGATGACATGAAGGTTGGAGAGGTTGCGAATAGTGTTGAGGGCTGTTATAGGTTGAAATGGGGCATTGACAGGATGCAGAACTGGGCTGATAAGTGGCAGATGGAGTTCAACCTGGAAAAGTAGAATTTGAATGCAGAATATGGGTTTAAAGGCAGGAATCTTGGCAGTGTAAGAAACAGCGGGATCTTAGGATACATGTCCATAGATCCAGCGAAGTTGCCACACAGGTTGATAGGGTTGTTAAGGAGGTGTATGGCGTGTTGATTTTCATTAGCAGGGGATTGAGTTTAAAAGCCATGAAGTTATGCCACAACTCTCGAAAGCCCTGATTAGAGCACACTTGGAATATGGTGTTCAGTTCTGGTCGCCTCATTCTAGGAAAGATATGGAAGCTTTAGAGAGGGTGCACAGGAGATTTACCAGATGCCACCTCGACTGGAGGGCATGTCTTATGAAGAAAGGTTGAGGGAGATTGGTCTTTTCTCATTGGAGCGAAGAAGGATGAAAGGTGACTTGATGGAGGTGTTCAAGATGTTGACAGGCATAGATAGAGTGGATAACCAGAAATTTTTTCCAATGGCAGAAATGTCTATCACAAGGGGGCATAATTCTAAGGTAATTGGGGGAAGATTTAGGAGAGATGTCTGAGGTAAGTGGTTGGTGTTTGGAATGCATTGCCAGCAGTGACAGTAGAGTCCGATACATGAGGGACATTTATGCGACTCTTGGATAGGCACATGGAAGATAGTACAATGAGGGAATGTAGGTTAGTCTGAGCTTACAGTATGATAATAGAGTGGCACAACATCGAGGACCGAAGTGCCCTGTACTGTTCTATGTTCACTGATCTTTCTGCAAAAGTAAATAATAGGACCTTCCCATCGACTCTATCCAGGCTCCTCACAATTTATACAGCTCAATAAAATCCGCTGTTCAAGGAAAAAAACATTGCTTATCTAATGTTTCCTCATTGCTGAATTATAATACCTCCTCCCTGGCAATGATCAAAGGTAGTTCCCTCCTTTGCAAGCTTTGATATTGGCAGGAGCTGAGACTAGGAGGTCTAGGTACAGATGCTAGTGGAGAGGGTTGTGGCAATTTTGGGCTCTGGGATTTTGCTAAGTGTTTGGAGTTGGAGGGGAACTTGCATGCTCCATGGGATTCATTATTGTTGAGACTACTGGTGAATTCTTCTCACACTGCTGATATGAAAGTCCAAATGTCCCATATGTCTAATACAAATATAGAAGGTAATATTACTAAGTGACTGCATTAGGTAATAAATAATTAATTTAGAATGAAACAATAACCCTCAACAGGGACCTTTTTACAAAAAACGTTTCCTGCTTTCAACCACACATGTATGCCAGACCAGCTATTTCCACCTTTGTTACATAGCCTGATTCTGTCCAAACCTCATCCCAGTTGCCGCTGAAATCCTCATATATCTTTGCCACTTGATTATTCACTCCACTCACACCCATGTTCTCATGGTCTACCCTCTTGCATCCAAAATCGTGTTCATGTTTTAACTCTAATTATATCACATTCGCCCATCATCCCTGTGCTCAGTGATCTCCACTGGTCCCTGGTTAAGCAGTTTTCTGAGTTTAGAATTGCAATTCTCATTTTCAGATTCAGATTCCTTCATGGCTTCACCCCTCTCAATTTCAGTAATTTCTTGCAGTATCCAACCCTTTAAGATAATATGTCTTTTTATTCTGGCCTCTTGAGGATTACTAATTTTAATTGCTTTACTTTTGGTGGTATCTTCTGGTTCCATCAAAAAGCTTTTGATTTGCCTCATTAAACCTCACTATATCTCAATATGTGGTTCTGTTCGCCGAGCTGGGAATTCGCCAAGTGCTTCACAGGAGGCTCCTAACCACCTGAGGATGTCACCTAGACAGGGGACGAAACGTCTGCAACACAAATTCCCAGCTCAGCGAACAGAACCACAACAACGAGCACCCGAGCTACAAATCTTCTCCCAAACTTTGAACACCTATGGGCGAGAGACGCTAAGACAAGCCAGGAAATGAAAATCTTGTGCCGACCGCCTAAGCGCCACATACGAACAACTCCGGTTCCTGCATGAATGCTGAAAAAATAGAATCCTTCCACCATGTGTCAGATACAGACCACCAGACATTTCCGCCATATGCAGACAGCTCACAGACACAAAAAGAACAATACTGGCCAAGGGACTCAACTACAACCACAGGGACGCCAAGACAGCAGACTTCCTAACAGCACTAGAATGCACACTCAGGAACAATGGACTGACAGAAGAGACACAACAAACAGTGAGGCAAAGTATCGTACCTCTGATAACAAGGAAAAGACAAACACATAACCTCAATACCAAGGAGAGGGCAACACTAAAATCACTAAGAAACGATAAGAACATAATCATACTACCAGCAGACAAAGGCGGAATGAGGTCATCCTGGACAAAGCAGAGTACATCCAAAAAGCACAACTACTTGCAGATACCAACACCTACCAAAAGAGGGAGCTTGACCCCACCCCACAGCTCACCAATAGGATAAATAACACACTGAGGAATCTACAAATAAATGGACAGATAACCAGGTTTGACCTACAAAGAATGAAACCTGAAAGCAACAACACGCCCAGATTCTATAGACTACCTAAAGTGCACAAACCAGACATCCCACTCAGACCCATAGTTTCACTACCAGGGACACCATCACACAAACTGACTAAAGAACTACAGCAGAAACTAAAACACCTGATCAGCGGATCCAGACACTCTATACAATCAACACAGGAAATCTTGGACATCATCAGAAATATACACATTGACAAGGAAGAAACCATGGTCTCATTCGATGTAATGGCACTGTTCACCTCTATTGACAAAACCCTAGCCAGAGAAACAATAGCCAACCTACTGGACATACAGAACAGATAACAGGATGTTGAACCTATCAACAAAGATGGCATACTTAAACTACTGGACCTGTGCCTCACAACACATTTCATATTCAACAATCAAATATACAAACAAATCAACGGCACACCCATGGGCTTACCCATCTCTGGACTCGTAGCGGAAGCAGTAATGCAAAGGTTAGAACAAACAGTCTTACCACAAATTCAACCCAAACTCTGGGTCAGATATGTGGATGACACCTTCATAATCTTTAAAAACACAGAAATAGAGAACACACACCGGATCATCAACGCCACACTCACAGGAATCCGATTCACGAGAGAGGAAGAAAAGGACAACCAACTCCCATTCCTAGACGTGATGGTACAGAGAACACGAAACGGAGAATTCAGCACAAAGGTATACAGGAAAGCCACACACAGAGATCAAGTCCTGAACTATGAAAGCAACCACCCCAACACACACAAAAGAAGTTGTATCAAGACACTATTCAAAAGGGCCACAACACACTGCAGCACACCAGCACTGCAAAAAGAGGAAGAAGAACACCTATACAATGTATTCGCCAAAAATGGATACCCGCGCAATTTCATCAACAGATGCCTAAGGGAAAGACAACAGAACGATGACATGC
Source organism: Hemiscyllium ocellatum (assembly GCF_020745735.1). Classification (NCBI taxonomy): domain Eukaryota; kingdom Metazoa; phylum Chordata; class Chondrichthyes; order Orectolobiformes; family Hemiscylliidae; genus Hemiscyllium; species Hemiscyllium ocellatum. Next base: position 70,660,210 of record NC_083410.1, read on the forward strand.
TGCAACCTAAAGGGCTAGCCACACTACCATACATCAGGAACATTTCCGAACTGACAACCAGACTACTGCGACCACTAGGACTCATAACAGCACACAAACCAACAGCCACTGTCAGACAACAACTCACCAGGACAAAGGACCCGATACCCAGCATGAGCAAAACCAACGTAGTGTACAAAATCCAAAACAAGGACTGCACAAAACATTACATAGGGCAAACAGGAAGACAGCTAACGATCCGCATCCATGAACACCAACTAGCCATGAAAACGACACAACCAGCTATCTTTAGTGGCCACACAGGCAGATGACAAGCAACATGAGTTTGACCGGGACAACACGACTATTATAGGACAAGCCAAACAGAGAACAGCCAGGGAATTCCTAGAGACATGGCACTCATCCACAGATTCAATCAATAAGCACATCGACCTGGACCGAATATACCGACCACTGCAGTAGACAGCTGAAACTGACAACCAGAAGCAGCAGATTCAAACCACCACAAATGCCGGAGGAAAGATCACAGAAGCGCTTCACAGGAGGCTCCCAAGCACTGAGGATGTCACCTAGACAGGGGATGAAACGTCTGCAACACAAATTCCCAGCTTGGCGAACAGAACCACAACAACGAGCACCCGAGCTACAAATCTTCTCCCAAACTTTGGGGAGTTGAAATGTTGGGCCACAGGGCGGTGTGGTTGATTGGTGCAGGTGTCCCAGAGATGTTCCCTAAAGCACTCTGCTAGGAGAAATTATTTGCCCAATTGCTTTGTAGCTGAAAATGTGTTGCTGGAAAAGCACAGCAGGTCAGGCAGCATCCAAAGAGCAGGAGAATCGACGTTTCGGGCCTGAGCCCTTCTTCATTCCTGAAGAAGGGCTCATGCCCGAAACGTCGATTCTCCTGCTCTTTGGATGCTGCCTGACCTGCTGCGCTTTTTCAGCAACACATTTTCAGCTCTGATCTCCAGTATCTGCAGTCCTCACTTTCTCCTCTAATACATATGCAACTGAGTTGTCCAGACTGAAGTTCAACCCTGTTTATCTCAAAGTAACTCATCTCAGCCAGCACCCTGGCATGCTGGACAAGTGAGGGCATAAAATAGTTTCCTGTTTTTTGAATGCATTGTTTATAGAGAAAAGAATGATATTATCAATAAAAACAATAGATTCAATAGATTGAATGACGATTCTTAAACGTTTATTCATTTCATATCAACACTAATGAAAACTTATATTTAAAATCTTCCAAATATGATTTCCAACCTTCCACTCTGCATCCATGCTGTATCCACACTTCCTCCTTTATTTATCTGAGGTATTTATTCATGGTCAGCTAATAAATGGGGAGTACTTTTGCCTACCAGAATGGACAGTTAAGCATATTCCTTTTTTTTTAAAGATACAATATATTGTTATCTTCACAAGGTCTTTGGTGTTAGAATTTGATGGACTAGAGTGAAAAGCAATGTACATACATAGCTTTCATGATTCCGTGTAAACACTGCAATGATTTCCATAAAGAAATTCAAATTCTCAACAGCAAAGTTGAAGGATCGCACAACAAAGGTTAAGTTCAAAGGTTTTTACTACAATAATCCATTTTGTTTTTAATTTATTCAAACACTGGATGTAGGTTTGCTTGCTGAGCTGGAAGGTTTGTTTTCAGACGTTTCATCACCATACTAGGTTACATCATCAATGAGCCTCCGGATGAAGCACTGGTGGTATAGTCCACTAAATCCTGATTGAACACTGAGCAATTTATACTTTAAACTACAGAAAAAGGACTTTTTTCCTTTTTATTCTTTGCTTTAAACCCCGTATCATAGTTATACTTCACACTCCATATTAAATAGACATCCAATTCTCCTGGCACCAGTCAAAGCGTTTACTCACACCTTGGATTAACTTTTCTTATTCTTAGTCAGCCTGGTAGCCTGGTAACCTGTAACCCCAGAACCCCTTTCATGATTTGGACTTTTCTAGAGGTGTTCCATCCAATTTATGTTCCTTTAATTATATGCTCATGAATTTCTTCTGAATTCTTGGAAAATAAACTGTAGAGACTTGCCGTCTCTCTTTACTCCCCAGTTTTCTCTTACATTCTGGCAGACCTTTTGTGAAATTCACCATTACATGTCGAAGAACTTTGCGAATAAAATCCTGAAGTACCTTTCCCTTTCAAAGCCCAAGTGCATGGTCATGTGAATTAAATGAATCTTGTAGCCAAATAGAAAATCTAATTAGCTATCCTTTAGACTCCTAATATAATTTTATCTTGAAGATAGCTGAAGTATAAGTGTTTGCAAAACTTGACTTCAACACTTTCCTGGAAGTTTGGGGCTAATAGTCTATCCACTATTAGCACAATTGCTTTTGTCTTTGTGGACAAAGGGAATCACTTTTTGTACCTGTTTCCCAGCAACGCGGGCCACTTTGAATCTTTAACTATCAGACCGTCAAATTCACATAACCCTCTTCATTCTGCCATTTTAAATTAAAATATAGTCCTAACAATAAATGGGTTGTTACAAACCTCACATTTGTAATAATATTCTGTGTTACTCAACATGTTTTCCTTAAACTGCTTATATAGTCAATATATATGAAGCTTGAATTTAAAATGTGAATAAATGGAGCTGATTGTTTAACTCAGCTTACTGCCTATGTGTTAATTGTTCAAGCTAGGAACATTCCAGAACGAGTGGTGTAAGTGGAAAAAAGCTTGAATCAAATGGATTGTTAAATGGATTACAGCATTGTTTGTTTTGCATGGTTCTGCTTGCAGTGAATGCTAAATCAGTTTTATAGGAGAGTACAAAGAACTTGCAAATGTGTTAATTTCATGCTCTGAAAATGAAGTTCACAGTTTTAGTTTTCTCCTGTTGATTTACTGTATCACTCATCTGCTCAATACATGTAAATTCTGCTAATATTTTTATACAGGGGTTTACAGATTCTATGCATCTTGTGTATATCACAATTATTTTCCACTCATTGAGGAACTAGTCTAGAGTGGACTGTAAAATGTGCTGAAATGAAAGCTGTTATTGTCTGTAGCAATCATTTTGTTGTCATGCTCAATAGTAGTATCATGTTATGCAATACAGATTGTTGTCACGATGAAGATGAGAGTTTGTTTTCACGGGGACTGTGCAACTGCTACTTGTGTCAGTGCCATTGTGAGCAAAAGATAGAAAATGAGATTGAGGTGGATTAGTTTATTTCTTTATGTTGGTTCTATCATTATCAGATGCATAACTAACATAGCAGCTATATCCTTAAGGAATTGGTGATGCCAGTAATGATGGTAAAGTCCTTACCTCTGGACCAGGAGGCCTGTTCCAAGAGATGTGTAATAACAACTCTGAAAAGGTCAATCAAAAAGTATCTATTATTGAACTACTCTTAAGACATTAGTTTTAAGGGTCATGTGGCACAGTGGTAATGTCCTTCTGGGCTAGCAGGAACAGGTTCAAGTCCCACCTGTCCTTGAAGTGTCATAAGGCACGCTCTGGCTGAAGAATTCCCCCTCATCTCAGTTATGAACGGTCGCCCCTTCACTCTAAGGTTGTGCTGTCAGGTTCTAGTCTCTCCTATTAGTGGAAATTCCTTCTTTACATTCATTCTGGACAGAATTTTGTAAGTTTAATGAGATCCTTTCTCATCCTTTTTAACCTCCAAGTACAGACCCAAGATCATTCTTCATATGACAAGCCCTTCATTCCTGGGATCATTCTTCTAAACCTTCTCTAGACCCTGTCCAAAGCATGACATCCTTCCTTAGTTACAGGGCCCAGAAATTGCCCACAGTATTACATTTGTGGTCTGACCAGAGTCTTACACCGTTTCAGCAGTACATCTCTACTCTTGCATTCTTGCCCTCTTGAATTTAGTGCTAGCACTTAAGTGTCTGAATTAATTATTTGCTCATGGGACATTGACATCTCTGGCAACCCAGGATTATTGCTTGTCCCAAGCTGCCCTTAAGAAGGTGAGCCTCCTTCTTGAACTGCTGCAATCTACATGCTGTAGGTTGACCCACAATGCCCTTGGGGATAAAATTCAAGGATTTTGAACCAGAAGGAATGGTGATATATTTCCAAGTCACGATGGTGAGTGGCTTGGAGGGGATGTCTCAGGTGGTGGTGCTCCCATGTATCTGCTGCACTTATCCTTCCATTGGCCATGAATTTGGAAGGAACGATCTAAGGATCTTTGGTGAAATTCAGCAGTGCATACTGCTGCTACTGAGAGTCAATGGTGGAAGGAGTGGATGCTTATAGATGTGATCTCAGTCAAGTGGACTATTTTGTCCTGGATGGTGGTGTTGGAGTTGCACTCACCCAGGCAAGTGAGAGGTATTCCATCCTGACTAGTGCCTTGTACATGGTGGACATCAGCAGTGAGTTACACTTCACAGTATTTGTAGCCTCTGACCTGCTTTTGCAGTCACTGTGTTTGTGTGATGGGTCCACTTGAGTTTCTGATCAATAGTAATTCCAAGGATGTTGAAAGGTGGGGAATTCAGTGATGGTAACGTTGTTGAATGTCAAGGGGCAATGGTTAAATTAGCATTTACGTGGTTCAAATGTTACTTGCCACTTGTGAACCTAAAGCTGGATATTGTCCAGATCTTGTTGCATTTAAGTGTGGACTGCTCCAGTGTCTGAGGAATCATCTGAGCTGAACATTGTGCAACCATCAGTGAAGATCCCCAGTTCTGACGTTTTGATTGAAGGAAGGTCATTAATGAAGCAAATGAAAATGGTTGGTCCTTGAACACTACCCTGAGAAACTCCTGCAGAGATGCTCTGGACTGACCTCCAACACCCATAATCATCTTTCTATATGCCAGGTACAACTCCAACCAGCAGAGTGTTTAACCCCTGAAACCCATTGATGCCAGTTTTGCTTGGGTCCTTAATACTTCACTTAGTCAAACGCAGCTTTGATGTCAAGGATTATCACTCTCGCTGTCGTCCTTTTCCCACCTCAGTCAAAGCAAAATGCTCAGAGATATAGTATGGTTTTACCTCCTTCATCTTTATTCCGGGCCCTGGAGGGAGAGAGAACGATTGCCTGTGTGCACAGAGACAGGAGTTCTTGGCCTTCTCTCGAACAGAAGTTTCTTAATGAATTATATAGTCATTTTACAGGGAGGAGCATCCAGATAAGGCAATATACATATTGATTGGGTGACCGTTACAATCAGCAAGTGTCAAAAGTAAAAATTAAGTCTTCTGGCGTTATACAATGAATAACTGGCTTCACAAAATGAAGACTCTTCACTTTGTTAACTGACTTTACATACTGAATGCTTCTTCATCTTGTTAAATGACTCCACGTAATGAATGCTTTTCCACTTTGTTAACCCACTACCCTTGCCTGCAGCACCTCATTGTTTACTGCAAATTTGTTTGACCTGAAGTCATGAGATTTGATTTTTTTTTTACTATCACATGTTCCTAGAGACAGTGAAAAATTTTGTTTTGCATGCATTTCAGGCAGATCATACCATAAAAAGTGTTATAGGGTAATAGAAAAGAGCAAAGAATGCAATGTTACAGCTTTAGAGAAGGTACACAAAGAATGAAATGAACGTTAAATTTTAAATTTGAGAGGTCTGTTTGGGAGGCTACTAAAAGTGAGAAATAAGCTGTTCTTGAACCTGTTGATCGGAGTGTTTAAGCTTTAGTATTTTCTGCTTGATGGAAGAGATTATAACTGGGGTGACAGGGATCTTTGATTATGTTGGCTGCTTTCCCAAGGCAACAAGAAGTATGGATGGAAGGTTGGCTTGGGTGAAGGACTGGACTGTGTTCACAACTATCTGTAGTTTTTGATACATCTGGGCAGACCGGTTTCCATACCAAGGTGGGATACATCCGGAGAGACTGCATTCTACGGTGCAGCTATCAAAAAAATTGTAAGTATTTACGTACAGACCAAACTTCCTTAGCCTTCTGAGGAAGTAGAGGCATTGTTGTGTTTTCTTGACCATCGCATCAACATGGATGAACCAGTCCAGATCATCACTCTTAGGAACTTGATGCATTCGACCATCACTCTATATCATTGATGTAGGGAGGGGCATGCCATCCACCTTCCTTCTTGAAATCAATGCCCAGCTTGTTTGTTTTGCTGATTTTGAGGGAGAGATTTTCACCATGCCACTAAACACTCTATCTCTTGCCTGTATGTTTGAGATCCGGCCTATAACAACCATGTTGTCATCAAACTTGTAGATGTAGTTAGGATGAAATTTGGGTGCACAGTCATGAAGGTGCAGGGAGTATAGTTCAGGGGGCTGAGTATAACACCGGCCTTGTGGGTGCCGGTGTTGAGGATTGTTGCGGAGGAAGTGTTGTTGCCGATTCTCACTTATTTGTGATCTGTGGTCAGGAGATTGAGGATTCTGTTGCAGAGGGTGAATTGGAAACCCAGGCCTTGGAGTTTGGAGATTAGTTTGGAATTATTGTGTTTAAGCCAGAGCTGTAGTCAATAGGTAGGAGCCTGACATAGGTACCCTTGATATCCAGATGTTCTAGGGATGAGTGTAGGGCCAGAGAGATGGCAACTGCCATAGAACTGTTGTGATGGCAGGTGAATTGCAAGGGATCATAACTAACCTCTCGAAATACTTCATATTTACGGAGGTCAGAGCCATTGGGCAGTTGGCACCAGGATGATGGTGATCTTCTTTAAGCAGTTGGGTCTTTGGATCGTAGTAAGAAGAGATTAAAGATGTCAGCAAATACTCCTGCCACCTAATATGTGCAGGATCAGAGTGCACATCTGGGGGCTCCACTTGGGCCAGTCTTTTTCCATGGATTCACTCTCGAAATATCTGATCTGACATCTGCAAGGGTTGCTGATGGAACAGGTGCATCCAAGGTTCTCAGGGCAGGTGACATTGTTTCACTGACCTGTTTAAAGCGAGGGTAAAATGCATTGAGTACACCAGGGAGAGATATGTTCATTGGGTCCAGAATCAATGTTGAGAGCTCTCAGGGCGTCTCTCTCCTGACTGTTTACCAGTGTGGTGTCATCTCTGCTGGGTCTGCCCTGCCTGTAGGACAGGGCATGTCCAAGTCTGGTGATGGTGGTGTGTGGGACATTGGCTGTCTGTGAGGGATGATTCAGTGAGTCAGGTTGTTAATTAACCCCCCAAGATCCTGGTAAGGAGAGCTTTGCAGGGTTAGCAGGGCTTTCTCTGCTGTTGTCTTTTCCAGTGCTTAGGCCGATGTCAGGTGGCCTGTTCATTTTCATTTCTTTGTGATGATTCATAGAACTGAGTGGCTTGCTAGGCCTTTCAGAGGGCACTTGAGAGTGAGCCACATTACTGTGGGTCTGGAATCCAATGTAGGTCAGACCAGATGAGGATGGAATATTTCCTTCCCTGAAGGACATTTGTGAGCCAGATGTGTTTTTCCGGCAATCGGTGACGGTTTTGTGGTCACGAGCAGATTCTTAATTGCAAATTATTTGTGTTTTATTGATTAAACATTTCACCATCTGTTGTGATAGGGTTTGAATTGGGTCCCCAGAACGTTAGCGGAGTTCTGGATTAATAGTCTAGCAATAATACCACTAGGTCATTGCCTGCCCTTCAGGTCCAACTGAACCTGCATGTTAACATTAAGAGGATTCTCAACTAGGAACGTTCTGTGGACCCAAATTCAAACCCTATCACAACAGGTGAAATGTTTAATCAATAAAACACAAATAATTTGCAATTAAGAATCTGCTCATGACCACAAAACCGTCACCGATTGCCGGAAAAACACATCTGGCTCAGAAGTCTGAAGCCTTTCCGTTCTGAAAGTAGTTTGCATCTCTTCTTCCTACTAAAGTGCATAACCTCTCACTTCTTCTCCACATTGTATTCCATCTGAACATTATATTCCATCTGTCACTTTGCCTACACTTCTCGCTTGTCTAAGTCCTTCTGCAGCCTCCCTGCTTCCTCATCACTACTTGACCTTATACTTACCTTTGTGTCATCTGCAAACTTAGCAACGATGCCCTTAGTCCCTTCATCCTGATTATTAATGTATAGCATGAGTAGTTGTGGTCTCAACATGGACTCCTGTGGAACTCTATCCATGCCTGTCACATGCTCGTCACAAATCATAATTGTGTACTGTGTTCTGCAGCAATTAGATTATGATTAACTTTTTTCACATAAGATTTGATAATAGCCATTTAAGAAATCTTTGTCCACAATTACCTTAGATTTGTTGTCAACTTTGAGAAGCTTTTATTGATAATATTGTTGCAAAATAATTAGCAACATCTTTCTCCTTTTGATTGTCCTCATTTACTATTCACCATCAATGTCTCATTTTAAAAGTTAGTTGCATCAGAAACTTTTCTGTAATATCTCTAAATTTCATTTAAATTTCCACTGTGCCTCTCCTGGCATCACCCAGTGAGACTCATCCTATGCTTCCAGAATTTTAGTATCACCGTTGTGAGACATGGGCATTGATGAGACTTGCTGGGGAATCTGAGCGTTGCACACTGGAGGCACCTCAGTTAACTCAGGGCTGTACTGAAGATCACCCAGCTGGTTGGGCCAATAAAAGGACGGGCAAATCCCTCCAGAATTAGATACCGCCATAATTATGCCCTTTATCTGCATAGCTCTGTCAATGGCCATGGAATCTCTGGCTCCAGTCAGCGACAGGGAGGCCAGCTGCAATGAGTTCACAGTTTCTGCACACACTGGGTTGCCAGTTTGCCAATGGAAAAATGCAGTGTTGCAGATGGTCCTTTGTAGTCTGTTTCCTTGAATCATACATGAGCACAGCATAGCTATACTATGAGCGCAGAGTACTGATTGTTTGGCAAGAGGACTCTGATTGGTAGAGATATTGCCATGGAAAATGTGCCAGTTAATAATGACTGACCATTACAGCCAGACTTTGTTTAAGTTCTATACCGTTCAGGGTGACTCCGATTGGTCAATACATTGCCTTGAACAATGAACCAAAGAATGGCTGACACCTATTTTGTTAAGTTGAAACAAATGCAGTCTATGCACATGTTCTTTCTGTGGTAGGAGTTTGGATGGAAATCCCATTAATCACCCAAATGAGACATCATCAAGGGGAGAGGGAGGAATGAGATTAGATTTGGAAGCAAGGCTTTGGGATTTGAACAAGGGAGCAGTCACCAACTTTGGGACAGCATTGAAAGGGAGCTTGGGAAGAATTGTTGGAAGTTGAGGGTTAAATGAGACTCTGAGGTGGGACACACAGGAGGACAATCAGCCATAATGGAATACCATTGAGATGGAAGGAGGCATGTTAGATGCCCTTCACACCATCAAAGCCCAATTTAGAGGTGACCCACAAGACCCCTTTACTTCAACTTACGCTCTTTTGGACCTCGATAGATGCTGTAGAACAGTCCCAATAGCTGATGTAAATTGAGAAATAAAGAAGGGCCTATAGAATCTGACGCATCTTAATTTTGGGAAAAAAAATCATTTAATCCTTTATTTGCTAATCAACTTGTTCAGAGATGTTATTACAGACGTCTAGAGCAGGTGGGACTTGAACGTGGGTCTCTTGGTTCAGGGGTAGGGACATTACCTCTGCTCCACAAGAGGTCTCCTTGGTGCATCTTAATTGGCCATTGCTGAATGTTGTTCAGAAGCCACCATTAGCCAGTTATCCTATAAATTGGGATGGTCTGTGTGTCTGATTGACTGCTTTGGACGCTGAACATCTTGATTTACAGGCTATTTGGCAAATATTCCTGGGTCCCCTTCAAGGCATGGGCCCTTTTGATCAATACCATATGCACCAGCTCCTCCTGAACCCTTCCTCAGGGATCAAGCCCAAGTGGAACAGGTGACACTCAATCATTTTAAACACTCCCTGCCTTTTTAGTATCTTTTCTCCATCTTTTAATTATTTCCAATATTTCATGTGCTTAATTTGTCACAGCTTTAGAAAAATCCTATTCTGAACAAAGCACCGATGTAAAGCACTGATTTAGTATGTTGGGCATGTATTATTAATATGTCTTTACTTTTGCTAATATGCTTTTACTCTTTGGCTCCTAAATTCTGTATATTTGCTCTGCTACTTCCTTTTCCTTCTCTTGACTTCTTCCTTTCACCTAATTCTTCCTTGCATTATCTAACTGATACCTATTATCGATGAACTCTGACTTTGAAACAAAAAACAAAATTCCTGGAAAATCTCAGCAGCTCTGGCAACACCCGCGGAGAGAAATCAGAGTTAACGTTTTGGATCATAAGACCAAAAGATATAGGAGCAGAAATAGGCCATTCAGCTCATCGAGTATGCTCCACCATTGAATCATGGCTGATAAGTTTCTCAACCCTATTCTCCCGTTTTTTTCCCCATAACCCTAGATCCCCTTGATACTAAGAATCTATCTATCTCAGTCTTAAATATGCTCAATGACCTGGCCTCCATGCCCTTCTGTGGCAATGACTTCCATAGATTCACCACTCTCTGGCTGAAGAAGTTTCTCCTTCTCTCCATTCTAAAAGGTCTTCCCTTTACTCTAAGGCTGTGCCCTTGGGTTCTAGTCTCTTCTACAAATGACAATGTCTTCCCAACATCTACTCTGTCCAGGCCATTCAATATTCTCTGTTTCAATTAGATTCCCCCCCTTATACTTCTAAACTCCAACGAGTATAGACCCACAGTCCTCAAATGTTCCTTAAAAGTTAAGCTTTTTATTCCTGGGACCATTTTCATGAATCTCCGGGACCATGTCGGAGGTATATGGCCCAAAACTGTGCACAATACTCCAAATGTGACCAGACCACAACCTCAGAAGTGCATCCATGCTTTTATATTTAAGTCCTCTCAAAATAAATACCATCGTTGCATTTGCTTTCCTACTACTGACTCAATCTCAAGTTTAACTTGAGAGAATCCTGAACTAGAACTCCCAAATCTCTTTGCACTTCAGACTTCTGAACTTTCTCCCCATTTAGAAAATAGTTCATGCCTCCTCTTTTACCAAAGTGCATGACCTCACACTTTGCCACCTTTGTACTCAATCTGCCATTTCTTTGCCCACTCTCCTAACCTGTCGAAATCCTTCTGCAGTCTCAATGCTAGCTGTCACTGTGCCTATCTTTGTATCGTCTACAAAATTAGCCAAATGCCCTTAGTTCCTTCATCTAGATCATTAAAGTGTAAAGTGAAAAGTTGTAAAAGTAAAAGTCCTTGCGGAACACCACTTGTCACTGGCTACTATCCTGAGAAGGACCCTTTTATCCCCACTCTCTGCTTGCTACCCGACAGCCAAACTTCTATCCATGCTAGCACCTTGCCTCTGACACCATGACCCTTCTCTTACCCTGCAGCCTCCTGTGCAGCATCTTGTCAAAGATCTTCTTGAATTCCAGGTAGATAACATCCATTGGCTCTCCTTGGTCTAATCTGCTCGTTACTTCCTCAGAATATTTTAGCAGATTCGTTAGGCATGACCTCCCTTTGATGAAGCTACGCTGACTTTTGTCCTATTTTACCATACACTTCAAAGTATTCAGAAATCTCAACCTTCACAATGGATTCCAGGATCTGATCCATGACCAAGGTTAGGTCAATCAATCTGTAATCATCCCTCTTTTGCCTTATTCCCTTTTTAAACAGGTGAGTTAACAATCTTTCAGTCCTTTGGAGTTCTCCCTGATTCTAGTGATTCCTGGAAAATCACTACTAATGCATCCATCTCTTAGCTATCTCCCTTAGAACTTCTTGGGTATAGTTCATCTGGTCCAGCTGATTTATCCACCTTCAAGCCATTCAGTTTTTATAGCACCTTTTCCTTGATGATTGCCACCATACTTTCCTCACTGTATTGAATTATTGGGATATTACACTTGTCTCCCACTGTAAAGACTGGCCAAAGTAATTATTCAATTCCTCAGCCATTTCCTTGTTCCTCACTACTAACTCTCTAGCGACATTTTCCAGCAGCCCAATGTCCACTTTTGCCTGTTTTTTACCCTTTGTATATCTAAAGAAACCCGTACAATCTTCCTTTACATTAAAGGCTGGCTTACCCTCATATTTAATCTTCTCCCTCCTTATGTCTTTTTTTGTTTCCCTCCAGTGCTGCTTGTAAGCTTCCCAATCTTCTGATTTCCCACTGCCAATCGCCACATTATCTACTTTTTCTTTTGCTTTTATGCTATCCCTGACTTCCCTAGTCAGTTATGGTTACCTCATCCTCCTTGGATCTTTTTCTTTTTCCTTGGGATAAATCTCTGCTGTGTCTCCTGAATTACTCCCAGGCACACTTGCCATTGCTGTTCCACTGTCCTTCCTACTAGGCTTCTCTCCCAGTAAATTCTCCCAAGCTCCTCCCTCATGCTTCTGTAGTTACCTTTCTTCAGTAGTAATGCTGTTACCTCTGATCCTGTCTTCTCCCTTCAAATTGCAGAGTAAATTCAATCATATTATGATTTTTCCGTCCTCCGGGTTTCTTACATTAAGCTCCCTTATCAAGTCTATCCCATTGCACAACACCAAATCCAGTATTGCCTCTTCACTACTGGGTCCACTACAAGCTGCTCCAATGATCCAGTGACCCTTCTCCAGAACACACAGTTCTGGCTATGGTTGCTCTTCTTTATCCCCATTGGGAATTGCTGAAGCAGAGTTTAAACGGCAGTTCTTAGGCGGCATGGTGGTTCAGTGTCCCAGGTTCGATTCCAGCCTTGGCCGACTGTCTGTGTGGAGTTTGCACATTCTCCCCGTGTCTGCGTGGGTTTCCTCCCACAGTCCAAAGATATGTAGGTTAGGTGAATTGACCAAGCTAAATTGTCCATAGTGTTAGGTGCATTAGTCAGAGGGGAATGGGTCTGGGTGGGTTACTCCTCGGAGGGTCGGTGTGGACTTGGTGGGCAGAAGGGCCTGTTTCCACACGGTAGAGAATTTAATCTAATCTGATCTATCACCTTTTTAAAATTCTCCCTTTTCTGCCTCCTTGATTACATCTCTACCTGCCAATACTTAAAGCTACCTGAGCAGATCTTCACTGAAAAAAACATTCTCCAGTTAAGTGTTATTCCCACCTATCCCCAATAACATCTTCAATAATCCATTGTGAATCAAGTATCTATCTAATTTTGCCTTAAATTACCCCTCTCTCCACCTCTCTCTTAAAAAAAAATGGTTCCAAACACTCAAGACTCTGAGAGGAAAAATAAAACCTCATCTCTGCCTTAAATGGGTGACCCATTACTTTAAAATTATGTCCCCTAGTTCTTGTCTCTCCTAAAAGGGGAAATATCTTTTCCATGTCCAATCTGTTGAGTTTCAATAAGAGTATCTCTCAACCAAGCTCCAATGATACATTTTTTCTAATACTTTTGTGTCCTTTCATGCATAAGATGACCAAATTGTATACTGGACTTCAGATGAAGAGGCATAATATCCTCTATAACTGTAGCAAAGCATTCTATTCTCATTGCAATATATGACAACATTCCACTTGCTGTGCTAAACATGCAAATAACTTTTAATGTTTCATGTAGTGAGACATTCAGATCCCTGTGTAACCGCAAGTTTTGTAATTTGTCTTCATTCAAATAAAATGGTGTTTTTGTACGCATTCTGCCAAAGTGAGCAAGTTTATATTTCGCACATTCTAATTTATTAATTTTTGCAAAGTTTTTGCCTACTCGCTTACCATATCCCTACTATATCATCGTTATGTCCTCTTCAGTACTTGCTTTCCTGTCTGTTTTTGTATCAACAAAGTTATCAACTTATACATTCATCCAAATTCACTGTTGAAGCTGTTCTGTTACCTACTATGTAATAAGCTCTTACTTTCTGCAATATTATTTCCTTGCTTTTTGGCAACCAGAACCTCCGTATTGCGGCATTCTGTGATCAGAATCATCGCAGCAAGTAGTTAGGAAAACAAATGTAATATTTGCGTTTCTTGCAAAGGTGATGAAAAACAAAGAGTGAGGTCTTGCTACAACTGTACATCGAGTTGGTGAGACTGCATCTAGAATATGGTTGAGAGTGTGTTGCTGGAAAAGCACAGCAGGTCACGCAGCATTCGAGGAGCAAGCAAATCAACATTTTGGGCAAAAGACCTTCAGCCATACACTTTTGCTTTCCTCATTTTAAAAATTTATGTGCCTGGGTTGAAGTTGATTCAAAGAATGCTCACAAAACTGCTGCTATGTAGCGTTGTCTTTTGAGGGAATGTTGAACAGCGTGGACCTATAATCATTGCTGTTTAGAAGAATGAGAAATGATTTTATTGAAATGTAGTGTACTAGGTATATTGACAGAGTAGATTCTGAGGATTGTTCCCCTCATGCTGGTGAAGGACCATAAGACGTAACCTAGGTAAGCCCTTCAGCTCATTGAGCCAGCTGATTGATGATCCTCGACTGTACGTTACCTGCCCATCCCTGTAATCGTGAACCCTTACTGGTTAACAATCTGTCCATCTCCATTGTGCATATACTTAATGGCCCATCCTTGTTAGCCTGTGTGGTAAAAGGTTCCACATATTTAATATTCTCTGAGAAGAAATTTTTCCTCATCTCTGTCTTGCTCTGAGATTATACCTTCTGTTTCTAGACTCTCCCACAAGACGAAACATCTGTGTCTACCCTGTCAAGGCCCCTAAGAGTCCTTTCTGTTTCAGTCAGGCTTCATCTCTTTCTTCTGAATTTCAATGAGCATAAGCTCAGCCTACTCAATATATCCTCATAAGAAAACTCCTTTATACCCAGGAGCAATCTAACAAATCTTTGGTGGTACCCATGGAAGACTAAGTAAAGAGTAAACGTGGTAGTCCTCGCTTTTTGTTGGATTATGCTGTTAACCAGCAAGATTAAACTACAAACAGTTGCTTAGTCTTCCATGGGTATTTCCTGAAGGCTGGTGAATCTGGTGTGCATGCCTGTTGAGTTTTGAACAATTTGTATTTTAGGTCTTAGTGCAAAGTTCTGAGGGATATCCAGTCCATGTGAGATGATCTCTGGAAACTTTATTACCAGGTAAGGAAGGTGAAGCATTGATCAATGGTAGGCTTTTTTGCTGTTCTTTGGTGAGAAGCTCTGCCTTTTGAGAAAGCATCTGCTCACTTCCATGAGCATGTTGCTACTACCAGAGCTCTTGCCCAGATAAAGCTGCACAATTAATTTGAATGTAGGCCTGATTGTAGCATTACAAATACAGCACAGAAAAAATATTAAACCCAATGTGTCTTTCCTTTTAAAGATTCAGATTATTTTCTGGCAATACTGCATTTATTTCTGTTATCCAAGCAATTAATATATTATAGATAATTGTGTCTGCAGTATTGATCCATGTTCTGAGGAAGGGTCACTGAACCCAAAATGTTAACTCTTCTTTCTCTCCGCCTACTGAATTTTTCTAGCAATTTCTTTTTGTGTCACTGATCCCTGTGGTACTCCACTAGTTTCAGGTTGCCAATCTGAAAATACCTCCTTTCTCTGTATTCTATTAGTTAGCCTTCAAGTAGTAGTGGGGAGTGTGGTGAGGGATAAAGAACGAGGCAGCATAGTTTCAGTATGAGGGATATCTCATTTTAAAATGGAGATGATGTATTTCTTCTTTCAGAAGGCTGTTTGTCTTTGGAATTCGTCAAAGACCAGGGAGCAGTGAAGGCTGATTAATTGACTATTCAAGGCTGAGATTATAAGGTTTGAATGTAAGGAAATCTAGAGTTATGGGAATGGACAGGAAGCACGGATATGCTCAAGATCAGATTATTAATGATCTTTTTGAGCGGCAGAGTAAGTTTGTGTTAACCCTATTCCTGATGAAGGGCTTATGCCAGAAATGTTGATTCTCCTGTTGATTTTGCCTGACCGGCTGCTTTTCCAGCATCACACTCTCGACTCTGGTCTCCAACATCTGCAGTCTTCACCTTCTCCTTAACCCTATTTCTTGTGTTCTTATGTCACTAAAATTGAATGCATTGGGATTTGAAAAGACTGTTGCTGACTTGTTTTATAGTGAATTACCAAAGCTAGACTGCAAATTGATACTGGATGAAACATTCAACTTTAACGGCTCATTTTTTGATTTTGGTTTGTTTTGTAATTCACCATCTCTGTTGTCTGTTTAAAAAGCAGGAATAGTGACTTGACTTGTAATAGTTTCACAATAAAATATCAGTATCTATTTGACTATATTTGTGAAGAAAATGTATCATAAAATCTTAAATTATTAAACATAACCCAAATTGTTTCAGTAAAATAATTGTGAATATTTATATTTTCAAATTACCTTTTTTTCAGATATCGCCAATGGTTCAGGTTCAGGAGGAGGTTATCGACCTCCCCCCAGAACAAAAGAGGTGATAATTAATGGGCAAACGGTCAAGTTAAAATACTGTTTTACCTGTAAAATCTTCCGGCCACCACGTGCCTCCCACTGTAGCCTTTGTGATAATTGTGTAGGTAAGTGATTTTCTTGGGAGGTGTTTTTAAAAATGTTATGATAAGACAAAAAGAAATGCTATTAATATGAGCTTTGAATTTCCAGTTGCACTGCAGTGTTGTAACTAAAACAAAAATGTAGTTTCTTTGTATAGATGATTAGAATTTGATGAGCTGTATAATTGCACAATAATCTTCTAATGTTTGCATTTTTCTCGTAAGTTTAATTAAAGCCTATTGTTCTTTACTATTTTATAGTATATATTGTATAATACTATAAAAAGCTTGAAATATTCAATAGGTTATGCTCTAATTCCAGTTGGAGAAATTGTACTGCAGTGTCTTCTGTAGCTTGCATTTAAGCTTTCCAAAGACTTGCTTTCACCCAGTTTTCCTGAGCCTCATTCCATACTTGATCATTTTTTTTCATCAGTTCTACATTAAAGAGAGTTTTCATATGTGATATGTTTTCAATATTTGAGTACCTTGTGCAGTTGGAATTTTACAATGATCACAAAGCAGATATTTGTCTATTAAAATTGAGCTAATGGAATTATGCATTTTTGAATGTATGCAATTTCAAAGTAATACATTGTCTTTTATTTCAAAAAAGCATATTAAACATTTAGCCATAATAATGACATTCTTTTACTGAAGTAGAGATGTGGTTTTAAAAAACTCTTGAAAAAAGGATCAAATTATTTGATGTTGGCCACCTTCTCTGTGTAATTTATTACTTGATTGTCAACTGTTTTTTGTCATGAATATCATTTATATTTTATTTTGTTGCTTCAATGTTTTTATCGATATAATGTCCATGCCAATACATTATTGCTTGTGCTGTAATATAACATTAACCATTATGTAATGTATTCACATTGTGCTCAGTGTGGTCTTGTTGCTATGGAGATGGAAAGTGGAAAATTAGTGCAGTTTCTGATGGTTATCTATATAGAGCTTGTGGGAGTTGAGAGATTGTTAGACTATAAAAAGCTCTAACATTAGTGGAGTAATTGTGTTTGTACTATGTTATAGAAATTTCTTTAAAAATCATAACTAAATTCCATGCATAATGTATTTTCAACATAAAATCTTGCAGTTTGAATGAAAGTGATTAGAACAGTAATCCACTGATCACCATGAAGGAACAGACGTCTGGATTTAAGAGTTTTGAAGCTGGTATCGATATTTCTGCATGCATTTTAGCAGCGTGATTTGGCTATAATGTCGCTGAAGAATTAAGGAACAGTATTTGCCAATGGCGAGATTCTAGCGGGGATCAGTTCTCATGCTTTGTTCTGTGCATGCTCCGATGTCCATGCCAAAATTTCTGTGCCATTCTGTGCATGCGTGATATCAGCGCCAGTCTTCGTGCTGTTCTGCACATGCACGATGTCTGTGCCAAAGTCTCTGCGCTGTTCTGCGCATGTACCATGTCAGCACTGGCCTTTGTGCCGTACTGCACATACGCCAATGTCAGCTACCCACAGGGAGCTTTCTGTGAGAAGTACTGTACAGAGAGTAGCTTTCTTACATTTTTTAAATGTACTATGTTCAAGTTACTTTTGTTTCATTAATAAATATGATTTCAACCTTCATTCAGGCTATGCTATACTTTGTGTTAGACATTTAGGTGATTTTTGAGCGATCGTGAATGATATTTTTTGTGGGTCTGCCCTCACTCCTCTTTTCCCAGAGGTCCCATTATTTATATTAAGCAATTCTTTGCTGGAACACAACTACAAAGTTACAGGAAAATTACCTGGATTGTAGTTTACTTAGACTAGCAAATAGTGTAAGTGTTACATATTTGACTGTATCTGATATGATTCTTTCTCTAGACTGAAAATCCATGATTATTTTTTAAAATAGTGCACCAAAAATACCATATATTGTGGAGAATATCTTATTGCTAGAAAATGTCAGAGAGGTGAATTGAGATAATGGAAAAACAGCCTTACAGGAATGAACCATTGACTAGGAATCTGTAGTCGATACCCTGATCTTTCTCAGGCTGAACAAAATAGATGTTTTTGCAGGAAGTAAAATATTTTCAACAATGAAGCTTGTTAATAAAACATTGTAAAGGTTTACAGGCAGGATTGTGTGTATGTTTTGAAATTCCCTTTACATGCAAGTTAATGGCATAGTGGACAATTGTGATGCTTTAAAAATCACAAAAGTACTGCAGTGACATTGCAGTATTGTTTGAATTCATGATTTATTGTATTCTTCAGTGCTTACAACATTTATTCTTGGAAATAACACCTTTTATTTAAATGCATATATTGTTGAGCGTGCTTAATTTTAAAATCAGATGTGATTACCACCACATAACAGCCTTATTCGAGTATTTAATGTTCAATTCTCTGATCTTTTGGATATCCTTCCTAAAAAGAATAACTTTGAATAGGTCTGCATTGAATTCTGAAAATATTGATGATATGATCCCATGGCTTTTAACTAGTTGATCCAAAAGAATGTAGGCATACTTCAGACATATCATGAATACTTTAGTCGGAAGTTAATCTTTTAATCAATAATACACAAGCTAGACAGATACCACCAAAAGATTCCAATGAGAAATTGAAGAAGGAACTTTTGCAGCAGAATTTACATCATTAGAATACTTTACTAACTGACATTCTTTCAGTTCGTTTTAAATCCGGAAAGTGTAGCAGTTCTCAACAGTTTGTATCAGGGCATATGGTGGAACTACAGAAAATGTTGGTTAGGCTACATATAGAGTTTTGTATTCAGTTCTAGAATCCACATTGTAAAAAGCAATGTGATAGCACTGGAGAGGGCACAGAGGAAATTTACCAGGCTGTTACCTGAACTGGAGAGTTTGTTATGAAGAGATGGATTGAGGTTGTTCTCTTTGGAGCAGAGCAGATTGAGAGGGGACGGGATTGAGCTGTATAAAATTATAAGGAGCATAGACAAAGTAGACAGGAGGAAACTTTTCCCTTTTTGATGGAGAAGTCAATGAGCTATGAGGCATGGATTGAAGCTAAAGGGCAAAAGATTTAGGAGAGATGCGAGGAAAATCTTTTTCACCCCGAGGGTATTGGGAATCTGGAACTTTCTGCATATGAGAGTGTTAGAAGCAGAAACCCTCGTAACATTGAAGAAGTATTGAGATGTGAATTTGCGATGCCAAGTCATACACAAGTGTAGGCCAACTGCTCAAAAATGGGAATAGAATAAGTAGGTTTTTGACTGACGTAACTGCAATGGATTGAAGGGCTTTTTCTGTATTGTGGATATCTGTGATTTGAGTCTTTTTTTAATTAAGGCTGAAAATGTGTTGCTGGAAAAGTGCAGCAGGTCAGGCAGCATCCAAGGAGCAGGAGAGTCGACGTTTCGGGCATGAGCCCTTCTTCAGCCCTTTTTTTTATTAAGTCAAGCCAACTCAAGCATTTTCCATTTTTCTTTAACTATACGACAGTGCAATGAAAAGAGCCAAGTAGAGACTATTTTTTAAAACTTGCATTACAGCTTTGTGAACAGAAGCTGAATATAAGAATAGATTAAGAATTCAGAGAATTTAGAAAAATTCCAAAGGCAATCACATCCTCTCCATCATTCCCCATCTTTTCAGGACACGGTGAAGGACACTAATGTAATGGTCTCAAATAAGCATAAACAATTGATAATACAGTGATAAATGTTAACTGTGTTTCTACTGCTAATTAAACAATCTGCATCTACCTTTCTTATTGTATTGGCATTATGGTTTTAGTTTTGATCATGTAAGTTGAAGAAGGAAACATTGTACTTTTTACATTATATTACAATCTGTAAAATATCACAAACCAGCATTTGTTTCAAAACCAGATGTATTTGCAATTGATTGACTGTCTGGAAACATTCCTTATTAATTTCATCACTCTGGAACCAGTGAGCACTATACTTTGTCACCATTCATTCCTTTTCTAACCTTACACAGCCTCTGTAGGATCCTGCACAAAAGAGCTGATCATCCTGTGCAATGCTTTTGTGCTGCATGACAAAGGCTGTATGTAGTACTTGACTCATCTTGCATTGTTTCTCCTTCAGCCAGACCTATCCAGGAACAATAAATGGGTAATATCCATAGATTTTACCACCCACCATCCCCATTAATTTGACTACTATTTAGCTAAAACAGTCATGTCTGGCTCAGTGTTCTCCAATTGTTTATCATTTGTGCCTAGACTCAAAACTGCATCTGCAAAGACAAGATGCACAAAAATTGCCTAATTGACATCATAAAACTGTTGTCATAGTCTTAGACATCCCTCATTGATCAATTAGTACAGGCAGTACTCAACCAAAATAGACAGTAAGAATTCAGCAGAGTAAACTATTAGAAAAGTTCTAATGGCAGTTATGGAGTCATAGAGGTGTAATACATGGAAACAGACACTTTGGTCCGACACGTCCATGCTGTCCAGATATGCCAAACTAATCTAGTTCAATTTGCCAGCAATTGGCCCATATCCCTCTAAACCCTTCCTTCCTATTTGTATACCTCTCCAGATGCTTTTTTAAATGTTGTAATTGTACCAGCCTCCACCATTTCCTTTGGTAGCTCATTCCATACATGTACCACCCTCTGCTTGAAAACGTTGCCCCTTGGATCCCTTTTCACCCTAAATTTATGCCCTCCAGTTCTGGCACCATCCCTTGTCAATCTGTTCTGAACCCTTTCAAGTTTCACACTATCTTTCCTATTGCAGGGAGACCAGAATTGCACACAATTCCAAAAGTGGCCTAACCAGTGTCCAGTACAGATGCACCATGACATCCCAACTCCTACACTCAGATGCTCTGGCCAATAAAGGAAAGCATACCAAACTGCCTTCATTTTGATATCTACCTACAACTCCATTTTCAAGAAATAATAAACCTGCACTCCAAGGTCTCTTTGTTCAGCTACACTCCCCAGGATCTTACCATTAAGTATAAGACCTGCCCTGATTAGCCTTTCCAAAATGCAGCATCCACATTTATTTAAATTAAACTCCATCTGCTACACCTTGGCCAATTGGCCTATCTGATCAAGATCCCATTGTACTCTGAGGTAACCTTCTTTGTCCAATTTTGGTGTCATCTGCAAACTTACTAACTGTCCCTCCTATTTCATATTCCAAGTCAATTATATAAATGATGAAAAGCAGTGGACCCACCACTAATCCTTGTGGCATACCACTGGTCACAGGCCTCCAGTCTGAAAAGCAACTCTTCACCATCATCCTCTGTGTCTTCTGTCTTTGAGCCAGTTCTGTATCCAAATGGCTAGTTCTCTCTGTATTCCATGTGATTTAACCTTGTTAACCAGTCTACCATATGGAGCCTTGTCAAACACCTTACTGAAGTCTATATAGATCATTTCCACCACTCTGCCCTCATCAATCTTCTTTGTTACTCCTTCAGAAAACTCCAAGTTAATGAGACATGATTTCCAACACACAAAGCCATGTTGACTATCTGTAATCAGTCCAAATTCTGTCCCTCCAACAACTTGCCCACCACCGATGTCAGGCTCACTGGTCTATAGTTCCCTGGCATTTCCTTACCACCTTTCTTACATAGTGGCACTACATTAACGAACCTCCTGTCATCCGGCATCTCACGTGACTTTTGATGGTCCAAATATCTCAGCAATCACTTCCCTAGTCTTCCACAGAGTTCTCAGGTATACCTGATCAGGTCCTGGGGATTTATTCACCATTTTGTGTTTCAAGACATCCAGAACTTTCTCCTAAGTAATTTGGACATTTTTCAAGATGTCACCATCTATTTCCCCACATTCTAGATCTTCCATGTCTTTCTCCACAGTAAACACTGATGCAAAATATTTGTTTATTATCTCCCTCATCTCCTGTGGTCCACACATAGGCTGCCTTGCTGATCTTTGAGGGGCCCTATTCTCTCCCCACCCTTTTGTCTTTAATGTAGTTATGCAATCCCATTGGATTCTCTTTTGACCCTATTTGCCAAAGCTATCTCATGTCTCCTTTTTGCCCTCCTGATTTCCCTCTAAAGTATACTCCTACAGCTTTTATACTCTTCTAAGGATTCACTGATCTCTGCTGTCTACACCTGACATATGCTTCTTTCTTATTCTTGATAAAACCTCCATTTATCTAGTTATCCAGAATTTGCTACACCTACCAGCCTTGCCTTTCACCCACCAGCCTTGCCTTTCACCTTAACAGGAACATACTGTCTCTGGACTCATTATCTCATTTTTGAAGGTGTCCCATTTTCCAGTCATCCTTTTACCTGCGGACATCTGTCCCCAATCAGCTTTTCAGAGTTCTTGCCATATACCATCAAAATTGGCTTTCCTGTGGTGTAGAACTTTAACTTTTGGATCTGGTAAAACCTTTTCCATCACTCTTTTAAAATTAATAGAATTATAGTCACTTGCTCTGAAGTAGTCCCCCACTAAGCTCAAGTCACTTGCTCTAACCTATTTCCAAAGAGTAGGTCAGGATTTGCACCTTCTCTAGTGGGAACATCAACATAGAGAATCAGAAAATTTTCTTGTACACACTTAACAAATTCCTCTCCATCTGAACCCTTAACACTATGGCAGTCCCAGTTTCTATTTTCGAGTAAAAAGTGAGGTCTGCAGATGCTGGAGATCAGAGCTGAAAATGTGTTGCTGGTTAAAGCACAGCAGGTTAGGCAGCATCCAAGGAACAGGAAATTCGATGTTTCGGGCCAGAGCCCTTCCTGATGAAGGGCCCTGGCCCGAAACATCGAATTTCCTGTTCCTTGGATGCTGCCTAACCTGCTGTGCTTTAACCAGCAACACATTTTCAGCCCCAGTTTCTATTTTGAAAGTTAAAATCCCC
This sequence comes from Hemiscyllium ocellatum, assembly GCF_020745735.1. Classification (NCBI taxonomy): domain Eukaryota; kingdom Metazoa; phylum Chordata; class Chondrichthyes; order Orectolobiformes; family Hemiscylliidae; genus Hemiscyllium; species Hemiscyllium ocellatum. The sequence goes on from NC_083410.1 coordinate 70,683,505, forward strand.
TACAATAAGCACCCTATCATTCTTACAGATAATGAGATCTCCTTACAAATTTGTTTCTCAATTTCCTGCTGACTATTGGGGGCAGTCTCCAGTACAATCTCAGTAAGGTGATCATCCCTTTCTTATTTCTCAGTTTAAATCCTCCCGAGCAGCTCTAGCAAATCTCCATGCCAGTATACTAGTCCCCTTCCAATTCAGGTGCGATCCATCTTCTTTTATACAGGCCACTTCTAGCCCAAAAGAGATTCCAATGATCCAAAAATGTGAACCCTTTTCCCCTGCACCAGTTCCTCCGCCATGCATTCACTTTTCTGAAGGGAGAATATAGGAAGTTGGCAGGAATTTAAAAAGGAGGACCTCAAGGGTATTAATATCTGGATTACTCCCGGTGCCATGATCTAGTGAGGGTAGGAATAGGAGCATAGAACAGATGAATGTGTGGCTGAGGAGCTGGTGCAGGGGAGAAGGGTTCACGGTGGCTCAGTGGTTAGCACTGCTGCCTCACAGTACCAGGGACCTGGGTTTGATTCCAACCTCGAGTGACTGTCTGTGTGAAGTTTGCATATTCTCCCCATGTCTGCGTGGGTTACCTCTGGGTCCTCCCACCACGATGTGCTGGTTAAGTGAATTGGCCTGCTATATTGTCCATAGTGTTCAGGTATGTGTAGTTTAGATGCATTAGTTAGGGATAAAATGTAGAGTAATAGGGTAGGGGAATGTGTCTATAAACGGTTACTCTTCGGAGGGCCGGTGTGGACTTGTTAGGTCAAATGGCCTGGTCCACACTGTAGGGATTTTATGATTTCTATGAATTTTAGATTTCAATTTTAGGTGGAAGGGTGGGGGTACCCAGGGAGAAGATAAGGACAGAGATCAGTCTGAGACTGGTTTCTGAAGAAATCATATCAAACATAAAAACATTAACTCTGTGTCTCTCTTCATAGATGGTGCCAGACCTGCATTTTATGTTTGTTATTAATACTTGGGTCATTTGCTTCTGTTCCACTATGCTTGGAGTTGATGTGGCAACTGACCCACTAACTGTTAGATCAGTCAAAATCCTGCTTCAGCAAGCTGCCATGACTGCTGCAGCTGATTGTGTTGAATTAATAGAGGATGAGTTTCCTTTTCCAACAACAACCATGCTTAGAAAGCAAGATAGCTATAACTCTCTCACCATTCAATTTATTCTTCAAGAAACTCTAAAATAACATATGAGCAATCCGTTTCTGTCATATTGTTATGCATAACGTTTTACATGAATGTGAGGGTGATTTCTTTGTAACCCTATCAATCCACAGTGCAATTATTTGAACAGAGTTAGAATACACTCCATATTCATGTAATCTTTCTGTTTGTCTCGTGTTCACTGTGACCGTGCATAAAATGGAATTGTGTTCTTTGCATTCAGGGTCTCTTGCACATTCAACAGATTTCTATCATGCAACCACAATCTGCTCTTTAGTTCCACCAGCTGCCTTCTTTTATAACAGCTTTTGTGTATCCCATGAATTTGCAATAAAGCATTACATTTCTGTTGCATAATTAATCTGTGATATACTGCATGTGATTTGTCCACTCATTTGTTTTAGATTTCTCACTAGGCTTCTCTTTTCTAGCAAAGCCCCAAATTTTCCTTGTGGTGCCACATGACATGGGTAATAATTATTGCAGCTGAAAATGTGTTGCTGGAAAAGCGCAGCAGGTCAGGCAGCATCCAAGGAACAGGAAATTCAACGTTTCGGGCATAAGCCCTTCATCAGGAATGAGGAAAGTGTGTCCAGCAGGCTCACTTTCCTCATTCCTGATGAAGGGCTTATGCCCGAAACGTCGAATTTCCTGTTCCTTGGATGCTGCCTGACCTGCTGCGCTTTTCCAGCAACACATTTTCAGCTCTGAACTCCAGCATCTGCAGTCCTCACTTTCTCCTCCTTTAATAATTATTGCATTTCAGCATGGACTGCTTCAGTATCTGGGGAATTATGAATGACACTGAACATTGTGCAATCATGAGCAAAACCGCTGTTTCTGATGTTATAACTGGGAAGGTCTTTGAAGCAGTTGAAAGATGGTTGGGCATAAGACAGAAAATGGACAGAAAGAGGAGGCCTCCAAGTAGGTAAGGAGAAGACAGGAAAGCTGCAAGAGGTATGTGTGGTGTAAGGAGAAGGCTGAAAGATGTTGGTGGGAGGCTGCAAAGGTGATTGGATGAGAAGGATGAAGGCGACCAATGGAGATGGAGAGATGGGCCAGCAGGCGATGGTGGGAGGGAGATAGAGAGCCTTTAAAGGTATGGGGTGAATATGTAGAGGCTGAGAAGGGAATGAGGAAGCTGCATGGGGGAGCAGAGGATATGAGCAGGCTGCAAAGGTATGGAGGAGTAGACAGGAGTTTGGAGGGAATGGGGAAACTGCGGGGCTGTGAGAGAGGCGCTATGGGAGAGGAATGGGAAATCTGTGAGATGGCAGTGAAAAACCTAGAGATGGGTTGGGGTGTGGGACTGGGTAGATAGCCTACAGTACGGTGGTGGGAAAGTGAGAAAGGACTGAAAGAGTGGAGGGCTGCAAAGTGGAGAGGGAGCGAGGTGCAAGGGGATTGGAGTATGATGGGGGAAAGTGGAAGGCTGCAAGAGGTTTGGAGATGTAGGAAAAGGCAGGGAGGCTGCAAGGGAAAGAGTAAAGCAGGCCGCATAGAGAAGAGAGCAGCTTTAAACTTGTCACCAAATGAACATTCTGCTAACTGGGAACAAGAGAAGCTTGAAATCACTGAGGTACTGAATTACTTAGAAATGAATTTGGTATCTCCTTGTTTAAGGCTGCATATGTTCAGAAGCTTCTGTGTGGGCAATTGCATTGAATACTTCTGTAATGAACACTCATTTCCTAAATTTGGATCTGAGATGCAGTAAAAAGGTAGTAACTGCCTAGCTGAAATATTCTAGCTTCATGAATGTGCAATGGAAATAGTTTAACTTACAAAGTGCATGTCCGTTGTTTGTTTAAAAAGCCTTTTGTTGTTAACATATGCCCACGGCATTGTTCCAACTTATGTCTTGGAAATCAATGTTTTCCTTGCCTGTTGTGGCTTTAAATGGAGACCTGATGATTATTAAAGATTTTGTTGAATTCTGCATCTGCATGTGTTTAAATGCCCTGTAAATCAACACAAATACAGGAAGTAAGGTTACTATGTAATTGCGTCACCTCATGAATGATTCAGAGAGAATGAAAGGAAATCAAAACATAATCCTGAAAAAATCTCGAGGATCCCTCAAAAACACCTTATTCATGAGGTGACGCAATTGCATAGTAACCTTACTTCCTGATATCTCCAAATCAAGATAAATATTGCTCATGGCAGCCACAAGTTCAAAGTACATCAAATAAAATTAAGAAGTACACATCTTTAAGTCTGTAGCTAACTTTTATGCAGATAAATTATTTATGGTAGCTTACAGGAAGTCCATGAAATGTTTGCTATGGTAAGGAGTTGGAAGCAATCCAGAGAAGGTTCACCAGGTTGATCCCACTTATGGAGGGATTGTCTTATGAGATAAGGTTGAGTGGATTGAACTTGCAGTCATTGGAATTTAGGAGAATGTGAGGAGACTTTAATGGAACATATATGTGGAGACGTTGTTTCCCATTGTGGGAGAGTCTAGGACCAGAGGGTATCATAACAGTGAGGACTTGCCTATTTAAAACAGATTATGGAGAATTTTTTCTGTCAGAAAGTGGTGAACCTGTGGAATTCTTTAGTACAGAGCACTGTTGAAGCTGCCTTGTTAAGTATACTCAATTTAAAGTGGATAATTTTGAGATATTATTTTGGCATTAAAAATAAGGAAAACACAGTCATCTGAAAACAAGTTTTTGAGAAGAAAGGCAACTGCAAGTATATACATGTGATTTATATTTTACTATAAGTTGCAAAATTAGCCAATAAGGCCATTACAAAAGCAAACTCATTTTGAGAGGAATACAATTGAAAGGAAAATAAATTACTTTTTAATAAGTTTAATTGGTAGTTAATAACCAAGTCATTGGCCAGTGTAGTTTGTTCTGCCACTTCCTGAAAATAAGTGGTTCCATTCCCCCTTGAGGTTAATTCTTGAGGGTAGGTCACCCTGCCTCAAAAAGTATTTTCTATCATTCAAGAGTTCAGGTATGCAATCTCTCTTTAGTGGACAGAGACCTTTACGAGGAGCTAACTGCCTGGATTACGTGATTGTCGGTCTTGCTGTGTTGTATGCACAGGTATCCATTAGAATGGAGATCAAAATAATGGCATGGAAGTCACTTGGCTCAGTACTACGATCAGTTCAGTAAGGTAGGGAGAGAAAATTGCATTGTGTTCAGCTTGATTTCAAAATGCTAAGCAAGTTGTGATTTAATGATCCCAGCCCCAAAACCATAGGTAATTAAAATTCTAGCCTTTTGGGTCACTTTTAGTTAGAGCAAGGATGAGAGAGAACATCTGATTGTTTTTAAAAATGAGAAGCTATTTTTACTGCAAATTGGGAGAGCATATATTTAAACTCCTCAACAAAGGATAGCTTAAAATTTCTTTTATCCAGATTTTTATTACGTGCAAACTGTAGTGCAAGTAAAATATACAATTGGTTTGAAAATCTAAGTAAATAAATATTTGTAAAACCTTATATTTGTAAAAGTTAATATTGTGGATTAAAACGAGAGGACTGGTCAGTGTGAGTACAGTAGTTTGATGCCACTTTCAGGTGTAATGTACTGAATGGTCTCATTCCTTTGTTGTCAGATTCTGTAGTTCCTGTCATATGTAAACATTGATTTTCCAAAATGCCAATTTTTCTCCCGTGTCTCACCTAGATATATTTGGTTTCCAACCCTGGCTGTGCCTTAATACCAGCTTTTGCATTTTGCTCTCATGCTGCAATTAGTGTTTTAAAGTGTAGCTATACGTAGGGCAGAGAAATGCGTTTGTAGCAAGTCAAATGGCACACCATGTGAGATCTGACAGCTCTCCTTTACGTTGTGCAACAACTGACCCTTATCTTTCCTCTCTTTATCTTTCCATTGACACAATGATTGATATACAATGGCTGCATTAAGCTTCTAATCCACTGCAGCTTCTGAGATCATCAAGATCTTATTTGCTGCATTTCAACAACATGTATAGTGTGTTCTCATATCTTGCTTGTTTCCATTTCTATCCTATTCTAAGTGACTGTTCGTGATCAAAAATTGAAATCTTATTGACTCCTAATATTTATAAATTCAAAATGTTAATTTTCTACTTCCAAGTTAAATGCAGAAAGCCACATATTTCATTCATGCTCATCCTAGCTCCCTTCAATTACTTGTTTTGATAATGTGCTTATAAACCTGTTCCTCACTTTGCTAATATCATCTGGTGTCAGTATAACTACCCTTTTAACCCTGACAATTCTCAATCTTTGAAAACTCTAGAACCTCTAAAGTAAAACCAGATTTATCTCTGTTATTTACAAGTGTCAGCTATGGTGCCAATATTAGTTGATTGTGGATATGAGGAATTGAAGAATTGGGAATAAAAGCAAAATATTATGGGTGCCTGAAATCAGAAACCAGTACAGAGAATGTTGGAACAACTCAGGTCTGGCAGCATTTGTGGAGAGAAAAAGAGGATCACCACTTTGATTTCCGTATTACTTTTCTTCAGAACTTGGTAGTAAAGTTAATCAGAAACAAAAGCAGAAATTGCTGGAGAAACTCAGCAGGTCTGGCACCATCTGTGGAAAGAAAGAAGATTCAGCATTTTGAATTGAAATGTCAACTCTGTTTTCTCTTCACAGATGCTGCCAGATCTGCTGGGTTTCTCCAGCAATTTATGTTTTCAAACTTTCAGAACTTGAGCATCTGCAGTTCCTTGTTTTTTTTAATGTTGTTAATTCGAAATGTTATAGCACATCTGGGGCAGGTGCGATTTGGACCTCGATCTTCTGGCCCAGAGGTAGGGACACAACCACTGTGCTACAAGGCCAAGACATTTATGTAGCACAATTCATGCCATCAAGTGGTACCAATACACTTTACAATGAACTACATGTTTGTCTAAGTGTGGTCACTTTGGTAATGTAGGAAGCACAGCCAAGTCTCTCAAGTATCTAGATTTTCATTTGCAATTTACATTTTTAAAAATAAATTGAGCCTACAAATGCACATAGTAAATATTCTGGGATGTATGTAAACTCAATTGTATAATGTGCAATTTAGAGAAAAAAATTAGTGTTTTTTGGTAGAGACATATTCTTGTCTGTTGTCTAATAGTCTGGTCAATTGAGAAATAAATATTTATTAGGACTATGGGGAGAGACCTGTTGTTCAAACTGAAGTTGTGTCCACCCAAGAGTGTGGAAATGCCTTATTTTAACATCTCATCCAAGAGATGACATGTCCAACAGTGTAGGACTCCCCCAAATTAAACATAAAGTCACCATAGTTCTAGTGGATTATCAGGCTGCTTTTTCATTGGGGAGAGATGATTGGTGGTGATTTAATCTGAAGGTCACCATTCCTTGGGAAGAGAGGTTGAGGAGGAAAGTCCTTCATGGTAACCTCAGCTGGTGCAGGAGTTGAACTCAAGTTGCAAACCAGCCTTCCAACCAACTGAGCTAACTAATCCCCATCTTCCCCAAATATTACACTGGAGATTCAACCTCAATTATGTGCTCAAATCACTGACTTCAGCTTTAACCAGTGACCTTGTGATTTGAATGTTGGTCCTTCCAGTATCCACTTCCCAAATCGAATTGCGAATTTGGCTTTCCCAATTTTCTAGAGATGTAATAAATTGAGCTTAACTTTACTGAAGATGCATTTAAAAGTATTATTCAAATCACATATACATAGGGCCAGATACTATCTACCAAGCTGTTGGCTTAATTTGGGAAACTGCTTGGCTTGCTGGACCCATATTGGTGAAAACAATTCCGAAATGTGTTCAGGAGGAGGCGTTTGAAATATAATCAGGCCAGGAAAATTTAGGTGCAGAGCTTACACAGCCACCAGCGTGAGCAATTGCTGATGTGGGCTAGCTAGAAGACCTGACCTAGTTCTTTGAGACTTTCTAATCCTTACCCTCATACCCCTTCTCCACCTCACTCCAACCCCCATTTAATCCATTCCCCGTGGTTGCTCATAAACCTCCATGTTAAATCGGTGCCATCTCAAGGTTCTGCACCATACTTAATGCCCCCTCATACCCTCCATGCCGCTGCATAGTGTTAAAATATAGAGGTCGAACCCCTCTGTTAATTAAAACCAAACACCCAGAAATGCTTGCCTCACCTTATAGTCTCTTAAAATGTGAGTGACAGAAAACTCTTAAATTCCACTACTCTATATTAAAAAAAATGCTGTTCCAATACCACAATTATTAAACATTACATTAACTTTAATCTCAAGACCACACAGTTTCTGTCTTCTCAGCTGTCTTCAATCTTCCACCTGCTGCTCTTCCTGGGTCATCTTTTCTTTTTACAGTGAGTATATTTTACTTGAAAAGGTACCTTTGACAAGTGTGTCTTCTAATTTCTTTGAGAGCAAGATTTTAGATAGACAGTTAGCTCTCAGCTCAATGGCAGTTGCTTGGTTGATCAATGGCAATTGCCCTCTGACAAATTTTCAAAATTCCGGCGTTTTTTATACCCCTGACATCATACCGTCTCATTGGTCCATGTTGTCAAAACAATAAATTCAAACTCGATTGAACTTTTAATATCCTGGGCATAATTTAAACTAATTGGTTAAATTTGAATTGTTGTCAAAGCAGTGACTAAAACTCAGGTATGCATTTAAAAGCCATTTGAGACATGTATCTGTTCTGGAACAGCTTGTCTCCCAGCCTTTCACTTCAGGCAACTGAGCCTGCACTTTAAATTTACTTCAAAATTCAGAAACCACTTCCTATTTTAAAGTGTACACACATGCTTTCGACTTAGTAACAATATTGACATATTCAGTGTCCACCATGGGCCTAGGAATCTTTTTGAGACTGGGAAAGGAACTTTTAACAACCCTGTATACTTCTACACATTTGAGAGGTCTTTTCTGTCAACAGAACATAGAACAGCACAGCACAGTACAGGCTCTTCAGTCCTCGGTGTTGTGCCGACTTTTTATCCTACTCTAAGCTCAAGCTAACCTACATACCCTATTACTATTGTGCATGTGCCTATCCAAGAGTTACTTAAATGACCCTGATGTGTCTGACTCTACTACTGCTGCTGACAGTGCATTCCACACACCCACCACTGTGTGTAAAAGACCTATCTTTGACATCTCCCCTAAATCTTCCTCCAAGCTCCTTAAAATTATGCCCCTCGTGATAACTATTTCTATCCTGGGAAAAAGTCTCTGGCTAGCCATTCCATCTATGCCTCTCATCCTCCTCCTCTCCAATGAGAAAAGCCCTAGCTCCCTCAACCTTTTTTCATAAGACATGCCCTCCAGTCCAGGCAGCATCCTGGTAAATCTCCTCTGCACTCTCTCCAAAGCTTCCATATACTTCCTATAATGATGCGACCAGAACTGAATGCAATATTCCAAAGTGTGTCCTAACCAGGGCTTTATAAGGCTGTGGCATAACCTCGCAGCTCTTAAACTCAATTCCCCTGCTAATGAAAGCCAAAATACTATACACCTTCTTAACAACCCTATTAACTTGGGTGGCAACTTTGAGCGATCTATGGACATGGACCTCAAGGTTCCTCCACACTGCCAAGAATCCTGCCTTTAACCTTGTATTTTGTATTCAAATTCGACCTTCCAAAATGAATCACTTCACCCCTTTCCAAGTTGAGCTGTGTCTGCCACTTCTTAGCCCAGCTCTGCATCATGTCGATGTCCTGTTGCAACCTAAAACAGCCCTCCACACTATTCACAGTTCCTCCAACCTTCATGTCATCGGCAAATTTACTAACCCACTCTTCCACTTGCTCATCCAAGTCATTTATAAAAATCACAAAAAGCAGAGGTCCCAGAACAGGTCCCTGCAGAACTCCTCTGGTTACCGAGCTCCAGGCTGAATACTTTCCATTGACTTCTGTCCTCTGTCTTCTGTGGGCCAAAGAGGAGGAGAATCGCGTTTCGGGCATGAGCCCTTCTTCAGGAAAGCTCATTCCCGAAACGTCGATTCTCCTGCTCTTTAGATGCTGCCTGACCTGCTGTGCTTTCCCAGCAACACATTTTCAGCTGTGATCTCCAGCATCTGCAGTCCTCACTTCCTTCTGTGAATGGCAGGTCATACTTCATAAGCTTTTGCCCGAAATGTCGATTTCGCTGCTCGTTGGATGCTGCCTGAACTGCTGTGCTCTTCCAGCACCACTGATCCAGAATCTGGTTTCCAGCATCTGCAGTCATTGTTTTTACCTTTTTACGATCTACGAGGAGCTAAGTTGGGTGCACTTCTTGCAGGTGAAGTCAGCAAGAACACTAATGGTGACCCTTAACTCCCGTGTCCTTCAAGAGGAACATGCAACAGCCTGAGTCCCCATCCCTCTACTCTAAATTGCCAAAAGAGATTAAAAATATCCTTACTTTACCAACCCTCCACACAGTCATTCATTGAATTCAGATAAAATTTTTGTGTCTTCAAGTGATTTTTTTTTTAAAAACAGATTAATGTCCTATTCAGATTCCACATTAAAAGCCAACCAATTGTTTAATAAACTATTTAAGCAATGAACTCCAAATACACTGCTGAAATAAGTGTAGCTTTTGAATCCGATAACCAGACTTTCTTTTCTAATCTACACCACAGTACCAGTTGTAACTTGTGTTTTTTGTGAAGTTTAAGGAACATGGCCTTTAAATGATTTCAGATGATAACAGGTACACAGGATTTAATTACTCTTCAAGAGCACTCACATCCACCGATCAATTTGTGACTTGTAAACTGTAGGTTAAGACCCTAAGATCAGCCAAATCAAGTCTGTTTGAACTCAGCACTTGTTGAGTTTGGCTTGTCTTTCTGTGTGAATCATGGCCCACCTCCTCCCCTGCTGGCAAATAATGATTCTGTCACACTTTTGTAACTGGGTCCTGCCTGCCATTTTAAAGGCAGTTGAACCTTCCAAACTCCTTAAGACTCTGACCTTTGTCTGTTACCAATGGATTCGAGACTCTTTGATTCATTCTAATGGAGATTGCAAAGTTAGAGTTACTTTAATATGATTAGGTCTGTTGAAATATTTTGTTTTCCACACCCACCACCCCATTCACCCACACTGATCTTATTCAAATGAATACCTTCCATAAATAGTGAACCAAAACAAGTTGACATGTTTTTAAAATGAAATAAAAGGCCTCCTTGTGGAGGGCACTGTTTCTTCCCAAGATTAATTTTAACTCTGTGCATGGCTGACCCTTTTTCCAGTTGGAGTAATAAACTTACCTCCTATTTGTGAAGTATGCATTTGGAAAGGAAAGGACTGTTTGGGGATTGTCAGCATGGCTTTGTGTGGAAAAATGTGTCCCATTAAGTTGATTGAGTTTTTGAAGTGGTGACAAAGAAGATTGAAGGCAGAGCAGTAGATATTGTATATATGAATTTCAATAAGGCGTTCAATAAGGTTCCATATCATAGACTGATTAGCAAGGTTGGATCACATCGAATCCAGGGGGAGCTAGCAGTTGGATACAGAATTGGCTTGAAGTTAGCAGACAGAGGATGGTGGAAGAGGGTTGTTTTTTGGACTGGAGACCTTTGACCAGCAGTGTGTTGCAAGGATTGGTGCTGGGTCCACTGCTTTTTTTTGTCCTTTATATAAATGATTTGGATGTGAATATAGAGAGGTATGGTTAGTAAGTTTGCAGTTGACACCAAAATTGCTTGTGTAGTGGACAGTGAAGAAGATTAGATTAGATTAGACTACTTACAGTGTGGAAACAGGCCCTTCGGCCCAACAAGTCCACACCAACCCTCCGAAGAGCAACCCACCCAGACCCATTCCTCTACATTTACCCCTTCACCTAACACTACGGGCAATTTAGCATGGCCAATTCACCTAGCCTGCACATTTTTGGACTGTGTGAGGAAACTGGAGCACTCTGAAGAAACCCACGCAGACACTGGGAGAATGTGCAAACTCTACACAGACACACAGTTATCTGAGGTGGGAATTGAACCCAGGTCTCTGGCGCTGTGAGGCAGCAGTGCTAACCACTGTGCCACCGTGCCCCCGAAGGTTATCTCAAAGTACAATGGGATTTTGATCAGATGGGCAAATGAGCTGAGAAATAACACATGGAGTTTAATTTTGATAAATGAGAGATGCTGCATTTTGGGAAGGCAAACCAGGGGCGAGACTTGTACAGTTAACGATAGAGCCCTTAGGAGTGTTGCTGAATGAAGAGATCATGGGGTGCAGGTGCATAGTTCCTTGAAAATGGAGTCGCAGGTAGACATGGTGGTGAAGAAGGTGTTTCGCATGCTTGCCTTCATTGGTCAGTGCATTGAGTATAGGAGTCGTGGCTCATGTTGTGGCTTTGCAGAACATCGGTGAGGCCACTTTTAGAATACTGTGTTCAATCCGGTCTCCTTGCTAGGACCTGTAAGGATTCAGAAAAGGTTTATAAGGATGTTGCTGAAATTGGAGGGGTTGAGTTATAGGGATTGGCTGAATAGGCTGGGGCATATTTCCCTGGAGTGTTAGAGACTGAAGGGTGACCTTGTAGAGGTTTAAAAAGTATGGATAGAGTGTAATAGTCAAGGTCTTTTTTCCAGGGTAGGGGAGTCCAAAACTAGAGGGCATAGGTTTAAGGTGAGCGGGAAAAATTTAATAGGGACCTGAGGGGAATTATTTTCTTGCAGAGGATGGTGTGTGTGTATGGAACAAACTGCTAGAGGTGGTGGTGAAGGTAGGTACAATTCCAACATTTAAAAGCCGTCTAGAGGTGTATATGAATCGAAAAGGTTTAGGGGGATATGAGCCAACTGCTAACAAATGGGACCATATCAGTTTAGGATATCTGTTCAGTGTGGACAAGTTGGACTGAAGGGTCTGTTTCCATGCTGTATAATTCTGAGTCTATATCAAAATTCAGACATCAAGAAATATGTAAGATATATTATTAATCATGCAGGTGCTTAAAGTAAGTAACACAGTAGTTCTGCATTGTCTGATATTAATTTTATCATTTCATTATTTTCATCGGAGTTGACTGGATGCTTTCAACTTAATCTGTTTTTTTTTTATCTTCAATATCATAAGTTTTTGTATTTTTAATACAAGAATATGTTTATCTTAGACACACTTATTAAAAGAGATCAATACATTCTATTTGCTAGCTTATTTTCCCCCCCATTCTTTTTCAATGGGAAGCTAAATTCAGAATGGAAATAGCATACTGCAAGATCAACAAAATAGCCCTGATTGTTTCTTGTTGCTGTAGAGGGTGTGGAATGGAATGCAGTTTATTTGTATGATAAATAGACTGTCCTAGGTTAAAAATAGAAACTACATAAACCTTTTTGTACAAAAAAGCAAACTCTGAAAAGATGGCTCATAATCTGATCCAATAATATTTTTCCTCCTTCAGAACGATTTGATCACCACTGTCCCTGGGTAGGCAACTGCGTGGGAAAAAGGAACTACAGATTTTTTTACATGTTTATTTTGTCACTGTCATTTCTGACAGTCTTCATCTTCGCTTTCGTCATCACACATGTCATTCTCCGTAAGTACTGTTTTAGGTCAGAATATTTGCTGCAGAAACTTAGTGTAATCTTGTTCATAACCTTCATTCATGTTCTGAAACAAAGTCAGTTCCACCATTTTATGATTCACTGAAAACTGACTGCAGTCTGGATCAACTTAGAATGATTTGTGCTGCTATTTACCTTGAATATGCTTAGGTTTCAGGTCAGAAGATCAGTAGTATAAATATAAATGAAAAGCTATTCACTGGATCATAAGTTCATCGATTCCAGTGAAGCAGCACTGAAAACAAAAAAATGCTGGCAATCACAACAGGTCAGACAGCATCCATCTAGAGAAAACCGGCTAATATTCTGAGTCTACATATGAGAGTGAGGGTGACAGAGAATGTCGCAAGCAAAACTAAAAGAAAGGGAAGAAATGGGTTCACAATTTGAAGGTGTTGAAATCAATATTGAGCCCAGAAGATTATAAACTGCCTAGTTTGAAGATGAAAAGTTTCTCCTCCAGTTTGCACTGTGATTTGCAGGACCATTACAGCATGCCGAGGATAGACAAGTAAGTATGCGATCAAGACCGGCTACGGGAAGGTCTGGGTCAAGCCTGTGAATAGACCAGCAGTGTCTGGCAAAATGGTCACTCAGTCTAGGTTTAGTGTCCCCAATGTAGAGTAGGTGCAGCGAATACAGTACACAAGATTGAAAGAGGTACAGGTGAAATGCTACTTCACCTGGAAAGATTGTTTAGGCTCTTGGATGGTGTGCAGGGAGGAGGTTACATGGGAAGGTGCTGTGGGAAGGGGGTTTAATGTTGGTTGTTGAGAAATGGACCTGGAGGGGACAATCCCAGCAAAATGCAGACGGGGAGGTAGGGGAAGATGTGATTGGTGGTGACATACTGTTAGAGTTGTCTGAAATGGCAGAGAGCGATTCTTTGAATGTGGAGAATGGTGGGTTGAAAAGTGAGAACAAGGGGTACCTGGTCACACTGTTGTGAGCGATGGGAAGGGGAAAGGTTGGACAACTGGAGTTAGGTCAGATGCAGTCGAGGGCCCTGTCAATCTCAACGGGCGGGAAACCACCATTATCGAAGAAGGAAGCCGCTGTTTTATCTGAACAGATATGACATAGGTGAAGGAACTGGGAGAATGGGATGGAATCCTTGCAGAACATTGGGTGGGAAGAGCTGTAGTCAGTGGTTTTGTAGTGGATGGCAGTGGAAAGTTTATTTCCCAAAATGGAGACTGAAAGATCAATGAAAGGAAGGGGAGTGTTGGAAATGGATGATAAAGTTATGTAGGGGTGCAAATTGGAGGGCAAATTATCAAATTTTTCAAGGTCCAGGTGAGAACATGAACTGGCACCAAAACAGTCGTTGATGTACCGAAGAAAAGAGTTGTTGGAGGGATCCAGTGTAGGACTGGAACAAGAATTGTTCCAATTACTCCATAAAAAGGTAGGTGTAACTGGGGCCCAAGCTGGTGCCCATAGCCAGTCTTTTGACATGGCAGAAATTAGATGAATCAAAGGAGAATTTGTTCAATATGAGAACAAGTACAGCCAGGCAGTGAAAGAATGATGATTTTTCAGGCTTCTGGTTGAGGAAGAAGCTGAGAGCGCTCAGACCATCCTGGCGGGAAATAGAGGCGTAGAGGGATTGGGCATTCATGGTGAACAAGAGGCAGTTAGAGCAAGGGAATTGGAAATTGGCAATATGGCAGAGGGCATCAGAGGGATCGCAGATGTAGGTGGGTAGGGTCTGGACAAGATGGAGAGAGGATGGAGTCAAGGTAAGAAGAAATGAGCTTGATGAGGCCGGAACAGGCTTATGCAATAGGCCTACTGGTGGAATCTGGTTTGTAGACTTTGGGGAGGATGTAGGAATGGGCCATGCGGGTTGGGAGACTAAGGTTGGAGGCAGCGGAGGGAAGGTCTCTGGAGGTGATGAGGTTGGTGACAATCCTGGCCACAATGGCTTGATATTTGGATGTGGATTCATGGCCCTAGGGAAGGGAGGGCATTGAGCCTGTGCAAGGTAAATATAACAGATAACAGTGGCTCCATCTTTGTCGACAGGTTTAATAATGAAGTTAAGCTTGGACATGAGAGAGCAATCTGTGGCTATTTCAGAAGGGGGCAGGTTAAAGTGGGTGAGAGCAGCAGTGAAATTGATGTCCCGCCAGCATTTTTAATGAAGAGATCGAGTATGGGTAAGAGAGCAGAGGAACGGTCCAAGTGGAGGGTGAATACTGGAGGTGGGTGATGAGATCAGTGGATCCCAGTAACCCCAAAATGTATTAAAGTGGAGGTGTCAGTGTATGAAGCTGGGATCAATAGGTTCAGCCTCAGATGGGAAGGTCAGGAGGCATTGTGAAAACATGACAAGGGCTAGGGTTTGGGGGAGTGACTACTGAGGAACAGAAAGGAATGGCATCTAAGAGCTGGGAAGGATTGGGTGCTAAGGGACCATAAGAGATCAGCTCTGAGTGACTGGAGGGGATGGGGTCAGAGAGGCATGAAGAAGGCAGTGCAGGGTGAGTGTTGCAGTCCATAAGTTGCTGGAGCTTGCATGCCTTGATGCCTGAAACAAAGAGAAAAAGTCTTTTGTTGAGATGACTGATGACGTGAAGGATGAAATGAACTGGGGAATGGCGCGTAGCATTACTCATGGATCACAGGATGCAGATGGAGCAGCAGTCTGAGGAATATTGTATATCATAGAGATTAACCCTGATGGATTCAAAACACAAAGGGTGAAACTTGAGTTGAAATCCATGTAGAGTAAGTCTGAGTCATTGGCAGTCGCTAGGGAACATGACTGTGAAAGTGATTTTTGGCAAACACCTTGGACTTTTGGCTGCCCACGGTCTCTTCATTGAAACCTGCCAGCATGTCATCAGCTATCTCAATTTCACTGCTGCTCTCACTCACTCTAACCTGTCCCCTTCTGAAATTGCTTTGTTCTCTTGGGTCCAACCCTAACTTTGTTATTAAACCTGCTGGAAAAGGTGGTTTGATTGTAGTCTGACACACTGATCTTTACCTTGCTGAGGCTCAATGCCATTTCTTGAACACTTCTTCCCATTTTCCCCTGGACCTGAACAATCGCCATACACCTCCATTTTCCTCCGTTTGGCTGAACTTGTTCTCTCACTGAACAATTTCGCCTTTAATTCATTTGACTTCTGCCATGTCAAAGGAGTGGCTATGGGCACCAGCATGAGTCACAGTTATGCATGTTTCTTTATTGTGTATGTGGAACAATTCTTGTTCCAGTCCTACCCTGGCCCCTTCTGACTATTTTTTTCAGTACATTGACGATCAAATTGGTGCCACTTCATGCTCCAAACTGAACCTTGAAAAGTTTGTTAGTTTTGTCTCCAATTTCCACCCCACTATAACTTTCACATTGTCCATTTCCAACACTTCCCTTCCTTTCGTTGATGTCTCCGTCTACAAATTATTTGGGGAATAAACTGTCCACTGCCATCTACTGACTTACATAGCTACTTACCCATCCCAGTCCTTCAAGGATTCCATCCCATTCTCCCAGTTCCTTCGCTATATGATATATTCCTAAACTATGAAAGTAACCACCCCAACACACACAAACGAAGCTGCATCAGGACACTATTCAAAAGAGCCACAACACACTGCAGTACACCAGAACTGCGAAAAGAGGAAGAGGAACACCTATACAAGGTATTCGCCAAAAACGGATACCCACGCAACTTTATCACCAGATGCCTAAGAGATAGACCACGGAACGAGGACATGCCACAACCAAAAGGACTAGCCACACTACCATATGTCAGGAGCGTCTCAGAACTGACAGCCAGACTACTGCGACCCTTAGGACTCATAACGGCACACAAACCAACTTCCACACTCAGACAACAACTCACTAGAATAAAGGACCCAATAGCCAGCACGAGCCAAACTAACGTAGTTTACAAAATACCATGCAAGGACTGCACAAAACACTACATAGGACAAACAGGAAGACAGCTAACAATCCGCATCCATGAACATCAGCTAGCCACAAAACGACACGACCAGCTATCCCTAGTAGCCATACACTCAGACAACCAGGAACATGAATTTGACTGGGAAAAGACTACCATCATAGGACAAGCCAGACAGAGAACAGCCAGCGAATTCCTAGAGGCATGGCATTCATCCACAAACTCCATTAACAGACACATAGACCTGGACCCCATATACAAACCATTACAGCTGAAACTGACACCCGGAAGCGGCAAGAACAAACCACTATAAATACCGGAAGAAACATCAAAGCAGCGCTTCACAGGAGGCTCCAATAGCACTGATGATGTTCCCTAGCCAGGGAACGAAACGTTTGCAGCAAAAACTTCCAGCTCGGCGAACAGAACCACAACAACGGACACCCGAGCTACAAATCTTCAACCAGACTTTAAACACTTACGGGCGAGAAACGCTGAGACAAGCCAGGGGATGGGAATCCTGCGCTAACCGCCTAAGCGCAACACATGAACAACTCCAGTTCCTCCACGAATGCAGAAAAAATCAAATCCTGCCACAATGTGTCAAGTACAGACCTCCAGTAAATAATCCACAAGCCAGGGAAACAGCCAAGAAGAACGGATTCAGGATGGTCCAGGTAATGATCACAGACGCTCACAACCGACTGCACAAATACAAGCAAGAAATTGCGCGCCAAAAGTCGTTAATTTTAAAAACCACTAATCAGGAATGGACCCGGACCATAGAACAGGCTATCACTATAGGACAGAACAGGACAACACTTCGCAAAAAAACGGCACTAAAAGAAAAAATGGACAAACTAACCCACAAACAGGAGGACACTACAACACAGACAGCTCACAGACATGGAAAGAACTATACTGGCCAAGGGACTCAAATACAACTACAGGGATGCCAACACAGCAGACTTCCTAGCAGCACTAGAATGCACACTCAGGAACAATGGACTGACAGAAGAGACACAACAAACAGTGAGACAAACGGTCGTACCTATGATGGTAAGAAAACGACATACACATAACCTCAACACCAAGGAGAGGGAAGCACTGAAAGCACTGAAAAATGACAAGAACATAATCATACTACCGGCAGATAAAGGCAGAATGACGGTCATCTTAGATAAATCAGACTACATCAGTAAAGCACAACAACTACTCGCAGACACCAACACCTACCAAATGAAGGATTCCGACCCCACACCACAACTCACCAATAGAATAATCAACACACTAAGGAATCTACAAAAAAACGGACAGATAACCAAAGCGGACCAGCAAAGAATGAAACCTGAAAGCAACAACACCCCCAGATTCTACGGACTACCCAAAGTACACAAACCAGACATCCCACTCAGACCCATAGTATCACTACCAGGGACACCAGCATACAAACTGGCCAAAGAACTACAACAAAAACTGAAACACCTAGTCAGCGGATCCAAACACTCCATACAATCAACACAGGAATTCTTGGACATCATCAGGAATACACACATAGACAAAGAAGAAACCATGGTATCATTCGACGTGACGGCACTGTTCACATCAATTGACAAAACCCTAGCCAGAGAAACAATAGCCAACCTACTGGACATACATAACAGAACACAGGAGGCCGAACCTATCAACAAGGACGGCATACTTAAACTACTAGACCTGTGCCTCACCACACACTTTACATTCAACAGTCAGATATACGAACAAATCAACGGAACACCCATGGGATCACCAATCTCGGGACTCATAGCAGAGGCAGTTATAAAGGTTAGAACATACAACCCAAACTCTGGATCAGATACGTCGATGACACCTTTGTAATCATCAAAAACACAGAAATAGAAAAAACACACCGAATCATCAACGCCACACTCACAGGAATACGATTCACGAGAGAAGAGGAAAAGGATAGCCAACTCCCATTCCTAGACGTGTTAGTAGAGAGAACACCCAACGGAGAATTCACCACAAGGGTACACAGGAAACCAACACACACAGACCAAGTCCTAAACTATGAAAGTAACCACCCCAACACACACAAACGAAGCTGCATCAGGACACTATTCAAAAGGGCCACAACACACTGCAGTACACCAGAACTGCGAAAAGAGGAAGAGGAACACCTTTACAAGGTATTCGCCAAAAACGGATACCCACGCAACTTTATCACCAGATGCCTAAGAGATAGACCACGGAACGAGGACATGCCACAACCAAAAGGACTAGCCACACTACCATATGTCAGGAGCGTCTCAGAACTGACAGCCAGACTACTGCGACCCTTAGGACTCAACGGCACACAAACCAACTTCCACACTCAGACAACAACTCACTAGAATAAAGGACCCAATAGCCAGCACGAGCCAAACTAACGTAGTTTACAAAATACCATGCAAGGACTGCACAAAACACTATATAGGACAAACAGGAAGACAGCTAACAATCCGCATCCATGAACATCAGCTAGCCACAAAACGACACGACAAGCTATCCCTAGTAGCCATACACTCAGACAACCAGGAACATGAATTTGACTGGGAAAAGACTACCATCATAGGACAAGCCAGACAGAGAACAGCCAGCGAATTCCTAGAGGCATGGCATTCATCCACAAACTCCATTAACAGACACATAGACCTGGACCCCATATACAAACCATTACAGCTGAAACTGACACCCGGAAGCGGCAAGAACATCCATCAACAGACACATCGACCTGGACCCCACATACAAACTACTACAGTTGAAACTGACACCCGGAAGCGGCAAGAACAAACCACTATAAATACCGGAAGAAACATCAAAGCAGCGCTTCACAGGAGGCTCCAATAGCACTGATGATGTTCCCTAGCCAGGGA
Organism: Hemiscyllium ocellatum; assembly: GCF_020745735.1. Classification (NCBI taxonomy): domain Eukaryota; kingdom Metazoa; phylum Chordata; class Chondrichthyes; order Orectolobiformes; family Hemiscylliidae; genus Hemiscyllium; species Hemiscyllium ocellatum. The sequence continues at coordinate 70,703,063 of NC_083410.1, forward strand.
ACGAAACGTTTGCAGCAAAAACTTCCAGCTCGGCGAACAGAACCACAACAACGGACACCCGAGCGACAAATCTTCAACCAGACTCTAAATATGATATCTGTCCCGATAATGCCACTTTCCAAACCAGCGTTGCTTACATGGTCTCCTTCTTCCATAATGGTGGTTTCCTGCCCACTGTGGTTGACAGGGCCCTCGACTGCATCCAGGCTATCACCCGAGCTTCTGCCCTTGCCCCTTTGCATTGCTTGCAACAGCGTGATTGGGTCCTCCCTGTTTTCACTTTTCACCTCACCAGCCTCTATGCTCAAAGGATCATTCTCTGCCATTTCAGACAACCCCAACAGAACACCACCACCAAACACATCTTCCCCTCAATCCCCAGTCTGCATTTAGTGGTGTTCATTCCCTCTAGGACACTCCAGTTCATTCCTTAACCACCAACACCACCTTCCCTTCTCATGGCACCTTCCTGTGCAACTGCGGAAGGCGTATCACCTGTCCCTTCGCCTCCTCCCTGCTCACTATCCAAGAGCTTAAACAGTCTTTTCCGATGAAGCAGCATTTCACCTGTACCACCTCCAATCTTGTGTATTGTATTCACTGCACCCAACGTAGCCTATTTTACACTGGGGAAATTAACCCAGACTGGGTGACCACTTTGCAGGTCACCTCTGGTCCATTTGCAAGCAAGACCCCAACCTTGCCATAGCCAGGCATTTTAACGCAGTGTCTTGCTCTCATGTCCACTTGTCTGTCCTTGGCATATTGCAATGCTCCAGCCAATCACAGCGAAAACATGAGGAGCAACATCTCCTCTTCAAATTAGTCACTTTACAACTTTCTGGGTTCAATATTGATTTCAACACCTTCAACTTGTGGACTCATTCCTTCCCTTTCATTTAGCTTCGCATGTTACATTCTCTGTCACCATGTCACCTCTCCCCTCCCTGGACTCCAGTGTCTCTGTCTGTTCTTTCCAGTCTGGCGGTTAGACACACCAGTGTTCTGCTCTTCTCACATTCCGATCATCTAATCTGAACTATCAACTATTTCAACTTGCTTCTGCAACACTTCACCCTCCCCTGACTATTGTATAAATGCTGCCTCCTCTACACTTCAGTTTAGCTCTCCCCATGAAAAGTCATCCCGACTCAACTTTAGCTTGTTTTTCTCCTTGGATGCTGCCTGACCAGCTGTGATCTCCAGCATTTTATGTTTTCAGTTCAGATTCTAGCATCTGCAGTAATTTAATCTTCCAATGAAGCGGCAGTTCATATTGAAACATTATCAATCAAAATTAATACTACCTTTTTTCCTAAGATCTAATAGCATATTAATAATTTATATTGAAGAAAATAAAACAAATTCTATTCAGGGTCTAAATTAACATGAATGCAAGAGAACTTAATGCTTGTTCTCATCTGATAAAACTTAAAAATCACACAACACCAAGTTATAGTCCAACAGGTTTATTTGAAAGCACTGGATTTCAAGGTGCTACCTCATCATTAGGTAGTTGTGGAAAGCTAGTGCTTTCAAATAAACATGTTGAACTACAACTTGGTGTTATGATTTCTAACTTTGTCCATCCCATCCAACACTGGCACCTCCAAATCATCTGATAAAATTTCGCTTAGCTCTTTGAAATAGGATCTTTGAACTATATCTGATTGTAACTGAGTGACTGCATATTTTATGAATTTGTATGTAAATGTTGCAGCTCTTCATCTAAAAGAGTGGTTGTTTTATTTCTTACATCAGCCTCTTTTATGAATTAGGAAAATTGATTGTACAATTTTATGCTGTGGCACAAACAGTGTTCAAACTGAAGTAAAACAACCAAAATTCAATTCCTAAAGTGACAATTCACAGAGGAGTCAATTAATAGCCTTATCAACTCTGAATGTGTACCCAAGCTGAAATAAAAGGCCAATGACTAATTCTGTTCTCTCAGTGATTTATATTTGAATATTAGCCCAAACAGATTGTAATTTTAACTTTAAACAGACTAGACTCTTGGGTATCCAAGAGGAAATTTGATTCGTTAGCATTATTACAGGACTATGGAGATAAAGAATAGTGGTGCTAGGTACATTGAGAACCAACACAGACGTAATGAGTCAAATTGCCACCTCCTGTGTTGTAATAATTCTATGATCTCCTTTACATGTAAAATTGCTGTCATTTTGCCTCATAATAATAATGGATTTTCATTTTTTCTGATCTGCCTGACAACTTGTGCAATATTCACTTTTCCCTATTTAGTCTTTCAGGAAATGTTATTTGGTTAAATTGATGCTTCAGTTACTTGGATAAAAATTTCAATGTCAGTTTTAACATTCACTACCCCTTGTTTCTATTGCAATGGCATGGCAGCACTTTTTATTACTGAACCTAGTTATTCTTTGTTTCTAAATGTGTTAAGTTTTAAGTATAGTTCTAGAACTTGAATCTGCAAACCGGAGAAGAGGACTGAGAAATACCCTAAATAAGGACTGATTCCTTAGCCTTGTTACCTGGCTTTGAACACTCAGGAACCTTCAATTTATTTGTTTTTGCATTTCATATTTGCTTAGTTGACATATTCAGAAGGTGTTGTTTTCAATGCTGCATTTGTGAGCAGATCGTGCACCATAAAGCTAAAGTTGGTTTATGTTAGAAACCTGAAGTATGTGCACATTTGTAGGAGCATTGATTTAAACAATGTTTTTACAGAGACAGCAGATTGGATGTAGCTTATCTGAAAGAACATTTGCAGCATAGAATAGAATATGGGATAGAACATGTGGGCTTGTTAGTCATATTTATTCATTTTACTGTAATATTTATGCTTGGACAAGATTATCATAAACCCATTGCTGTGAAGTGAACTTTAAGCAAGTGAACTTTAATTTTGTTTTAATCTAACATAAACTTAAACAATTTTATTTAGGATCTCAGAAGACAGGATTTCTAAATGCACTAAAAGACAGCCCGGCAAGATATCCTTTCCTGTCACATTCGAACGGATCATGAGGAGATCTTTGAACTACTTTGAGTGTGTTGTGATGTGCTGTGCCAAGCTCATTTATGCAATGAGATATTGCTCAATTGATCATTGGATGCTTCTTACTTTATTTGCTGAATATTTTCAATTCTGATTACATTAAACACTGAGTAACGTAATGCTAGATGCATGCAATTAAAAATTTTCTTAAGTGATGTTCATTTAAAATCTGAGATTTCCAATGTGCATAGATGTATCCATATTATGCTCAAATCGGAGGCATCTCGCAGTGTGCTCTGTTGGTTTCTTTCCTTCAGCGCAAAATACTTTTGTGCTATCATTTGCCGGAACTGCATTTGGCACTGGCATAATGAGGCAGTGAAGTAGCTGAGATCTTGCTTAACCAATGAGACTTGAGGATTGTGAAGGGAACCGGTGAATGATTAGGCAAGATTCCCTGTAGTATGGAAACAGGCCCTTCGGCCCAATAAGTCCACACTGACCCTCCGAAGAGTAACCCACCCAGACCCATTTTCCTATGACCTAACACTATGGGTAATTTAGCATAGCCAATTCACCTGACCTGCACCTGTTTGGACTGTGGGAGGAAACCCACGCAGACATGGGGAGAATGTATAAATTCCACACAGTCACTCGCCCGAGGCTGGAATCGAACCTGGGTCCCTAGCACTGGGTGGCAGCAGTACTAACCACTAAGTCACCACGCCACCCCAATGACAGAAGGAAGAGTATTTAGAGTGAAATTAAGTACTGGAAGAGAAATATTGCATTAAAAGAGAAAAAAGCAAAAGGAACGTGAGAAAAAAAGAAAATTATTTTTGTTTTTTAAATTTGAGAGAAGGACTAGCTAGGTGCAGGAATGAAAGGACACATTTAAATTGGGTATATTTGTACAAAATGTTTAGAAATCCAAATATATTACAGCTACTGGTTCCATTTTATCTATCTTACTTGTTGTCAGATATGATTTCCCCTTTGTGGAGCCATGCTGACGTTGTTTGACTATGTTTTATATTTTTAAATGGTTTATTAGTACATCCTTCATAATAGACTCTAATATTTTACCACAACAGATCTCAAACTAACTGGCCTACAGTAAAATATTTTTGTCTTTTTTATTTTTTGAATAAGCATTTTTCCTTGTCTGTTTTCCAATCCTTTGGGACTTCTCCAGAATCTAAGGATTTTTGGAGGATCACTACACTTTCTCTGTAACTACTGACTCTAATATCCTCAAATGCACCCATCAAAGCCAGGAGACTTATCAGCCTTTAACCCCATTAATTTCACCCAATACTTGTTTTCTAGTCATACTTAGTGTATGTATTTCCTCTCAACTTAACCCCCCCCAACCTGCGCTATTCAGTATTTCTGAAATGCTATTAGTGTTTAAAAACTGATGCAAAGTATTTGTTCAACACCCCTACCATTTCTTGATTTCCCATTATTATTTTTCCAGGCCTATTCTCGAAGTGACCTATATTCACTTTGTTCTGTCTTTCTTTTTGACGTTGAAAGAAACACTTGTTCCCCACTTTGATATTACTTACTAGTTTACCATCAAAGTTTTTTTTATCTGTATTATTTTTTGGTCATATGCTCTGGCATATCATATCTGTGCCAACCATGATACCATTCTGAACTAATCCCATCTGTCAAAACACAGTCTGAATACCTCTCATCTTTGTCTGTCATGTGTCTATCTAAATGACTTTTAAATATTGCTATCATAACTGCTTTCATCAACTTTTCCAGTTCCAAGATGGCAGCAGAGTAGCAGAGCTGCGTGCAGGCTGTCGCCTAGGGCTCATCCACTCCTATCTGTTTCTTTCTTCTTTTCTCTTTCTTGCATTTTTTCTTTGGGTTAGTAAGTGGCATAAGCATGGCAGTGAGAGCGGGCTGTGCGTGGAGTGCTGGCAGCTTCCCAGCAATTGGAAGCAGCAGACGCATCACTTGCCAGCAACTGGAGGCGACAAGAAAGATGCCTTGATTGGGGCCGGCGGCAGCAGTGGCAATGCTCCTCCAGTGATTGGATGCGACGGCAGCAGACTCTTCAAGATGGCGGCACTGGCCACACAATATCTGAGGAGGGTGGGAGGGCCAGGGACTCCTGGTTGCAGTAGGCCCAGAGCCAAGGACTCCTGGTTTTGGATATGGTACGGGCCAGAGCGGGAATTCCTGGTAATCGATGTGGCAGCGGCGCGCAGAGCAAGGGCTGATGGGTGTTGCGGGGACAGTGTGGACTAAGTGTGGGACTCAGCGTTAGTGAGATGGGTCCAGTGATGAAGAAATGGTGCCTAAAGTACGACTATTCCTATTTTGGTGTGACGATGCAGATGATGGTGAGGTGATGGAGCATTGGTGGCAGTGCAGGTGTTGCTGCTGAGGTTTGGTGACTCATTATCGCAGTGAAGCTTTTCGCTATATTTAACTGTATTACTCACTATAAAATGCAAGTGACAATAAATCATTCAAATTCAAACCTTCCCTGGCATAATGTTCCACACCTACTCTGTGTTTTAAAAAAAAAATTGCCTCTCACATTACCCTTTAAACTTTCCCCTCTCACTGTTTGTGGTTTTTGAAACTTTCTAAATCCTCTGTTAACTGCTAATCTTTGCCACTTTATGTTTTTCTTTCCATTTGATACTATTCTTAATTTCCTTGGTTAAGCATGGCTAGATTATCCCGTTCCTAGAATCCTTTTTGCATGACTTTGTTGTGAGTCATGAGCTAATTTTTAAACATCTGCATTGTTGCTATCTTTTGTGCTAAACACTTACCCCGGTCCATTCCAGTTACACTGCCCTTCTTCCTTCTTTACACCCGAATTTTAGTTTAGCATACTTCCGAAGGACCCAAATTTCTCACTGTGAATGCTAATTTCTGCCTTGTTGTGGCCACTGCTTCTGAGGGAATTTGAGCTATTGAATATGTGAAAGGCAGATTTTTGATCTCCAAGGGAGTTAAGGCTATTGGTGAGGGGACAACGGTGGCGGTGTGGTGGGGAACATAAAGTGGGATTGTGGCCTCAGTCAGTTCAGCCATGATTTTAATCAATAGGGATCATGTTGATGGGGTAAGATGGCCCACTCTTGTTCCTGTATTTTATGCTATTACATTTGTTTGGAGTTTATAAGAATAAGAGGTGATGGAATTGAAACTTAGAAGATTCTGAAGAGGTTGATGCGGTAAGGCACTGAGAGATTCTTTCCCCTAGTTAGGGAATCTAGAATATATGGGCACAGCCCACTGGTCAATCATTCGGGACTGAGTTCAAAAGTTTCCACGTGGGTTTGTGAGTCTTTGGAATTTTTAACCTATTGATCATGAATGATCAATAACTCTAAAGGCTGGTTTGGATAGATTTTCACCTTCTTTATGCCCCTCATGATTTTTCAAGCCCCTAAGGTCACCCCTAAATCTCCTATGATCCGGTGCAAAAAGTCCCATTTATCCAGCCTCGCCTAGTATTTAAAAAAAAAACCGACCAACCTTGATTATCTGAATATCAATTATACGAATTTCGGATTATCCGAAGGGCCTGTACTGTGCTGTAATGTTCGAAGAGCTCAAGGTCCCGATAGAAACATTACATCAAAGACGTGTTTCCAACACTAATCATGTCTTTTGTCTACAATGATTAGAACTCGTCGTACTGAAGTGCTGCCGAGAACAGTCCTGGACTGATGGGAGCCTAAACACCGTCTCCAAATGACTGACCTCCCGCCCTCTCTCTCTCCCCATGCTTTCCCTGGAGTTCTACACAGAGGTTGTACCCCAAAAACCCTTCTTCGATAATCTTTCCAACATTGTCCTGTACAGGGCAAAGGTGGAACTTGTCAAAAGTTGCAGTAAAACTGTGTGTGTCTGTGTGTGTGTAAGTGCTATTCTGAGACTCATCCCCCAAAGGCGGCAGCAGTATTGCTACTGGTGTCCACTCTGACTAGCGGGAGGCTTCAGCAATGCTGTAGGCCTTTTACACACAAGTGTATATCTGCCCAGGAACAAACTCTGACACAGAGAAAGGGAGCAGGATAGGCAGAGCGAGGAAAAAGGAAACTTCAGAAAACTCTGAGCCCCAGAGGAGAGGCATTGAATCAATTATCCGAACGAAAACTGCATGCCCATCTCATTTGGATAATCGAGGTTCCTCTGTACTGGCTTTAGCGATAGTTAAAAAGAGATTCACTCAGCTGACGCATGTATTAAAGGGATTGATTTATCAGAAAGAGCTAAGTAGGATAACCTTTACTCATTAGAGCTCAAAAGAATGAGGCATTCTTACTATTTAAGTGCAGACTAATTCTATCCCTCAGAATTGTTTTCAATAGTTTCCCCAAGACGGAGGTTAGACTGGCTGGACTGTAGTATCTTGGGTCCGTTCTTGAATAACAATACCACGTTGGCTGTCTTCTAGCCCTCTAGCGCTCTCCTGTGGCCATAGAGGGATTGGCTATGTATCTCCCAATAATCTTGAACCGTCTCTCAGGATCTTAGGCAAATAAGTTTAACCCCCCCCCAGTAGCATCAGAAAACCTCACCACAAGGATGCTTGTCCCATTTCAGATCAGCATACCCATCTGATTTTTATTTTAATTCACTCACGGGATATTGGTCAGCATTTACTGTTTGCTCTCGAGAAGGTGGTGATGAGCTGCCTCCTTAACTACTGGAGACTATAAGAAGACCCACAATCTCCTAAGGGAGGGAATTTCAGGTTTTGACCCAGTGACAGGGAAGGAAAGTCACAAGGTGAATAACTTGAAGGGGAGCTTGCAGATGGTGGTATCCCCATGTGTCTGCTGCCCTTCTCTTCTAGGTAGAAGTGATTGTGGGTTTGCTGCAGAGAACAATATCTATTTCCCTCACTATGCTGAATGTTACTTCTACAGTTCTCTTTTCCTTCCACTTGTCCCCACCAGAAAAATCTTGAATGGCAGTCTGTGTCATATGTTGCAGTCAATTCACTCATCCTTCTTACATTCTATGTCATTGTCCACCCTGGGACCAAGAATTTCATACTTGTTGGACGTGGGAAATGCCTGAGGTTCCTCCAAAGCTGAATTCTGGATTCCTGTCCCTGTTTCACTCACAGTCACACCACCCCTATACCCCTTTTGCCTGACACACATCTGACTTAATGTAATTAATCTAAGGAGTGTGACTGCCCCCGAAACACAGTGTCCAAGTACCTCTCTTTCTCTCCTCCTCTTCCCCCCCCCACTTTGTTATGTTCACAGCTCAGACACCAGCTCAACTAAAAACAGTTCCTCCAGCACCCAACACTTGCTACATTTAGTCATTGTGGATTGCATGACACCACCAGCCCAGCTGCAATTAATCTATTTAATTAATTGATATGGATATTAAGTATTTTAAAAGTGATTTTTTTTTAACTATTCTTTAACATTCTCCTAATTCAAACCACTTAACCAACTAAAAAACATGGAAGATATTCTGTAATTAATCTAAGGAGTCCAGTTCTGAAGAAGGGTCACTGGGCCCTAAACGCTAATTCTGATTTCTCTCCCAGTTGCTGCCATACCTGCTTAGATTTTCCAGCAGTTTCTGCTTTTGAGACATGAAAGATATACCCAGAAATCATCCTCCTGTTTTTGTGTGACTTTGCACATCTATTCTGGCAGGTGGAGACAGGTTGCAGGGGTCCCTGGCTCTCGTTATTTCCCACCACTACTGTTCTTCTCCTTATGAAATGGCTGTCCCCATTCTATTTTGTGCTGTTTGAGCAGCTGCATATTCTGTTGTTTATGAAGTTGCCGTTCAAGTTTTCTTTCATGCTCTTTATGAAGCTACTCTCCCAAGCACTTTCACACTGTTTCAGAAACATAATGTCCTCCTGACTCTCTTTTTGGGGCAAGTGATTGTCTAGGAGGACTGCAGATGCTGGACATCAGAGCTGAAAAATGTGTTGCTGGAAACGTCAATTCTCCTGCTCCTTGGATGTTGCCTGACCTGCTGCGCTTTTCCAGCAACACATTTTTCAGCAAGTGATTGTCTTCCAGTTCTTGCCTCTTTTGGTTAGGAAGAGATTTTGCAGCAAATTGCCTGTCCATTCACTTAGTCAAAAAATGGTTCAGGGATTTTTTTTTGTTAATGAGTTGAAAATCTAAAATTTGATCAAACTTTGCATGTAACTGTTAACTTGTAGCTTCTTTCAGTTTTGTTTCATCATAACATAAAATAGTAAATGGGAATAGAGAGAGAAAATCACTAGAGAGAGAATGGGACCCGTCAAGGACCAAAGTGGACATTTATGGAACTATAGGAGCTGGGCTAGGTACTCGATGAAAATTTCCCCTCTGTTTACCCTGGAGAAAGACATGAAGAACTGGGAACTTGGGGAAGTTAGTGGTCATATCTTGGGGACAAGCCATATCATGGTAAAGGAGATGATGGATGTATTAGAATGTATTAAGGTGTATAAATCTCATGGTCCAGATCAGGTATATTCAAGAATACTGAGAGGCTGGAGTAGAAATTGCAAGGGCTCTGGCTGATATGTTTACATCATCGTTAGTCACAAGTGAGGTCCCAGCAAATGTTGTGCCCTTATTAAAAATGGGCTGCAAAGAAAAACCTGGGATTGTAGACCAGTAAGCCGGACATCTGTGATAGGTAAGTTACTTGAGAAGATTTTGAAAGATGAGATATTCATTCATTTGGAAAGATAAGGTTTGATTAGGAATAGTCAACATTTTTTGTGCGTGGGTGATCATGCCTCTCAAATTTGTTCAGAGTTCTTTGATGTAGTGACCAGGAGCTTGATGAGGTAAGGGCAGTAATCGTAGTTTAAATAGGTTTCAATAAACCCTTGATAAGGTTCCACATGATCAGCTGCTCTGGAAGGTTAGATTGCAAGGATTCCAGAGGGAGCTGGCAAATTAGGTACAAACAATTGGCTTGATGGTAAGGATACAGAGAGTAATAGTGAAAGGATGCTTGTTGAACTGGAGGCCTGTGACTAGTGGAGTGCTTCAGGAGTTGGCGCTGGACCCATTGTTGTTTGTTATCTCTATCAATGATTTGGATGAGAATGTACATGGCATGATTAGTAAGTTTGCAGATGCCACTAAATAGGTAATATTGTGGACAGTGAGGAAGATTAGATTAGATTCCCTACAATGTGGAAACAGGCCCTTCAGCCCAACAAATCCAAACTGACCCTCTGAAGAGTAACCCACCCAGACCCATTTCCCTTTGACGAATGCACCTAACACAATGGGCAATTTAGCATAGCCATTTCACCTTTGGATTGTGGGAGGAAACCTGAGCGCCCGGAGGAAACCCACGAAGTCATGGGGAGAACGTGCAAACTCCACACAGACAGTCGCCAAGGCTGGAATTGAACCCAATTCCTGATGCTGGGTGGCTGCAGTGCTAACCACTGAGCCGCCATGCTGCCCATTATCAGGTTATCAGAAATTGCAGCAGGACATAAATCAGCTGGGGAAATGTGCCGAGAAATGGCAAATGGAGTTTATTATAGATAAGTCTTGCATTTTGCAAATCAAGGTAGGAGTTTCGTGGTAAATAGTAGTGCCATAAGGAGTGTAGTGAACAGAGGGACCTTGGAATTCAGGTTCACAGTTCTCTGAAAGTAGAATTACAGACAGGGCAGTGAAGAAGGCTTTTGGCACACTGGCCTTAAGCCAGAGCATGAAGTACAGAAGTTGGCAAGTTATGTTGCAGTTCTACTAGACGTTGGTGAGGCGGCTTTTAGAGTACTGTGTTCAGCTTTGGTCACTTCGCTATAGGAAGAATGTTATTAAACTGGAAAGAGTATCGAAGACGTTTACAAGGATGTTGCCAAGACCCAACGGTCTGTGTTATAGGGATAGATTGGGCAAGCTCGAACATTTTTCTTTACAGCATAGGAGACTGAGGGGGGTATCTTATAGAAGCGTATAAGATCATGAGAGGCATGGATAGGGCGAATGTGTTCAGTCTTTTTCCTAGGGTTGGGGAATTGAAGACTAGAGGACATTAGTTTAAAGTTATAGGGGAAAGGATAAAAGGGAACCTGAGGGCCAACTTATTTACACAGAGGGTGATACAAATATGGAATGAACATCCTGCAGAAGTGGTTGAGGCAGGTACATTAACGACATTTAAAATGTATTTGGACAAATGCATGGATAGAAAAAATATAGAAGGACATGGGTCAAATGCAGGGAAATGGGGTTAGCGTGGATGGACATTTTGGTTGGCATGGACTAGTTTGGGCCAAAGAGCCTGTCTCTGTGACCATCGTTTGATCTGTGCTGATGTTATTACTGGACAAGTCAGATTCCAAACTGAAGTCTGTTTTGTTAGATCACATTGTTTTGTTTTTAATGAGGTGGTATCTCAATGAGCGAGAAATATGCAGTGTTGCATATTTTGTTTTCCCAATGGAACAGAAGCTTTCAAAGCAAAATAAATTAAGATAAAATAGAATAAACCAACCTATTTACTGAGTTTTACATACTTAGTAAATTTAAAATCCCATTAATCCCAAAACACTCTTTTACAAGTTTAAAAATACCATCCCTTGATAGTGCCCCATCAATTCTTGTACAGTACTCATCAGTGTTCCCTCTAGGCTAAAGTATGAACAGCCACTCCAGTGTTCTGCATACAATGGTCGGTGTCAGTACACTGATCGCGGCATTGAAGTATGGCTCTGGAAGATTACAACCTCTGATTTTTTTTTAAAAACCTCTGATAGATGTTTTCCTGGAGCTGTCACGCACCTGAGTTTAAACAATTTTAACTTCAAATCCTTTACACAACTTTCTCCCAATATTTCTGGTCTGGGACTATCAGTAATTTCTTACTGTAAAGTAATCTAGTTGGCTAGTTTCTCCTCTGCTCAAGACCACTGTTCTATACATGCATCTTAGTGCAATGATTTCACTGAAACACAAGTCTCCCTCTGTCTACTTATGGATGTTTCCCTTAGCTTAAAAAACATAGAGATTTGAGGTACAATTGATTATCTAGCTAGGTTGCAAAAACCTAAAGTAAACAAAAACACATTTGGCTCCCAAAGATGTCCTTGCAAACTTCCTTATAAGAAATAACCACAGCTGCAGAAATAATTACAAGATTTACTAACTTGAAGCACATAGAAAAACCAAATATTATTAACTCAAGATTCAAAATCCAAACTTAAAATAAATGATATTAAAAATATGTGGAACCTCAGTTTATATCATACCATTAAAAGGCATGCAGGACAATATCACGGATGGTAGCATGAAGGCAGAAATAGTAAATAATTTTGCTTTGGTATTTACCAGAGAAATAGAACAGGTAGACATAACATTGAATGATGAGATGATTTAAATGCATTTAAAAAAAAGAACCTATTGTAGAGTGGTGGATTGACAGTCATTTGGCTATTCATCCATTATGTGAAAAGCATCCTGACTCTGACCACCCTAAATGGCTGACTGACCATTTCCAAGCTCTGGACTGATATTGAAGACTGCTCTTGACTTACAGTCTGAGACTTGCTGAGTGAAGGCTGTCTTGGTTAACATGACCCAGGCCTGCAGACAACCTTGCCAACTTCCTTCCTGTATGCATCTGCTAAATATCAAGGTAAGACAGAAGTAATATGAACCTGGTAACTCTGACTAAGGGGGCAAAATACAAAAAAGTGATGCGACAGTGAGTGAAAGGAGGTAAAGGTCCAGTCCATGAACCAGGTCCTTAGAACGCCTGAGTGAAGTTTAACTCCTTGTTTGATTGAAGCCAGCTGAAAATTATGACCTTTCCAAGCTTTATTCCTGTGCTAAACAGCACAGCAGGCTGACGATGACCTGATATCTCTAGCTGAGGTACAAAGTGCAAAAAGACATGGCACTGCAAAGGCAGGCATGGTATAACCCACCAACACACCGAAACAGCAGCTAATTAACTTGAAAGACCCAATACAGACATCAAGCAAAACTAATGTCAGTTGCAAAATACCATGCAAGAACTGTAATAAGCCACCAAACCAGCCACCAGGATTCAAAAACATCAACTAGCCACAAAACGACATGACCCTCTCTCACTAGTATCCTTACGTACAGGTAAAGAAGGACACACTTCGACTGGGACAACACATCCATCCTAGGACAAGCCAAACAGAGACATGCACGAGAATTCCTATAGGCATGGCATTCCAACTGGAACTCTATCAACAAACACATTGACTTGAACGCAATTTTCCACCACTGAGAAAAAGAACAGGAAATGACATCACCAACCCAGGAACCCAAACATATAAATAGAAAGCAGTAAACACCAGCAGTCTTCGTCCGGAGGCTCACTGAAGATGTTGCCTAGTATGGTATGAAACGCCTGAAAATGAATCTACCAGCTCAGTGAGCAAACCTACATCCAGAACTTCAACCTGAGCTACAAATCTTTTCAAAACATGATGTAAGCATTTAGGTGAAGTCAAAGTGAATGAGCACTATGAAACGAGTAAAGAGTCCACAGATACAGCCTGACCCAGTTGATGACCTACGAGCTTATGTCCTTGAGCACAGTGTCCTTGTTACACTACAATGGTAGTTCTTGGTGCAGCATTAAAGTGCAGATGCATCCTAAATGGATTGGAGATGGACCATGAGAATTCTTAGAGCTGGGGCATATGTCAGATGCGAATGTTCATGTATGCGGGTGTGGCTAGTGCTCACTAAGCATGCCTGAGCAAGGTCCTTTCAACCAAGTGGTAAGTTGAAGACACCAGATACACACACACTTTTCTCCATATTGAGTTTTCTCAATGCTTACCTTGTATGGTGAGTTTGATATTCAGATTTCTTTCTTCCTGATGAGGTGAGTTGGCTTGTCAATAAGACATTTAACAAGAAATAATCCATTTTAATTAGCAAACTACCACTGCTGTTGTCACAATCACAAAAGATGAAACCAGAAACTCCTGATATTAAGGTCAACCTTGACGAACTTCTTGTTTGATTCTGCCAAAAATCTCACCTGAACCCACCTTGCTCAGACCCTATAAGATTCAGATAATACTGTTTTAAAAAAAGTAAATGGTGCATATCTCAGGAAATCCTGCCCCTCTTTGCTCCTCATACTATTATGATCTCAACCTTTTTTTGGAAGAATTGGGGCCTCCTGGTTACCTCTGTCAGTGGAGTCAAGGAATCTACTCATTTTAAGAAGGAGCATATAACTTTGTGTTCCTTGCTCTGTTCAATCACCCCATGATCTTTGGATGTTATGATCTGCCTGTACTGCACACAAAACAAAACTTTTTACTGTACCTAGATATATGTGGCAATAATAAATCAAGTTAATCAGATCAATTGTCTCTTTACCAGCTTGCTTAAGGTCTTAGCGAACATGCATGATCAAATGTAGTTGTACTAATTGCTATCATGCAATACACCTTCTTGTTATCTAAGAATAATACCTTTTCTGATTTCTATGGTGTTGCATCCTCTACTAGTAATCACCAGATAGGCTCAAGACAAAGCAGGATTGGCAGCAGCAAACTACCTTAGAAAACCCTTATCTACGTACTGGTGGAGGTTGCAGATTCACAAGTAGTCAGCACTGGTCATCTGAGAAAATAGTGCAGACAATTCAAGAGAAACAGGTTTGTGAGAAATTCTCCTCTGACCGCAGTTCGATAATTGTTCGTCACATTGATGCCCTGTTCCACCCCAAGATGAGATTTGGACCACATACAGTACAATCACTGAAAATATCTATTTCCACCTCCACAACATCTCATTGCTCTGCCATATTACTACTCCCTTGCTAATGAACCCTCACCCTTACCTGTCTTATCTCCAGACTTTACTATTTTAATGCAGCTAAGTGCCTTACAACAGGCTAATGTAAATTTGAGATTTTCCAAAGCTCTGCCAGCCATGTCCTCATTCACTGACCTATGAATTAGCATTTTGATTTTAAAATTCTATTTTTTGTTTTCAAATCCTTATACGAACTCCACTTGTGAAATCTTAATAATCTGTAGCCCTACAATGTCCTGTATTGTCAACTCTCTGAATTCTTGCCAATATGGCCCGCTGAATGTCCTCAATTTTAAGTGTTCCATTATTGGTAGACCTGCCTTTATTATCCAAGACCATAAATTCTGAAATAATCTACCTGAACCACTCTATCTTTCCTTTTCTTTTTGAAACAATTCTTTACACCAAACGCTTTAACCAACCTCACTTAAATCATCTTACGTGGCTCAGTGCCAAATTTTTGGAAATTACTGGAGAAATGCCTTGTGTTGTTTTACTGTGTTATAATTACAAAATGTTGTGATAACTTTCACATTCACCGGGTAAATTACAGAATTAACCTCTTAGGTCTTTTTTGGATGCATTTCATTTTCATTCCTTGACTCACTCGTTACTGTGCTGGAAGCAGTTGTTTGTTTCTTCTCTGTTTGGTCGATTCTTGGCCTGTCAGGATTTCACACATACCTAATCAGCTCAAATCAGACAACAAATGAAGATGTAAGTATTTGTTTCATTACATGCAAAGAAAATAGTTTAAGCAAATATCAAGAATGAGCATTAAAATATATCAGCTTATAATGTGATTAAGAACTAATGTGAAAGAAAACAATTATAGACAAGTAGAATATTTAGCTGACATCGATAATACAAGTCAAATAATTGAAGTGCTGTCCTGAATACAGGCTTAAAATATTCTGAAATGAGCATTGTGATCAGGTCTAATGTCTAGCATTGATTGGACAAATCCAGTTTCTACATTTTTATTTCAACTAAAAGGCTGCATCATATTGTACTTTGGACATATCTGTTCTGTAATAAAAGGTAGATAAATCATATAAAGGAGTATAAAAGTATACTAATGTCAGGTAGTCAGGTTGAGCTTAATGGACCAAAGATCTTTTTCAGCAAGTCATTGTATGTAAGTAATGTAAATGCACAGGTTTGGTTCCTATGCATTGGTTAATATGATATATCCTTATAAGAGGGCAGAAAATCTGTTAATCTTATATTTTGTCATAATGTTACTGACACTGCACTCTCAATGATTAATCATTAAGGCAAGGTCTTGAACAAAATTGAATCCAAAGTGAAAATTAGAAGCTTAAAAGTATTTGTCTGATAAGGGTTGTCACATACTGCTTGAAATTTGCTTTTCAAATTAGCTTTGTTGGGATTGCATACATTTGCTTCAACACTTACTGCTATAGTTCAATATGTTATTTGAAAGAACTGATGTTAGTACTTCATACTCGTTGATTTACCTGCTATGGCATAAATTTTATAGTTGGCAGCAATTACTTCAATTTATTAAGTCATTTTGCAGTGGTAAATTTCATGTTTCTATTAAAAAGTGAAATTGAAGGGTACAAAGGTTAAAATTATTGAGACTTCTTTAAGTGTTTAGATCCAGTTTGTTGAAAATTAAATGCTTTGTGTGAACTATTCTTAATGGTTGGTTTTAATTTTGTCCTTGCAGATTAAAGGATCCTGGTCAAACAAAAGAAGCAAAGATAATTACAATCCATATAGCTATGGAAATATCTTCACAAATTGTTGTGCAGCTTTGTGTGGGCCATTGCCACCGAGGTGGGAAATGATTGTGATGGGCAATAAATCGTTGTTCAGAGATTTCCTTCCATTGTTTCTTTCCCTTTCAACACAATAAGGAATATTAATTGAATAAAACTTGGATTTATATGAAGAGTTCTTTTTTAAATCCTCAAATGAATTCAACATGTATAATTATATTGTTATGTTTCCACATGGTGGACTAGCTCTGTATAGCATTTACTTAAGAGTACAATTAATTTTTACAAACATGAATCAGCTTTCTAAAAGAAATCTAATTGTTAATTACAAATATTTTTATGCATGTCAGTGAACTAAAATACTGTAGTTCTACTTTACTGGGACAAATCTTCCCGTGGAAAACCAGACTTCCACATTACCACAGCTCACAAAATGCACGCCGAAACCATATGTGTTCTTCCAAGAAATTTAATCTCTTTTTGTTCAAGGGTCAGGTTAGCAAGCTGCAATAGAGTTCATGAGTAGTATGGATGCAGAGAATGGCCAGTCAGAAGTCCTTTGTTCTCCAACAATTTAAGGGCTCGCTAAACCACACTACTCATGCCATGCCATCTTGCATTTCCTGATGCCAATCCACACCCGTCACATTCCCCTGTGCCATCTCATTTTCCATTCCCATCTCACATTTTCAATACAACCCGAGGCATCTCTATACCTCCATGCCAAACGGTGATCTCCATGTATCTTACATAGCAACTCATCCAGTTCTCAGGAGCCATGTAATAGTAATGGAATTTGTTTTAAAATATTATTGGAAAATGCTTAAACCTCTAATATTAACATTATAAGAAAACCCTGAATTCAAATTCAATATCATTGATACCAGACCGAAAAAAAAAAGGAAATAAGGGTATAATCTTTTAGATGCTTATTAGGCTTATGAACAAACAAGCATCATATCAAAGATACATGTGGTTATAGGTTTGTAAAGGTTACATTCATTCTTGGATCACTTGCTGGACTGAAAGTTTCAAACCCATACAATTATTCAGCATAGCTACAGATTTCATATTAAAAGCTCACTGATGGAACAGATTTCCATTTCAAAACAGGATATCCATCAATCAGTAAAAGACAAGCAGGTGTAGATCTTTCTTTTTTTTCTTTCAAAAGCAGTATTTTAACAGCCAGATCTGCCAATCCTATTAAATAAGAATACAGAAACATGACAGCAGAATACATATTTTAATGCACCATGCTACTTTGTTCTTTGGAAAACTTACTTTAATTCATAGTGCTGATTTTTGTAGGTAATTAAATCAAATTAATATTGATTTTTTTTTCAGAACTTCTTCACTCTGCCCACAAATATCAATTTGATTAAATTCAGAATATTTCAACCTGAATTGTCTGTATTAACTTAATTGCATTTCTAGGTCATAGATCATTATGGTATTAGCATTAAATGGTTACTTTTGAAAAACACATGAAGTACACTAAAAGAAAGATATAATTTGCTAATTCTAATGTTAGAGTAAAAAATGAGGTCTGCAGATGCTGGAGATCACAGCTGCAAATGTGTTGCAAGACTGGTCACTTTGCTGTTATAAGTCTCTCATATAATCTTGAATAAGTCTGTTAATCTTATCCATAAGTAGATTTTATTGTCAATTACTAACTTTACTTTTGTTTTTGATAGTTTAATTGATCGAAGAGGAGCGATCCAGTCAGATACACCACAGTCAGTTGCGCCACCAAATGGAATCACCACATATGGGGCCACACAATCTCAGAGCAACATGGTAGGATCCATGCCATAGTGTTGCTCACTGAGATCCTGTCATTGTTTATTTCCACCATCCTTTTCCATCTGTTTCAGTAGTACATTTCATCAATCCTAGAAAAAAACAAGTATAGTAAGAACAGCCGTTCCAAGCCACCGTGATTAAAGAGGTGTCCTGCACACGAGAAAAGCCTTTTTGCTTCACAGAAATGTCAGTTTGACTAAAAACAACTGAAGAATGGAGAATGTGAATGTCATGGAGCCTTTCTAGTCACTCCGAGAGAATAAAGAAATGTGACCTGATGCCAATTGGTCCAGGCATAAAAAGTATTGAGTTTTCTTCAGCATTCAGTTTTAATACAGTTTGAAGTCAGTTTCAGCTATGTAAAACTGTTTTATACATTTGGAAAAAAGGATGGCCTGCATCTGAGCCTAAGTACAATCTGAGAGAGAGAGAGAGAATATGAAATGCAATTTGCATCTTGAAGAAGAGGCAGAACGATATTTTAGGCGGATTCATAGGCTGCCACATTTGCACCTGGGTAAATTTTGTAGTCGAACTTAATTATTTGAGTCTCCATAGTTTATATTTGGCTTTGAATTATATCAAATTTACATTACATGGCAATGCAGAAACAGACGATTTAGCCCCACTGGTTTGTGTTGATGTTTACATTCCAAGAAAGAGCTTCTGTCTTCCTAGTTCACCTAACATTGTGTCCACATCTTTCAATTTCATTCTTCTGCTACTCGTCTAACTTGCCCTTTCTGGCACCTATGGGATTCATGTCAACTGCTCAAAATGATAGTAATTTCCACAACCATTTACTGGATAGAAAAGATTTTTGATTTTTTTTCTGGATTACATACTCGATTTATTAAAACCAATTATAATTTCAAAGATCTCTTTTGGGTCATACGTTAGCCTTCTCTTGATTTCAGATAACAGCCTCAGCTGATTATTTTTGCTCCTAACTTGTACAATGTCTCAGTTCAAGTATTATTTATGTAATTTTATTTCTCTGTTTCAGTGCCTCTATATCTTTCTCTAATACAGAGACCAGAACTGCATAAAGTATTCCAAATATGGTCTAAAGCCCTGTAGAAGTCTAATATAACTGATTTTCAATTCCATCCATCCTTCTAGAAATTAATACAAGTGTTTTATTAGCATTTTTATGACTTTGTGAATTTGTGTTGCTATGTATAATGATTTGTCATTATGTACTTTGATTCTTTTGCTCCACCTACACATTTTCAAAGCAAATCACCTCCTTATTCTTGCTATTACAATGTAGCACCTCATATTTTCCATACTGAAACCATCTTGCTACTTATTGCTAATGCTGCATTGTATTTTGTTGAAATGTTTTGCACTATTACGTGCACCTCAGTTTGATGCCATTCATAAATTTTGAAAGTGCATTTGTGACTCTAAATCATTTCTGTACTGTTTAACACCTTCCACTAGTGTGTTTAGTTACCTTTAACCCCTACTCTATTCTGCCTTTTAGATTGCTGTCCATCTGCTACTTGTCCCCGACTCCATGTGTGCTGAATGTAATAATGAGTTTATTGTGAAATAAATATATCATCAGAGCTTTTTGGAAATTCAAGTACACTGCCATTACCCATGCATATTTATTCTGTCATTTCAAGTAAATCAGTAAGGTTGGTCGATTAACATGACCTTCCCTTTTGATCTCCAAGTTGAATTTTTTTTTAGATTTTAGTTTCTATAAGTTTTTATTGTGGTACAGTATAGAAGAGGCCGTTTGACCAATTAATTGAACTCCCCTGTGTTTCCTCACTAGCCTGCCAAGTATTTGTTTCAAGTATGTATTTCCGTTTGACAGCTGCATTGAATCTTCTTCCATTATCTTTGAAGATGGCATGTTCTAAACTGTAACAACTTGCTGCATAGATTCCCCTCTTCTCACATCTGATTCTTTGCCAATCATTTCTGTCAGATGTATCATGACAAAATTCATGACTTTGAGCACTTCTATTAAATCCCCCCTAACTGCTTCCACTCTAAAAGAGAACATTTCTATCTTCTCTAGCTTCTCTAGTAACTCTCCATATTCTTCTGACTATGAAATGCACAGAATCGTACACAATACTCCAGTTGAGATTTAATGATTGATTTATGCAAGTTTATGTTTTCTTTTTAATTGCACATTTAGTTCATTTAGCAAAACCTCAAGCTGCAGAATGTATTATAAGTTACTCAAATCATAAATCCTTTTTTAAGTTTGGATACTGAATTATTAGAAGACTTTGTTATTTAGGGCAATAATTGTGGTAATTTGATTTATGTCTCACCATGTTTGCTCCATTAGGATGAAAACTTTCACCCACCTTATATTTCAGGGAACAAAGACCTTTTAAAATGATTGCAAAGTTCTTTACAAAGCAGGATTTAGTGTGAATTCAATTTTTTTCTACATGAGGACTTGCATAAATGGTTTGCAAAATTAACTTGTTGCATTCTTGTTTTTCTGCAACTAATGATATTTAGAACAGCTTTTTAAAAAATGTCAATTGACATGGTTTTTGTCAGTCTTGCAGCATTCTATACAGAGCTATTGCTGAACTCTAATATCAAACTATGTACTCCTTGTAAGAAAATTTCACTTATAAGGCAAACTTAATCCGGTTCAGTTCTTGGGCAGCTATGGAACAGTTTTGGAGAATTATCAGCATTTAGGTAATAGAAGGAATATTTAGAAGCTAGAGTGCAATTTCAACTTGATCAGTATTTAAACACACTTTATGCTGTGGAAAATCTTAAGCCAGTCATTACATGAGAGTCCATAGTCGGTAAGATGGGAAATCTCTCAGCAGCGAATCTACGTTTAGACCAAGAATCCTTTTGGCTAACTTGAAGCAGCATTCCCTTCAGGGAAATGACAAGAAAAATAGTCTATCCTATGAACTAGAGGAAAACTGAATAGAGGAAAATAGAGGTGCAGTTTTTGTTTTTAACTGTATCTATATATTTTTGGCACAATAAGTTGTGAATATACCAGGAAGGTAGAAAAGTAGAGAAGCTAGTTGTGCAGTGTCATTGTAACGTGTAAAAGAGAAATACTTTTTGCATTTTGCACTGCCTTTCATGACCTCAGGATATCCCAAATTGCATTGCAACCAATAAACTACTTTTGATCTATTTTCACTGTTGTAATGATGGAAATGTGGCTGTTAATCTGTGCACAAAATGTTCCCACAAACAGTAATGTGCTGAGAACTAGATAATCTGTTTTAGTGGTGGTGTTTTAGTTGCAATGAAAAACATCTCTCAAAATTTGATTGGGTGCTTTTAAAAAGTGCTAACTGCATTCATTGCTGCATGTGATAATTTGTATTCTTCTGTGCAAATAGCTTAAAACAAAGTCATCACTTGAATTCCAAAGGAATTTCTCATTCTTATTCTTTTGACTATTGATCACTTAATTGAGAGACTAACATACCTGTTAACAATTTTCATCTTGGTTTCAAGTAGCTGAATTTATATTTCACATAGCTTTATTTACTTGTGCCATAAATCAGCCTTACCTGTGAATTCCACAGGGATTCTCCTAAACACTTACAGTTATTTAAATGAGAACTGGGAGAGGGGTGGCTGGTGGTTGGAGTATTTAAATAGCTATCGACATTCTTTCCTGAAATTCCACCAAAGTTACAGGGGGAGCTCTGGGGAAATTCCATGGAAACTTTGCTCCAGTAAATGAAAAGCGAATCAAAATGTCGCATTACTTTGATATGAAAGTTTGATATTATTGCACCTGGCTTCCATTTGTCATTGTTGACAGTATTTCTTTCATATGTGTGCCATTTGGAATCTGCTCATCCATGTGTGAAGACATTTCAACTATTTGTTTAGATATTTAGCATATAGTTTACTGCAATATCTATACGAATTGCTTGAAAACTGAATTACAACTTTCATTTCATTAATACAGCTTGTACCATACAGGGTACAACCAATATTAAGCATCAGTGTACATGAATTAACAATGAGATATATGTAATCATGTAACACCTAACATGTGTGCAATGTAAGCCTTTACTTGATGCAAACGATATTTGTTGTCATTTCGATGTTTTTAAGGATAAGAAACCTTCCTTTGTGTTCTATATAGACTGTTATTTAAAAACAAAGTGCATGTCAGTTTCCATCTTTAAGGTCCTTTACATTTATGGGGACAAATTAAATTAGTCAAAATCAAAAAACTGCTTCTGTACATCTAAGAGAACTTAATTTTAGAGCTGTATTTGATAAGGTTACTAAACCAAATCTTTTCATTATATATTTTGAGCTGTCACTAAATATTTGTAACAATGTACATTTCATGACAACATCCCAAATGTTTGACTTCTAATGATCATGACGTGTCTAACGTTTTATTCACTAATTTTCCAAGTATGGCAAAATGACTATAAAACAAAAATGCACTTTTTGCTCCTGACACTTTTCTTAAAACAAACTAACAATAATAAGTGAGGGATTACAGGAAGTAATGTGGATAAAATATTTATCATGAAATTCTTACAAGTCTTCCCCAAGGGACATAGCAAGATTATTTGTTTCATAATGTTATTGTAAGAGGGCAACCAATTAATTATCGTGTCCTGTGCATAACCTTCCAAGAAATTCTCAAATTTAACTTCTCCAGGGCTGAGGGGTGACCTTATAGAGGTTTCTAAAATCATGAGGGACATGGATAGGGTAAATAGACAAGGTTTTTTCCTTGGGTTGGAGAAGTCCAGAACTAGAGGGCATAGGTTTAGGGTGAGAGGGGAAAGATTTAAAAGGTACCTAAGGGGCAACCTTTTCACGTCGAAGGTGATGCGTATGTGGACTGAGCAGCTAGGGGAAGTGGTGGAGTTTGGTACAGTTACAACATTTGCGTGTAAAAGTAAACCAATCAAAAAAAATCTTTCATGAGAAAACCTTGGTTCCAGAAATGGAAAATGGTTCAGCTTAGTGGTTAAGTTCAGTTTAGAAAAATGCAAGTTACAAAGTCACGGAGATTTGCAGCAAATGCCTTCAGCCTGTTGTACCCACACCAGTCAAAAACACCTTCTAACTCTTCTAATCCCATTTTCTTGGCCCGTAGCTTTGTATGCCTTGGCATAACAAGTGCATGTCTAAATACTTAAGTGTTTTGAAGGTTTCTATCTGTACCATCTGTACAGGCAATGAGTCCATATTCCCATTATTCTCTGTGTGAAAAAGTTTTTCCTCACTTCATTTCTAATACTTAAATCCATGCCCCCTTGTCATTAATACCTCCATCATGGGGAAAAGTTGCTACCTGTCCACCCTATCTATGCCACTCATAATTTTATACATCTCAAATTGTGTCCCCTCATAATCTCCTCTGCTGTAAGGAAGACAGTCCCAAACTGTCCAATCTCTTTTCCAGACTGAAACACTTTATCCACTTCTCCCTTAAGGACCAGTATACATGCACACCAAAGTCCCTCTGATCCTTTGTACTTCCCAGAGTCCTACCATTTATTCTCTTGTTGCCCAAGTCCATCTCTTCACATTTATCTGAATTGAATCCCACTCTTTTCTGAATGCTTAAATATAGAGGTCAGAAATGAAATTAATATAAAACACTGGGAAATAAGAGAAAACCTCCAGCAAATAAAGCATTTTTAAGTATATATGTTACTGCTGCAGCGATAAACATTTTGGTGTAATCGCAGAAGCATTATTGCTGTTATGAAAGTCATTCTGAACCTTAGTGCTTTTATAGTTAAACAGTTGGCTTGCTCAGGAAGTTCATAATTTCCTGCAGATACCAATACTGTCAGGGTCAAAACTGTAATTTTTGGATGAGGCTCTTATTTACAGAGATTACTGATATTTTTGAAAGTTCAGATGTTTGGGCTTCTGCCTTAGTCATATTTTTATGCCACAGTTAGAACTGAAATTATCTTTTCTACTATGTATGCGTTAGTTCCAACTGTAGTCTCTATTTGCACTGTAACAATGTTGGAATTGCATTTTGAACTTTCACATGCCCATTTAAAAGACGCAATTGTTTCTTTTGTGTAAAGAAACAATATTACAAGAAGAATTTTTGTGCCACAGTGGTAATGACCCTAGATCTCAGTCAGGAGGCCCAGGTTAAAATCCCATCTGCTCCAGAGGTAAGTAGAACATCCTTGACAGTTTGATTATAAAAAACAACAGGGAGGTGAAGAATTGTTTTTCATATTGTGACATCTGGATTTTGTTTGATTTTGTTTACCTAAATTTGTTTCGACTGCCTTATGCGTTTGTACTGCAGCATTATGATGTTTAAGTTACATATTTTTATAATGTTGCCAAATAAATCATAGTAAAATTATTACTTATTTTTATAGCATTTCGATCATGCCACCTAAAGAGAGACATACATTGATTGCAAACATAAAAGCAAGTTGTCTATTTTTTTTTGTATTTGATTTAACATTGGCTTGTTAAGTTGATAAATATAAATCGAATACATGTCATTTTTTAGAATCAAAATTTTCCTGGCCCTGTCATGGAAAGCTGATACTCTACCATCATAATTGGAATGAGCAATAACCAGCAAGCAAATTAGTGCCAATCTCACTGTGGCCTATACTTGCAATAAAAAAAGTTAAAGTTATTATTGCATAGAAGAAGGTAATTGAGCTTATCGAGTACATGCTGACTGTCTTTTGAGCAATCCAATCAGCACTATTCCCTCAGTTTACCCCTGTATCCCTTCAAGCACATTTATTTTTGTGTTTATCCAGTTTTATAATCTTCACCATTTCTGTTTCCACCACCATCATATTGCCTTGCTAACTACGTTTTCAAAATGCCACATCATTTCCAAAGACGCATGCCCATGAACCTTCAGATTCTTCTGTCTTGTACGATGTTTAAAATACTGCTGTTAAGTCTATATTGCTTCTTCCTACCCTTTCTGATGAAATTTATCCCCTTGCGTTTCTTTATGTTAAGCTTAATTGTTACTTGTTTACCTGAATGGCTAGCTTACCTGTGTCTGTTTGCAATCGATTGATTCTCTGTCTGCCACATCTGATTGGATATAAAACTCGTTCTTGTTATTTTCTCTTTACAAAACAACCACACAGATTCTTTAATTTCTGTTATTCTCTTTCATTCATCATGCTATGAACCACTTTACATCTAAGAACGCATTTGATTCTTTTAAGTGTTTCTTCACCAGTTGACATTCAAGCAAAATTATCTGTATTTAACCAGAATGCTGAAATACTTGGTGATTCCATTTGTTTCCTCTTTCCCATAATCTAATCCTGAATATGATCAATTTATAATAGGTATTTTGCAAATGTGTCTACATCCACAATATATTAAACTTATTAAGTCTAAATAACATACACTTGTGCCAACCCTTTCCTGCTAATAAATTGCTATGACCACACTTACAATAGAAATAACCAATCTATGCTTACCTTACTGTACCGTAATAACATCCTTCACCAATAGTGAAGTTGTAGTGTTTCAGTTTTGTATCCCAGAGCTTTTCAACCTGCACACAGAGCAATTTGACCGCTCCACTTCCCAGATGTCTTTAAGATTAACATTCACTATAAATGCAATGCAATAGCAGTATTATGTAAGTCTTATGAATTAGAGACTGATTTCATATTGTGCCAATTATACTCCCCATGTCTCACTCCACTTCATCAAATTACTACATTTGACCTTGACACCCCAGTTGGAAAACTGATCTAATTGGAACAGACAGATGGGGTTTGACTGGATTGATAGTTGTCTTCCTGGCTGAAGTATATTCTCAGAATAAGGGCTGATTATTTAAGGCTGAGATTTGGATACATTTCTTACTCTAAAGGCTTATGAACATTTGGAAGTCTGTACCCCAAAAGTCAAAGATTCTCCATCACCAAATATATTTAAAGCTGAGATGGCCAAAGTTTTGAAGCAAGATATGGAGAATGGGCAAGAAAATAAAGTTGATGGAGAAGACCAACCTTAGTCATATTGATTAGCAGAGCAGACTAAAGGAAGTGTATACTTTGCTTCTATTTCTTATATTCCAGGTGTAAAGCCACAATGGAATACTAAATATTGTGGGTGACACAGTGGTTAGCACTGCTGTCTCACAGCGCCTGAGACCCGGGTTCAATTCCCAACTCAGGCGACTGACTGTGTGGAGTTTGCATGTTCTCCCCGTGTCTGCATGGGTTTCCTCCGGGTGCTCCGGTTTCCTCCCACAGTCACAAAGATGTGTGGGTCAGGTAAATTGGCCATGCTAAATTGCCCGTAGTGTTAGGTAAGGGGTAAAATGTAGGGGATGGGTGGGTTGCGCTTCGGCGGGTCGGTTTGGACTTGTTGGGCCAAAGGGCCTGTTTCCACACTATAAATAAAGCTGACCATTAAGAATTTCTAGTTGGTCCTTGTAGCTTGGCTAAATCCAAGATAACTGACCAAATATGTAAACACAGTTTTTCATCCCTTGCCCTCATCTTCACCTTTTCTGTATATTCCCTTGGAATTTGCAAAAAAAAACAATGCAATGAAAACACTCAGCCATTTGGAGAAAAATATTCTTAAAATCCCACTCCAGTCACCACCAGTGAACAAAACCAGTGGAGATTTCAAGTTAGATGAAGTTGACAACATCTTACATCATTAAGCAGCTCTAGCAAAATTGAAGTTAATGGAAATTAGGAAGATAACTCTGCACTGTTTAGAGTCATGACTCGCACAAGGAAGACGGTTGTGATATTGGAGGCCAATCATTTCAGCTGTTTCATCAGTGACCTTCTCTCCATGAGGTCAGAAGTGAGTGTGCCCGCTGATACTTGGACAATGTTGAGTTGTATTCACAGCTCATTTGATTTTGAAATAGTCCATGTTCATATACAGTAATTATGGAAAGTATCCAATGGTTGGTAACATTTCTACCACGTTTGCCAGGCAATAACTGTCTTCAGTGACAGAACTTGACCATTTCTTTTTAATATTCAACATCATCATCTTTGTAGAATCCCCTACCTTCAATATCCTAGAGTTGCCTTTGATCAGAAGCTTAATTTGGACTAGCCATAAAAACACCCACTCAAAGAGTAGGTTAAGGGTGGCGATTTCTGCACCAGATAATTCATTTCCTGAGTCTCCAAAAGCATGCCCACTATTTGTAAGGGATAAGTCAGGTCTGATGAAGTAGTCCTCATTTGTCAAAGATGTGCAATTCCAACAACATTGAGGTAGCTTGACAATCCAGGTCTACAAGATGCCCCCTAATAACTCATTTAGATTCCTTAAGCATTACATTATGACATGAAGCTCTGCCATTCAGAAGATTGGCAGCAAATGCAAGGGAACATTATCGCCTGCAAGTTCTGCTTCAAGTCGACATCATTCTGACTTGAAGCTATAGTACTGTCATAGGATCAAAATCCTGGAGCTGCCTTATGCAGCGTAGGTGTACCCACACCAAATGGAGTGCAGTAATTCAAGAAGGCAGCCTACTAGCATCTTCTCAAGGACAATTAGGATGAATGACAGATGTAACTTTCTTTTATGGATAAGCTGGGTGCAATGTCTGAAATGTGCACAAATTTTCTGAGACCAATAAATTTTACGTTGATTGTCATTTATTTCCCAATTTATTTAATCCTGGATCAGATCACCAAAACGCAAACCTCAGTGTGTGCACAGTTTGAAAATGCAACTGTTCCAGGCACAAATCTCCACTCACCTTCAGTGGAAATGCAGCAAATCACAAAGAATGTGAAATTACAGGGAGTCAGCCTCATGATTCTACCACTAGTTACTTGTCTTGAACTAAGATTTGGGTATTCCTGGGCAAAAAGTCAAGGAAAATCAGCACTTCTGAAATAAGCTAATCCTTGTTTAAAACTATACATATATATTTTATATCAAATGAACATTGTGTAGCATCAAATTAGAATTACAAGACTTTTGGCAGGACTTAATCCAATCAACGTTTTTCAGTAGACTCCATTGTACAGTGATGTGACCTGATTTTGTCTGTATTTTCTAAGATATTTTATTTCCACAAGATAACTAACGTGTAGGCTGGTGAATAAATTATATGGAAGGTCAATGTGAATCAAGAAGAAGAACAAAAGTTGCTGGAAATACTTGAATCAAGCAGCATCTTTGCAAAGAGATTAAGATCATGGTTTAAGTCAAAACTTTAACTCTGTTTTCTGTGTATGGATGCTGCTTGACTGCTGCGTTTTGGTGTTTAACAGAATAATCTGAGTCAGAGTTGCTGTAGCAATGCTTATTTTTACATGCATTTGTAGTTTGGAGCTTTGGCTGACTTCAGTCTATCTCAGTCGAGAGTGTGGTGTTGGAAAAGCCCAGCAGGTCAGGCAGCATCCGAGGAACAAGAGAACCAACATTTCGGGCAAAAGCACTCCTGCTGCTTAGATGCTGCCTGACCTGCTGTGATTTTCCGCGCCACATTTTCTTTTTTGATTACTTAGTGTGGAAGCAGGTCCTTTGGCCCAACAAGTCCACACCGACCTGCCGAAGCGCACCCACCCAGACCCATTCCCCTACATTTATCCTTGCACCTAACACTGCAGGCAATTTAGCGTGGCCAGTTCACCTAACCTGCACATTTTTGGACTGTGGGAGAAAACCAGAGCACCTGGAGGAAATCCACGCAGACACTGGGAGAATGTGCAAACTCCACCCAGTCAGTCGCCTGAGGTGGGAAATGAACTTGGATCTCTGGCGTTGTGAGGCAGCAGTGCTAACCACTGTGCCGCCCACATTCTCTACTCTAATCTCCAGCATCTGCAGTCATCACTTTTCCTTTCCAGTCTACCATATATGATCATGAAATCCTGAAGTGGGACTCAAACTCAGCACTGCTGATTCAGAAGGTGTGACACTGCCTGCTGTGCCACAACAGTTCCTATCTGCTGAGTATTTCCAGCATTTTCTGTTTTATTTCATATTTCCAGCATCTGCAAATTTTTATTTTTGTAATATGAATTACATATTTATCTACCATTTATGTTTTAAAAGCCTGCTTGAAGGCATCTCTAATGTAAAGTATTGTAATTTACAGCGAAAGTTTGGCAAATCCTATTTTACTTAGTACGATTTAAAGTTGTTATGGAGATAAAGATTTAGAAATGCATTTCTTTAACATACAGTTCTGCACATTCTAAACCATTTTGGTACTAAAAAAGCATTCATGCTGTATTAGCGAGTTTTGAGAAGATGTGTAGCTCAGGTTGAGGTTCTGGATGTAGGTTTTCTCGCTGAGCTAGAAGTTTCATTTTCAGACGTTTGTCACCTTACTAGGTGACGAATGAGCCTCCAGATGAAGCACTGGTGACATGGCCTGCTTTCTGTTTGTGTTTAGGTTTTCTTGGGTTGCTGATGTCACTTGTGTCCTGTGCTGATGCCACTTCCTGGGGTGACATCATTTCCTGTTATTTTTCTCAGGAGGTTGTAAATGGGATCCAAGTCAATGTTTGTTGATCGAGTTCCAGTTGGAATGCCATGCTTCTAGGATTTCTGCCTATTTGACCTAGGATTTCTAGGGCAAACATGCAGAAAACTAGCCACCAGGATATATGAACATCAACTAACCACAAAAAAAAGACCCATTCGCACTAATATCCTTACATACAGATGAGGAAGGACATCACTTTGACTGGGACAACACATCCATCACGCTAATCTTGAATCTAATCTCCAGCATTTGCAGTCCTCACTTTCGACTAGATATTGTTGGCAGATTAGTATAGAGTGAGTTGTGAATATGCAAGGGTGTTTTTCAGTTGTAAAGAGATATAATTTTAAGACTGATCACTCTTGTGAGATTATTAAATTTCATCTGACGCTGATCCAGATTCTCAGACTGACACTATTTGACCATCTCTCAACTCCCATTTCTTCTGAAATCCTTGTCTGGAGGTCTGTGAAACACCGCATGGCAGCAAGATTTCTATTTGTTGGTCAGTAGAGCAGAGAACTTCCTCAAGCATTTCCAAGATGAAGGCTATACACAATGGGTTCACGACCTCAGTAGCAGTGCTCATTTCTGACCAGGTTGCCTTCATGAATGTGAGATTTACTTAGGTACCACCTCATCTGACAGTCACGTGCAAACGACACTCTCTCGTCACATCCTCTAAAACAAAGCAGTCCTGTGAACAAAGAGGCATACTTTCAAAGTTCATCTTTGCTTGGTATCAGTTCTTGTTTTGTCAGCTGCACATTGATGGTGTGGAAGCCTTTGTGGTTGATGAATCCTCTGAGGTGGTGTGGAGCACTGCGATTGTCATATCTAGCAGACAGCGATGCTGTGCACCTGGGGAAAGTCAGTGAATGCCCCAAATCTAAAAGCCTGCTCACTTAATTTTATTTTGTATCAATAGGGCTTTAGGAAATTACTATTAATATATCTACACTTCCTTTATCTTTATCTATTTCTGTTAACCATGTGGAGACCATCAAGTCCTGGAGATCACCTTGGTCCAATTATTTTTTCATTTATGATTTTTGCCTTGTATTGAATCCACTTTATTCCTTCTCTTGATTTATTTAATCTTCCTTGTATTTCTTTTTATTTTAACTTCTGCCATTTCTTTACTCAGCAAATTTTGAATATGTCTGTCGTAAATGAGGCCACATTTCCTGAACCACTCTTTCTTTCTCAACATTCTTTATAAAAGCCATAAGGTCCCCCCCCCCATATTCCCTTTCCCCTCCTTAATTTATATATTTTTTGAAAAGTGGCTTTCATTTTGCCAGTCTACAAGGTTTGTAGACACCCACATCTGAAGAGTGAATTTAAAAAACTTACTTTGGTTTGTGCTTCTCCTTTCTCTGTTGCACTAAATATCACACTCAATCATTTCATGTTCTTTGTTGGAATTCTAAAATGGGATTAAAAACCTCAAAGAAAAATTTCACACTCTTGTCAAATGAATCTTTCAATATCAATTGTTGATTTAAACTTGTAAAGCCCTTGTCACCAATTCAAAATCTATTGACATAAAAATTGCAATTGAAATTCTAATTAGGAGGGTGTTTTTAAATGGCAATTTTTCAATTTCTGTCTGTCTTTCCAAGGTTAAATATTTCTCTGTCTTGGTTGACTGACAAATGAAATTTCACCCATTTGCACACTTAATGGCATTTACTTTCAAGTTGTTGGTTCTTTCAAAGTTGATAAGTTGCTGGATTTTAATACTCTTCCTCGTTATTTTGATTTGTCTGCTCAAAATTGGCAAATAACTAATAATTAAAACTTATTTCTAAATTGACAGACATACATTTACAATATATTTATAATATTTTATACTACCTACATTATGTAGACCTATTTATAAACTGAATAACTTATAGAACCATTTAAATGTTCCTCTTTCATCTAAAAATAGATAATTAATTATATATTTGACTCAATATATAACATAGTGCTATTACTGGCGGAAAATGCGGTTTTACTTTAAATCCTAAGATGTAAGATTTGGTGAGTCTGTCATAATCATCTTGAATTTCACTGGCAAATCTATCAACTTCCTTTCATAAGGTTTACGAAACCCAAAACAAATTGCTCCATTTTACTGGTCTTTTTTTATAATGCAGATTGGGAAATTCCTGCATGAAGTTTATCTCTCAAAAATTGACCATGTACCTCCCCATGTTTAGTATGGTGCTCCCTGCACCTCTCAATTTAAAACCTGAAAATATCGTAACATGACCTTGTTATGACTGTTAGTAAACACTGCTTGGGTCTGATGATTCCAGTCCCCTTACTTTGTCTATTCTGTAGTGTGATAGCAGGATTAATGGCTAACCTACATATCCCTGAACGCTATGGGCAATTTAGCATGGTTAACCCACCTAACTTGCACATCTTTGGACTGTGGGAGGAAAGCAAAACACCTAACGGAAAACCACCCAGACATGGGGAGAACATGCAAACTCTACACAGTTGAAATTATTTGACACCCTAACTTGGCTTCCAAGTCATGTGCAGTAATTAATGTGAAAAGTACAGCTGTGAACATAGTCAAATTTTCAGGTCCATCAAGTTGGTCAGTAGGAATGGTGATTCAATAAGTAGCGGGGAAAAAAACGCATTGTTAGGAGGTACATGAAATCACAACAAAAGTGTTTTATATAAGGGTGGCACAGTGGTTAGCACTGCTGCCTCACAGCGCCTGAGACCCGGGTTCAATTCCCGACTCAGGCGACTGACTGTGTGGAGTTTACACGTTCTCCCCGTGTCTGCGTGGGTTTCCTCCGGGTGCTCCGGTTTCCTCCCACAGTCCAAAGATGTGCGCGTCAGGTGAATTGGCCATGCTAAATTGCCCGTAGTGTTAGGTAAGGGGTAAATGTAGGGGTATGGGTGGGTTGCGCTTCGGCAGGTTGGTGTGGACTTGTTGGGCCGAAGGGCCTGTTTCCACACTGTAAGTAATCTAATCTAATATAAAGGTGCTGTGTGGCAGTGGATGCTTTGGCTGAAATGTTGATATTTTTATAGGTAATTATTCTCTGAGGGGCAAACATACCTGCTTACTTTCAAGATAAATGCTGTTACTCAGTTTCTTTGAAAGGACAAATAAGCTTAAATTGTTTGAGTAGTCATTAAATCCTAAACGTTACAAGTATGCCAGCATATTGTAAAATGGAGAAATCACTGACTAATTCTGGATGGGTTGTGACTAATGATGTCCAGTATTATCAGTTTCTCAGTTATGCAATTTGAATCAATATGAGTTGGAACATTCATACAGCTGTATATTTTTTGCATTCACTCGTGGAATATGGGCACTTTGAAATGGTAACCAGTTGATGCTTTATCTATGTTTTAATTTTCTTTTGTAACACTGAGTTTCACATCCTCAAGTATCTATCCAACTCATTTTGAATCTATAACCTCAGACTATTGACACATTTGTCAAGGGAATTTTATTCTCTGTCCATATCATTCCATCAGCTTAGACTTCATGGAGGCCAATTCTTCCTCTTCACTATTCCAAAGAGAACAAATCTAGTTTATCCAACCTCTGCTTATAACTGATAACTCTCCTAGTAAGCCTTCCTGATCACCTTTTATAAGACTTTTATGCCTTTTTCCTTAAGTGGATTCACAGAGCTGATCACAATATTCCAGTTGAAGCTTTAACAGTTCTAGTATTATCTCTTCTGTTTTTAAATTCTAGGGACCTATATTCTTTTTATAACCACTTTATCAATTTCCCTCGCCATCATTAAGGATTTATGTACAGGCACCAAGGTTTCTGTTCATATACTGTTTTCAGAAGTCTGCTAGTTATAGTAAATAATTAATAGCCTTTGCACTTGAGTCCTTCCAAAGATCTGCACTGCACTCTTCTCCATATGAAATTCTATTTGTCATATTTTGCCCATTTCATCACCTCTTTGTCATTCAAATGCATCTTGTTATTTGATTGCTGGCTGCTATTTTGCCAGGTTTTTTATGATATGCATATAGCAACAACGTAGTGTGCCATTTTGGAATCATAAATTATGAGGAGAATAGTCAATATGTTAATATGATGTTTACAATTCAACACCATTACTTCAACTTATTAATTACATTGCAATATAATTTAATGTTAAGTGGATTGATGGGCATCTGAAAACATGCCAGCAATCCAAAAGATTGATGTTAAAACATTGGCTTCTTTGAGTTTATTCAATCAGCAATTGTGTCATACAGATCAGAAAATTCTCAATTCCATTCCAAATACATTCTCTTTGCTAATCTTAGCCAGTGTACAAGCTACTGCAGTGTAGAAATACAATTTGTTTTCCCACCATAATCTAGGCAAAAGCTAAAGAATCGCCTAATTACAGTTACAAAATGAGCCAATATTTATCCGTTAAAGCTCACGTTTGAATGTTGGTATGTTTTGTAATTTGTACCAGAGGGAAGCCACCACTTATGAAACTGTTCCAAGAAACAATGAACACATTTAAGAAAGTTTTAAAGAAAGGAAAACAACCTTTTTTTTTAAAACATAATGAGAGCTGCAATGCCATCATTTAGTTGTTTGCAGGGCCAATGCAATGCTTCTGAGAACATAGTCATAGAAAGTAGCCAGAAAGACTAAAGATAAATTTTCAACAATTATACTATCTGTGTTTAATAAGTTGTAATTTTTTTGCATGGAAATTGCATGTATTTTCTAGCAATAAATCTGCATGTTTCTTGGATTAAATATTGTTCTGTTTTATTTGCATGGCTTGATATCTTTCTAATGATTTTATTGTCAAAAATGTACAAATATTCACTGTACTGTTGCAAAATTAGAAAATGTAGTGAGATCAGTATTATGAACAGTGCTTGCATTACATTTATGATCTAAATGTCGGTGTGCAACACAATTTCAAAATCTGCAGATTACACAACAGTTGGAAGTATTGTGAGATGGATGGTAACAAACTTTGAAGACATAGGTTGGTGTAATTTGCAGAACAAGGGGCCAATTAAATTGAATTCAGAGAAACATGAAGTGATGCTAAAGAGCAATGTTATCTACTAAAACAATTGTAATGTGGTTGCAGGATTAAAGTATCCTATGATAGGTTGTGTTTGTGTACAGATCATTACAGTTGGTAGGCCAGGTTGAGAAACTGGTTGATAGGTATATGGCATCTTTGGAATCATAAATTGAGGCACAGACAACGAAAGCAAGAAAGTTGTGAATCTTTACAAAACACTGGTCCAGCCTTAAGTGAAGTTTTGCATCCGAGTCTACACTCATACTTTAGGAAGGATGGGAAGACGATGAAGAGGATATAGAAAACAAAAGAATGATTTTAGCATTCAAGAAGGGACTTCAGGTATGCAGTTATATTGGTGAAGCTGGGCATGTTCCTTTATAAATGAAAGTTGAGAGAATATTATAAGCAAATTACCTGAATAACCTAGGAGGGGAGGAATTCTGTCTGTTAGTGAAAGGATTGCGAACCAGACAATTTAAATCGATTAGCAAAAGAACCACAGGCAGTATGAAGAAAGTCATTTTTACGCAACCAGTGGTTAGGATCTGGAATGCAGCTCCTGAGCATCAGATGGAAACAATTGTCAATAGCTTTCATAAGGGAATTGTTTAATTATCTGAAGAGGAAAGATTTGTGGGGTCATGGAGACAAAGTGGATGAATGGGAGTCAATCTTGCAGAGAGCTGGCATAGACATGTATGACCAAATGGCTGTAATCATTCAATTATTCTATCATTTATGCTTAATGAAGCTTTGTGTCAGTTATTATGGAGCAAAAGAAGAGTGTTCAACCCATCATGTCCATGCCAGCTCTCTGGAGAGCTATTCAGTCATTCTTGGTTCCTAGCTTGATCTTGGTATCCCTCGTTTGTTTCCCATAAGTATTCATCCAGTGTCCTTTTGGAATTATTGATCATCTCCACTTCCACCATTTTTGGAGGCACTGAGTTCCAAATCATTACCATTTGCTGTTTAGCAAAGCTGTTCCATGATCCTCTGCATCTCCTGTCCAAAACCAGAAAATTAATACTGCCACCAGCTTATTGAAACAGCATTTCTTTGTCCACTTTATCTAAACCTACCATAATCTTGGAGACCTCTGTCAAACCTCCCTGCAGTCTAGCTTCACCAACCTATCATTGTAACTTAGGTCCCTCACTCTGGAACTATTTGTGATAATCGCCTCTACATTTTCTGAAGGCCCTTTCCATCCTTACTAAATGTGTAGTGCCCAGAACTGAGATGCAATATCCTGGTTGTGGTCTAGCCAGAACTTAATAAAGGTTAGGTAACTTTACTGCTTTTATGCTCAATACTTCTATTTATGATGCCTAAGGGTCCCTATGCTTAATTAAATTGGAATGTAAATTTCAGTACCCATGTGATGGCAGTGTCTCAAAGCCTGGTGGTGTATAGTACCGAACAGGATATTACCTTGGGCTGCTTGCAACAAGCAAGGTGTTGACCGTAACCAGCCAGTACTTGTAAAGCTCATCACAATTAATGTCAAACATTTTGTAATTCTGCAGTTGGATGATACTTGTAAAAGAATCCTGAGTGCACAAAGAATTATGCTGATATCAATTTAGGATTCTTGATTGGGCTCAGAGTTTGACAAACTTTAGTATATTGGAGAAGAGGTGATAGTCTAATGGTAATGTCAGTAGACTAGTAATCCAGAGCTCCAGACTAATGTTTGGGGATATAGGATCAAATACCATGAAGATGGAGGATGAAATTTAAATTTTCTGTAAAGCTGTAATTAACAACAGGCAAAATAGTGAATCAAAACTAGAGGACAAAGGTATAAGGTAAAAGGGGAAAGACTTAAAAAAGACTTGAGGGGTAACTTTTTCATGCAGAGGGTGGTATGTGTATGGAACGAGCTTCTAGAGGAAGTGGAGGAGGCAGGTACAATTACAATATTTAAAAGGCATCTGGATGGGTCTATGAATAGGAAAAAATGGATTAAATGCTGGCAAATGTGACTTGGTCAGATCAGGGTGTTTGATCAGTGTGGATAAGTTGGACCAAAGGGTCTCTTTGCATGCTGTACGACTCTTATAATGAATGATGTAAAAATTCCATTTGGTCACTAGTGTCCTTTTGTGAATGGAAATCTGGCATTGTTACTGGTTTGGCCTGCATGTGAATAACATTAATTGTACTCTATGATTGCCTAAAAAACCATTCAGTTCAAAGGCAGTTAGCGTTGGGCAAAGCCAGAGAAGCACAAATACAATTAGGGATCTTTTTTGTTTGAAAGCCATGGATACACAGCCATTGCAGATGGGAAGAATGTACACATACTATGCCAGTTTAAACTCTACAAAGCAGGTGGAAACATTGTCAGCTTTATTTCTGGGGACAATGCCTTGACCAATCAGAGTCGACGTGCGTCATGTACGCTTTAAATAAAGCTTGGCAATTAACTGTCGATCATCAGAAACTGGTGCACTCACCATAGCATCTCCTTTATGAATTGGAGTTTACTTCCCATCCAATCAGTGCTGAATTCTCACATTGTTTAGATGCTGCTTTTCCTTTATTTTATTGCTTGTGAGTTGTCTAGTGTAAAATGTAAAACTTTGACAGAATGTGCCTTTTCTAACCAGCAATGCTCCA
The DNA here is from genome assembly GCF_020745735.1 of Hemiscyllium ocellatum. Classification (NCBI taxonomy): domain Eukaryota; kingdom Metazoa; phylum Chordata; class Chondrichthyes; order Orectolobiformes; family Hemiscylliidae; genus Hemiscyllium; species Hemiscyllium ocellatum. Next base: position 70,740,535 of record NC_083410.1, read on the forward strand.
GGTCTGTACTACCAAATTGCTATTTGCACTAGATATATGCTTACACTTTTTTTGTGTGAATAGTGATAGATTCTTCTAAGTTTATATTTGAACACTTTAGTAAAACTTCACTTTAAAGAATGATATTTTTTCTCCAGTATTTTAAAAAATAGTTATTGTAATAAGTTTTTCAAACCAATCATTCTTTTTGTACAAATATTATGATTGTTCATTGTCCTAAAATAGGTCATATTGAAATAGATATTGAGTCATTTGAAATATTTAGGACTGATATTGCTAGATTTTTGTTACTTGACAGTACCAAGGGATGTCGAGCCAGAATGAATAAATGAAGTTGAGATGCAGATAACCATGATCTAATTGAACAGGGGAACAAGCTAAGGAACAAAGTGGGCTAGTTTGGTGTCTAAGTTCCGCCAGTTCCAGCCTGGGAATGTAGGAGTCATAGCTGCTTCTACCAAATGGTGCCTAGTGTGTGAACAGAAACTGCCCTGACAATTAATGTGACAGTATCAGTGTAATCTCTTCTTTAAGGAAAATTATGATTCACAAAGATCACCCTCAATTACTGTTCTTTACATAATATTCCTTGTGTGCCTAGTTAAATTTGAGACAATTAATGATTATGGGCCATTTGGGTGGCGTGGTGGCTCAGTGGTTAGCACTGCTGCCTCACAGCGCTAGGGACCTGGGTTTGATTCCTGCATCGGTTAACTTGCCTGTGTGGAGTTTGCATATTCTCCTCATATCTGCATGGGTTTCCTCCGGGTGCTCTGGTTTTCTCCCACAATCCAAAGATGTGCAGGTTAGGTGATTGGCCATGCTATATTGCCCATAGTGTTAGGTGCATTAGCCAGGGGTAAATATAGGGTAGGGGAATGGGTCTGGGTGGGTTACTCTTCGGAGGTTCGGCGCGGACTTGTTAGGCCAAAGGACCTGTTTCCATATTGTAGAATATCTAATCTAATTTGCTTCATTCTACCTCCAAACCACAAAATGTTGCCTTTCATAATACAGTACTGTTACAGAACCAGTCTTTTGCAATCACATAAATGGAAAATAATTTTACTGTAGTATCACTGCCACTGGTGTGGCTGGTGGATTTACCAGATAATGGGCAACCGAGTACTCGCCTTGTTAATCTGTGCCACCATCTTCCTTTCCTCCACATTCATTTTGCATGGTGGTCTGGATGTCTGACCACTGATTGCTTAATGTTGCAAAGAGGCATGATTGATTTGGTGAAAAAAAAACTGGCAGAGTTCAGTCTGGAAACCTGAGATGTCCTCCATTTAGGTGATGAAGAAGATAGATCAATGTCTTCTAAATGATAAGAAGCTTAAGAACTATGAATGAGCAGAATAATTTGTGGATCAATGTACAGAATTCACGAAATAGTGGTGGGCCAGTTAAATAAAATGTTAAATGATAAATACTAAACTTTATCTGCAGGTTCTAATTAGACTGTCTCTGCTGGTCCTCTGATTCATCCCTTATGATTTAAATTTGCTGCCTATCTCTTGATTGGTAGTTTATGGAAAGAACAGTAAACCAGCACCAGGACAGACCCTTCGGCCTTCCCAGCCAGTGCCGACACATTCTGCCCTTCCATACGCAAACTGTTTTCATTTGTAGGATTTGTATCTCCTCCAGTCCCTTCCTGTTTATGTATTGGTCCAGGTGTTTGTTGAATGCTGCTATTGTGTCTGCTTCCACCACCACCTCTGGCAACGCATTCCAGATACTCGCCACCCATTGTGTGAAAAAGCTGTCTTGCACATTTCATTTAAATTCATCCCCTGCACTTTGAACCTGTGTGCCCTAGTAATTGACCTCTCCATCTTTGGAAAAATCCTCATACTTCCCACTCTATCCATGCCATTCACGAACTTAAACTTTTATCAGGTTGCTTCTCAGCCTCCTGTGTTTCACTGAAAACAAACTTAGCCTATCCAACCTTTCTTCATAGCTAAAATTCCCCATAGCAGGTGACATCCTGATCATTGTTTTCTGTACCCTCTCCAAAGCATCCACATCCTTCTGGTTGTGTGGTGACCACACTGTACGTAATATTTCACGTGTGGCCAAAATAAAGTTCTATAAAGCTTCAGCATGACTTGTCTATTCGTGCACTCAAAGCCTCTTTCAATGAAGGCAAGCATGCCATAGACCTTTTTTTTTACTACCTTATCTACCTGCGCTGCCACCTTCAATGATCTGTGGACCTGCACATCCAGTTCCCTCTGCATATCAATACTCCTAAGGGTTCTGCCATTCACTGTATGATTTCCACCTATACTTGACCTTCCAAAAGGCATTGTCTCCCATTATTTAGTAAATTTAAGGGAATGGGTGGGTTACGCTTCGGCGGGTCAGTGTGGACTTGTTGGGCCGAAGGGCCTGTTTCCACACTGTAATGTAATCTAATCTAATATATTTATCCCTGTGGGAATAGATCTGGCACTATGCAAGCTGCATACATGGCCCTCTCTCACAAGAGTAGTGCATTTGTGCCACTGTAAAACTCTTCTTCCATAGCTGTTTTGGTGTTAGTTAGTTAGGTGGACCAGCTACTCTGACACCAACTGAAATGGATCAGTCTAGTGAGAGTTCACCCACCAATAGGATCCTCAGTGCTCTCCTTAGAATAAGAGCAATCTTTCAACAGCAAAGCTGAAAGCACAAGGGCAAAACCGTTAGTAGGACTGGTATTAGGAAGAATAAATTTTTTTTAAAAAAAACAGGGGTAGTACCAGGCTGATTATTTAGTAAATTTCCTTTCATGACTGGAGTGATTCGGGACTGCTTTCTTGCCCACCTGTTGTGAATGTTGTGGTGCTGTGGGCCAGCCTAACTTTGGCAAAAAACTGAAGAGGAAGCAGGTTATTAAGTTCAGAAAAGAAACACTGTGTGGTTGTATGCAGATAGTTTCAATAGCTGCAGAGTTTGCAATGTCAGCTGGTATTTGTCTTCTATGAGTCAATTAAGGATGAAAGGACTTAGCAGAGTTGGGGTACTATTTCAGGTTAAGTACAGAGAATTGCTAATCGACAGCTTCCCTGTCATCTGTCCTGTCTTCATCAGAGCCAAGTCCATGTTCACTGTTGCTTCATCTCCAGGGTCCACTTGGCAAATTCATGGATGCCACCATGGTGTGGCAACTTCGAGGGTTTCCTTTCTTTCAGAATCCCAACATCAATGTTTGTTGAGAGTGTAGAATACATATTAGCTCCTTGAAAACATTGCTATTAAGTAGTTTTTATCATTGAGCAGAAATCCATGCACTAACTGGTTTTGTTGGAAAAACATGAACGCAATGCCTTATCACATGATAGCATGGTACCACCCAGACAACAAGAATATAAACTGAATTATTCATTTGGCATGATATGTGACAACTCCCTAATTATTGATGTAGCTGCCCCAAGGGAAGTCTCCTGTGGTGGCCTGAGTGCAATTGATGACATCCTGTCCTTGAGAATCTCAACGCTACTAAGCCAACAGACACATCACATTGGTCCTTTGTCGCACAAGCCCTTTAGAAGATTGTGTATATTAGTTGCTTCATTTGTGAGGTTTTTGCCAACTGGCTGATGTATGCATGTCAGCTCCTGCAGCCTGTAACAACCCAGAGGCGACAAGGCCAGCGCCCATGAAACATTGCAGTCCACCATCTGTTGTGGACTCTTCATCTGGCTGCATCTGCTGACAAGGTCAGGAATAATTTTGAAACCTGAACGAAACTACCTTTGATACATCTAGAAATAAGTGGTCATAATACCTGTACACCTTTGTGGAGTTTACTGGCAGCTTTCCATCCCCTGTCTGCATTCTTTCCCCTTCCTGGCAGTCTTCCTGCAGCTTGACCAGCCACCTCCACCCCTTCAACTTCTAGTGTTCTTGCTCTTTGTGCTTCCTTTATTTTTCCTCCAGCATTCAGTTAGGATATAATGCAGAGAACCAATCTGTTTTATCCTGAGTGGTCTGTTCCTAAGACCTGGACTTGCCTCTCCCCACCTTACTTTATCTAACTTTATTAGTGTTTATTTTTCAGATGTGTTTGTCTATCTTTCCTTAAATGGATTTGTACTATTTGTCTTAATCAAATGACAGCCACTTAACCTTATGACAGTAGGTTTCACAGTCTAATCACTCTTTGCTCGATAGGTTTCTCCAGACATATTTCTTTGATAAAGCAAAGAACTGCAGATGCTGAAGATCTGAAACAAAAAGAAAGTGCTGGAGAAACTCATCAGGTCTGGCAGCATATGTGGCAAGAAAGCAGAGTTAATGCTTTTAGTTCAGTGACCCTTCCTCAGGACTGATAGTAGCTAGGAAAAGGTGGTATTTATGCAGATGACAGAAGGACAGGGGAGACGGAGTGAGTGAATAGGTGGAGACGGAGCCCAAAGAGTGACAAAGATAAGCAAAGAGAATGCTGATGGTGAGCCAGGGAGGAGAAAAGCCAATAATGGGGACAATGAGTAGGTGAAAATGGGTTGGCTATGCTGAAAGCAGCCCATATTATGACGTGGCCTGAGCTGTGCGGGGGGGGGTAAGGAATGTAAAAGGTGGTGTTCAGGCTCTAAATTCATTGAACGTGACATTGAGTTCTGAAAACTGCTGGGTTTCCTAATGGAATGTGATATGCTGTTCTTCCAGCTTATGCTGAGCCTTAATGGAGCAATGCACTGGACCTAAGACTGAAGTGTTGAGCAGGTAGTATAGTGGTGTATAGAAGTGGCAGGCAACTAGAAGCTTGGTCATTTTTTGTAGACAGAACACACTTCCTACACTTATGTCCTCACCCTTTCCCTTCCTGCACCACCAGCCTCTCCATCCAAAGGAACATAATTTGTCATTTTTACCACCTCCAGAGGGATGCCACCACCTGACACACATTTTCTTCCCTTCCCTCTCCCTCTCCCTTTCAGCATTTCACAGGGACCGTTGCCCTCAGGAAATCCTGGTTGACGACTCTTCCACTCCCCAATTTCCCCATTCCACCTTCCCATACAATTGCAGCTGATATAACACTTGTCCATTTACTTCCTGCTTTCTCACTATATAAGGCCCTAGAACACCTTGCAGATGAAGCATTGATTTAACTGTATTTCACTTAATCTACTGAATCGCTCACAATATAGTCTCTACATAGGGAAGACAAAACACGAGGTGACTGCTTTGCATAACACCTGCATTCTGCCCATAACCCTTTTTGATCTACTCGTTCTCCCCATTATCTGCTTTTGTTTTCCCTTGGCTCATTATCAGCCGTCCCTTAGCCTGAGAAAATTGTCTTTTTCTCTCTCTCTCTGGGCTCTGTCTGAACCTATCTGCCCACTCTTGCCACCCCGCCAGTGGAGGTGCCAGTGTTGAACTGGGGTGGATAAAGTTAAAAATTACACAACATCAGGTTATAGTCCAACAGGTTCATTTGGAAGCACTAGCTTTTGGAGCGCTGCTCCTTCATCAGGTGGTGTCAGAAGTTACAGGTTAAAAAGGCAATAGTATTTCACTAAACTTTTGTTTTATATTGTCTGGAGTAAGATTTTTTTTTCCATCCAGACATATCATAAATGCCCCTTTAAATATTTGCTTGTTTCAAGTCTAGCTCAGATTCATAGTGAAAACTGAATTCACCGTCAATTTTGTTGTGTCTTCTTAAAATTGAAAGAATTAAACCTGATGAAGTAGCAGTGCTCCGAAAGCTAGTGCTTCCAAGTAAACCTGGTGGACTATAGCCTGGTGCTCTGTAATTTTTAACTTTGTATAGAAATCCATTTGCATCTATTGAAGTTAGTTAAAATCATTTTTATGTGACTGACATGGCTCCAGTAATGTTTCTGACTCCTAAAGAAGCGACATCATGGGAAACATTGTTTGAGTAAGGTCTTTTATTTATGTATGAAGGGTATACAGAGATCAAAGGATTAATCCATACCTATGGAATTAACCACATGTTCCATATTCTGTGCATTGTTTGGGTGTCCAATTTGTATGTTGGTCAAGAATGACCTGCAAAAGAATTGCATTAAACATCTATATTCAAATTACTTCTGTTGCTGTACATATTGGAGATGAATTTCAACACCTCACTAATTCTTTATTTGATCCAATTAACAAAGTCATGTTATTTAAAAATTAAATTGCTTTTGTTGACTGCTAGGGCATAGAATTCAGTAGACATGGTAAATCTTTTGAGCTTTTTCTATATTTGTTCTGTGGCTGTCTAAATCACTGGAAATAATTGGCTTCAAAAAAGCTTCACCATTTCTGTTCCACAAGAATGTATTTGTGTTTGCATTCAACTTGTATTAGTTGCTAACTAATTCAAAAATGGAGGAAAAAAAGTTTTGAATGAAGTCTCTAATGTGCATGTTTTCCTAATTTTGCAATGTAATTGTGCTTCACATAGATTGTATTCAGCATGATTACTAACCTTTTTCCCATTCTTTTCCCACCATTTATCATTATTATACATCTTCCATATTTCTGATGCTCCGTACATCTGTTCTCCATTTATGCTGCAGTGTGATCAGGACCAATGCATTCAGAGCACTAAATTCGTTTTGCAGGCAGCAGCCACACCGCTGTTACAGAGTGAATCAAGCCCAATGAATGAAGAGCTCCCTGTCCCAGGGAAAATGACAATTTCTTCTCCATGTGCCACGTTGACTCTTGGGCAGCCAACACCTCCACCGTCTACATCAAGCCTTGCAACAGAAACCATATTAGCAGATACATTGCCATTGAAGGAAGCATGTGAAGGTCACCACTTTCTTACACCAGAAGAGGCTCCATCACCTCCTGGAATGCTCACCCCAGGTAGCCCACTTACTCAAAGCCACACAATGCATGTCCTGAATGCAGTCACCCAGGATTCAATGCACGAGGACTCAGTTCGTGGCCTTGTCAAACTTAGCTCAGTTTGACACCTCTTATGGCCATTTTAATCTTTCCCAATTCCAGATGTTACCTGGAACTGTCAAAAGATTATCAAGAAATTGCACCATAATCCCATCGCAAACTGATGTGAAATAACAGATAATCCCTTCTATCCTGTAATGAAGAATATGTGCCATTATGTGAAGAAGAAAATATGTGTGCTCATGAGTAATTCAGACTAAGAAGCAACACTTCACTGACTTTTGTTTTATCTATGAAGCAATGGCAAAAGACTTTCAACTGCACCCAGATATTGTACAACAGTGTAATTTCTATTGTGCTATATTTTCAGAAACTTGTGACACAGTGGAGATTGGTAGGAATGACTCATGACCTGTTGAATTAAAAACTGAGAAGATGGAGTGAATCAGTTGTTAAACTCAGCATGAAAGCTTTACTCATTTGAACGTATGTCTCAACTCTTGTGAAGTTGGTTAAAAGTGAATAATCACAAGGTCTTTTGTTGAAGCCTGTTTTGACTGCAGTCTAGGATACTGTGTTGCATTGTAAACAAATGTTACAGGCCAGTGTAAAACTATTGAACACAATAGTGATCTTTGTTTTCCAATGAGTATATATGGGCAAGGAAATGCAAAGAACTGAATGAATGCAATCTATTAGCCTTCATTATATAAAATTTAAATTTTGGGTTTATAGGATCTAAAGTATTGAGGGCTGCTATTGTCTCACACCATATCATTTATCTCTTTCTGTGAAGTGTTTGAGAAGGAACTGTTCTGTGCCATGTCACCATTTAAATCTGGTGATATTTATTTCCTGTGGACATTAATAAATTGATTTCACATTTTATTCTTTAAATCCTTGGCACTTGTACATAATGGAATTACTGTGCTCAGCTAGAACAAACATCAAGTCAATTTTCTAATGCAATATCTGTCACATTGAGTTTTTGCCAATACAAGTCTTGCTAAATTCATAGAACCATACAGCACAGAAGGAGATTCTGCCTATTGCGTTGATACCCACTCTTTAAATAGCTGTCACATTACTCCTACTTTCCTGCTCTTTCCACACATCCCTATCATGCTGCAAGTATTTATCAAGTTGCTTTTTGAAAGCTACCATTGAATCTGCAAAGACCACGACTTCAGATGATGCATTCCAGAACATCGTTACTCATGTTAGAAATTCCCATCTCCCTCGCCAATGGCTTTGCAAACTGTCTTCAACATATGATTTCTGTTTGGCAATCTTCCTGCCAATATTTACATGATCAAAATCATTCATAGTTTTGAAATTCCATTAAGTCTCCTGTTTATGTGTAAGGAGAACAATCCCAACTTCCCTCAACTCTCCCTCGTGCTTTTTTACATTCCAAAAAAGTCTACTTTGACATCCTTCCTAAAGGTTGGAATTACTAAAGTATGATCTCCAGAATCAGTCACAATATTTCTGCTGATGCATGACTAGGTTTCCCATAGCGTCCTTGATGCTGCACTTTGTCTGTATTTGTAAAGACCAGGCTTTTAGAAATGCGTAGTGATTATGTCCTTGGATTAATAATTCAGAAGAAAGGTCCAGAGACACAAATTCAAATCACAATGGAATATGAAATCAGTTAGATAAGGAAACCTATAATAAATAAGTCAGTGGTGCCTGTTTGGCAACTGGATTGCTGTTTTAAAAAAAATCTGATTCATTCTTCTCCTTTAGGAAAAGGAATCAACACAACATTGTGGTTAACTCTTAACTGTCCTATGAACTGACTGAACAAGCTGCTCAGGAGAAAGTGAAGACTATTGGTGCTGGAGATCAGAGTCGAGAGTGTGGTGCTAGAAAAGCACAGCCGGTCAGGCAGCATCTGAGGGACAGGAGAATCGACATTTCGGGCATTAGCCCTTCATCAGGAATGAAGCTTATGGGCCGGAGGTGTTGAGAGATAAATGAGAGGGGGATGGGGTTGGAGGGGAATACCATAGGTAATTGAAGGTGAGGGAGAAGGTGATAGGTCGGAGAGGAGGGTGGAGCAGATAGATGGGAAAGGTGATGGACATGTCAAGAGGGTGGTGCCAAGTTGGAGGCTTGGGTCTGGGATAATATGGGGGAGGGGAATTGAGGAAACTGGTGAAATCCAGTGTGGTTGCAGGGTCCCGACATGGAAGATGTGTTCTTCCTCCAGGTGTCAGGTGGTAAGGAGTGGGTGATGGAGGATGCCCAGGAGCTGCATGTCCTTACCAGAGTGGGAGGGGGAGTTGAAGTATTCAGCCATGTGGTAGTGGGATTGGTTGTTGTGGGTGTCCCAGTGATGGTCTGTGAAACGATTCACAAGTTGGCATCCTGTCTCCCTGATGTAGAGGAGACCACATCACGTGCAATAGATACAGTAGATGACATTGGTGGAGATACAGGTAAATTTCTGTCAAATGTGGAAGGATCTTTTGGGGTCTTGGACAGAGGTGACGGGGCAGGTCTGGGTGCAGGTTTTACACTTACTGCGATGACCAGGGAAGGTGCTGGGAGTGGAGTGTGGGCTGGTGAGAAACGTGGATCTGTTAAGGGAGTTGCAGAGGGAATGGTCTCTCCGGAATGCTGATAGGGGTGGGGAGGGAAGTATGTCCCTGGTGCTGGAGTCTGTTTGTAGGTGGCAGAAGTGGCAGAGGATGATGCGATGTATACTGAGGTTGATGGAGCAGAAGGTAAGTACCTGGGGGTGGGGGGTGTTCAGTCCGTGTTGCATTGGGAGGGGGTTCAACGGTCGAGGTGCGAGAAGTGGAGGAGATGTGCTGGAGGGTATCGTCGACCACGTGAGAGGCGAAATTGCAGTCTTTGAAGGAGGCCGTCAAGGATATTCTAAGATGGAATTGAACACGCTTCTCAGTTGTATCAAACCATTATGACAAGTATTCCATCATATTGAACAATTACTGGGAATAGTAGGTTATATAGAATATATTCCCATCAGCATCACAGGCTTTCTAAGGGCCCTCTTGTGGTGCAGTGTTACTGTCCCTACCCCTGAACCAGAGAAGCCGAGGTTTAAGTCCCACCTGCTCCAGAGTTGAGTAAAATCATCTCTGAACAGGTTGATTAGAAAAAAATGGGTTAAATAAAAGGAAAAAAAAGTTGTTGGCTCGGTAGCAGCACAATTGACTTAGCAGAGACCTGAAAGACCTATCTGCCAGATTGTTTTTACCTAATGGAGACAGTCAATGACTGCAGATGCTAGAAACCAGATTCTGGATTAGTGGTGCTGGAAGAGCACAGCAGTTCAGGCAGCATCCGAGGAGCAGTAAAATCGACGTTTCGGGCAAAAGCCCTTCATCAGGAATACAGGCAGAGTGCCTGAAGGGTGGAGAGATAAAATGAGAGGAAGGTGGGGTGGGGAGAAAATAGCATAGAGTACAATAGGTGAGTGGGGGAGGGGATGAAGGTGATAGGTCAGGGAGGAGAGTGGAGTGGATAGGTGGAAAAGATGATAGGCAGGTAGGAAAAGTCATGGGGACAGTGCTGAACTGGAAGTTTGGAACTAGGGTGAGGTGGGGGAAGGGGAAACGAAACTGTTGAAATCCACATTGATGCCCTGGGGTTGAAGTGTTCCGAGCTGGAAGATGAGGCATTCTTCCTCCAGGCATCTGGTGGTGAGGGAGCGGCGGTGAAGGAGTCCCAGGACCTCCATGCCCTCGGCAGACTGGGAGGGGGAGTTGAAATGTTGGGCCACAGGGTGGTGTGGTTGATTGGTGCGGGTGTCCCGGAGATGTTCCCTAAAGCGCTCTGCTAGGAGGCGTTCAGTCTCCCCAATGTAGAAGAGACCGCATCAGGAGCAACGGCTACAATAAATGATATTGGTGGATGTGCAGGTAAAACTTTGGATGTGGAAGGCTCCTTGAGGGCCTTGGATGGAGGTGAGGGAGGAGGTGTGGGCGCAGGTTTTGCAATTCCTGTGGTGGCAGTGGAAGGTGCCAGGATGGGAGGGTGGGTTGTAGGGGGGTGTGGACCTGACCAGGTAGTCATGGAGGGAATGGTCTTTGTGGAAGGCGGAAAGAGGTGGGGAGGGAAATATATTCCTGGTGGTGGCGTCTTTTTGGAGGTAGCGGAAATTTGGTTTATGTGAAGGTTGTTGGGGGGGGGAAGGTGAGCACCAGGAGCGTTCTGTCCTTGTTACGGTTGGAGGGGTGGGGTTTGAGGGCAGAGGTGCGGGATGTGGACAAGATGCCTTGGAGGGCATCTTTAACCATGTGGGAAGGGAAATTGTGGTCTCTAAAAAAGGAGGCCATCTGGTGTATTCTGTGGTGGAACTAGTACTCCTGGGAGCAGATATGGCAGAGGCGGAGGAATTTGGAATACGGGATGGCGTTTTTGCAAGAGGTAGGGTGGGAAGAGGTGTAATCCAGGTAGCTGTGGAAGTCGGTGGGTTTGTGAAAAATGTCAGTGTCAAGTCGGTCGTCAGCAGTGCATAATAAAAATGTCTTAAATTTTCTAACTAATAAAAAATATTTTTTAAAGCTTATCATCTTGTAGCTTCTACCTCAATCCTATATGCATGTTATCATTTTTTATTTCTGCAAATTTATTTTTTAAAATGAAGCTTGTTTGATTTGTTGACAGTGAAAATTCTTCCATGGGGAATGGTGCTTAGTTTTGATGATGTCATTGTCACTGGATGCCAGAGATCCCTGCAATTGTGACCAGAATTAAATTAATTATAGGGAGCACATAACCTATGCCACAGAACTCACTGGATGTTTGTGGGCAGCATTATTTGAGGTCAGTAGCAGTGCTTATGCCACAGAATCTGAGCCATATTCAACTGCACCACTTCCATCAAACCTATCTCATACCTCCTAAGACATGGCTTGCCCTCAATAAATTTATGTTGACTTTCACTTATTTGTACTTTACTTTTTCCAAATTGCATTCAATTTTGTCCTAAATTGTGGTCTCTAGATGTTTCCCTGTAATTAACAGATTACGGTGAAAGCAATGCCCCAGTGGTATTATCACCAGACTGTTAATCCAGAAACTCAGCTAATGTTCTGGTACCTGAGATTAAATCCCACCATGGTAGATGGTGGAATTTGAATTCAATAAAAAAAAATGTTGCCGTAAAAACCCATCTGGTTCGTTAATGCCTTTCAGAGAAGGAAATCTGCCATCCTACCTGATTTGGCCTTCATGTGACTCCAGCATTGTGGTTGATTCTCAATTGCTTTCTGAAATGGCCTATCAAGCCATTCTGCTGTGCCAATTGCTACAAAGTCTTAAAGAAATGTAACTGGCAGATCACCTGGCATTGACCTAGGCACCAGAAAACACAATGGCAGAAACAGCCCAGTTGATCCTGTAAGGTCCTCTTTACTAAACTCTGGGGGCTAGTGCCAAAATTGAGTGAGCTGTCTCACAAGCTAGTCAAGCAACAGTCATTCTCACAGAATCATACCTTACAATGTCGTAGTCAGTGCCATCACTGTCTCTGGATATGTCCTATCCCACCAGCAGGACAGACCCAGCAGAGGTGGCAGCACAGTTGTATATGGTTGGGAGGGAGTTGCCCTGGGAATCCTCAACATTGACTCCAGAGTCCATGGAAGTCTCGTGGCTTCTGGTTAAACATTGACAAAGAAACCCCCTGCTGATTACCACATACTGTCCTCCACTAGCTGATGAATCAGTACTCCTCTATGTTAAACAAAACTTTGACAGTAAGACATAGAAGCAGAAGTTAGGCCATTCAGACCACTGGGTCTGCTCTTCCATTCAATCATGGCTGATAAGTTTCTCATACCCATCCTCCTGCCTTCTCCCAGTAACCCTTGATCCCCTTGTCAATCAAGAGCTTACCTATCTCAGTTTCAAATACACTAAATGACCTGGCCTCCACAGTGGCAGTGAGTTCTATAGATGCACCATTCTCTGGCTAAAGAAGTTTCTCCTTATCTCCATTTTAAAACGTCTTCCCTTTTCTCTAAGGTTGTGTCTTTGGGTCCTAGTCTCTCTTATCAATGACAACAACTTCCCGACATCCACGCTATCCAGGCTATTCAATATTCTGTAAGTTTCAATTAGATTCCCTGCCCACCCCACTCCCATCCTTCTAAACTTCATTGAGTGTAGACCCAGAGTCGTCAAATATTCCTCATATGTTAAGCTTTTCATTCCTGGGACCATTCTCATGAACCTCCTATGAACAAGCTCCAGAGACAGTACATCCTTCCTGAGATATGGGGCCCAAAACTGCACACAATACTCCTAAATGTGGCCTGACCAGAGCCTTATAGAGCCTCAGAAATACGTCCCTGCTTTTATTTTCAAGTCCTTTCAAAATAAATGCCATCATTGCATTTGTCTTCCTAACCACTGACTCAACTTGCAACTTTACCTCGTGTGAATCCTGTACTAGAATTTTGCACTTCAGATTTCTGAATTTTCTCCCCATTTAGAAAATAGTCTGTGCCTCTATTCTTCCTACCAAACTGCATGACCTCACTTTTTCCCACGTTGTACTCCATCTGCCATATCTTTTCCCACACTCCTGTCCAAATCCTTCTGCAGCCTCCCTGACTCCTCAATGTTACCTGTCCCTATACCTATCTTGTATTGTCTGCAAACTTAACCAGAATATCCTCAATTCCTTTACCTAGATTGTTAACGTATAAAGTTTTGGTCCCAACACTGAGCCTTGCGGAACACCACTTGTCATTGGTTGCCATCCTGAGAAAGACCTCCTTTTATCCCCACTCTCTGCTTTCTGCCAGACAGCCAAGCTTCTGTCCATGCTAGCACCTTGGGCCCTTATTTTACTCAATAGCTTCCTGTGTGGCACCTAGTCAAAGGCCTTCTTGAAGTCCAGGTAGATAACATTGGGTCTCCTTGGTCTAACCTGCTCGTTACTTCTTCAAAGAGCTCTAGCAGGTTTGTCAGGCATGACCTCCCCTTGATGAAACCATGCTGACTTTGCCCTGTTTTAACATACACTTCCAAGTATTAAGAAATCTCATCCTTCACAATGGATTCCAGGATCTTACCCACAACCGAGGTTAGACAAATCGATCTATGATTTTCCCTCTTTTGCCTTATTCCCTTTTTAAACAGAGTTGTGATATTAGTAATTTTTCAGTCCTCTGGGACCTTCCCTGATTAGAGTGATTCTTGAAAGATGTCTGCTAATGCCTGCACTATCTCTTCAGCTATCTCCCTTGGGTGATAGATAGTGTAACCCATCTAGACCAGGTGATTTATCCACCTTCAGACCATTCAATTTTTCTCCTTGGTGATGGCCACCATACTTCGCTCTGCTCCCACATTCTCCTGAATTTTTCAGATATTACTCATGCCTTCCACCGTGAAGACTGGCACAAAGTAATTCCTCAGCTATATCCTTGTTCCCCACTACTATCTCTGCAGTGTCATTTTCCAGTGGCCCAATGTCCACTTTTGGCTCACTTTTGCCTTTTATATATCTAAGGAAACTCTTCCAGTCTTCCTTTGTTTCCCTCCGTTGCTTTTCCCAATCCTCTGGTTTCCCACTGCCCATTGCCACAGTATATGCTTTCTCTTTTGCTTTGATGCTATCCCTGACTTCCCTAGTCAGCCATGGTTGCCTCATCTTCCCTGGACCATGCTTCTTTTTTCTCAGGATGCTTCTTGACTCCTGAATTACTTGCAGAAATTCTGCTGTTGCTGTTCCACTGTCTTTCCTGCTTGGCTCTTCTCCTTGAGTTGAGAGTGTGGTGCTGGAAAAGCACAGCAGGTCAGGCAGCATCCAAGGAGCAGGAGAATCGACGTTTCGGACAAAAGCCCTTCATTAGGAATGAGGCGTGGGGGCCATAGGGATGGGCTCCTTTCCCAGTCACTTCTACCCAGCTCCTCCCCATGCCTCTGTACTTGCCTTTATTCAGCTGTAATACCTCTGATTCTATCTCCTCCCTCTCAAATTGCAGAGTAAATTCAATCACATTATGATCACTTGTTTAAGGGTTCCTTCACCTAAAGCTCCCTTATCAAGTCTATCTCATTGCATAACATTAAATCCAGTAATGCCTGTGGATGCCAGTAATACCTAGAACTGGCCCCACCACAAGCTGCTCCAAAAAAGGCATCTTGTAGCAACTCCACAACTTCCTTTTCTTGCAATCCACTCCCAACCTGATTTCCTAGTTCACCTGTATATTTAAATCTCCCTTGTTCACTATAACTTTGCCTTTCCTACACATCTTTCTATCTCATGGTGTATCTTACACCCAGCTCCTGACTGCTGTTTGAAGGCCCATACATAACTCCAGCTATGGTTTGTTCACCTTGGCGGTTCCTCAATTCTACCCACACAGATTCTACACCATCTGATTCTACTTCGGAAGCCCTGAAGATGCAAGGGCACAAAATGTATTCTGGGTGGGTGATTTCAATGTCTACCATCAAGAATGGCTCAGCAACAGTACTGCAGATCGAACTGTTCATGCCCTAAAGGACATAACTGCTGTTCTGGGTCTGCAGCAGGTGGTGAGGGAATCAACTCGAGGGAAAAACATACTTGATCTCATCCTTACCAGTTTCCCAGCTGCAGATACATCTCTCCAAGACAATACTGGTAAGAGTGACCAGAATGTAGTCCTTGAGGAGACAAAGTCCCACCTTCACATTGAGAATAACCTCCATCATGTCGTGAGGCACTATCACCATGCTAAATGGAAGAGACTTAGAACAGATGTATCAACTCAAGACTGGGCATCCATGAGGTGCTGTGGGCTATCAACAGCAGCAGAATGGTACTCCAGTACAATCTGTAACCTGGCATATCCTCCACTCAACCATTACCATTAAGCCATGGGATCAATCTTAACTCATTGGAGAATGTAGGAGAGCACGCCAGTAGCAGCACAAAGCATACCCAAGGATGAGGTTTCAAACTGGTGAAGGCACTAAACAGACATTGGCATGCCAAACAGCATAAGCACTAAGTAATACACAAAAGCTAAATGATCCCACAACCAACAGATCAGATCCGAGCTCTGCAGTTCTGCCACAATCAGTCATAAATGGTGGTGGACAGTTAAACAACTCATTGGAGGATTCTCCATAATTATCAGTGATGGAAGAGCCTAGCACATCAGTGAAAAAGGTGAGGCTGACACTTTCACAGCAATCTTCAGCCAAAAATGCCAAATGGATGATCCATCTCGGCCTCCTCCACTGGTCCCCAGCATCACAGATATCAGTCATCAGCCAATTCAACACACTCCATGTGATATCAAGAAACGGAGATACTGAATTTTGCAATTCCAGCAATAGTGCTGAAGACTTGCTCCAGAACATGCAGCTCCCTTAGTCATGCTGTTCCAGTACAGTTACAACACTGGTATCTACCCAACATTATGGAAAATTGCCAAATTATGTCCTATACATAAAAAAATGGACAAATCCTACCTGGCCAATTACCACCCCGACTGTCTGCTCTTTATCATTAGTAAAGTGATGGAAGGTGTCATCATCAGTGTTATCAAGCAGCACATGTGCAGCAACAATCTGCTCAGTGATGCCCAATTTGGGTTCTGCCAGGGCCCTCAGCTCTGGACCTCGTCACAGCCTTGGTGTAAACATGGACAAAATTCCAGGGGTGAGGTGAGAGTTACAGCCCCTGACATCATGGTTGCATTTGACCAAATGTGCATTAAAGAACCCTCTCAAATCTGGAATCAATTGGTATGTATGTGGTGGGGGGTGAGGGGGGATGGGAGGGGGAAAGGGGGTGTGTGCAAACTCTCCACTAGTTGGAGTCACCATCTTCAGTTGCTTCATCATTGGCCTTCCATCCATCATAAGGTCAGAAGTGGGAATTGCACAATGTTCAGCACCATTCGCAACTCCTCAGATACTAAAGCACAGTCCATGTTCAATTGCAACAAGATCTGGACAATATCCAGGCTTGGGCTGACAAGTGGCAAATAATATTTGCATCACACAAATTCCAGCCTACAACCATCACCAATAAGAAACGATGCTTCATACCTTAGCTATGCCTCTTGAACCTGTAAGAACATTTCCTATTGCCCTTTTTATGATATCTGGTCATCTTTACTTATGTTCCCTTATTTCCGTTCTCAGATCTGTTTTGCATTTCTATATTCTGCTGAATTCTGTACCATGTACTGTGATCTTCAAGTTTATCCTTGTCCTTTTCTGTAATTACTCCTTCATATGATAGTGTCTCAATGTTTCAAATGCTCTGCCACTGAAACATGCTCCACTTGCCCTCAAGCTAGATCCAGTATTGCTATAGTCTGAAAAAAATTAGATAATCAAATTGTACTTCAGATATTTCAGCCATTCCTCTGCTGCTTTGTCCTTTAAAGTGTTTTTATCCTTGATCTATTATAGGATAACACAATCCAAAGTTGTGCAGATTAGGTGGATTGGTTATGTTAAATTGTCAATGGTGTCCATGGATGTGCAGGCTAGGTGGGTTACACCTCTTCACAGTGATTCCCCCTTCAGACTGGCTACCTCATTACTTTCACTAAGCCCCCTCATGCTGACCCCACTTCACAGTGACATCCCCTCACACTGACCCCTCAATGACTCATTATGACACTGCCTCATACAGATTTCCCCCTCCAACACTAGTCAACCCAACCACTTACATTAAATCACTTTGACACTACACTATCCCTTCACATTGGTCTTCTCTCATTGACCCTCCTCTCTTTGAACCCCTCAATCAATCCCTGAAATCTGGTTCGCCTTCACCCCTTACCCACTCATATGCCAGTGTATTCCCTCACATACCTGTCACCCATTAGCTATCTTTGTCTGAACACAAGGTAGAAAGGATCTGTACGTCAATCGAGCCATTCCCTGTAAAAACGCCATCCCATATTCCCAATTCCTTCGTCTCCGCCGCATCTGCTCCCAGGAGGACCAATTCCAACACCGCACAACCCAGATGGCCTCCTTCTTCAAGGACCGCAGATTCCCCCCAGACGTGATCGACGATGCCCTCCACCGCATCTCCTCCACTTCCCGCTCCTCCGCCCTTGAGCCCCGCTCCTCCAACCGCCACCAAGACAGAACCCCACTGGTTCTCACCTACCACCCCACCAACCTGCGCATACAACGTATTATCCGCCGCCATTTCCGCCACCTCCAAACGGACCCCACCACCAAGGATATATTTCCCTCCCCTCCCCTATCAGCGTTCCGCAAGGACCACTCCCTTCGTGACTCCCTTGTCAGATCCACACCCCCCACCAACCCAACCTCCACCCCCGGCACCTTCCCCTGCAACCGCAGGAAATGTAAAACTTGCGCCCACACCTCCACACTCACTTCCCTCCAAGGCCCCAAGGGATCCTTCCATATCCGCCACAAGTTCACCTGTACCTCCACACACATCATCTATTGCATCCGCTGCACCCGATGTGGCCTCCTCTATATTGGTGAGACAGGCCGCTTACTTGCGGAACGCTTCAGAGAACACCTCTGGGCCGCCCGAACCAACCAACCCAATCACCCCGTGGCTCAACACTTTAACTCCCCCTCCCACTCCACCGAGGACATGCAGGTCCTTGGACTCCTCCACCGGCAGAACACAACTACACGACGGCTGGAGGAGGAGCGCCTCATCTTCCGCCTGGGAACCCTCCAACCACAAGGTATGAATTCAGATTTCTCCAGCTTCCTCATTTCCCCTCCCCCCACCTTGTCTCAGTCGGTTCCCTCAACTCAGCACCGCCCTCCTAACCTGCAATCCTCTTCCTGACCTCTCCGCCCCCACCCCACTCCGGCCTATCACCCTCACCTTGACCTCCTTCCACCTATCCCACCTCCATCGCCCCTCCCCCTAGTCCCTCCTCCCTACCTTTTATCTCAGCCGGCTTGGCTCTCTCTCTCTTATTCCTGATGAAGGGCTTATGCTCGAAACGTCGAATTCTCTATTCCTGAGATGCTGCCTAACCTGCTGTGCTTTGACCAGCAACACATTTGCAGCTGTGATCTCCAGCATCTGCAGACCTCATTTTTTACTATTTGGTGTACAAACAACTGCTGGAAAGATTACAGACTTATAAGTTCTACAATTAGTATACACGCAGAATCCAAAATTAGGAAAGAATAGGAGTAAAACAGGGATGCATGATTGCTCCAACTTTGTTCACCATAGAACATAGAAAAATACAGCGCAGTACAGGCCCTTTGACCCTCGATGTTGCGCCAATCCAGCCCACCTAACCTACACTAGCCCACTATCCTCCATGTGCCTATCCAATGCCCGTTTATATGCCCATAAAGAGGGAGAGACCACCACTGCTACTGGCAGGGCATTCCATGAACTCACTACTCGCTGAGTAAAGAATCTACCCCTAACATCTGTCCTATACCTACCACCCCTTAATGTAAAGCTATGCCTCCTCGTAATAGCTGACTCCATATGTGGAAAAAGGTTCTCATGGTCAACCCTATCTAAACCCCTAATCATCTTGTACACCTCTACCAAGTCACCCCTAAACCTTCTTTTCTCCAATGAAAACAGCCCCAAGTGCCTCAGCCTTTCCTCATACGATCTTCCTACCATACCAGGCAACATCCTGGTAAACCTCCTCTGCACCCGTTCCAGTGCCTCCACATCCTTCCTATAGTATGGCGACCAAAACTGCACACAATACTCCAGGTGTGGCTGCACCAGAGTCTTATACAACTGCAATATGACCTCAGGACTCTGGAACTCAATTCCTCTACCAATAAAAGCCAGTACGCCATATGCCTTCTTCACAGCACTATTTACCTGGGTGGAAACTTTCAGAGATCTGTGTACATGGAACACCAAGATCCCTCTGCTCATCCACACTACCAAGTATCTGACCATTAGCCTAGTACCCCATCTTCTTGTTACTCTTACCAAAGTGAATCACTTCACACTTACCTACATTGAACTCCATTTGCCATCTTTACTGCGGCAATCATCCTCATCAAGGCTGACCTACCCCCAGGAATTGAAATAGTCTACAGAAAACAGATGGCAGATTTTTCAATCTTGCCCATCTTAAGTCCAAAAACCAGGCATCTATGAGTTTCCTCATCGAGTTCCAATATGCAGATGACAGCAGTGTTGCAGCTCTCTCAGAAAACCACCTACAGCAGATTTTGACTGCCTTCAACCATGCATACATGAACCTTGGGCTCACCATCAATTCCAAGAAGACTCAGATCATTTATCAACCGTCCAGCTGAGACAAATCGGATAGAACCATCAATTCAACTTGCTGAAACAACCCTGGAAAACGTGGACCACTTTGTGTCTTGGAAGTCACCTCTCCTCCAACGTCGACCTTAATGATGAGATCCAACATCATATAAAAGCGCTGGAATAGCTTTTAGACATCTCTAAACAAGAGTCTTTCATGATCGTGACATCCGGACAGACACCAAAATGTTAGTGTACAAAGCAGTGGTAATCCTGTATGCATCAGAAACTTAGCCAACATACCAATGACATCTGAAGGCATTGAACAGTTCCTCAATGATGCCTTAAAACATCTTGAATATCAGCTGGGAAAATAGAAAAACCAGAATGCTGAATGAAGCAAAAACAACAAGCATTGAAGCCTAAGTCAACAAGAACCAACTAAGATGGAGCAGTCATGTTGTTTGGATGAAAGACTGATGTCTGCCGAAACAAATCTTCTATTCCCAGCTTAAAGAAGCAAACGTAAAAGAGTCGGACAACAGAAGAGATTCAAAGACGTTTTAAAAGCCAACATGAACATTCTCCCCTGCCTGCTGTATCCCATGCAAATGCTTCCTCTGATTTTACTAAGCAAACATTTACAAGACTGAATGGCTGGTTCAGTTCCTTTATCTGGCATCACCAGCGAGCCCTTATTAAGCTAACTAAACTGCAGCTGCCCCACAGACTGGGAGGAGTGGACCTCCCAGATATCAAAAACTATTAATTAAGCTCATTGCTATCTTAAATGAACAACTTATACACTTAATGGTAAGGCCCTAGGGAGTGTTGATGAACAAAGAGACCTTGGAGTGCAGGTTCATATCTCCTTGAAAGTGGAGTCACGGGTAGATAGGATAGCGTAGAAGGCATTTGGTATGCTTTCCTTTATTGGTCAGAGCATTGTGTGTAGGAGTTGGGAGATCATGTTGTTACTGTACAGGACATTGGTTAGGCCACTGTTGGAATATTACAGGCAAGTCTTGTTTCCTTCCTATCAGAAAGATGTGAAACTTGAAAGGGTTCAGAAAAGATTTACAAGGATGTTGTCAGAGTTGGAGGATTTGAGTTATAGGGAGAGGTTGAATAGGCTAGCACTGATTTCCCTGGAGCTTCGGAGGCTGAAGGGTGACCCTGTAGAAGGTTATAAAATCATGAAGGGCAAGGATAGGATAAGTAGACAAAGTCTTTTCCCTGGGATGGTGGAGCCCAGAACTAGAGGGCATAGGTTTAAGATATAAGGTTTAAGAGAGGGGAAAGATATAAAAGAGACCTTAATGGGCAACTTTTTCATGCAGAGGGTGGTACATGTATGGAATGAGCTGCCAGAGGAAGTGGTGGAGGCTAGTATAATTGCAACATTTAAAAGGCATCTGGATGTGTATACGATAGGAAGGATTTGGAGGGATATGGGCCGGATGCTGGCAGGTGGGACTAGATTGGGTTGGGATATCCAGTCGGCATGGACAAGTTGGATCGAAGGATCTGTTTCCATGCTGTACATCCCATGACCCTATGACTGCTAAATCCTGGAGAAGATTTAACATCCACATTGTGCAGGATATAACAGAAAATTTTCAGGTTCGATTTTGTTCCAATCTTGCTCTCATATCCTCCAAAGATCCTGATGAGGAAGATCTTTGCAAAAAAATCAAATCCATAATCCAAGAGGTGTGCACCCAGATCATTGGATTTGAATTCATATTGATTTGTTGAAGGAATGGCGAATTGCTGGCTGGTCTAGCCTTTCTTACTAATCCTTAATTGCCTCTGGAGATGTGGTGGGGTGGTATCTTATTGAACCACCGCAGCCTTTGCGGTCTAGGAACCTCCACAGTGCTGTTAAGGTGGAAGCTCCAGCAGTCACAAAGCAAAGGTTCCATGTCAGCATGGTGTATTGTCATTCCTCCAATGTTGCTGCATCTTACAACCACCAAGATTGATTCAACGAGAACTGTAAGGAAATATGTAAACTTCTTCATTGGAAACATTGAATCTTCATCACATATCAAAATTAGTCTATGTCAGAATGGAATTGATAACAACAATTGCAATTTAAATCTGAAGCTCCGGGAATGATACATCATCAAGAATAAGTAGAGAAGACCAAAGGAAGTTGTCATTTAACTAAAAATCACAGGATTTCTTAGAAATGGTCTTCATCTGAAACATGCTAGGACCAGAAGTCTAGTGAATTACATAACTAGGGCTGTAGACAGGGCTTTAAACTAAAGGGGGAGTGGTGGGGGGGGGGGGGGCGGGGGGAGTGGAAAATGGTTCAGTTACAGGGGAAATTAGAAAACCCAAATGAAAGGAGGAGGTAAGAGTACAGATTAGCAATATGGTAGATGGTGACCAGACAATAAAGGTGAGGGGCAGAATAGGTGAATATCTTTATATATCAAGGAATTATAAAAAAGTAGGGAAATGTACCAGTGGAATAAATTTAAAAGCTTTATATCTAAATGCACAAAGCATTCAGAATAAAGTGGATAAACTCTTCATGCAGATAGATGT
Organism: Hemiscyllium ocellatum; assembly: GCF_020745735.1. Classification (NCBI taxonomy): domain Eukaryota; kingdom Metazoa; phylum Chordata; class Chondrichthyes; order Orectolobiformes; family Hemiscylliidae; genus Hemiscyllium; species Hemiscyllium ocellatum. The sequence continues at coordinate 70,763,174 of NC_083410.1, forward strand.
AAATGGGGACGATATAATTTGGGATTATGGAGACATGGCTGCAGGGTGACCAAGAATGGGAACTGAATATCCCAGGGTATTCAGTATTTAGGAAGGACAAGCAAAAAGGAAAAGATGGTGGAGTGACTTTGCTATTTAAAAAGCAAATTACCACAATAGTGACAAATGATATTAGTCTGCGTGGGTTGAGTTGAGAAATACTAAGCCTCAAAAAACATTAGTGGATGTCATATATAGATACCAAAACTGCAGTAGTGATGTAAGGAATGGCATTGAATAGGAAATTAGAGATAAATGTGATAAGGAAATATTGGTGATCATGGGTAATTTTAATCTGCACATAGACTGGGCAAATAAAATTCGCCACCATGCCATAATAGAGGAATTCCTGGAATTTATACAGGATTGTTTTCTTGACCAATATGTGGAGAAACCAATTTGAGAGCAGGCTATCTCAACTGGGTACTGTGTAATGAGAAGGGAATCATTGGCAATCTAGCTGTGCAAGACCCCTTGGGGATGAACAACCATAATATGATAAAATTTATTATCAAGAGTGCGATAGTTGATTCAGAGACCAAGATGCTAAATCTTAATAAAGGAAACTCTGAAGATATGAGATGTGAGTTAGCATTGATAGATTGGGGAGAGTTACGTTAAGAGATGTTTGTGGATAGGCAATGGCAAGCATTCAAGGAACACATGGGGGAACTGCAACAACTGCTTGTTTCTGTCTGGCACAAAAGCAAAATGGGTAAGAGGGCCAATTACAAAGGTGGTTAGAGATAATATTCAATTCAAGGAAGAAGCATACAGATTGGCCAAGACAAATAATAAGTCTGAGCATTAGGAGCAGTTTAGAATTCAGCAAAGAAGGACCAAGGGATTGATTAAGAAGGGGAAAGTACAGTACAAAAGTAAGCTTGCAGGAAATATAAAGACCGATACTAAGAGTTTCTATTGGTTAATGAAGAGAGATTAATGAAGACAAATGTAGGTACCCTACAGACAGAAATAGGGGAATATATAATAGAGGACAAAGAAAGGGCTGAGCAACTGAATACATACTTTGGTTTTGTCTTCCCAAAAGAGGACACAAATCACAAACCAGAAAGGTTGGAGAATGCAAGATTTAGTGAGAGGGAAGAACGGAGGGAGATCAATATTAGTAGAGAAATGTTGCTGGGGAAATTATAGTCATAGAGATGTACAGCATGGAAACAGACCCTTCGATCCAACCCGTCCATGCCGACCAGATATCCCAACCTAATCTAGTCCCACCTGCCAGCACCTGGCCCATATCCCTCCAAACCCTTCCTATTCATATACCCATCCAAGTGCCCCTTCAATGTTGCAATTGTACCAGCCTCCAACACATCCTCTGGCAGCTCATTCCATACACATACCACCTTCTGCGTGAAAAAGTTGCCTCTTAGGTCTCTTTTGTATCTCTCCCCTCTCATGGCATGGTGGCACAGTGGTTAGCACTGCTGCCTCACAGCGCCAGAGACCCGGGTTCAATTCCCGTCTCAGGCGACTGTCTGTGTGGATTTCCTCCGGGTGCTCCGGTTTCCTCCCACAATCCAAAAATGTGCAGATTAGGTGAATTGGCTAGGCTAAATTGCCCGTAGTGTTAGGTGAAGGGGTAAATGTGGGGGAATGGGTCTGGGTGGGTTGTGCTTCGGTGGGTCGGTGTGGACTTGTTAGGCCGAAGGGCCTGATTCCACACTGTAAGTGGTCTAATCTAAAAAAAATCACCCTAAACTTATACCCTCTAGTTCTGGACTCCCCGAACCCAGGGAAAAGACTTTGTCTATTTATCCTATCCATGTCCCTCATAATTTTGTAAACCTCTATAAGGTCATCCCTCAGCCTCCGACGCTCCAGGGAAACAGCCCCAGCCTGTTCATCCTCTCCCTGTAGCTCAGATCCTCCAACCCTGGCAACATCTTTGTAAATCTTTTCTGAATCCTTTCACGTTTCACAACATCTTTCCGATAGGAAGGAGACTAGAATTGCATGCAATATTCCAACAGTGGCCCAACCAATGTCCTGTACAGCCGCAACATGACCTCCCAACTCCTGTACTCAATACTCTGACCAAAAAAGGAAAGCATACTAAATGCCTTCTTCACTATCCTATCTACCTGCGACTCCACTTGCAAGGAGCTATGAACCTGCACTCCAAGGTCTCTTTGTTCAGCAACACTCCCTCGGACCTTACCATTAAGTGTATAAGTCCTGCTAAGGTTTGCTTTCCCAAAATGCAGGACCTTGCATTCATCTGAATGAAACTCCATCTGCCACTTCTCAGCCCATTGGCCCATCTGGTCCAGATCCTGTTGTAATCTGAGGTAACCCTCTTTGCTGTCCACTACACCTCCAATTTTCGTGTCATCTGCAAACTTACTAACTATATCTCTTATGCTTGTATCCAAATAATTTATGTGAATGACAAAAAGTAGAGGGCCCAGCACCAATCCTTGTGGCACTCCACTGGTCACAGGCCTCCAGTCTGAAAAACAACCATCCACCACCACTCTCTGTCCTCTACCTTTGAGCCAGTTCTGTATCCAAATGGCTAGTTCTCCCTGTATTCCATGAGATCTAACTTTGCTAATCATTCTCCCATGGGAAACCTTGTCGAATGCCTTACTGAAGTCCATATAGATCACATCTACTGCTCTGCCCTCATCAATCTTCTTTGTTACTTCTTCAAAAAACTCAATCAAGTTTGTGAGACATGATTTCCCACACACATAGCCATGTTGACTATTCTAAATCAGTCCTTGTCTTTCCAAATACATGTACATCCTGTCCCTCAGGATTCCCTCTAACAACTTGCACACCACCGAGGTCAGGCTCACCGGTCTATAATTCCCTGGCTTGTCTTTACCGCCCTTCTTAAACAGTGGCACCACGTTTGCCAACCTCCAGTCTTCCGGCACCTCACCTGTGACTATCAGTGATACAAATATCTCAGCAAGAGGCCCAGCAATCACTTCTCTAACTTCCCACAGAGTTCTTGGGTACATCTGAATCAGGTCCTAGGGATTTATCCACCTTTAACCGTTTCAAGACATCCAGCACTTCCTCCTCTGTAATCTATCTCTTATCAAAAATGCCACTCCCCCTCCTCTTTTGCCTCCCTTTCTATCCTTCCTGTGGCATTTGTATCCTGGAACATTAAATTGCCGGTCCTGCCCATCCCTGAGCCATGTTTCTGTAATTGCTATGATAGCCCAGTCCCATGTTCCTACCCATGCCCTGAGTTAATCTGCCTTCCCTGTTAGGCCCCTTGCATTGAAGTTGAGGGGATTGAAGGTGGAAAAATCCCCAGGGCCTATAATCTTCATCCCAACGTACTTAAGGAAGTGGCTATAGAAATTGTGGATGCATTGGTGGTCATCTTTCAGGATTCTATAGACTCTGGAAGCATCCCTGCAGATTGGAGGTAGCTGATGTTACTCCAATATTCAAAAAGGGAAATAGAGGAAATTATGAACCAGTAAGCCTAACATCGTTAATGGGGAAAGTTTCAAATCCATTATCAAGGACCTTATAGTGGAGCATTTAGAACGCAGTGACAGAATCACACAGTCAGCAGGGATGTATAAAGGGGAAATCATGCTTGACAAATCTGTTGGAATTCTATGAAGATGTAACTTGTAGCGCTGACAAGCAGGAGACAGTCATAGAGTCATAGAGCTGTACAGCATAGAAACAGACCCTTTGGTCAAACTCGTCCATGCCGACCAGATATCCTAACCTAATCTAGTCCCATTTGCCAGCACTTGTCTCATATCCCTCTAAAGCTTTCCAATTCATATACCTGTCCAGATGCCTTTTAATGTTGTAATTGTACCAGCCTCCACAACTGTAATATATTTGGACTTTCAGAAAGCGTTTGACAAAGTCCCGCATTAAAGATTATTGTGTAAAAGTAAAGCTCGTGGGATTGTGGGAAGTGTATTGGGATGGATAGAAAACTGGTTGGCAGAGAGGAAACAAAGAGTAGGAATTAATGGGTCCTTTTCAAATTGGCACTCAGTAATTAGTGAGGTGCCCCAGGGATTAGTTTTAGGACCCCAACTATCCACAATATATATTAATGATTTGGATGAGGGAACAAAATGTAACATCTCAAAGTTTGCAGATGATACCAAATTGGGTGGGAGGGTGAACTGTGCTAAGGATGCAGAGATTCTTTAGCATGTTCTGGAAAGGTTGGGTGAGTGGCCAAATCAGTGGCAGATGCAGAAATATGTGGATAAAAGCAAGGTTATTCACTTTGGAAGCAAAAACAAGAAGGCAGATTCCTACCTGAATGGCTGTAAATTGGGAGAGGGGAGCGTGCAGCCGGACCTGGGTGTCCTTGTGCACCAGTTACTGAAGGTATGTATGCAGGTGTAGCAGGCAATAAAGAAGGCAAATAGTATGTTGGTCTTCATTGCAAGAGGTTTTGAGTAGAGGAGCAGGGATGTGTTGTTGCAGTTATACAGGCCTTGGTGAGGCCACACCTAGAATATTGTGTTGCAGTTTTGGTCTCCTTTTCTGAGGAAGGATGCTCTTGCTCTCAAGGGAGTGTAATGAAGGTTTGCCAGGCTCATTCTGGGGTTGGCAGGACTGACATATGAAGACTGATCGACTAGTTTAGGAATGTTTTCACTGGAGTTCGGATGAGTGAGGGGGGATCTCATAAAGATTTATAAAATTCTAGCAAGACTAGACAGGGTAGATGCAGGGAGGATGTTCCTAATGATGGATGTGTCCAGAACCAGGGGTCACGGTCTGAGGATTCGGGATGGACCATTTAGGATGGAGATGAGGAAACGTTTCTTCACCCAAAGAGTGGTGAGACGGTGGAATTCATTACTACAGGAAGTAGTTGATGCCAAAACATTGAATGTATTCAAGAGGTGGCTAGATATAGCACCTGGGGTGAATGGGATCAAACGTTATGTGCAGAAAGCAGAATTAGGCTATTGAGTTGGATAATCGGCCATGATCAGTTTGAATGGTGGAGCAGGCTCAAAGGGCTGAATGGCCTCCTCCTGTTTTTATCTTCTATGTTTCTGTGTTCCTATCTCACTATTCAAAATTATTTTCTGACATTTAAAAAGGATAGATCAGACCTTCAGAGAAAATCAATTTTTCCCACTACCATAGACTCTAAGTTTCAAAATAAAGTATTTTGAGCATTCATCACACTTCCCTGACTAAAAATAGATGAAAGATATTTAAAATGTTCCTATTAAAATTTCCTGTTCTTGCCATCTATTCTACTTATACAGATTACATATTGACTGTAATATATTTGCATTAAATGCTCAATGACTTTACAGAACAATTCATTCCACACAAGTCAATTTTTATCGTTAGATTATTTCTTATTCATATTTGCTCTTGATAAAGTGTCTGCTATGATGTGGCTTGACTTTCAAATTGTATAGTTATAGAGTTATAGAATCAAAAAACATGGAAACAAACCCTTCAATCCAATCAGTCTATGACGACCATATCCCAAACTAAACTAATCCCACCTGCCTGCACTTGGCCCGTATCCCTCCAAACATTTCTTATTCATGTACTTACCTAAGTGTCTTGTAAATGTATCCGCACCCATCAATTCCTCTGGAAGTTCATTCCACACACGAACCACTCTCTGTGTAAAAAAAAGTAGTTTGTATGTCTTTTTTAAAACTTTGTCCTCTCAACTTAAAAATATGTCCCCTAGTCTTCAAAACTCACACCCTAGGGACACCTGCCATTCACATTACCTATGCATGACTCATGACTTTATAAACCTATCTCTGGTCACCTCTCAATTTCCTATGCTCCAGTGAAAAAGGTCTTTTCAGTCTTTCTTTATAACTCAAACCGTCCATTCCTGGCAACATCCTGGTAAATCTCTTCTGAACCTTCTCCAACTTAATAATATCCTTCCTATAACAGGGTGACCAGAACTGATATGGTACTCCAGAAGAGGCAATGAAGGCAAGACAAAAGTTATCCACTAACCTGGGCTGGCATTGTGGAGTAAACCCGCAATCATGAAAATCCATGAAGAGGCCTTAGAGAACATTGAGTGTTCTGTCAGCCAAAGCAGCTATTGATGAAGAGATCCAGCACTGCCTCTAGTGTGTAGTGCCGTCTTTGGCCAACTGAGTAAAAGAGTGTTTGAGGACAACAACATCAGCTCCGATACTTAGGTCATGATTTATAGAGCTGTGGTGGTTCCTGCCCTCCACGATGGCTCTAAAACATGGACAATTTTTCAGAAATAATTTGTAGCTATATCAGTAATGATTTCCATAATCAAAAATACAACCCCCCGTCCCCCACCCCAATTCCTCTTTTGCCTCTCTATTTAAACTTCCTATAACATCTGAAACTTGGAACATTGAGCTGCAAAACCTGTCCATCCCTCAAACAAATTACTGTAATAGTTACAATGTCCCAATCCCATGTTCCCAAACAGATCCTGAGTTCATCAGCCTTATCTTGCATTGAAATAAATAAAGTTTTATTCTTCAAGGTAACTTGGTTCTCTGACTTGCTTTTGTTTGTCTTTTATAATTAAATTGTTCCTTTCAAATTCAAAATCACTCTCATGTATTTATTCTGTTACTTAGGATCCCTCCACTCTAACAAAATTGTCTCAAATTTTTATAGTGAAAAAGTAAGTCTCCGCATTGTTGTTAAACTTGTAGGATTCAAACTGTTGTTGAGCTAATATGAAACTCAACTTTTCTTTCCTCACAGTTGAATATTTCTCCTGGTATTTACTCAACTTGCAGGAAAAATAACTGACTTGTTGTTAGACCACATTATCCTCATGTAATGAAACTGCATTAACACTGATATTGCTACCATCAACAGTTAGTTTAAATGGAGTAATATAATTTATTCCAGCTAAAATTGGTGCAATAGCACAGCTTTCAAGTTGTCAAAGATACTCTATGTTCCTTTGTACATTCAAATCTCTTAATTTTTCCTCAACAAACTGATCAAAGGAGACACCACAGTGCTGAAATTCAGAACAAGCTTTAAAATCTAGTCAAGTCTAGATGCCACATTTCTCATTTTGTCCTGGGCACAGAAAGTTTTTTGTTTGCTTACCCCAAGTGCTGTTTGGCTTTAGTCACAGTATGGCACAAATAAGGTACGTCTACTTTGACAAATTCCCATTTAGCCAAGTTTATGGCTAAATTGGCTTTTTGTAATTGATTAAACAATTTGTTCAACAATTTAAAATGCCAGGTAGCTCATGGGGCAGGATCACAGGATAAGCATTTATAGCAAAAGATCATAGTGTCATACAACTGATGCGATATATTGAACAAAGTAAATTGCTGTTAGGTCTTTCATCTTTTAGAATGGGTTGCAGGTTTTGATTCATTAATATGTAAATCCATTTTTATGCACAAGTTCAAACAAGACTTCTTTGGTGCACAGGACCTCCAACCAACACTAAACACCAGATATATTAATGACATTTTCTTCTTCTGGATCCATGGTGAGGAGTCACTGAAATAACTACACAGTGATATCAACAAGTTTCACCCCACCATCGGACTTACCATGGACTACACTTTAGTATCTGTCTCTTTCTTCGACCCATGCCATCAAGGATGGGCACCTCAGCACCTCATTCTACCGCAAACCCTGAATAACCTTATGATGCTACACTTCTCTAGCTTCCACCCTAAACATATTAAAACAACCATGCGCTACACTCAAGCCCAACACATACACAGGATTTGCTCAGATGCAGAGGAACTCAATGGATACTTGAAGGACTCCCTCATAAGAACAGGATACGATACTGAACTAATCGATTGCCAGTTCTGACGTACCACAGCGAGAAATCATAATGGCCTCCTCAGGAGATAGACATGGGATGCGACTGATAGGGTACCCTTCATTGTCCAGTACTTCCCAGGAGTGGAGAAACTAACTCATGTACTTTGCAGCCTGCAATGCATTATCGATGAGGATGAGCATCTCACCAAGATATTCGCTACACCTCCACTTCCTGCCTTTAAATAACCACCAAACCTTAAACAGACCATTGTTCACAGTAAACTGCCCAGCCTTCAGGACAACACCATACAACCCTGTCAGTGTAACCACTGCAAGACATGTCAGAGTATCGACATGGATACTGCCATTACATATGGGGACACCACACACCAAGTACGCGGCAGGTACTCATGTGACTTGGCTAATGTTGTCTAGCTCATTCGCTGCAGGCAAGGATGCCCAAGGCATGGTACATTGGCGAGATTAAGCAGATGCTACAAATGGACGAATGGATGAATGGACACCGTCCAATAATCACCAGGAAGGCATGTTCTCTCCCAGTTGGGGAACACTTCAGCGGTCAGGGACATTTGGCTTTGGATCTTAGATGACCATCCTCCAAGGCAGACTTTGCAACAATGCACAGTGGCTGACCAGAGGCTGATAGCCAAGTTCAGTATCCATGAGGGTGGCCTCAACCGGGATCTTGGCTTCATGTTACACTACATGTGACCCCACTACACTATACACTCTCTCTGTCTCTCTGACACACTCACACAGTAACTTACATACTCACACGGACCCTCTCTCATACACACGCTCTCTCTCTTAGACACACGCATACACCCCTCACACTCACACCCATGTGCATACTTTCTCACAAGCATATACTCCATAACACTCACGCACACACACTATCAGGCACATATCATGCTCATGCACACTCTCACACACTATCCCTCTCTCACACACATACACGAACACATTCTCATTCTCTCACTCTCCCTCACATACATGCACACACATAGAAAAGTCTATAGGTTGAACTTGCATTTGCAGAATTGTGTTTGCAGATACATTCTATTTTGTTCAAAAAGCACACAATCTGTAAGCAGTCAATCCGTGTGACATTTTATAAATTCCTACTTAGGGAATAGAATCAGTCGGAGTCGAGATTGGAATATAGACTGACTCTGACCGTACACCTTTAATGCATTTTCTAAGTTGAGATGTCACCTTTTTTAATAAAACCTTAAGTTATCTTGGGAATGTGACTCAAAGAAGTTCTGGGATTTACATATTAATGAATCAAAACCTGCAAGCCATTCTAAAAGATGAAAGACTCAACAGCAATCTGGGTTTGTTTAAGATATTGCATCAGTTGTATGACGCTAGGATCTTTTGCTATAAATTCTGTGTCCTATGATCCTGCCCCACTAGCTACCTGACGAAGGAGCAGTGCTCCAAAAGCTAGCATTGCCAAATAAACTGTTGGCCTATAACCTGGTGTTGTGTGATTTTTAACTTTGTCCACCCCAGTCCAACATTGGCACATCCACATTATAATTTTAATTACCTCAATAAGATCACCTCTTAATCTTCCCTGCACTGATTTCTCTTGTCTTTCCCTTCATCTAAGATCCCTCATTCCTGGTATCATTCCAGTAAATATCCTTTGAACTGTCTCCAAGGATTTAATATCCTTCCTTAAATAAGCTACCCAGAACTGAAAATAATACTCCAAATGTGGTCTGGCCAATGTTCTTATATTAATTTTTTATGGGATGTGGGCGTTGCTGGCCTGCTTTCCACTTGTGAAGGTGGGGATGAGCTGCTTTCTTGAATCACTACCTGCTGTGGTTTGACCCACAATGCTATGAGGGACAGAATTCTGGGATTTTGACCTTACAATAGTGAAGGAATGGCAAGATATTTCCAAGTCAGGATGGTGAGTGGCTTGGAGGAGAACTTGAAGATGATGCTGTTCCCATGTATCTGATACCTTTGTCCTTCTAGATGGAAGTGGCCATGGGTTTGAAAGGTGCTGTCTGAGTATCTTTGGTACATTTCTGCAGTGCATCTTGCAGATAGTACATACTGCTCCTCCCAAGTGTCAGTGGTGGATGTATGTGGATGTTTTGTTCTTATTTATTAATTTGTGGGATATAAGCTTCACTGACTGGCCAGCATTTATTGCCTGCCCTTAGTTACCATTGAGAAGGTAACTCAGGTTCAAGGTTCTTGAACTGCTACAGTCCACCTGCTTTGGGTTGACCCACAATGCCATTAAAGAGGGAATTCCAGGACTTTAATCCAGACACAGTGAAAGAACAATGATATATTTCCAACTTATGATGGTGAGTTGCTTGGAGTGCAGCTTGAAGATGGTGATGTTCCCATGGATCTGCTATCCATGTCTTTCTAGATGGAAGTGGTCATGGGTTTAGAAGATGTTGTCTGAGGATCTTTGGTGAATATTTACATTGCACCTTGTAGATGGTACACAATGCTGCTACAGTGTTAAAGGGAGTGGATGGTTGTGGATGGAATCTAGAGAGCTGCTTTGTCCTGCATGATGTCAAGCTTCTTGAGTGTTGTTGGGGCTGTGCTCATCCAGGCAAGTGGGGAGTCAGGAGGTGAGTTACTTGTCGCAGTATTCCTAGCTTCTGACCTGCTTTTGTATTCATTGTATTTATGTGATGAGTCCATTTGCATTTCTAGTCAATAATAACCTTCAGGATGTTGATACTGTGGGATTCAGTGATAGTAACACCATACAATGTCAAGGGGTGATGGTTAGATTGTCTTTTATTGATGATGGTCATAACCTGGTAGTTGTGTTGTGCGAATGTTCCTTGCCACTTGTCAGTTCAAGCCTGGATATTGTCCAGATCTTGTTGCATTTGAACATGGACTGCTTCAGTATCTGGGGAGCCTTGAATAGTGCTGAATATTTATGCAATCATTGGTGAACATCCCCACTTCTGACGTTACGATGGAGGGAAGGTCATTGATGAAGCAGCTGAAGATGATTGGGCTGAGGACACCACCCTGAGGAATTCCTGCAGAGATGTCCTGGAGCTGGGATGACTGACCTCCAATAACCATGACCATCTTCCAACCACTGGGCAATTTGCCCCCAATACCCATTGATTTCAGTTTTATTAGGGCTCCTTTATGCCACACTCAGTTGAATGCAACTTTGATGCCATGTGTTGTCATTCTCACCTCACTCTGGAATTCTGAGCTTTTGTCCATGTTTGAACCAAGGCTGTAATAAAGTCAGGAGCGGAGTGGCCCTGGCTTAACCCAAACTGGGTATCAATGAGCAGGCTATTGCTGAGCAGATTCTCCTTGATAGAATTATTGATAATACCTTCTATCAGTTTACTGATGTTCAAGAGTAGACTGAAGGGGTGCTAAGTGGCTGGGTTGGACTTGTCCTGCTTTTTGTATATAGGACATATCTGGGCAACCTTCCACTTTGTCATATAAATACTGCTGTTGTAACTGTACTGGAAGAGCTTGGTTCAGTGTACTGCAAGTTCTGGAGCTCAAGCCTTCAGTACTATTGCCAGAATTGTCAGGGGCTGTAGCCATTGCAGTATCCAATGTTGCCAATTATTTCTTGAAATGACATGGAGTGAATCGATTAAAGACTGGTAACTGTAATGCTGGGTACCACTGGAAGAGGCTGAGATGGATCGTCCACATCACCCTTCTGGCTGAAGATTGATGCAAAAACTTCAGCCTCATCTTTTGGACGGATATGCTAGGCTCTTCCATCATTGAGGAAGGGGATATTTGTGGAGTCTGCTCATCCAGTAAATTGTTTAATCATTCACCACCATTCAGGATTGGATGTGGTAGGATTGCAGAGCTTACATCTGATCCATTGGTCATGGGATTGCTTAGCTCTCTCGATCACTTGCTGCTTATGCTGCTTGGCATGCAAATAGTCCTGTTTGGTGGCAACACCATGTTGACATCTCACCTTCATATATGCCTGGTGTTGCTTCTGGTAAGCCGTCCAGAGTTGATCCCCTGACTTTATGGCAATGGTTGACTGGGCGTAATGCCAAGCCATGAGGTTACAGATTGTGCCGGAGTTGTATTGTGCTGCTGTTGCTGGCCTACAGTGCCTCATGAATGACCAGTCTTGAGTTAGAACACAGAACATGTAACATAGAACAGTACAGCACAGGAATAGGACCTTCAGCCCACAATGGTGTGCTGAACATGATACCAAATCAACTAATTCTGATGAGTTGCTAGATCTGTTTCAAGACCGTCCCATTTAGCATGGTGTAGTGCTGATCAAGCAGACAGCTTTGTCCTGGATGGCGTCAGGTTTCTTAAGTGTTGTTGGGCTGCACTCATCCAGGCAAGTGGGGATTGTTCTGTCATATTCTTCACTTGTGCTTTGTAGATGACAGACAGGTGTTGGGGAGTAGGAGGTGAGTTACTCACCGCAGTACTCCCAGCTTCTGACCTGCTCTTATAGCTTGTGTTAATGTGGTGAATCCAATTGAATTTCTACTGAAAAAATATGTTGCTGAAAATGCGCAGCAGGTCAGGCAGCATCCAAGGAGCAGGACAATCAACATTTCGGGCATAAGCCCTTCTTCAGGAATGAGGAGGGTGTGCCAAGCAGGCTGAAATAAAAGATAGGGAGGAGGGACTTGGGGGAGGGGCGTTGGGAATGCGATAGGTGGAAGGAGGCTAAGGTGAGGGTGATAGGCCGGAGAGGGGGTGGGGGCGGAGAGGTCGGGAAGAAGATTGCAGGTCAAGAGGGCAGTGCTGAGTCCGAGGGTTGGGACTGATATAAGGTGGGGGGAGGGGAAATGAGGAAGCTGGAGAAATCTGCATTCCTCCCTTGTGTTTGAAGGATTCCTAGGTGCAAGTAGGTGGCCTGTCTGACCCAAACTCCACTCCCGGCACCTTCCCCTGCAACTGCAATAAATGCAAAACTTGCGCCCACACTTACCCCCTCACTTCCCTCCAAGGCCCAAGGGATCCTTCCATATCTATCACAAATTCACCTGCACCTCCACACACAACATTTACTGCATCCGCTACACCCAATGTGGCATCCTCTATTGGGGAGACAGGCCATCTACTTGTGGAACGTTTCAGAGAACACCTGTGGGACACCCGCACCAACCAACCTAACCGCCCTGTGGCTGAACATTTTAACTCCTCCTCCCACTCCGCCAAGGACATGCAGGTCCTTGGCCTCCTCCATCGCCAGACGATGGCAACACGACGCCTGGAGGAAGAGCTCCTCATCTTCCGCCTAGGAACCCTCCAACCACAAGTGATGAATGCAGATTCCTCCAGCTTCCTCATTTCCCCTCCACCTACCTTATCTCAGTCCCAACCCTCGGACTCAGCACCGCTTTCTTGACCTGCAATCTTCTTCCCGACCTCTCTGCCCCCACCCCCCTCTGACCTATCACCCTCACCTTAACCTCTTTCCACCTATCGCATTCCCAACACCACTCCCCGAAGTCCCTCCTTCCTACCTTTTATCTTAGCCTGTTTGGCACACCCTCCTCATTCCTGAAGAAGGGCTTATGCCCGAAACGTTGATTCTCCTGCTTCATGGATGCTGCCTGACCTGCTGCGCTTTTCCAGCAACACCTTTTTGCAGCTCTGATTCCAGCATCTGCAGTCCTCACTTTCTCCCAATTGAATTTCTAGTCAAGATAACCCCCAGAATGCTGATAATGTGGCTTAAAGTGATGGTAACACTGTTGTTCTTGATTCTATTTAAGGTAAACGGTAGTAGTTAGATTGTACATTATTGGAAATAGTCAAAGTATTTGCGTGCCACAAATGTTACTTGCCACCTATGATCCCAAGCCAAGATATTAGGAGAAAGTGAGGACTGCAGATGTTGGAGATCAGAGTTGAGAGTGTGGTGCTAGAAAAGCACAGCAGATCAGGCAGTATCTGAGGAGCAGAAGAATTCTCATTTTGGATATAAGCCTCATTCCTGATGAAGGGCTTATGAACAAAACCCTAATTGTCCTGCTCCTCGGATGCTGCCTGACCTGCTGTCCTCTTCCAGCATCACACCCTCAAGCCTGGATATTGTCCAGATAAAGCCATAGTGTCTTAGAGATATAGCATAGAAACAGACTGGGTCCAACTTATTCATGCCGGCCAGACATCCTAAATAAATCTAGTCATTTTTGCCAGCATTTGGCCTATATCCCTCTTAACCCTTCATATTCACACACCCATCCAGATACCTTTAAAATGCTGTAACTGTTCCAACTTCCACCATTTCCTCTGGCAGCTCATTTCATACATGCACCACCCTCTGCATGCAAAAGTTGCCCCTTAGGTCCCTTTTAAATCTTTCCCTGCTCACCTTAAACCTATACCCTCTAGTTTAGGACTCCCCCACCCCAGGGAAAAGACCTTGTATATTTATCCTTTCCATGTCCCTCATGATTTTATAAACCTCTATAAGATCACCTCTACGTCTCTAATGCTCCAGGGAAAACAGCCCCAGCCTATGCAGCCTCTCCCTATAGTTCAACCCTCCAACCCTGGCAACATCCTTGTAAATCTTTTCTAAACCTTTTTGAGATTCACAACATTCTTCCTATCACTTGCACGCAGAATTCCAAAAATAGCCTTATCAACTATACAGATTCAATGTGATCTCCCAACCCCTGTACTCAATGCACTGCCCAATAAGGCAAGCATACCAAATGCCTTGTTCACTACCTGAGACTCCACTTTCAAAAACTATGAACCTGCACTCCAAGGTCTCCTTGTTTAGCAACACTCCCCAGGACTTTACCATTAAGTGTATAAGTTCTGCCCTACTTTGCCTTTCCAAAATGCAGCACCTCACATTTACCTAAATTAAACTCCATCTGTCACGCCTCCATGCATTGGCCCATCTGATCAATATCCTGTTGTACTCTGAGGCAACCATCTTTGCTGTCAACCACACCTTCAATTTTGGTGTCATTTGTAAACTTACTAACCACACCTCCTGTGTTCACATCCAAATTATTTATATAAATGATTGAAAAGCAGTGGACCCAGCACCAGTCCTTCTGGCACACCACTGGTCATGGGCCTCCAGTCTGAAAAACAACCCTCCACCATCACCCTCTGTCTTCTACCTTCAAGCTAGTTCTGTATCCAAATAATTAGTTCTCCCTTTGTTCTGTGTGATTTAACCTTGCCAACCAGTCTACCATGAGGAACCTTGTCAAATGACTTACTGGAGTCCATATAGATCGCATCCACCACTCTGCCCTCATCAATCCACTTCATCACTTCTTCAAAAAACTCAATCAAGTTAGTGAGACACAATTTTCCATACACACAAAGCCACGTTGAGTAACCCTAATCAGTCCATGTCTTTCCAGATACATGTCAATCCTGGCCCTCAGTATTCCCTCCAAGAACTTGCCCATCACTGCATTTAGACTCACTAGTCTATAGTTTCCTGGCTTTTCCTTACCATCTTTCTTAAATAATGGCACAACATCAGCCACCCTCAGGTCTCCTGTCTCACCTGTGACTATCAATGATAGAAATATCTCAGCAAGGGGCCTAGCAATCACCTCCATGGCTTCCCACAAATTTCTAGTCTTCACCAAATCAGGCCTTGGGGATATATCCACCCTGGTGCATTTTAAGACGTCCAGCACCTCCTTCTCTGTACTGTGGACATTTTTCAAGATGTTGCTCTTGTTGCTTTTGTGCATGGGCTTCTTCAGTATCTGAGGAGTAGTGAATGGTACTGAATATTGTCTGATCATCAACAAACATCCCCATTTCTTTCCTTATGATGAGAGGAAGGTCATTGAAGAAGTAGCTGAAGATGGTTGCACCTCAGACTGTACCTTGAGGAACTCAAGCAGAAATATTCTATAGCTGCGATGACTGACCTCTCCAACAACCATAATCATCTTATCAGGTGTATGGACAGGGTATATAGAGAGCAGCTGTTCCCCTTGGTTCAGGAGAGGGCATAGTTTTAGGGTGTGGGGTGATTCAGAATGGATTTGGAAAAACGTACTTTCACTCAGAGGGTGGTGAGAATCTGGAATACACTGTCTGGGAAGATGGTGGACGCCACAAATATTACAACCTCTAAAAGCTTTTTGGATGAGCAATTCAAATATTACAATATTCAAGGATACAGGACAAGTGCAGGAAATTGGGAATTGGGGGCCTTTGGTGCTAGCTAAGTCAGTGCAGACGTAGGGCCCTTTCTGGCAATATGAATCCATGAATCTATAAATCTTTGAATGTGTCAGGTATGACTCCAATCCCCAGAGAGTTTGCTCCCTGACACCCATTGATTCCAGTTTTGTTAGAGGTCTCCTGAATGCTACACTCAGTTGAATGTTTCACCTTACTTTTTTTTTCCAATCGATTAGATTAGACTTACAGTGTGGAAACAGGCCCTTCGGCCCAACAAGTCCACACCGACCCGCCGAAGCGAAACCCACCCATATCCCTACATTTACCCCTTACCTAACACTACGGGCAATTTAGCATGGCCAATTCACCTGACCCGCACATCTTTGGACTGTGGGAGGAAACCGGAGCACCCGGAGGAAACCCACGCAGACACGGGGAGAACGTGCAAACTCCACACAGTCAATCACCTGAGTCGGGAATTGAACCCGGGTCTCTGGCGCTGTGAGGCAGCAGTGCTAACCACTGTGCCACCGTGCCGCCCACTTCTGGAATTTAGCTCTTTTGCCCATGTTTGAACCAAGGCTGTAATGAGGTCAGAAGCAGAGTGGCCCTGGCAGAAGCCAAACTGGCCATCATTGAGCAGATTATTGCTGAGCAGGTGCTGCTTGGTAGCACTAATGATGACACCTTCCATTAATTTACCAATGATCGATATTAGACACAAGGAGTGGTAATTGGTTGGGTTGGATTTGTCCTGCTCTTTATGTACAGGACTTATGTGGGCAATTTTCCACATTGTAGGGCAGATGTAGTGTTTTAACTGTACTGGAAGAGCTTGGATAGGAGTGCAGCATGTTCTGGAGCATAGATTTCAGTATTATTGCCAGAATGTGGTCAGGGACCTTAGTCTTTCTGTTCTCTCACAGACCTGCAAAGGACCCCTGCTGTTCTTCATCTACAGAAGAATCCACAAACTCAACAAACAGTTGTTCCTAGCCATATCAGAAATTAAAGACAGTAAGTACCAAAAACTTTCATGTACTTACCCCCACACTCATGGTTCCTCAACTATTCCAGAATCTTCTATAGGCCTGTCGGACGCCATTACACATGTGGCCTCCACAGCGCCCGCGGCACCAAAGGCCGCCGCCGACCGTGACGTCACTTCCGCCCCCACCGACCTCGGAGCCCCCGCGATCGCCGCCCCAACTACTGCCCCAGTGACCACCACGCACACAACCGCTTCCATGATTGCTGACGGACCCGCGACCCACGCGGCCACCGGGAATGAGCACCATTCCTCCGTCGCCGCAACCATTTCCGCCCCTCCGGTTGCCGTCGGCGCAGCCACTTCCGCCCCCACTGACATCACTAACCTGCAGGAGCACAAATCCTCAGGTTTCCCCGCCCCACGCCGTCTTTCGTCACTACGCATAACCCCGCCCCCATGCAAACCTTCGTCACCACGCATAACCCCGCCCCCACGCCGTCTTTCGTCACTTCACGTAACCCTGCCCCCACGCAAACCTTCGTCACCACGCATAACCCCGCCCCCACACCGACTTTCGCCACCACACGTAACCCCGCCCCCACGCTTATTTCCGTCACGACGCATGACCCCGCCCCCACGCTTGACTCCGCCCCCACATCGAGCAACGTCACCACGTCTAACTCCGCCCCTACTTCGATCTCTGTCCCCGCCCCTAACCCCGCCCCCAGCCCCAGCTCCAGTCCCACACCAGGTCCTAGCTCCCAGCCTTGCCGGATTTTCACCATCCCTGCAGATCTCCCCCTCTCTGAGGATGAAAGATCAGTCCTCAGCAGGGGCCTCACCTTCATTCCCCTATGCCCTCGGATTAATGAGTTCAACACGCGCCGAGATATTGAACAATTCTTCCGCTGCCTTCACCTCCGTGCCTACTTTCACAACCAAG
The DNA here is from genome assembly GCF_020745735.1 of Hemiscyllium ocellatum. Lineage (NCBI taxonomy): Eukaryota > Metazoa > Chordata > Chondrichthyes > Orectolobiformes > Hemiscylliidae > Hemiscyllium > Hemiscyllium ocellatum. The sequence goes on from NC_083410.1 coordinate 70,781,095, forward strand.
ACTCCCGCCCACCCTCTGACGACCCCTTCTCCCGCCTCCAACACACCCCATCCACCTGGACACCCCGTGCTGGCCTCCTACCTGCCCTCGACCTCTTTATAGCCAACTGCCGCCGTGACATTAACCGACTCAACCTGTCCACCCCTCTCACCCACTCCAACCTCTCACCCTCAGAACGTGCAGCCCTCCACTCCCTCCGCTCCAATCCCAACCTCACCATCAAACCCGCAGACAAGGGAGGCGCGGTGGTAGTTTGGCGCACTGACCTTTATACCGCTGAAGCCAAACGCCAGCTCGCGGACGCCTCCTCTTATCGCCCCCTTGACCACGACCCCATCTCCCACCACCAAACCATCATCTCCCAGACCATCCATGACCTCATCACCTCAGGGGATCTCCCATCCACCGCCTCCAACCTCATAGTCCCACAACCCCGCACCGCCCGTTTCTACCTCCTGCCCAAAATCCACAAACCTGCCTGCCCTGGCCGACCCATTGTCTCAGCCTGCTCCTGCCCCACCGACCTCATCGCCCAATACCTCGACACGGTCCTGTCCCCTTTAGTCCAAGAACTCCCCACCTACGTTCGGGACACCACCCACGCCCTCCATCTCCTCCAGGATTTTCGCTTCCCCGGTCCCCAACGCCTTATTTTCACTATGGACATCCAGTCCCTGTACACCTCCATTCCCCATCACGAAGGACTCAAAGCCCTCCGCTTCTTCCTTTCCCGCCGCACCAACCAGTACCCTTCCACTGACACCCTCTTTTGACTGACTGAACTGGTCCTCACCCTGAATAACTTCTCTTTTCAATCCTCCCACTTCCTCCAAACTAAAGGAGTTGCCATGGGCACCCGCATGGGCCCCAGCTATGCCTGTCTCTTCGTAGGATATGTGGAACAGTCCATCTTCCGCAACTACACTGGCACCACCCCCCACCTTTTCCTCCGCTACATCGATGACTGTATCGGCGCTGCCTCGTGCTCCCACGAGGAGGTTGAACAGTTCATCAACTTTACTAACACCTTCCATCCCGACCTGAAATTCACCTGAACTGTCTCAGACTCCTCCCTCCCCTTCCTAGACCTTTCCATTTCTATCTCGGGCGACCGACTCAACACAGACATCTATTATAAACCGACTGACTCCCACAGCTACCTGGACTACACCTCCTCCCACCCTGCCCCCTGCAAAAACGCCATCCCATATTCCCAATTCCTTCGTCTCCGCCGCATCTGCTCCCAGGAGGACCAGTTCCAACACCGCACAGCCCAGATGGCCTCCTTCTTCAAGGACCGCAGATTCCCCCAGACGTGATCGACGATGCCCTCCACCGCATCTCCTCCACTTCCCGCTCCTCCGCCCTTGAGCCCCGCTCCTCCAACCGCCACCAAGACAGAACCCCACTGGTTCTCACCTACTACCCCACCAACCTCCGCATACAACGTATCATCCGCCGTCATTTCCGCCACCTCCAAACGGACCCCACCACCAAGGATATATTTCCCTCCCCTCCCCTATCAGCGTTCCGCAAGGACCACTCCCTTCGTGACTCCCTTGTCAGATCCACACCTCCCACCAACCCAACCTCCACCCCCGGCACCTTCCCCTGCAACCGCAGGAAATGTAAAACTTGCGCCCACACCTCCACACTCACTTCCCTCCAAGGCCCCAAGGGATCCTTCCATATCCGCCACAAGTTCACCTGTACCTCCACACACATCATCTATTGCATCCGCTGCACCCGATGTGGCCTCCTCTATATTGGTGAGACAGGCCGCTTACTTGCAGAACGCTTCAGAGAACACCTCTGGGCCGCCCGGACCAACCAACCCAACCACCCCGTGGCTCAACACTTTAACTCTCCCTCCCACTCCACCGAGTCCTTGGACTCCTCCACCGGCAGAACATAACAACACGACGGCTGGAGGAGGAGCGCCTCATCTTCCGCCTGGGAACCCTCCAACCACAAGGTATGAATTCAGATTTCTCCAGTTTCCTCATTTCCCCTCCCCCCACCTTGTCTCAGTCGGTTCCCTCAACTCAGCACCGCCCTCCTAACCTGCAATCTTCTTCCTGACCTCTCCGCCCCCACCCCACTCCGGCCTATCACCCTCACCTTGACCTCCTTCCACCTATCCCACCTCCATCGCCCCTCCCCCAAGTCCCTCCTCCCTACCTTTTATCTTAGCCTGCTTGGCTACTCTCTCTCATTCCTGATGAAGGGCTTATGCTCGAAACGTCGAATTCTCTATTCCTGAGATGCTGCCTGGCCTGCTGTGCTTTGACCAGCAACACATTTTCAGCAGTATCTAATGTTTCCAACTGTTTCTTGATATGATGTGGAGTGAATCAAATTGGCTGAAAACTGGTATCTGTAAGGCTGGGGACCTCTGGAGGAGGCTGAGATGGATTGATTGCTGTGAAAGCTTCAACCTTATCTTTTGCACCGTTATGCTGGGTCTTCCACTATTGTATGTGGTGATATTTGTGGAGAATCCTCCTCCAGTGAGTTGTTCAATTGTACATCACTAGTCGCAGCAGAATATGGCAGGACTACAGAGCTCAGATGTGATGTGTTGGTGTGGGCTTGCTTAGCTCTATCACTTGCTGCTTATGCTGTTTGGCATGCAAGTAGTCCCATTTGGTAGCTTCACCAGATTGACACCTCATTTTCAGGTATGCCTGGTGCTGCTCCTGGCATGCCCTCCTGCACTCTCCATTGAACCAGGGTTGATTCCCTGGCTTGATGGTAATGGTTGAGTTGGGGATATGCCAGGGCATGAGGTTACAGATTGTGCTGGAGTAGAATTGTGCTGCTGTTGCTGGCCCACAGTGTCTCATGGATGCCTAGTCTTGAGTTGCTAGCCTTATTTAAAGTCTGTCCCATTTAGCTTGGTGATAGTGCCACACAACACAGAGGTTATTCTCAATGTGAACATAGGACTTCAATTCCTCAAGGACTGTTCGTAGTCATTTTTACTTATGGAAAGATGCATCTGTGGCTGCCAAATCAGTAACAGGAGGTCAAGTATATTCTTCTTGGTTGGTTCTTCTCTTGTTGGTTCCCTTACCACCTGCTGCAGACCCAGTCTAGCAGCTATGTCCTTTAGCACCCGATCACTAGTACTGTTGCTGAGCCACTCTTTGTTGTGGGCATTGAAATCCTTCACCCAGATTACATTTTGTGCCCTTTCCATCCTTCGTGCTTTCTTCAAGTGTTATTCAACATGGAGGAGTACGGATTCTTCAGCTTTGGGAGGATGGTACATTGTAATCAGTAGGAGGTTTCCTTGTCAATGTTTAACCTGAAGCCATGAGACATCATGAGGTCCAGAGTCAATGTTGAGGACTCCCAGGGCAGCTCCCTCTTGACCGTATACCACTGTGCCTCTATCTCTGTTGGGTTTGTCCTGCCAGTAAGCTATGTCCACTGATTGTATGATGTTGACTGGGACATCATCTGTAAGGTATGATTCCATGAGTATGACTATGTCAGGCTGTTGCTTCACTAGTCTGTGACAGCTCTGCCAATTCTTTTAGGGTTAGCATTATTTCCTTGCTTTTGTACTCTAAGCATCTATTTATAAACTCAAGGATCCTCTCAGCCCACTTAATAACTGTTTCAACTTACTGGTGACTTTCAGAGAATCATGCACATGAACTGAGATCTCTCTGCTCCTATACTTCCCTCATTGTATCATTCAGCCTGTATTGTCTCTCCATGTTTCTTCTACCAAAGTACTTTAACTCACATTTCTCTTCATTGAATTTAATCTGACAGATGCCTGCCATTTGGGCAACTTATTGATGTCCCTCTAAGTTGCTCAGCATCATCCTCACAATTCATTGTTTAGTATCATCTGCAAATGTAGAGATTTTCTTCTCAATACCCATGTCCAAATCATTTATATAAATCAGAAAAGGCAAGGGTCCTGACACCAGTCCTTGGAGAACACCAGTTTCAATCTGTCTCCAATCTGAGAATGATCATCCATATCTATTTGCTGTTTTCTATCTTTTAGCAAACATCTAATCCATGCTGTCAAGGACTCTCCTGTTTCCTGAAGAAGGGCTTATGCCCAAAATGTCGAATCTCCTGTTCCTTGGATGCTGCCTGACCTGCTGCGCTTTTCCAGCAACACATTTTCAGCTCTGATCTCCAGCATCTGCAGACCTCACTTTCTCCTCAAGGACTCCTCAATCCCAAACATTTCTAATTTACTAAGCAAATGGCCTATGGTACATGTCAAATGCTTTTTAAAAGTCCAATTTTGCAACGTCCACAGCTCTGCCCTCATCTTGACAAACAACTCAATTAAACTTGTCAGAGATTACCTACCCTTGATAAAACCATGTTGACTGTCTAGTATTAACTTATTTTTCCCCAGTTGCCTGTTTGCCAGCTGTTGCTTGTGTCCATGCACATGCACATTGAAGGACACCAGTTTAGCTGGGACAGCATATCCATCCTGGGATGGGCTGGGCAGAGACGTGTACGGGAGTTCCCAGAGGCCTGGCACTCAGCCCGAAGCTCCATTGGCAAGCATGTGGAGCTGGACCTAATGTGCCAGCTACTGGGAATCAGAGCCAGCAGTGGGGCCAGAGATGATGCCACCAGCGCCAGCAGACCCAGACACATGGGGTGGCAAGTGAGACAGAACGATGGTGCTCACTGGAGGTGCACCGATGATGTTGCCTAGAGTGGTAAGTCAACAACCTTTTCCCTTTAACCCTGCACATTACTCCTTTTTAAATAATTCTCTGATTCCCTGTTGAATGAATTAGCATAATATTCCAGCTAACTGTTTGAGCACTTCTATATTATGCAATCCAGTTACTAGAAGATCAACTTTAGAATTCCAATTTGTGATTCATTCTGCAATTGTTATAATATTTTTATTTCATCCCTATTTCTTCCAGCCCCCCAAATATTTATGCCCTGACTACCCTCCCTCTCCTTCTTAGTATATTAACATGCTGATTCTTTTTTCTTGTCTGGAGTACTCATTGCATATTTAACATAATTGAATTACTTTTGATTTAACAAGGTCTTGAGACCTTTGCTTTTAATCTATCGCCAGAGACAGATTGCATATTTGTGCAAATCCCTGTATGTTGGACTGTCAAGTGTCTGATCACTTGCTGTGATTATGATGTTATCAGTCATTTTAGAGGAAAACAGCTCAGTCTAACTTGCTGCTTTGTAAACTGAAAACCTCCCAAAAAGCTACTGCTGTTGATAAATACTTGGACCTCCGATCCTTCTTGAAATGTAACATTTGTCTTCAGCAACAATCTTTCAAGCTTTGGCTTTTTTTATATGATCTAGTTTTCATTGTTTGTTGAGAACTCCTCAAATGCTTTTTGGCTAACTCACATACCTTGATTAGTTTTTCTCAGATATCTGGCAAAGTCAACTTTGATAAATAAATTTTCCTTTAATTAATTTAAGGTTTCGTCTCACATCATACCTGAATATCAGTTCAAAAATATGGAATCCTTTCCAGCGCATTCTTAATGACAAACAAAAACAGGCAATTCTTTACCTCAGTCCATAGAACATCCTGGACAATAGACTCTAATCAGGATATCTCAAATTTGATGCCAACTTTCTAATGTATTCTGGACTGGGGATAGTAGAGTGGAAATGGAAATTGTTTTATTCCTTAATTATTCATTATTTATTTGAATATGTATGACAAAGAAGTTGAACATTGATCTGATTGTATTTCCTTAGGTAATCCAAAACTTGTAAGAAATTGAGTAAAAAATGAGGTCTGCAGATGCTGGAGATCACAGCTGAAAATGTGTTGCTGGTCAAAGCACAGCAGGCCAGGCAGCATCTCAGGAATAGAGAATTCGACGTTTCGAGCATAAGCCCTTCATCAGGAAACTGATGAACCAACAACTACAAATAACTACTAATTCATAATTTTCCCCAAACATATTGTCTCAAGAAATCTTGACAAAATATCCATCATTATTAAAAGGTAATGATTCTCACTCCTGGTTTTAGGTAGAATTTATATGCAATCTGTTAAAAGCTGACTAAATAGTTATTTAAAAGTTGGTATTGGAATTAAGAGTGCGGGTTTAATCAATGAATTTCTTCACTACTTAATGAGTGGCATTTCTTGCAAAATTTGAAGACATCTTTATGCAATCCTAGCATTATATGCTTAATATTTAGCCTATTTTTTAATACCTGAGTGACCTCACATTGGAACTTCATGAGCCACTCATAAGATCGCATTATGATACAAAAATAGAACCACCACTGAGAGACTACAGCCTATTCTTCATCAGTCAGTATTTGAGGTGATCTCCATTTTCTCATAACATTTTGCCTTTTAAATAATAACACTCTGCTATTTGTTCTAATTCAAATTCTAAGCAGGCTGTTTGTCGCTTTCTTAACTCAGGACACATAAGGTTCAATTGTATCAAAGGACACCAAATACCATTCTACATTAGAGGTATTAGATAAATATTTTAGCTCAATTCTCTTTACCTTCCTCCTCTGTTCTATACGTTTTTGATAATAGTGTCAGCAATTGAATTTCCACTGTCTCCCTTTTGTAATGACTCTTCCTCCTGGAATCATAGAATCTCCACAGTGTAGAAGCAGTCCATTGGCCTATCGGGTCTACACTGATCCTGCGAAGAGCAACCCACCCAGACCCACCATATCCTGGTAATCCTGCATTTCCCATAGTTAATCCACCAATCCTGCACATCCCTGGACATTATGGGCAATTTAACATGGCCAATCAAGCTAACCTGCATATCATTGGACTCCTGTGGGCCTGATATACAGTCACAACATAGAAAGGAAACAATTCAGGATTGTTTTTGTCAGTTTCTTTTATTTCCTATGTTTGGCAAGTCAACCGCAATGCTGTATGCCTGGAGACATATGTAACCATGATGAGGTAAGGTAAGATACACCCCTGCTGGATTGATTGAGACTATATTTACAGGAATTTAGAAGAATAGTGGTGGGGTGAGTTCTCATAGAAACCTACAAAATTCTCACAGGCTAGATTGGGTAAACACAGGAAGAATTTACCTGATGACTAGGGAGTCCAGAACCAAGGATCACAGGGTGAAAATTCCCAATCCAGAGACTGGTGAGCCCGTGGAATTCTCTGGCACATAAGACATAAGACATAGGAGTGGAAGTAAGCCATTTGGCCCACAGATATGGTTGAGGCCAAAACATTAAATGTTTTTCAAGAGTTCTTAGGGCTAAAAGAAGCAAAGGATACCAGGAGAAAGCAGGAACAGGGTACTGAATTAGATGATCAGTCAAGATAATATTGAATGACAGAACTGGCTTGAAGGGTCAAATGGCCCACTTTCACACTTATTTTCTATATGTTGATGTTACCTGTAGATGTTTTAGGAATTTGTATTACTATAATAAATCTCCCATTTAAATTCTAGGAATTAGCTTTAGTATGTCTGGTTTTATTACAATGGAGACTTTTTTTTCTGTTTCACTTTTAGATTCAAGCCTTTCTCCTTTATAATTAAAACATCCTTCTGAAATCAATGTCACAGGCTCCAGACCGCCAGTCATGGTATATTGCCACCCAATGCTTCAGTGATCAAAACACTTATTCCACAGTGTTTATATTTCTCTTTTAAACTCTACAGATGTTTAATTAGGAATTTTTCTGAAGTCCTATAATATAATTGATAAGCTTTAGTGTCAAACTCATAAACATGGAATATTGTTTTCTTAACAGCTTCATAGTTTGCAGACTATTCTTTTGCCAAACTGGTGTGCACATTCCTAACGGCTCCAAGGATCATTTGGCCACTTCAACCTCTTGTCAAATGAGATGAAATATCTTTCAACTTCATAGAACATAGAACATAGAACATAGAACAATACAGCACAGAACAGGCCCTTCGGCCCACGATGTTGTGCCGAACATCTATCCTAGATTAAGCACCCATCCATGTACCTATCCAATTGCCGCTTAAAGGTCGCCAATGATTCTGACTCTACCACTCCCACGGGCAGCGCATTCCATGCCCCCACCACTCTCTGGGTAAAGAACCCACCCCTGACATCTCCCCTATACCTTTCACCCTTCACCTTAAATTTATGTCCCCTTGTAACACTCTGTTGTACCTGGGGAAAAAGTTTCTGACTGTCTACTCTATCTATTCCTCTGATCATCTTATAAACCTCTATCAAGTCACCCCTCATCCTTCGCCATTCCAATGAGAAAAGGCCGAGAACTCTCAACCTATCCTCGTACGACCTATTCTCCATTCCAGGCAACATCCTGATAAATCTTCTCTGCACCCTCTCCAAAGCTTCCACATCTTTCCTAAAGTGAGGCGACCAGAACTGCACACAGTACTCCAAATGTGGCCTAACCAAAGTCCTGTACAGCTGCAACATCACTTCACGACTCTTGAATTCAATCCCTCTGCTAATGAACGCTAATACACCATAGGCCTTCTTACAAGCTCTATCCACCTGAGTGGCAACTTTCAAAGATCTATGTACATAGACCCCAAGATCCCTCTGTTCCTCCACCTGACTAAGAACCCTACCGTTAACCCTGTATTCCGCATTCTTATTTGTTCTTCCAAAATGGACAACCTCACACTTGGCAGGGTTGAACTCCATCTGCCACTCCTCAGCCCAGCTCTGCATCATATCTAAGTCCCTTTGCAGCCGACAACAGCCCTCCTCACTGTCCACAACTCCACCAATCTTCGTATCATCTGCAAATTTACTGACCCACCCTTCGACTCCCTCATCCAAGTCATTAATAAAAATTACAAACAGCAGAGGACCCAGAACTGATCCCTGCGGAACTCCACTTGTAACTGGGCTCCAGGCTGAATATTTACCATCTACCACCACTCTCTGACTTTGACCGGTTAGCCAGTTTTCTATCCAATTGGCCAAATTTCCCACTGTCCCATGCCTCCTGACTTTCCGCATAAGCCTACCATGGGGAACCTTATCAAATGCCTTACTAAAATCCATGTACACTACATCCACTGCTCTACCCTCATCCACATGCTTGGTCACCTCCTCAAAGAATTCAATAAGACTTGTAAGGCAAGACCTACCCTTCACAAATCCGTGCTGGCTGTCCCTAATCATGCAGTGTCTTTCCAGATACTCATAAATCCTATCCCTCAGTACCCTTTCCATTACTTTGCCTACCACAGAAGTAAGACTAACTGGCCTGTAATTCCCGGGGTTATCCCTATTCCCTTTTTTGAACAGGGGCACAACATTCGCTACTCTCCAGTCCCCTGGTACCACCCCCGTTGACAGTGAAGACAAAAAGATCATTGCCAACGGTACTGCAATTTCCTCTCTTGCTTCCCACATAATCCTAGGATATATCCCGTGAGGCCCGGGGGACTTGTCTATCCTCAAGTTGTTCAAAATGTCCAACACATCTTCCTTCCTAACAAGTATCTCTTCTAGCTTACCAGTCCATTTCACACTCTCCTCTTCAACAATACGGTCCCTCTCGTTCGTAAATACTGAAGAAAAGTACTCATTCAAGACCTCTCCTATCTCTTCCGACTCAATACACAATCTCCCACTATTGTCCTTGATCGGACCTACCCTCGTTCTCGTCATTCTCATGTTTCTCACATATGCATAAAATGCTTTGGGGTTATCCTTGATCCTATCTGCCAAGGATTTTTCATGCCCTCTCTTAGCTCTCCTAATCCCTTTCTTCAGGTCCCTTCTGGCTATCCTGTATCCCTCCACTGCCCTGTCTGAACCCTGTTTCCTCAACCTTATGTAAGCCTCCTTCTTCCTCTTTACTAGACATTCAACCTCCCTCGTCAACCAAGGTTCCCTCACACGACCATTTCTTTCCTGCCTGATAGGTACATACATATCAAGGACACGTCGTATCTGCTCCTTGAAAAAGTTCCACATTTCCACCACATCCTTCCCTGACAGCCTATGCTCCCAACTTATGCTCCTCAAATCCTGTCTTACAGCATCATAATTTCCCTTCCCCCAATTGTAAAATCTACCCTGTTGTGCGCACCTATCTCTCTCCATAACCAAGGTGAAAGTCACCCACTAACAAGCCTATCACTTGTCCCGGTTCATTACCGAGTACCAAATCCAAAATGGCCTCCGCTCTGGTTGGACAAACTACATACTGAGTTAGAAAAGCTTCCTGGACACACTGCACAAACACTGCCCCATCCAATCTACTTGATCTAAAGAGCTTCCAATCAATATTTGGGAAGTTGAAGTCGCCCATGACTACAACCCTGTGGCTTCTGCACCTTTCCAAAATCTGTTTCCCAATCTGTTTCTCCACATCTCTGCTGCTATTGGGGGGCCTATAGTAAACACCCAACAAGGTGACTGCACCTTTCCTATTTCTGACTTCAGCCCATAATACCTCCAAAGGCAGATCCCCCTCAGACTTCCATTCTGCAGCCATTATACCATTTCTAATTAGCAATGCCACCCCCCCCCCTCCTTTTTTACTACCCTCCCTAATCTTACTGAAACATCTGTAACCAGGAACCTCCAACAACCATTCCTGTCTCTCATCTATCCACGTTTCCGTGATGGCCACAACATCGTAGTCCCAGGTACTGATCCATGCCTTAAGTTCACCCACCTTATTTCTGATACTCCTTGCGTTGAAGTATATGCACTTTAGCCCATCTGTGTCCGCAAGTATTCCCTGTCAGTGCTACCTTCTCCACAGCCTCCCTACATTCTTGGACATCCTGACAAACAGCTAGCTTACTTGCTGGACTACAAGTCCGGATCCCATCCCCCTGCCAAATTAGTTTAAACCCCCCCCGAAGAGTGCTAGCAAACCTACCCCCCAGGATATTGGTGCCCTTCTGGTTCAGGTGCAACCCGTCCTGTTCGTACAGGTCCCACCTTCCCCAGAATGCAGTCCAATTGTCCAAATACCTGAAGCCCTCCCTCCTACACCATCCTTGCAGCCACGTGTTCAACTGCACTCTCTCCCTATTCCTTGCCTCACTGTCACGTGGCACCGGCAACAACCCAGAGATGACGACTCTGTCTGTCCTAACTTTCAGCTTTCAGCCTAACTCCCTGAGCTCTTGAATGACCTCCCCACCCCTCTTCCTACCTATGTCGTTGGTGCCAATGTGTACCACGAGTTTTGGCTGCACACCCTCCCCCTTAAAGGTTCTGAAGACACGGTCCAAGACGTCTCGGACCCTGGCACCCGGGAGGCAACAAACCATCCGAGAGTCTCGCCCATGTCCACAGAACCGCCTGTCCGTCCCTCTAACTAGAGAGTCTCCTATAACTAGCGCTCTCCTCCTCTCCCCCTTTCCCTTCTGAGTCTCAGAGCCAGACCTCACGCCACAGACCCCGTCACTGCAGCTTACACCTGCAAGGCTGTCCCCCCCAACAGTTTCCAAAGCTGTATACTTATTGTTTAGGGGAACGACCACAGGGGAACCCTGCACTGCCTGCTTCTTCCCCTTCCCACCTCTAACTGTTACCCAGCTAGTAGAAGATGAAGTTTTCATCTTCTGGAAATTCAGACCATAAATAAAGATTTCTACCTAAATCAAATTCTTGAATGGAATCAGAATCATCCTGTGAAGTACTATCTGTTCTTTCTTCCTTTATTCTAAGCTTTTCTCTCCTCAACTAATGTTTATAATTTCCTTTTCTCTTTGGAGTTCAATGTTTTTAATTTCATTTCCTTTCCATTTCTCTTTCTTATCTCTTTCTGTTTCAGATTTTCTTTCTTCTTTGTTTCTCTTTACGTCTTTCTTTTCTTTCTTTCAATACATATATTATAATCTCTTTTTCTTTGTTAGCCTCTAATTCACCTTTACATTTCCGAACTGAATAATAGCTAATTCTGGTGATATCACTCATTTGATCCATGGTTGCTGGATATTCACTCTAAGCATCTCATCCTTATGAAAACAGGAAGTGCTGAGAAACTGGGTAGGTCTGGCTGCATCTGTAGAGAGAGAAACAAAGTTAACATTTTTGAGCTCATTGATTGTCAGAACTGAAAGCAGCTGGGAATGGGTGATATGTATGCAGATGATGGGCAATGGAATTGGGGAAGGAGTTTTTTTATTTCATTTCTGAGATGCACGTGTTACTGGTTGGCCAGGATTTATTGCTTGTCACCCTTGAGAAGGTGTTGGTCAACTGTCTTCTTACACTGCTGCAGTCTATCTGCTGTGGCTTCACCCACAATGCCATTAGGGAGGGAATTCTAGGATTTTGACCTAGTGACAGTGAAGAAATGAGGATATATTTCCAAGTCAGGATGGTGAGTGGCTTTGAGGGGAAGTTGAAGGTGACAGTGTTTCTAGGTATCTATTACCTTTGTCCTTCTGCATATAAGTCATGGGTTTGGAAAATTCTGTCTGAGGATCTTTGGTACATTTTTACAGTACATCTTGTAGATAGTACACACAACTGCCATTGAGCATCAGTGGTGGAGGAAGTGATAATGCTTGTGAATGTAGAGCCATTCAAGCAGTCTGCTTTATCTTGGATGGTATTAAGCATGATGTTGGTGTTGCACACATCCAAGCAGTGTTGAGTATTCCATCACACTCCTGACTTGTAGATGATGGACAGGCTTTAGGAAATCAGGATGTGAGTTATTTGCAACAGTATCCTTATTTGTGACTTGCTTTTGTAGCCACTGTGCTTAAATAGCAAGTCCAGTTGAGTTTCTGGTCAATGGTAACCCCCAGATGGTGATGGTGGGGGATTCAGTAATGGTAACATCATTGAATATCAATGGGCAGTGGTTAGATTGTCTCTTCCTGGTAATGGTCATTGCCTGGCATTTGTGTGGTGAGAATATTCCTTGTCAATTGTCTGCCCAAGCATGGATCTTGACCAAATCTTGTATTTAAACATGGATTGCTTCAGTACCTGGAGAGTTATGAATGGTGCTGAACAATGTCTAATTATCAAACATTCTTGCCTAATGATGAAGGGACAGTCGTTGACGAAGCAGCTGAAGATGGTTAGGCCGAGGATACTACCCTGAGGAACTCCTGCAAAGATGTCCTGGAGCTGAGATGACTGACCTCCATCAGCTACAACCATCTTGCTATGTACAGGATATCATTCCAACCAGCAGAGAATTTACCCCTGGCACTTATTGATTCCTGTTTTGCTAAGGCTCCTTAATGTCACACTCAGTCAAATGTAGCCTTGATGTCAAGGGCTGTCACTCTCACCTCATTTCTGGAATTCAGCTTTTTTGTCAATGTTTGAGCAAGGCTGTAATGAGTTTAGGAGCTGAGTGTCTTTGGCAGAACCTAAACTGGGCAACACTGAGCAGGTTATTGCTGAGCAGGTGCTGCGTGATGGCACTGTTGAAGTCACCTTCCACCATTTTACTGATGATCAAAAGTAGTTTGATGGGGTGGTAGTTAGCTGGGTTAGATTTGTCTGGGTTAGATATGTACTGGATGTACTTGTCCACATTGTCAGGTAGATGCCAATGCAGTAACTGTACAGGAGCAGCTTCTCTAGGAGAGAGGCAAGTTCTAAAGCTCCTCCATCACTGAGGAAGGGAATATTTATGTAGCCTCCTCCTTCAGTGAATTGTTTAATTGTGCACCACCAGTCAGAGTACAATGTAGTAGAACTGCAGAGCTTGGATATAATTCATAGGTTGTGGACTTGTTTAGCTTTGTCTATTACTTGCTGCTTATGCTGTTTGGCATAAAAGTAATTGTCATTTTTTTAGTAATCGTCACACCTAGTGCTGCTCCTAGCATGCCGTCCTGCATTTTCCATTGAACTAGGATTGATTCCTGGCTTGGTGGTAGTGGTCAGATGGGATTTATGCTGGAGAACAATTCTGCTGCTGTTGATTGCACACAGCACCTCATGGATGCCCAGTCTTGAGTTGCTAGATCTGTTCAAAACCTGACCATGGAGCATAGTGATAATGCAACAGAGGTTATTCTCAATGTGAAGGCAGGACTTTGTCTCCATAAGGACCGTTTGGTGGTCACTCTTAGTGATACTGTGATGGACAAATGCATCTACATCCGGCAGATTGGTAAGGATGACGTCAAATATATCTTTCCCTCTTGTTAGTTCTCTCACCACCTGCCACAGATCCCATGGCAGCCATGTCCTTTAGGACTTGACCTGCACAATCAGTCATGTTGCTGCTGAGCCTTTCGGTGTTAGACATTGAAATTCTGTACCCAGAGTAGATTATGGATCCTTGCCATCTTTAATGCTTCTTCCCAAGTGTTGTTCTACATGGGGGAGTACTGATTCATCAGCAGAAGGAGGGGGATATGTGGTAAGCAGCAGAAGGTTCCTTGCTCATTTTTTAACCTGAAGCCAAGAGACTGCACAGGGTCTGGAGTCAATATTGAGGGCTCCAGGGCAACTCTCTCCCAACTGTACAACACTCTGCTGCCACTTCTGTTGTGTCTGGCCTGCCAGTGAGATAGGACATATCCAGGGATGATGATAGTGGTGTCTGGGATATTGTCTGTAAGATACGATTCTATAACTATGACTATTTCAGACTGTTGCTTGACTAGTCTGTAAAGCAACTCTCCCAATTTTGGCACCAGCGTCCAGGATGTTAGTAAGGAGGAGTTTGCAGGTCGACAGAACTATTTCTGCCGTTGTCTTTTCCAGTGCCTATTGAGGCCAGATGATCTGTCCGGTTTCATTTTTTTGAGACCGTGCAGTCATTGGTATGACTGAATGGCTTGTTAGGCCATTTCAAGGGCAGTTGAGAGTCAACAACTTTGCTGTGGTTCTGGAGTCACATAAAGGCCAGATCAAATACAGATAGAAGATTTCCTTCCTGGAGGACATTAGTGAACCAGATGGATTTTCTGACAATAGTTTCATGGTCATCAGTAGATTCTAAGTAGATTCCAGGTATTTTTTATTGAGGTCAAATTCCACCACTTGCTGTGGCAGGATTTGAAGTGAATAGAGTATATAGAGATGATGCCAAAAAAGGTAGAAGAACAAAAGAAAAGGCAAGAAGTGATGTTGCTAAGCCAAGATGTAAATAAATGCTGCCAGACCTGCTGAATTTTTCCAGCATTTTCTGTTTCTATTTCAGATTTCCAGCATCTATAGTTGTTTGTTTTATCCTTACAAGATTTATCCACTAATATTCTCAGGCTAACCGTCAAAGATTTCAAGTAATCCACTGTTGCCTCAAAAGCTCTCAGAGCCATTTTGAAATTCCAACATGGAATTCACTTTACTACAGTCCCATTTCTATGCTCAGTACCTCCATGTAGTAATTATAAAGATTCATAAGTGTCTCTTAAATTCAACGAATTTTGATTCCAGATGAGCACCCACTTTATTTTGGACTCAGCTGATGATAATACTCAACAAGTTAAACCTAGAAGGAGACCTGGCTTGATCGACCATAAGTTCTATTTTTTTCTCTTTTTATTTAGCATGGAGGTCAATCACTGAAAAATTCCCAAGAGGCTGTCAACATACTTTCAAGAAAGAAACGTAAATGCTTGTTACATAAAGGGGAAGAAAACAGAAACTACTATGTTTTTCAAGAATTATTGGTATGATCTCTTTAAAAATATCGCAACATCCTTACTTATTGCACAAAGAAGAACATTCTACTGAATTGGACGTCAGAAAAACCACCAGGTCTTATGGGGTGGCATAGGCTGGTGATGGAGCACCTCCCCCAATGTTACCTCACAAATATAGTGCACTACAAACGGAACAGTTTTATAGGACATGGCAGCCCTTTTTAAATTATATTAACGTTGACTTGTCTGCAATATTAGTTAGGGCCGTGGTATAGCCATGGGAATCTTTATGGGTGCCCATGGGGCCTCAGAGGAAGAGACTGGAATGAAAAAAATATAGGTGCTGTTGGGGGTACACCCAGAAATGGGAGCCTCAGTGGAGGTGTGATGAGTAAGATAGTATGATAGTATGTTATTTAATTTATTTGAATGTAGTTTGAGCTAGTATTTATTTATTATGTTTGTAGTTTAGTTTTAGCTAAGTAGATGTATTTGCTTCGGTAGAATAGTGGGTTGTTTATTAACAATGTTACTATGCTATGGCCTTGTTTTTTGCACTACCTTTTTTCTGTTTTGATGGTGTTATTCTTTTTCTTCGTATATAAATGTTTTGTAAAAGATTTAAAAAATCTTCTTCAATTAAAATATGTATTAAAAAATCGCAACAAAAGATTCAGCTGTTTTTCACAATGATAACCATACAGACACTCAAACCTCAGTGACAGGTCACCCCTATCTCTATGCTAAGTCTCCTTGTCCAGCTTGGACAGATGTGATTGATTTGCTTTACAGTAATTCTCTGTACATTCTCTCAGTGCTATTTTCTTGAATTAATGTGACCTTTAAACAAGTTGCTAACGCAGTTCATTACTACTACCTGATAAGTTTCCATAAACTCAAGTCTTCAGCAGTCTTGTGTTTTCCTCTTAGACACCTCTACAATCTGAAGATAGGACTGCTCACCAAGATGTAGCATCACTAAGGCGAATCAAGATGCACAAAGGATTCAGAGATAGATACAGCACAAGTGTAATAACATTCAGCAAGAATGAGGACAATTCAAGATAGGTTTACTGTGTATGTGAGTAAAGTGAAGCATCATAGAACATAGAACATAGAAAAATACAGCGCAGTACAGGCCCTTTAGCCCTGGATGTTGTACCAATCCAAGCCCACCTAACCTACACTAGCCCACTATCCTCCATATGTCTATCCAATGCCTGTTTAAATGCCCATAAAGAGGGAGAGTCCACCATTGCTACTGGCAGGGCATTCCATGAACTCATGACTCGCTGAGTAAAGAATCTACCCCTAACATCTGTCCTGTACCTACCTCCCCTTAATTTAAAGCTATGCCCCCTCGTAATAGCTGACTCCATACGTGGAAAAAGGTTCTCATGGTCAATCCTATCTAAACCCCTAATCATCTCTCACAGGAGGTTCCAAAGCACTGATGATGTCACCTAGCCAGGGGACGAAACGTTTGCAACAAAAACTTCCAGCTCGGCGAACAGAACCACAACAACGAGCACCCGAGCTACAAATCTTCGCACAAACTTCGTCCACCTCTATCAAGTCACCCCTAAACCTTCTTTTACAGCCCCAAGTGCCTCAGCCTTTCCTCATACGATCTTCCTACCATACCAGGCAACATCCTGGTAAACCTCCTCTGCACCCGTTCCAGTGCCTCCACATCCTTCCTATAGTATGGCGACCAAAACTGCGCACAATACTCCAGATGCGGCCGCACTAGAGTTGTATACAACTGCAACATGACCTCAGGACTCCGGAACTCAATTTCTCTACCAATAAAAGCCAATACGCCATATGCCTTCTTCACAGCACTATTTACCTGGGTGGCAACTTTCAGAGATCTGTGTACATGGACACCAAGATCCCTCTGCTCATCCACACTACCAAGTATCCGAACATTAGCCCAGTACCCCATCTTCTTGTTACTCTTACCAAAGTGAATCACTTCACACTTAGCTACATTGAACTCCATTTGCCACCTTTCTGCCCAGCTCTGCAGCTTATCTATATCCCACTGTAACCTGCCACATCCTTCCTCACTGTCAACAACTCCACCGACTTTCGCAAACTTGCTCACCCAACCTTCTAGCCCCTCCTCCAGGTCATTTATAAAAATGACAAACAGCAATGGTCCCAAAACAGATCCTTGCGGAACACCGCTAGTAACTGCTCTCCAAGATGAACCTTTACCATCAACTACTACCCTCTGTCTTCTTCCAGCCAGCCAATTCCTAATCCAAACCTCCAAATCACCCTCAATGCCATACCTCCATATTTTTTGCAGTAGCCTACCGGGGGAACCTTATCAAACACATTACTAAAATCCATATACACCACATCTACCGCTTTACCCTCGTGGACCTCCTTAGTCACCTTCTCAAAGAATTATCTATTTTCACCCTTTCCAGAATTTCCAACACCTCTTCCCTACATACCTCAAAGCCTCCATTCTAATTAATTGTGACTCAATATTCACATCGGCAACAATGTCAGAGGTGGAGGTAAGAGGGGGAGGTGTGGCATTGCTTGTCAAAGATAGTATTACAGTGGTGGAAAGGACAATGGATGAAGACTCGCCATCTGAGGTAGTTTGGGCTGAGGTTAGAAATAGGAAAGGTGAGGTCACCCTGTTAGGAGTTTTCTACAGGCCTCCTAATAGTCCTAGAGATGTAGAAGAAAGGATTGCGAGGATGATTCAGGAGAAGAGTGAAAGTAATAGGGTGGTTGTTATGGGGGACTTTAACTTTCCAGATATTGACTGGGAAATCTATAGTTCGAGTACATTAGATGGGTCGGTGTTTGTCCAATTTGTGCAGGAGGATTTCCTGATACAATATGTAGACAGACCAACAAGAGATGAGGCCATACTGGATTTGGTTCTGGGTAACGAACCAGGCCAGGTGTTAGAATTGGTGGTGGGTGAGCACTTTGGGGACAGTGACCACAATTCGGTGACTTTTACTCTAGTGATGGAGAGGGATAAGTGTGCATTGCAGGTAAAGAGTTATAGCTGGGGGCAGGGAAATTATGATGCGGTGAGGCATGACTTAGGATGTGTGGTAACCTGAGGTACAAGCACATACATTCAAATGGAAATATGAAGCCAAAGGGAAAATGGAGACCTGATTCCACAAAGAGCAGTATTGGATATTAAATATTCCTTTTACATCAGGATATAGGAACGACAGAGAAGAAAGGAAAGGAAAAGGGAGATAATGTTAACTAGAGTGAATATTGCAGTTATGGAGAAAAAGAATGTTATTGTGGAATCAATGGCATAATATATGATCAGAGTTGGGAATCAAAACAGGTACTATCTCAATCTATAGCCCACCATCAAGATAGAATGATATAGAGCTGCAGATTTACAGAGAAACTAGACAACAGCAAAGTCTACATAGCATTATCTTTCCAATGTAATGAACAAGGAGGCTGAAATAACTCCACAGAGGCCGGTAGCCCATCACAAGTCATACTTTATTTACACATGAAGAATCCTTGACACTGATCCATCCTCTGCAGAGCCAGCTTTCAGAGTGAACAGAGTGACATTTCTGTTCATTTTTCTCCTAACAGAAAAGTCTTTCACTCTCACTGATCCAACTCCCTCAGAACCAGCTCTGAGTGAAGAAGTAACAATTCTGCTTTTTTGTTTCTTTTTCCTTTTTCTTTGTGCATGCAGGTGTCGGACACAGTGAAAAACAACAAATGTGCGGCTCAGATGGTGGGGCACAGGTTCCCAGGGGAAGTACAGGACTTTGGGACATTTCTGTTCATTTATTTTCTTTTTTTTAGTGCTTATATTTTTGCCAGCACACGTGTGTGTGTGCAGGTGTGGGACACAGTGAAAGACATAAGGTGTACAAATCTTTGTTGAATTTCCACCAACAGGAAGAAAGAAAATACCCAAGTGGCCAGTGACAAGCAGTGCCTTTCTTAGAGGGCAATGCTGTGTGCTCAAACAGTGAAGGGGAGGGCAGGAACAAAATCAAAATAGAGTTGGATGGGAAAGTAATACACTCCACTCCCTGCACGCCCACCTCTCCCTGAACATCTCCAGGGTGTTGGTGTCCACCGCGTGCTCCTTCTCCAAAGACACCCGGGCTCTAGCGTAAACACGGAAGAGGGGCAGGCAGTCGGCCCTAATGACCCCCTCCACAGCCTGCTGCCTGGACCTGTTTATGGCCAGTTTGGCCAGGCCCAGGAGCAAAACCACGAGGAGGTCTTCAGAGCTGCCCTCCCTCCTCCGTACCGGGTGCCCGAAGATCAGGAGCATGGGACAGAAGTGCAACCAAAAGCAGAGGAGGAGGTTTTTAAGAAATTCAATTTACACATGGTCCATGGACTCCACAGCGCCACAGAACAAGCAGTTGAGCCGGGAATTCATGAACTACCGCAATCTGCGGTTGCAGGGGACCAATGCGAGCAGCATTTCTGTTCTATTTTTTCTTTTATTTCTCAGAACATCTGACACTCCTGCTTGTTTTTAAACCCCCACACTACCGCCGAACTGCAGTAGTGCTTATTTTTTTTCCCCAGCACCCATGTTGTGTGTGTGCAGGAGTGAGACACAGTGAAAGACACAAGGTGCACAAATCTTTAATCAAATTGGCACCACTAGGAAGAAAGGAAACACCCGAGTGGCCAGTGACAAGCAGTGCCCTTCACATCAAAGGGCAATGCTGTGTGATCAAACAGTGAAGGGGGGGGGCAGGGATTCAATCAAAATAGAGTTGGAGGGGGAAATAATGCACTTCACTCCCAGCGGTGCACACCTCTCCCTGAACAACTCCAGGGTGTTGGTGGAGACCGTGTTCTCCTTTTTCAGAGACACCTGGGCTCTAACGTAACCGCGGAAGAGGGGCAGGCTGTTGGCCCAAACGACTCCATCCACGGCCCGCTGCCTGGACCTGCTTATGGCCAGTTTGACAAGGCCCAGGAGTAGACCCACGAGGAGGTCTTCAGACCTGCCCTCCCTCCTCCGTACCGGGTGCCCGAAGATCAGGAGCGTGGGACCGAAGTGCAACCAAAAGCAGAGGAGGAGGTTTTTAAGAAAATCAAAAAGTGAGTGCAAATGCCCACACCCAATAAACACATGGTCCACGGACTCCACAGTGCCACAGAACAGGCAGTTGGGTTGGGAGTCCGTGAACCACCACAATCTTTGGTTGCAGGGGGCCGCTGCGAGCAGCATTTCTCTTCATTTTTTTTCTTTTTTTTCTCAGATCATCTGACACTACTGCTTTTTTTTAAACCCACACACTACCGCTTAATTGCGGTAGTGCTTATTTTTTTCCCAGCACCCATGTTGTGTGTGTGCAGGTGTGAGACACAGTGAAAGTCACAAAGTGCACGAATCTATATTCAAATTTCCATCACCAGGAAGAAAGGAAACACTCGAGTGGCCAGTGACAAGCAGTGCACTTCACATCAAAGGGCAATGCTGAGTGATCAAACGGTGAAGGGGAGGGCTGGGGTTAAATCAAAATAGAGTTGGAGGAGGAAATAATGCACTCCATTCCCTGCGGCGCCCACCTGAACAACTCCAGGGTGTTGGTGGACACTGCGTGCTCCTTCTCCAAGGACACCCGGGCTCTAACGTAACCGCGGAAGTGGAGCAGGCAGTCGGCCCTCATAACCCCCTCCACGGCCCGCTGCCTGGACCTGTTTATGGCCAGTTTGGCCAGGCCCTGGAGCAGACCCACGAGGAGTTCTTCATACCTGCCCTCCCTCCTCCGTACCGTGTGCCCGAAGATCAGGAGCATGGGACTGAAGTGCAACCAAAAGCAGAGGAGGAAGTTTTTAAGAAAATCAAAAAGTGAGTGCAAATGCCCACACCCAATATACACGTGGTCCACGGAATCCACAGCACCACAGAACAAGCAGTTGAGCTGGGAATCCGTGAACCACCGCAATCTGCGGTTGCAGGTGAACGCTGGGTGCAGCATTTCTGTCCCTGCCCTCCCCTTCACTGTTTGATCACACAGTTTTAATATTAACCCCCACCTTACCACCTAATTGCGGTAGTGCTTATTTTTTCCCCAGCACCCATGTTGTGTGTGTGCAGGTGTGAGACACAGTGAAAGACACAAGGTGTACGAATCTTTCGTACAAATTTCCACTACCAGGAAGAAAGGAAACACCCGAGTGGCCAGTGACACGCAGTGCCCTTCACATCAAAGGGCAATGCTATGTGATCAAACAGTGAAGGGGAGGGCAGGGATTCAATCAAAATAGAGTTGGAGGGGGAAATAATGGGAAATAATGCACTCCACTCCCTGCGGCGCCCACCTCTCCCTGAACAACTCCAGGGTGTTGGTGGAGACCGCATGCTCCTTCTCCAGGGATACCCGGGCTCTAGTGTAACAGCAGAAGAGGGGCAGGCAGTCGACCCTAATGACTCCCTCCATGGCTCGCTGCCTGCACCTGTTTACGGCCAGTTTGTCCAGGCCCAGGAGCAGACCTACGAGGAGATCTTCAGAGCTGCCCTCCCTCCTCCGTACCCGGGTGCCCGAAGATCAGGAGCATGGGACTGAAGTGCAACCAAAAGCAGAGGAGGAGGTTTTTAAGAAAATCAAAACGGGAGTGCAAATGCCCACACCCAATATACACATGGTCCATGGACTCCACAGCGCCACAGAACAAGCAGTTGGGCTGGGCGTCCATGAACCACCGCAGTCTGCGGTTGCAGGGGACTGCTGCTAGCAGCATTTTTTTTTACCTTTTCCTTTTTTTCAAATCCACCCACACTACTGCCTAACTGCGGTAGTGCTTATTTTTCCACAGCACACATGTTGTGTGTGTGCAGGTGTGAGACACAGTAAAAATACACAAGGTGCATGAATCTTTATTCAAATTTCCACCACCAGGAAGAAAGGTAACACGCAAGTGGCCAGTGACAAGCAGTGCCCTTCACATCAAAGGGCAATGCCGAGTGAACACAGTGAAGGGGAGTGTAGGATTAAATCAAAATAGAGTTGGAGGGGGAAATAATGCACTCCACTCCCAGCGGTGCCCACCTCTCCCTGAACAACTCCAGTGTGTTGGTGGAGACCGCGTGCTCCTTCTCCCTGCACACCCTGGCTCTAACTTAACAGCGGAAGTGTGGCAGGCAGTCAGCACTAACGATTATCTCCATGGCCCGCTGCCTGGACCTGTTTATGGCCAGTTTGGCCAGGCCCAGAAGCAGAACCACAAGGAGGTCTTCAGACCTGCCCTCCCTCCTCCGTACCGGGTGCCCAAAGATCAGGAGCATGGGACTGAAGTGCAACCAAAAGCAGAGGAGGAGGTTTTTAAGAAAATCAAAAAGTGAGTGCAAACGCCCACACCCAATATACACGTGGTCCACGGACTACACAGTGCCACAGAAGAAACAGTTGGGCTGAGAGTCAGTGAACATGACAATCTACAGTTGCTGCAGGCCACTACTTGCGGCATTTCTCAGATTAGATTAGATTACTTAGTGTGGAAACAGGCCCTTCGGCCCAACAAGTCCACATCGACCCGACGAAGCGCAATCCACCCAGACCCATTCCCCTACATTTACCCCTTCACCTAATACTACGGGCAATTCAGCATGGCCAATTCACCTAACCTGCACATTTTTGGACTGTGGGAGGAAACCGGAGCACGTGGAGGAAACCCATGCAGACACGGGGAGAATGTGCAAACTCCACCCAGTCAATCGCCTGAAGCTGGAATTGAACCCAGGTCTCTGGTGCGGTGAGGCAGCAGTGCTAACCACTGTGCCACCATGTTGGCCACTTTTTTTTCTTTTTTTTCATTTTTGTTTTTTTGTTCTTTATCCCCACACTACCGCCTAACTGCGGTGGTGCTTATTTCTACCCCAGCACCCATGCTGTGTATGTGCAGGTGCGAGACACAGTGAAAGACATAAGGTACATGAAACTATATTCAAATTTCCATCACCAGGAAGAAAAGAAACACCTGAGTGGCCAGTGACAAGCAGTGTCCTTCACATCAAAGGCCAACGCTGTGTGATCAAACAGTGAAGGGGAGGGCAGGGATTCAATCAAAATAGAGTTGGAGGGGGAAATAAAGCACTCCACTCCCAGCAGCACCCACCTCTCCCTGAACAACTCCAGGGTGTTGGTGGAGACCGCGTGTTCCTCTCCAAGGACACCCGGGCCCTAAAGTAACCGCGGAAGTGGGGCAGGCAGTCTGCGGTAATGACCCCCTCCATGGCCCGCTGCCTGGACCTGCTTATGGCCAGTTTGGCCAGGCCCTGGAGCAGACCCACAAGGAGGTTTTCCGACCTGCCCTCCCTCCTCCGTACCAGGTGCCCGAAGATCAGGAGCGTGGGACTGAAGTGCAACCAAAAGCAGAGGAGGAAGTTTTTAAGAAAATCAAAAAGGGAGTGCAAACGCCCACACCCAATATACACGTGGCCCACGGACTCCACAGCACCTCTGAACAAGCAGTGGGGCTGGGAGTCCGTGAATCACCGCAATCTGCGGTTGCAGGGGTCCGCTGTGTGCAGCATTTCTATTTTTTTTAATATATTACCCCCACACTACCGCCTAACTGCGGTAGTGCTTATTTTATCCCCAGCACCCATGTTGTGTGTGTGCAGGTGTGAGACACAGTGAGAGACACAAGGTGTACAAATCTTTATTCAATTTCCACCACCAGGAAGAAAGGAAACACCCGAGTAGCCAGTGACAAGCAATGTCCTTCACAAAAGGCAATACTGTGTGATCAAACAGTGAAGGGGAGGGCAGGGATTAAATCAAAATTCAGGTGGAGGGGGAAATAATGCACTCCACTCCCTGTAGCGCCCACCTCTCCCTGAACAACTCCAGGGTATTGGTAGCATTTCTGCCTTTTTTAATATATTTTTTAAAAATTTAACCCCCACACTATCACCTAACTGCGGGAGTACTTATTCTTTCCCCAGCACCCATGTGTGTGTCTGCAGGTGTGAGACACAGTGAGAGACACAAAGTGTACGAATCTTTATTCAATTTCCAAAGGAAACACCCGAGTAGCCAGTGACAGGCAGTGCCCTTCACATCAAAGGGCAATGCTATGCGATAAAACAGTGAAGGGGAGAGCAGGGATTAAATCAAAATCGTGTTGGAGGGGGAAATAATGCACTCCACTCCCTGCGGCACCCACCTCTCCCTGAACAACTCCAGGGTGCTGGTAGCATTTCTGTTCTTATCTGTCAGCCAGGGCTCCCTGATTGTAACATCTTCTATGAGGTCCACCTGATTGACCTCGTGACTATCATTATATCCCTCCATTCCTGAGTCTGAGGACAAAGGTTTTTTTTTGGTGGCTCCACTAGCACATGTTTAGCCCTGGGTCAGGTTCCTCCAACTCTGTGATGTAGGTGGGGGTGTAATATTCGGTAGCTTCTCTCTATTGGCCAGAGCATGTGGGAAGAAATTCATTCTTTTCTTTGGGTGGCGATTGTGTTAAGGTGGTAACATGTGCTGTGTCCATCTCAGATTCTGAGATATCTTCAATCCATGACTGAGAGGGAGAACCCATGGATTCTGGAACAGTCAGAAAGGCTGTTGAGGAGCTGGCCACATTTTGCTCCTGCACCGTTTGCAAGTCTACAGCTTTCATATGGTCCACATGCTTGTTCAGGACTACTGCACCCACCTGAACTCTATATGTCCCTGTACCTGACCTCGCACCAACCATAATTGTTACCCATGCAGGGCAATTCCTACGGTTCCTACAACAAACTTTGTTCCCTGACATAAACCATCATTCTCATTTAGTGCCTGAAATGTCGATTCTCCTGCTCCTTGGCTGCTGCCTGACCTACTGTGCTTTTCCAGCAACACAGTTTTCAGCTAGTGGAGTCTTGTTTCCAGCATTGGCATTGGCAGATCTGGGAAGATTCGATTTAACATAGTGCTGAATCTTCTCCCCATTAGCAACTCTGCTGGAGCTATCCCTGCAGTTGCATGAGGAGTGGCCCTATAGTCAAGTAAGAACTGGGATAGTTAGGTACGTAGTGAAGCTGTAAGTAAGCCTGCCTTCAAAGTTCGGACTGTCCTTTCTGCCAGACTATTGGATGATGGATGGTATGGAAGTGAACTTTTATACCAAATATCATTTGACTTTAGGGAATATTAAAATTCCTTGCTTGTAAACAATGGCCCGCTTTCTGTGACCAACACTTTCAGGATGCCATGTCTTGCAAAAGATGCGTGCAGTTTTTCTATTACCGTCCTCATATTTGATGAATGAACTCTATGCATGTCAAGCCACTTTACACGAGTGTCCACAATAACTAAGAACATTGAGCGCATGAAAGGACCCACATACTCGATGTGTAACCAAGTCCACGGTTTAGCCGGTCATTCCCATGAATGTCGGGGAGCTGCTGCCAGTAGGTTTTGTCCCTGTTTGGCAATCTGGGCACAACCTTACCAACACAGCTATGTCTGCATCCGATCCAGGCATAGCTTTTCGCCGACATCTCATTTTGTAGACCCCTGGATGACTCTGGTGGAGTTTAGCCATTATCTGGTGGTGATCTTTGCTCAAGACAATCACTCTTGCTCACCATAATGACATGCCAGCCTCTACTGTAATCCCATCTCTCTGGGTCCAAGAAGGTTTCATTTCCAGATGTGACAGATCTTTGGTTTCCCCCATCACGACCAGCTTTTTCAGTTTTGCCTGGACTGGATCTTTCTATGTCCGACTTTTGACATTGTCAACTATGACTGTAAAGTTGTCCAGAAAACTTAAAACTATTAGGGACTCTTCCAGTGGTGATGTATCTGCTAGCGGGAGGCAGATCAATGCATCTGCGTTTGCTATTTGGCTTCCTGGACAGTGTGCCATCTTGTAATCATATACAGTATTAGAATTAGCTTTATTGTCACATGTAATCATATGATTGCAGTGAAGTCCAGCAGAAGAATAAAACAGAAAAATAAAGAAATAAATTTACTGTCCTTCCATCCCAGTCTGCGCCAGACAACCTCAAGACAACCCTTGGGATCCACCCCTAGGCCACGCAGGGGTCTCGCTTCTAGTTCGTGTGCTGGACACTCACCTCCAGTCCGCATGCCGGGGACTCACCTCTGGTCCGAGTGTTAGGAACTCACCTCCGGTCTGCAAAAGGGCCTTGCCTCTAATCTGCAGGCTGAGGACTTGCCTCTGGCTCATAACAGGACTGTTATTAGAGATGACCGCTGAATTTGGCCTGAGGCCATCAGTGGTGCTGCCTTGTCCTCTTTAAGTAGATCTAGGAAGAGTTTATGGTCCGCTATTATTACAAATTTACATCCATACCGGTATTTGTGGAACTTCCTGACTCCAAATATAATCATCAGACCGTCTTTCTTTACACTCTGCATTAGCCAAAGTCCTGGATGCATATGTTATAGGGCATTCCTCTTCATGGTGCCACCTATGAGCTAATAGTACCCCATGCCATACGGGGAGGCATCATATTTCAGTGCCAGATCTAGAGGATGATAGCTGTTTCTTCACTTTCCTGAAAGTTGTGGCTAGGTCATGTGAGCATTTCCATGGCTGACCTGTTTTTAACAGTTGATGCAAAAGTGCCAGGATTGAGGCCAGGTTATGTCTGAACTTTCTGTAATAATTCACCAGTCCAAGGAAAGATCTAAGCTCTGGTACAGATGTGGGAGCACATTTGATCACTCTCACCTTATCTTCCAATGGGTGTATTTTTGTCTTGTCCACTTTGTTGCTCAAATACATCACTTTGGGTTCCTGGAACACGCATTTTCCCTTCTAAAGCATACGCCTGTCTGGGAGAAATGTTTAAGGACCATGCTAAAGTTCTCTAAATGCTTCTTTTTGGCCTTCCCGGTCAATTAGATAAATGGCAACATGGGATAGACAATATAAAAAATTCTCTATCGTCTGCCGAAAAATTGCACAGGCTGACAATACCCCAAAAGGGAGTCTCATATATTGGCTACAAACCCTAATAGGTATCGATTGTAGTCTACTTCTGGGAATTCTCACCTAACCACAATTGAAAGTATGCATGGCTCATGCCCATTTTCACGGATGATAGCTCCCCAGCAGCTTTGCCTATATATCCTCTATGCGAGGGATTTGATATTTATTCAGCTGCGAAAAGTAAATTAAAATACCCACAAAGGTGAAAAGAGCAATCAAGCTTCACAATCGGTCCAACCAGTGCTGCCCATTCCACAAATTGGACTGTTGGATGATTCCTTTGCTTTCCAACCTTCTGATTTGTGCCTCTGCTTTTGCCTGTAAGACAAATAACACACTGCGCAAGCCTTGCAAAGTTATGGTTTTGCTTCCTGATCCATTGATAGTCCCGAGACCATCTTGAAAACCTTCCAAGTTTTTAATTAAGACTTCATTCAGACAGCCGTTTTCTAATCGAAAAATGTTAAGCCAATGTAGGGACATCTTTCTCAACCAATGTTGTCTCATCAAGCTTGGGCCATAGCCTTTTACTACAATCACTGGTAACCGAAGAGACAGGAACCAAAATTATACCCTTATTCTGTAAAGGTTCCCCAGCATAGGTTCCCAGTCCAGCCAAGGTCTTGCACAAGACAGCAAACTAATGTTTCACGTCTAGATAATCCTGGTGTTGTGAGGCAGCAGTGCTAACCATTGAACCACCAGGCCATCGTAAAATGTAGAACTGCAAATGTTACCTTCCTTTAAAAAAAAATTGTTTTTTGAATTGGTAAGTTGGTTGATGAGGATAGTGCAGTTGATGTGGCATTATTGTTGCCATTGACAATCTCAATTGGATGAAGATGACATCTGCTAGGCTTCACAATTTGTATGTCCTTAGATGACTCAGCAGAGAGGACAAAAATTACCCGGAAGAGGAATTCTTAAGCTAGAATTCAGTGGTGAGGTACTGCACATGGAACTATTCTTCATATAATCACACATTAGACAAAGGAGAACCAGTGGATGTGATCTATTTGAATCCAGAAGCCTTTGACAAAGGGCTGCACAGGAAGCTGTTACATAATAACTTGTTCAGGGCAAGGTCCTGGCAAGGATAGTGGATTGTCTGACAGGACGAAGGCAGCGAGTGAGGATAAAGAGGTCTTTTCCTGGATGACAGCTGGTGATTATTGGAGTTCTGTGGGGTCAGTGTTGGGACCATAATTATGCACATCATAAAAACACTATGGGCATCTTAGCATAGCTATTTCACCTAATCTGCACATCTTTGGATTGTGGGAGGAAACCAGAGCACCCGGAAGAAACCCATGCAGACACTGGGAGAACATGCAAACTCCACACAGACAGTCATACAAGGCTGGAATCATACCCAGGTCCCTGGTGCTGTGAGGCAGTAGTGCTAACCACTGAACCAGGAGCAGTTGAGAACTCTAGTTCTGAACTTAATGGAGTTGAGAAGGATGGGGGGAGTGGGGGGGTGCGGGGCAAGGGGGGGAGGATGATCTCATTTAAACTTACAGAATTTTAAGAAGCTTGGATAGAGTGGAGTGGAACAGTGGAGTACAGCCTCAGAAAGAAGGATGACCCTTTAGAACTGAGAAGGAATTTCTTCAGCCAGAGGGTGGTGAATTTACAAAACTTGTTGCTGCAGTGGAAGCCAAGACACTGACTGTGTTTAAGACAGAGATACGTTCTTGACTCATAAGAAGAAAGGGTTATGAGGAGAAGGCAGAAGTATAGGGTTGAGAAATATATCAGCTATGATTGAATGATGGAGCAGATTCAAAGGGCTGAATGGCCTAGTTTTGATCCTCTAACTTATGACTTTATACTCTTATTCCTCCCATACCTCAATGCCAATTTGTCCATTTTTCAAGTAGGTCTTCAGAGTGTCCTTGCAACATTTTCTCTGTCCTCCTCACGATCAGATGTCATTTTTCAGTTGTGAAGAAAATATCCTGCTTTGCAAGCTAATTATGTAAAATACATTTGCACAAAAAATTTAGGAATAGGCCTCTCAAGCTTCCTTTGCCCTTTGATACGATAATAAGTGATATCAGATTATTGCCTTCCCTCCAAATTCCCACCTACTATTAATGCCCTTTGAATCCTTTGTTAGTTAAAAAAATCTGTCTCCCCCTTCCTTAAATATTCAGTGATGCTGTCTCCACTGCTCTATGGGGAAAATGTTCTACAGACTCATGATCCTTAGAGAAAAATATCTCATTTCTATCTTAAATCTGAAACCCATTATTTTTAAACCACCTCTTCTAGTTATTTGTCACAATGGGACCCTCTCAAATCTCCTAAGGATCTTTTGTGTCAATAAGATTGTCTCATTCTTTCAAACTCCACTGAATATAGAGTCAGCACACCAGGTCAGGCAGCATCCGAGGAGCAGGGGAATAAGCCCTTCATTAGGAATGAGGCTTGTGGGCCAGGGGAGCGGAGAGAGAAATGGGAGGGAAGTGAGTTGGGAGATAAATGGGATGGAGGTGGGGCTGGGGGGAAGGTAGCTAGGAATGTGATAGCTAGATGAAGATGGGGGGAGAAAGTGATAGTCTGAATGTGGTCTGGAATCCATGCAGGATCAGTTGGTTCCGTAGGCAGGCACTGAGGAAGGAGATGTGGTACTGAGTCTGCTTCAAGACATCGCTGAAGAGCCTCAGGGAAGAGGAGATGTCCAGAGGGTTCTGAATGTGGTTTGGAGCCCATGTGGGATCAGTCAGCTCCATAGGCAGGAGGAAGGAAGATGCGGCTGTGGTAGCGAGTCTGGGCTCTTGCCTGAAATGTCGATTTGCCTGTTCCTTGGTTGCTGCCTGACTTGTTGTGCTTTTCCAGCAGGTCAGTCTCAACCCTCCTTCCTCAGTGCCTGCCTATGGAACCGACTGATCCCTCATGGACTCCAGACCACATTCAGACTATCACCTTTTCCACCCCCCCACCTTCATTTACCTATCACATTCCCAGATATCTTCCTCACAGCCCAACTCCTCACATTTATCTCTCAGCAACCACCCTCCCAGGCCACAAAGCCTCATTCCCGATGAAGGGCTTCTGCCTGAAACTTCGATTCTTCTGCTCCTCGGATGCTGCCTGACCTACTGTGCATTTCCAGCACCACACTCTCCACTCTGATTTCCAGCATCTGCAGTCCTCACTTTTCCCTACTCTATACAACTAATAAAGTTTCTCTATCTTTATACTCAAACCCTTTTGCAAGGAAATGCAATATTTAATTTGCCTTCCTCATCACTTGGTGGATTTGTGTAATTACAGTTTGTGATTCATGTACAAGAGCATGCAGACACCTTCTACGAGAAAGTCAGAACTACAGATGCTGGAGAGCAGAGCTGAAAATATGTTCAGAATTCCTGAAGAAGGGCTTGTGCCTGAAACGTTGATTCTCCTGCTCCTTGGATGCTGCCTGACCTGCTGCGCTTTTCCAGCAACATATTTTCAGCTCATGCAGACACCTTCCCCCACCCCCAGAGTTCTGTAACCTCTCTTCTTTGAAATAATACATTTTTGTTTTCCTTTCTCCCAAAATGGAGAAGTTCATACTTCCCCAGATTATACTTCGTTAGCTATTTCCCTTTATGGATCCACCACCTTTGTAGCTCCTCACATTTAGAAACAAAGTCAGCAATGAGCTGAGAGACCCAAAGAGAGGAAGTCAAAATAAAATTGGCCAACAGCTCCAGTAGAACAGCTTCTGCTTCTGAAGTTTTTTTTTCTAAGCAACTCGAGACTCCTGCTGCCCCTGACTGTTTTGGAGACTGTTAAACTAATGGCACTTCTGTTGTTATAGACCTTTTGACCATGAATGAACCTGTGTCGGAATCTCTCTCCCATTTTAAAACTTGGATCAGCAAACATCTTAACGATAAGCTTCCTGGGGGATTTTGACAGACATTTATCTTAAATTGCACGGTGGCAAAGTGGTTAGCACCACCAAAGACCTGGGTTCAAAGACCTGGCCTCAGGCAACTGTCTGTGTGGAGTTTACACATTCTCCCTGTGTCTGTGTGGGTTTGCTCTGGTTTCCTTCCACAGTCTAAAGATGTGCAGGTTAGGTGAATTGGCCATGTTAAATTGCCCGTAGTGTTAGGTGAAGGGGTAAATGTAGGGGAATGGGTCCAGGTGGGTTGTTCTTCAGAGGGTCGGTGTGGATTTGTTGGGCCGAAGGGCCTGTTTCCACACTGTAAGTAATCTAATTTCTTAGAAATATTGTCTTTAGCTTACCATTGAAGGTGACTTTCTGACCATCTTGAAAAAGATCAGACATTCATAAAACCAAGCTCAAAGTTTTCTCCACCTGTGAACCTCAATTTCCAAACAATGAGCCTTCATTACACTACAGACGAGGCAAGTATAGTTGTTACATGTGAGATATAAAATCTGGCCACACTGCAAGAGTTTCTCAGATATAAAAGGCTTTCCAGCAGACAGTATTTCTGCAGAGATTTAAAAGCTGGGAGCCACAAACTCTCGCTTAAAATCTTGCAGCATTTTACCAAACATTTTGGAATAAGGGATACTATCTACAGTCCTTTGCAATATTATCATTGTTTCACTTTTCAATACGAATGGCGAAGGGTGCATCTTGTTGATGCAAAGAATGGGCAGGTCACAGCTGATAACCAAAGAGGTGGAGAGAACCCTGGATCACCTATTTTGGGAAGGCCATACTGAATCTTGTGTCACTCAAGCAACTGAAAGGCCAGCTGTGGATTTTGTCCCAAAATCAAAGATCTCAGGCCCAAAAATGTCAAGAGCTACCAACCAAAAACAGCCTCAACAGGAAGGAGTTGGCAGCTAGTGTGATACCCATCTTGGATCAAGGAGAAACTCAAGCACAGGCCAGTGATAATTGCAATGGGCTTGGGGAAAGGAAGTTATAGAGACTGATTGGCACCTAGAGCAAGAGGTGGCTGTCAGCCTACTCTCCTGCCTTGATGGGAATCTGTCAAGCAGACATATTGTACTTTTGAATGATGGTCGTCCCAAAGAGCACATTATGCTCTGTGCATAGCAAACCTTTGCTCACCATCAAGTTAATATAAACAATGGAAATATTAGGCTTTTAAATGGGCATTAATTTGTGCTTTCCTGCCCTGGATGCAATCAGAATGGAAACGGAGATACTGGTAGTCATGTCCTCATCGACTGCTCTCACATCTGATTAAATTGCCCACATTACCAAATTCACCAATGGGGAGGATGCAAGATTCCGTCCCATAGAAACATCTCTCTTCTGACTAATGTGGGGAAGATACTCATAAGAATCCTCCTGATCCTGTGGCACAGTGGTGTGCATTAATGGCTGACAGGACCAGGGACCCAGGTTTGATTCCAGCCTTAGGCGACTGTATGTGTGAAGTTTGCACATTCTCCCAGTGTCTTCACGGGTTTCTACCAGATGCCCCAGTTTCCTCCCACAGTCCAAAGATGTGGACTAGTCATGC
The DNA here is from genome assembly GCF_020745735.1 of Hemiscyllium ocellatum. Taxonomy (NCBI): domain Eukaryota; kingdom Metazoa; phylum Chordata; class Chondrichthyes; order Orectolobiformes; family Hemiscylliidae; genus Hemiscyllium; species Hemiscyllium ocellatum. Next base: position 70,814,084 of record NC_083410.1, read on the forward strand.
TAAATTGCCCCATAGTGTCCAGGGGTGTGTAGGTTAGATGGACTAACCATGGTTAATGTGGTGTTATGGGGTTAGGGTGGGATACTCTTCAAAGGGTCATTGCAGACTCAATGAGCCGAATGCCCTCATTCTGTACTGCAGGAATTCTATAACCACCTCCTACTCATTAGTATTATGGTTTCTGGCCATTCGGGGAATCACATATGATTTTGTATTTCAGAACACCAAAATATGGAATGGAGCATGGTTCTAAAGATCTGTCAAAGGCCTTTGACTACAATGGAATTTGGAAAATTCTCCACAGACTTGGATAGCTGAGAACATTTGTTAATATTCTGCATTTCACACACTACAGTTTTCTTAAAAAGATTTGGTCTGAGCACTTTTGTATCCAGTAAGCATCAAGCAAGGTTGCATGTTTGCACCAACTATCTTCACCATATCAGCCTGATTGTTCTTAACCAGCTACCACAAGAGGTCATGACTGAGTTTTGACTTGATAGAAACTTTTTCAACTTAAACAGACTGAGATTCAAGACAAGTTTAATCTTCCAGCATTTCCACAATGTAAGAATATGACAGTGACTGAACAATTTGGGCCTGCAGCATAAGCAAAAAGTAGACTATCTTTCTGTTGCCATGGAGAATGTACAAGTCAACAATGAATGATGTTTAATTGCCACTCTTTGTTTAAATTTTAAACATTGCAGATAGATTCAGATTGATCAAGACTTTGCCCCAAGAAATGAACCTGAAAATGGCTGTCACCTGAACTTGGTGCATTGTCCATTGCAATGTCTCTACAAATCAGAAACCACTTGCACTGTGGTCGTTTTATAATTGCAGTCATATTTTAGAACTCAAAACTGGCCTTGTAAGGGTGCCCAAAATTCAGTAATCCAATGAAATTTCGCAATTCTTCCATTTCAGTTTTTGAAGTCACAACATCTTCTCATGACAGATAGTGAGGACTGCAGATGCTGGAGTTAGAGTAGGTGGCTACGCAGGGCTGATACAGCATGGAGCGGAGGATCGGGAAAGAGAATCATTGTTGAAGGTTTTAGATTTGTAGTGTATGCTGGGATTCCTGTTCATGTCCAACCTGTGTTGGTCTGAATGTGGTCCTGAGTCCATGTGGGATCAGTCAGTTCCATAGGCAGGTACTCTGGACCACATTTAGACCAACACAGTTTGGACCTGAACTGGATACCCAGTATACACTACATATCCATATAGTGTGTGTGTGTGTGTGTGTGTGTCTTTCTGGGGTGGGGGGTTGTGAGTGTGAGAGAGTGTATGTATGTGAGTGTCAAGTGTGCAAGTTGTGAGAGGGTGCATGTGTGTGTGTGTGTCTGTAGGAGTGTGTGTGTGTGTGTGTGTGTTCTGTACCTACAGGGAGGGCCTCAACCAGGACTTTGAGTTCATGCCACACTACAGGTGACCACCATTGCACTATATACACACACAGACACTCCTACACACACACGGACGCACGCACTCCTATACATACACACGCATTCCTATACACACACATACATGTATACACAGACACTCACATACATTTCTATAGACACACCCACTCCCACACGCATCCACTCACAGACTTAGACCACTTTACACTCACGTACACACACACAGACACACACACACATATATACAATCTCTCTCACTCACAACCCCCACTCTACAGATACACACACTCCCACCTGCACCCTCTCACAGATTTTGACCACTTTACACTCATGCACGCACACATATATACACTCTCTCTCACACACTCACAAACCCCCCACCCCAGAAAGACACAAACACAGACACACACATATACATATACGTTTGTGGGGTGTATTTGTACTTGCAGAGTTACATTGTACTTTGCTCAAAAACACGAATCCATGTAAGATTCTGTTAACTCACTTTTTAGATTAGAATCAGTCTAAACATCTTGGCACAGATACGGAACACAGGGGGCTAACACCTTCAACATATTATCTGGCTGACACCAATTGTTACAGTTAACCTCAGAATGTAACCTTTAAAAAAGCTTTGTGATTTACACATGAAAGAAGTGAAACTATCATAGTATTCTAACAGATGAAAGACTCAACAAACAATCAAGGTATTTTTCAATGTATAATTTCAGTTACATCACACTGTAAACTTTTGCTATAAATTTTGTGTCTTACAATTGTGTCCTCCACAACCACCTGATGAAGGAGCGGCGCTCTGAAAGCTAGTGCTTCCAACTAAACCTGTTGGACTATAACCTGGTGTTGTGTGATTTTTAACTTTGTACACCCCAATCCAACACCGGCATCTCCAAATCATGTACTTGTTAAATACCTTGTAACTGGGCCTTTATCCCTTTAAGAAACCAATTGTCAAAACAATGCTTAAGTGAAATTACATGAATGAATGAAACTCACATCTGCAAATAGTAAACAGATCTCACAACTCAGCTGCAGTAATTAGTTTAATATCCTTTATTCTTTTATTAAGTACAAGTACAATTTCTAACTTATTTAGAGCATATAGGCCCAGTATTTTTACTAACATTTACTAAAAAGACAAAAGGACTTAAACCTCTTAATTATGTGAGCAGACCAGACAGACACTTTCAATCCCACCAGAAGTAGCAGCCAGCACTCAGAACATGTTTTAGCCCATCTCCTGTCTCTCAGGACAGAAGCCCCTCAAACCTCTGTGTACTACAGCTGAAACAATGTAACACCATAGTAATATAATTATAATATATGTAAGAACTGTGCATAAAGGGGCTTTTGTAAGAAATGTATTTTGGAATTCTATTGCTGCTTTGAACTTGTGCAACTTGCACTTTCTGAATAAGAGGCTATTTTCACCACTCACTGATTTCGGTCAGTATTTGAACACAATCAAACACACTGATGCATAATACTTGTTTAATATTGCCCCCATCTCCTATGGTTCCACACATAGGCTGCCTTGCTGATCTTTGAGGGGCCCTATTTTTTCCTGAGTGATCCCTTTGTCCTTAATGAATCTATAAAATCCCTTTGGATTCCCCTTAATCCTGTTTGCCAAAGCTATCTCATGTCCCCTTTTTGTTTTGCCCTCCTGATTTCCCTCTTAGGTATACTCCTACTGCCTTTATATTCTTCTAAGGATTCACTCGATATCTGCTGTCTATACCTGACATATGGTTCCTTCTTTTTTCTTGACCAGAACCTCAATTTCTTTCATCATTCAGTTGCCTTACACCTACCAGCCTTGCCTTTCACTCTAATAGAAACATATTGTCTCTGGACTCTCTTTATCTCATTTTAGAAGGTTTCCCATTTACCAGCTGTCCCTTTACCTGCAACATCCACCCTCAATCAACTTCTGAAGGTTCTTGCCTAATTCTGTCAAAATTGGCATTACTCCAGTTTAGAATTTCAACTTTTAGATCAAGTCTATCCTTTTTCATAACTATTTTAAAACTAACAGAATTATGGTCGCTGGCCCCAAAGTGCTCCCTCACTGACCCCTGAGTCACTTGCTCTGCCAAGAGTAGGTCAGGCTTTGCACCTTCCCCAGTGGGTACATTCACATACTGAATCAGAAAATTTTCTTGTATACACTTAACACATTCCTCTCTATCTAAACCCTTAATACTATGGCAATCCAAGTCTATGGTTGGAAAGTTAAAATCCCTTTCCATAACCACCCTATTATTCTTAGGGATAACTGAGATCTCCTTCCAAATCTGTTTCTCAATTTCCTGCTGACTATTGGTGGGTCTATAGTACAATCCCAGTATGGAGATCATCCCTTTCTTTGTTCTCAGTTTCACCCAAATAACATCCTGGGATGTATTCCCAGGATATCCTCCCTAAGTACAGCCATAATGTTATCCTGTACTAGAAATGCCACTCCTCCTCCTCTCTTACTGTCCTTTCTAACCTTTGTATATCATTTGTATCCTGGAACATTAAGTTGCCAATCCTCCCATCCTCTGATTCCATCCCCACCCCCAACCCCACCTCCTGTTGTGTATTCATTATCCCTCCTGACCTTATGCTCTCCAACGTTGAACATTCTGTACTCAACCAAGGTCTGTTTTATCCCTCTGCATCCACACTTTATTGAATTTTGGGCATAGCATGATGTTGAACTCTTCTTTCATTGCCTTTGTCTCCATGCCCATTTCTTTGGGCAAGAGTCCTCTCCCTGTCCCACAGATTCCTTCACCCATGTCTAACACACTCCCTCCACCTGGACTCCTCCCTCTGGCATTTTCCCTGTACTCAACTTGTTCATTCAGCACAGTTGATGTCAAATTGGTCACCTCAATTTCTCTGCCTACCTCCCTTATCCATTCCAACCTATCCTCCAGGAAACTGACTGCACTCCAGCTCTCAGATCCAACCCTGACTTTGCAATTAGGCCTGTCCGTAAGGGTGGTGCGATTGTTGTCTGGCAGACTGACGTCTATATTGCAGAGGTTGAGCTCCAACTCTCAGATACCTTCTCCTATCTCTCTTGGATCATGACACCACGATGGAATATCAGGCCGTTGTGTCAACTATGGTGACCAATCTCATTTCATCCTGTGATTTCTCCCCACCACTGCCTCCAAACTGATAATATCCCAACCCTGCACAGCTTGCTTCTACCTCCTTCCCAAAATTCACAAATAGGTCAGCCTGCTTCTGCAACACAGAACTCATCTCTTCAGATCTTGACTCAGTCTTTTCTCACCAGTCCAGTCCCTGCCCACTTATATCTGCAATTCCTCTGACACTTTACATCAGTTTCAGAATTTCCAGTTTGTGGGCTCTAGCCACTTTCTCTTTACAATTGATGTGTAATCCCTTTACTCATCCACCCCCACCAGGATCGTCTTAGGGCTCTCCGCTTATTCCTGGAACAAAGGTGTGAATGGTCCCACACACCTCCTCCTCTTGGGTGAGTTCATCCTCAGCCTGAACAACTTTTATTTTTTAACTCCTGTCATTTTCTTCAGGTCAGAGTGATGGCCATGGTACCCACGTGGGCCCCAGTTATGCCTGTCTCTTTGTGGGGTATGTGGAACATTCCTTGTTCCAGTCCTATTTTGGCCCTCACCCACAGGTCTTTCTCCTGTATATTGATGATATCATTGGTGTTTCTTCCTCTCTCATCCAGAATTGGAGAAGTTTATTGATTTTGCTTCCAATTTCCAATCTGCTCTCACTTTCAATGGGTCCATCTCTGACTCCTCCCTTCCCTTCCTTGACGTCTCTGTTTCCATTTCTGAGGATATCTCTTTGTTCTGCTATCTCCATCGCATCTGTTCTGATGATGCCAACTTTGACAAGGGAGACTCCAAAATGTTCACCTTCTCCCTCAACCGAGGATTCTTCAGTACCATTGTTGACAGGACCCTCAGCCAGGTTTGACCTATTTCTCACACTTCGGCCCTTACTCCCTCTCTTCCCTCCCACAGCAGTGATAGGGTCCCTCTTGTCCTCATGTATCATCACACCAGCATCCACATTCAGAGAATCATTCGCCGATATTTTCACCACCTTCAGCGAGATGCTACAGACAAATATTCCTCTCTCCTCCCTTGTCACCCTTCCGCTGGAACTGTTCCCTTTGGGACACCTTGCTCCACTCTTTCTTCACTCCTAACACCCCTCACAGCCTTGCACGGTACCTTCCCATGCATCTGCAGAAGATGTAACACCTGTCTATTTACTCCCTCCTTCCTCAGTATCCAAGGGGTCAAACACACTTTCCAGGTGAAACAGCGCTTTACTTTCACTTCATGAAATCTAGTCTACTGCAATCATTGCTCACAATGTTGTCTCTTCTATTTTAGGAAAATGAAGCACAGACTGGGTGACTGCTTCATAGAACTCCTATGTTCTGTCCATAAAAAAGATCCTGAACTTCATTATCTGCCATTTCAACATGCTACCCTGTTCCCTGGCCAACATCTCTGTCTCAGACTTGATGCAGTGCTCCAGCAAAGTGCAAGCTGGAAGAACAGCACCTCATTTTCCATTTGGGAACCCTTCTGCCCGCTGGAATCAATATCGTGTTTAATAGCTTTAGAGCTTGAGCTCTCCCATGTCCTTATCAGGCCTTGTTAACACATAGTCAACTATTACACGCATTGTTAGCCACTAACAGTTCCCATTAATAGTTACTAACCCTTCTAACCAGATCTTTATCCATCCCTTTACCTGTCCAACTGTTCTCTTCACTCATTTGGCTCTATCCCCACCTAGTGTTTACTCCATAGTCCCTCCCCTCTGACCCTATCTTCTGCATAAAAACTGACATTTTCCTTGCTACGTGAAAGTGAGTATTGCAAATGCTGGAGATTAGAGTCGAGAATGTGGTGCTGGAAAAGCACAGCAGGTCAGGCAGCATCCGAGCAGTAAAATCGACATTTCAGCCAAAATTCCTTCATCAGGATTCAGCTGCCTGATGTGCTGTGCTTTTCCAACACCACACTCTTGACTTATTTTCCTAGCTACCACCAGTTCTGAAAAATGGTCACTCGACCTGAAATGTTAACTTTGGTTTCTCTCCACAGATGCTGCCAGGCCTGCTGAGCTTTTCCAGCAATTTCTGTTCTTGTTTCTGAATTACAGCATCTGCTGTTTTTTTTCAGTTTTTAATCTTATACATTGTCTGTTCAGCACCAATGTCAACATTAATGTAACCTCCACTGCAACAACTGCATCATTTAACTATCTGCTTTACACCTGTTTTCTTTTAACGTTTATCATTTTGGACACACTACTTATTTCTAATCTGAGGATGAGTGTTGCATTACTGATTTATTTTATCTTTAGTAATTAACAAATTGGAACTGGGGGACACAACTTTAAAATAAGAAGTCTTACTATTAAGACAGATGAGGATTTGTTTTCTCAAATGGTTGTTAATCTGTGGAATTCTCTTGCCTTATAAACTGAGAAAGCTGGGTCATTGAATTGATTCATCATTGAGTTAGATTTTTGTACCATAAGGACATCAACATTTATGGCAGAGGTCGGAGAAGAGGAGGCAGACAGGAAGGTGGGGTTGAGACCACAATCTTATTAAATGGTGTAGTAAATTTGAAGGATCAAATGCAAACAGTATTACATCATACACAATTCTGAGGGTGTGGTGATTACCTGAAGGCATTAAGTAAGATCCTAAGAACATAAGAACGTACAAACTTGGAGCAGGAGTAGGCTGTCTGGCTCTTCGAACCTGTTCCGCCATTCAATAAGATCATTGTTGATCTTGGGTTTGCAGAACCACTTACCCACACTCTCACTGTATCCCTTAATTCTTTTATTGATCAAAAAAAATGGACATTAACTCTAAAATCATTTACTGAAGTAGCGTCAACAACTTCACTGGGCAAGGAATTCCATAGATTAACAAACCTCTGGGTGAAGAAATTCCTTCTCAATTCAGCTCTAAAGCAGTGGGGCGGCACAGTGCTTAGCACTGCTGCCTCACAATGCCAGAGACCCAGGTTCAATTCCTGCCTCAGGCAACTGTCTATGTGGAGTTTACACATTCTCCTTGTGTCTGCGTGGGTTTCCTCCCACAGTCCAAAGGTGTGCAGGTTAGGTGAATCGGCCATGTTAAATTGCCCGCAGTGTTAGGTAAAGGGGTAAATGTAGTGGAATAGGTCTGGGTGGGTTGCTCTTCGGATGGTTGGTGCTGAAGGGCCTGTTTCCACACTGTGAGTAATTTAATCTTAAGGCCTTTTGTCCTAGCTTCACCTGCCAATTGAAACATCCTCTCTACTTCTATCTTATCTATTCCCTTCATAATTTCATATGTTTCTGTAAGATTTCCCCTCATTCTTCTGAATTCCAATAAACATAATCATAGTCTACTCAGTTTCTCCTCATAGGCCAACCTCTTCGACTCCAGAATCAACCTAGTGAACTTCCTCTGCACACCCTCCAGTGCCAGTACATCCTTTTCTCAAGTAAGGAGACCAAAACTGTACACAGCACTCCAGGTGTGGCCTCACCAGCACTTTGTACAGCTGCAACATAACCTCTCTGCTTTTAAACTCAATCCCTTAGCAATGAAGGACAAAATTTCACTTGTCTTCCTAACTACTTGTTGTACCTGCAGACCAAACGTCCATGATTCATGTACAAGGACATCCAGATCCTTCTGCGTAGCAGCATGTTGCAGTTTTTTACCATTTAAATAATAATCCTTTTTACTATTAACAAATGGATGATTTCACATTTATAAACATTGTATTCCATCTGCCAGACCTTTGCCCACTCATTCAATATATCAATGTTCCTTTGCAAAGTTTCACAGTCCTTTGCACACTTTGCTCTGCCACTCAGCTTAGTGTCATTTGCAAACTTCAACACCCTACACGTGGTCCCCAACTCCAAATCATCTTTATAAATTATCAATAATTGCAGTCCCAACACCTGATCCCTGAGGCACAACACTAGTCACTTATTGCCAACCAAAATAGCACTCATTTATCCACACTCTTTGCTTCCTGTTAGTCAACCAATCCTCTATCCATGCTAATACCTTATCCGCAATGCCATGCATCCTTTACCTTATGCATCAATCTCCTTTGCAGCACCTTCTCAAAGGCCCTTTGGTAATCTAGGTGCACCACATCCACTGGGTCCATTGTCTACTTTGATTGTAATGCCTTCATAGAATTCCAAAAGATTTGTTAAAGATGATCTGCCCTTCATGAACCCATGCTGCGCCTACCCAACGGGACAATTTCTATTGAGATGCCCTTCTATTGAGATTCAAGCATCTTCCCCACTACAGTCATTAAGCTAGCCAGTCTATAATTCCCCACCTTTTGTCTACCTCCCTTTTTAAACTGCAGCATCACATTTGCTGTTTTCCAATCTGCTGGGACATCCCCAGAATCCAGCGAATTTTGGAAAATTACTGCCAGTGCACTTGTTATTTCTCCTGCCATCTCTTTTAGTACCCTGGGATGCGTTCCATCAGGCCAGGAGACTTATCTATCCTCAGCTCCATTAGCTTGCCCAACACTACCTCTTCCATGATAATGATTGTTTCCAGGTCCTCACCTACCTTTGTCTCTTTATCAATTACTTACATGTTATTAGTGTCCTCCACTGTGAAGACCAATAGAACATATCTGTTAAATGCCTTGGCCATTTCATCATATTCCATAAATAAATGCCCCTTCTGATCCTCTAAAGGATCAACGTTTAATTGAGCAACTCTTTTTCATTTAATATATTTATAAAACGTTTGCTATCTGTCTTTATATTCTATGCTAGGTTTTCTCATGTCGTATCTTACTTTTCTTTATAGCTCTTTTTCTGGTTTTCTGTTGACCTTTAAAGTTTTCCCAATCTTCTAGTTTCATGCTGTTTTGGCCACCTTGTATGCCTTCTCTTTCAATTTGATAGCCTTCCTTAATTTCTTAGATACCCATGGCAGATTGCCCCTTTTCTTACAGTCCTTCCTTTTCACTGGAATATACTTTTGCTGAGCACTTTGAAAATTGCTTTGAAAGTCCTCCACTGTTTGCCAACTTTCCCACCATAAAATCTTTGTTTCCAGTCGACTTTAGCCAAGTCCTCCCTCATTCTATTGTAGTCTCCCTTGTGTAAGCATAGGACCCTGGTATTGGTTTTTATCTTCACACTCACCTTCTGTGTTCTAAATTCAACCATACTGCGATCACTCTTTCCAAGAGGAACCGTAAATATAAGGTCATTAATTATTCCTGTCTTGTTACACAGGACCAGATCTAGGATAGCTTGCTTTCTCATTGGTTCCATTACATACTGTTCAATAAAACTATCACGGATACACTTAATGAACTTCTCCTCAAGGCTACCCTGACCGAGCTGGTTCAACTAATCTACACGTAGATTAAAATCCCCTATATTAATTGCCATACCATTTTTACACACATTAGTTATTTCTTTGTTTATTGCCTGCCCCAATGTTACGTTATGATTTGGTGGCCTATAGATCACACCTATCAGTGATTCTTTTCTTCTTAGAATTTCTCATTTCCACCAAATGGATTCAACCTTATTCTCCATAGAACCTATATCATCTCTCAGCACCATCCTGATGTCATCCTTGAATATCAGAACTCCACCACCTCCCTTACTTTTCTGCCTGTCCTTCCGAATAGTCTGATACCCCTGGATAATTCCTCTCAGTCATGACGATCCTGTAACCATATCGCCGTAATGGCTTCAAATCATATTCATTCGCAATGATTTGTACCGTTAATTCATCAACCTTGTTACAAATGCTATGATGCATTCAGGTAAAGTGCCTTTATGCTAGTTTTCTTACCCTCATGACTTCCAACATCCCTAATAATATCTCCTGAGTTATCCTTCCTTTTTACTTCTTTCATAGTCTGTTTTGAACTTAAACCCTCCTGCACACATGCCAACCTGCTGCTTACCAATTTATTTACCATCATACTTCCTGTTGTTTTCGCTTTCCCTCCCCCCACCCCCGACTCACTAGTTTAAGGTTCTAGTAACCACTTTTCGCTAGAACACTGGTTCCAGATCAGTTCAGGTGGAGACCGTCTCATTGGTACAGGTTTCCCCCCCCCTCCCCGGTTCCAAAGTTGCCAATGCCCCATGAAATGGAACCCCTCTTTCCCACACCACTCGCTTAGCCACATGTTTATTTCCCTATTTTTCTTATCACTAAGCCAATTTGCACGTGGCTCAAGCAGTAATCTGAAGATTATGACCCTCAAAGACCTGTTCCTTAATTTTCTTCCTAGTACTCGAAACTCCCCAAACAGGTCCTCCATCCTAGCCTTGCCTATGTTGTTAGTCCCAATGTGGACCACAACAACTGGATCCTCCCCCTCCCGCTCCAATATCCTTTCAAGCCAGTCAGACATGTCCTGCACCCTGACACCATGTGGGACTCTAATCTGGCTTGCAAAGGATACTATCTATCCTCTAATTATAGAATCCCCTATAAGTACCACATGTCTTTTTGCTCCCCCCTCTTGAATGGCCTTCTGTACCATGATGCTGTGGTCAGCTGGCTCATTCTCCCCAAACCCCTTTCCCTCATCCATACAGGGAGCAAACACCTCATACCTGTTGGATAAGGTCAACAGCTGAGGCTCCTCCATTTCTGAACTCAGGATCCCCCTACCTGCTTCACTTGCAATCACACCCTGTTGTCCCTGGTCATTAACTGAATTTGAATTACTTAATCTACCAGGTGTGATTGCCTCCTGAAACAAAGTGTCCAGGTAACTCTCCCCCTTCTGGATGTGCGCCAGTGTTTGAAGCTCAGATTTAAGATCATCAGCTCTGAGTCAGAGTTCCTCCAGCAACCAACACTTGCTGCAAATATGGTCACTGCTGTTCACAATGGGATCTGCCAGCACTCACATCATATAGCTACAGCATATCACCTGCCCAGCCATTTCTACTTAGTTAATTATGGTAATATGTTATATAAATTTAAGAGCTAAATAATTTCTAATTCTTCTCTGCTAAGGTATTTTTCAAGGTTTTTTAAACAAAATTATATTATCTTCTGTCAATAGATGTGAAACTGGAAGAACACAGCAGATCAGACAGTATCCGACAAGCAGGAAAGTGAATGTTTCTGCCTGAAACTCTTTGTCAGCTGTGGGGAGGGCAGCCCAGAAGCAAATAGAGGGAGGTGAGCAGGACTGGGGTAGAAAGGGTGAAAGGGCAGGATCATGATAGGTGGATGCAGTTAGGCGGTGATTGTGATTGGTCAGTAGGAAGATAGGAGAAAGTGAGGACTGGAGATCAGAGTTAAGAGTGTGGTGCTGGAAATGCACAGCTGGTCAGGCAGCATCCAAGGAGCAGGAGAATTGCTTTTCAGGCATAAGTCCTTCATCAGGAATGGGACTTGTGGGCTAAGGGAGCTGAGAGATAAATGGGAGGAAGGTGGAGCTGGGTGGAAGGTAGCTGAGAGTGCGATAGGTAGATGAAAGTAGGGGTGAAGGTGATAGGTTGGATGGAAGATGGGCAAGTAGGTCAGGTCAAGAGGGCGGTGCCAAGTTGGAAGGCTGAATCTGGGATAATGCGGGGGTGAATGAGGAAACTGATGAAATCCACATTGATCCCATGTGGTTGGAGGGTCCCAAGGTGGAAGGTTAGGCAGCTGGTAAGGGTTTGGTGATAGAGGAGGCCCAGGACCTGCATGTCCTTGGGGGAGTGGATTTAACGTGTTCGGCCATGGGGCAGTGAGTTGCTTTGTACGTGTGTCTTGGAGATGTTCTCTGAACTGTTCCATAAGTAGGCATCCTGTCTCCCCAATATAGACAAGACTGCATCAGGAGCAACAAATACAGTAAATGATGTGTGTGGAAGTGCAGATAAATCTCTGACGGATGTGGAAGTCTCCTTTGGGGCCTTGGACAGAGGTGAGGGGAGAGGTGTGGGTGCAGATTTTGCAATCCTTGTGGTGCTAGAGGAATGTGGGTTGGTTGGGGGTGAGTACCTGACAAGAGAGTCACAGAGGGAATGATCTTTACCGAATGCAGATGAAGTGGGGAAGGAAATATATCACTGGTGGTGGGGTCTGTTTGTAGGTTGCAGAAATGGCAGAGGATGATATCCAAAGGTTGGTGGGGTGCAAGGTGACGAAGGGGGTTTCTGTCCTTGTTGTGGTTGGAGGGCTGGGGTTCGAGGCTGAGGTGCAAGAGGTAGGTGAGATGTGCTGGAGGGCATCATCAACCATATGGGAGGGGAAATTGTGGTCTTTGAAGAAGAAGGCCTCCTGGTATGTTCTGTGGTGTGATAGGTCGTCCTGGGAGCAGATGCGGTGGGGTTGGAGGAATTGGGAATAAGAGATAGCGTTTTACAGGAGGCAGGGTGAGGAGGAGTAGTCCAGGTAGCTGTGGGAGTCGGTGGGTTTGTAAAAAATGTCCATGTTGAGTCGGTTGATGGAGATAGAGGGGTCCAGGAAGAGGAGGGAGGTGTCTGAGATGGTCCACGTGAACTTAAGGTCAGGGTGGAATGTGTTAGTGAAGTTGATGAACTGTTCAATTTCCTCATGAGAGCACGAAGTGGCACCAGTACAGTCATCAATGTAGCGGAGGAAAAGATGGGGAATGGTGCCAGTGTAGCTGCAGATAAGTGGAATGGATAGGTGAGTAGGCAGACAGACAGGCTACGGAGGTGAGGGGGAGGGGTAGGGCTAGAAATGGTATAAGGCTGGGGAAGGAGGGACTTTGAAGCTGGTGAAGTCGAATATTTAGGTCATTGGGCTGTAAGTTTCTCAGGTAAGATGTTGTTTGTCCAGTTTTTGTTTGGCCCCACTGACAGTGGAGGAGACCAAGGACAGACTTGTTACTGAGAGAATGGGAACTAAAGCCTTCTCCATTGTCAAGAGTGAGGTCAAATGGAGGAACAACACTTACAGTCCAATGGCTTCAGCATCCGCTTCACCAGCTTCAAAGTCTCCCCTCCCCACCTCCTTGACCTGTTCTAACCATCTTCCTACTCATCTATTCGCTTCACCTTCCCCACTGACCAATCACATCAAAAAGTGTGGTGCTGGAAAAGCACAGCAAGTCAGGCAGCATCTGAGCAGGAAAAGAGTCAATAATTCGGGCATAAGGAGTGCCTCCAAATAAACCAAGACACATCTGTCATTCTAACAGATAAAAGATTTAACAAACAATCAAGGTATCTTTGCAATGTATAATTTCAGTTAGATCACACTGTAAACTTTTGATATAAATTCTGTCTTACAATCCTGTACTCCACAACCACCTGATGAAGGAGCAGTGCTCCGAATGCTGGTGCTTCCAATTAAACGTGTTGGACTATAAGCACAGTGGTTAGCACTGCTGCCTCACAGCGCCTGTAGACCCAGGTTCAATTCCAGACTCAGGCGACTGACTGTGTGGTTCTCCCTGTGTCTGCGTGGGTTTCCTCCGGGTGCTCCGGTTTCCTCCCACAGTTACAAAGATGTGCGGGTCAGGTGAATTGGCCAAGCTAAATTGCCCGTAGTGTTAGGTAAGGGGTAAATGTAGGGGTATGGGTGGGTTGCGCTTCAGCGGGTCGGTGTGGACTTGTTGGGCCGAAGGGCCTGTTTCCACACTGTAAGTCTAATCTAAACCTGGTGTTGTGTGATTTTTAACTTTGTACACCCCAGTCCAACACCAGCATCTTCAAATCATAACAAAATAGCGACAGGCTTAGCCTCTAGTGTTGATATCTCTCAAAGACATTCTGCTGGGGCAGCCAATTGCAAAACTTCACTGAACATTGACTTACTGGTCTCTAAATAGATGTTGGCATTAAGTCATAATTGGAATTTTAAAGTAACTTGCAAATGTAACGTTTCTTTCCCTCCCCCTTTTCTTTCTGCTCCGTGTGCATTGTGAACTATTTTTCGGCAACATTGATAAATACTATTGTTTTAATTCTTAAAAAGTGTAGTGTTGAATCATTTCAAATTGGACTTCATGGAGTTTGGAGAAAACACATCATTGTCTAAATGAGGACTTCTCTAATTCACGTTCCCTATGACTCTATTTCTCATCCTCTTGACGAGCAGCACCCTGACCCAACTCTCCTTGCTTACACCTATCCTGTCCCACCCTCGCGAAAACTCCTTCCACCCAATTCCCCAGTAATCTCCACTCTCCGTCAACCCCGACTCTTTAATCCCAGCTATCCTTGCCACCATGACCAAACCCATCAACCGCTCCCCTCCGATCGACTGTGCATCCTGGAATTAAGTAATTAATGGGGAAATGTGTTTGTCTTGCGTTATTACGTCGTCTTTCTTAGCAGTGTTTTCCATAGTATTTGCAAGCTCGTTTGCTTTTAAAAACACTTCAGCAGTTGCGTCGAAACGTCATGCTGACAAGTTGTGTTACGAGCCCAGCCTAATAAGGCGTATCTAAGCAAGAAACATTAAAAATATAACAATTTATTTTAGTTTTAGTAAGGCGCGCAGGATCTCCCTCGCCCTCCCATCTCTAATTTCGGCTGTTGCGGAAACCTTGTTTTGAAGTTGTGCAAATCAGAGATTGTTGAGGTCAAAGGCCATTTTTGTATTAGTGATGTATTAAATATTCCTTGTCTGGTACAGGAGCCGGAAAAAAAAATCTACTCCGCGGGGTTAACTTCAATAAAACAGAGGAAGTGAAACTCACGCAGAAAAGAAGGCGGCGGAATGGCTACAAAGGTAATGAGAAATATGTTAATTCCTGGGGAGTTTAATGAACCGGGGGTGGTTACCGAAGCGGGGCCCGAGCCTGGGCCCGCATTGATCGAAGCTGTGGCCCGGGCCCTGGTTACTGAAGTCGTAGCTCGGGGCGGGAGGACGGTTATCGAAGTCGGAACTCGCGCGGCTGAGAGAGAGCGAACCCGCTCGCGCTACTCTGTGCCGTCACCTCGAGCTCCGGCTTGGTCTGGGTGTGGAGCGGCCCGGGCACTTGGGATCCCGAGTTCCGCTGGTTCCCGTGACCCAGACCGACTCTTTGCTGTGCACATTCCAGTCAGATGGCAAGGTGGCTGATGTCCGCTCTCGTGGGCGATCAGTTTTTCAAACCGAATTTTACCATAACATTGAATCATTAGTGAAAGAAATTCTGCAACACACTAAGGCTCCTAAAGTTTCAAAAATAGGACTGGCGAAAAATAGCTAAGATCGTAACGAACGGCCACCGTTTTACGAGAATGTTTTACTCCGTCATTTAGGCTAGCTTTGCCTAAAAAGACTAATTAGTAATTGGTGAAATCATTCGTTTTGTTGCCGAGCGTGGTATTAAGCGATTTGAAAGGATTGGGAACTGATAACCAATGTGATAATTGGGGGGGAGGGGGAGACTATTAACACTATCTAGTACAGTCAGTTTTAACTCTGACCATTTAAAACACACTGATTCCCGTCAGGCGGCAGAGATGTAGGATTTTGATACGATAAAGGTGCCTCACGGAAAAAAAGTTAAAAGCAGGTAGATTGCTTTTAGGTGTAGTGAAATCCCCAAGAAAACTATTGTGCTGGTTTGTTCATATGACGCGTTCAGTCACGGTACTTGCAAAAAAAAGTATTTCATCCCGTGCACGTAATATATTCAAACAATTTTTGATTTTAAAAAAATGATTTGCAAGCGTTCTGGGTGGTGTCTCAGAACAAGTTGTACTCTTGATAGATGCATTTTATTCTATACAATATTCTTTAATACAGATTCAGTTGTCAACCCATAGGTAAGTTCACCTTTTTTAGGGTTTTTATGCTCATAAAAGATCCCTATTTAAGTTTATTATACAACTGGATGACCACCAGCTCCTCCATAACATACTTTGCAATGAATTGACTGAGACTACTTGTCAAAATGCTGTGTTTCAATCTGCATTCATTGCACTAATTTTTTTGAAAGTATTTTTTCTTAAGATGTGGAGAAAGTGAGGACTGCAGATGCTGGAGATCAGAGCTGAAAATGTGTTGCTGGAAAAACGCACCGGGTCAGGCAGCATCCAAGGAGCAGGAGAAGGGCTCGTGCCCGAAATGTCGATTCTCCTGCTCCTTGGATGCTGCCTGTCCTGCTGCGCTTTTCCAGCAACACATTTTCAGCTTCTTGAGATGTGGACAACTCTGGTTAGGTCTAACATATTGCTGATTTCTGACTGAATTGAGCAGATTACTGTATCGTGTAGAACTTCTTAAGACAATAAGACTAGGGGCAAAACAAGGTCATTTAGTCTACTGAGTTTCTTCCAATTTTCAATGGGATGGCTGAACTTATAATAATCAGTTCCACTTTACTCCCTTTTCCCCCGAACCCCTTAATATCCTTAGTGATTAAAAATCTGTGTCTTGAATACACTTAAATACCCAGCCTCAGCAGACCTCTGCTGTAAAGAGTTCCATCGATTCATGACCCTCTGAGGGAAGAAATTCCTTCACGTGTCTTTAAATGTGCAACCCTTATTCTGAAATTATGGTGTTTGATCCTGGACTATCCCACAAGTGGAAACAGCCCTTCCATATCTACCGTTTCAAGTCTGCTAAGAATCTTGTATGTTTCAATAAGGTTACTTCTCATTCTTCTATATTCTAATGAGTATTCAACTTCCCCTCAGAAAACACAACTGGTATCAGCTGAGTGATCTTTCTCAGGATTGCCCCAATGCTAGTATATCTTTCTCTAGATAAGGGGTCAAAAAATGTGTACAGTACTTTCAGATGTGTTTTGTCATTCTTGGAATAAAGATTAGATTAGATTACTTACAGTGTGGAAACAGGCCCTTCGGCCCAACAAGTCCACACCGACCCGCCGAAGCGCAACCCACCCATACACCTACATTTACCCCTTACCTAACACTACGGGCAATTTAGCATGGCCAATTCACCTTGTGGGAGGAAACCGGAGCACCCGGAGGAAACCCAAGCAGACACGGGGAGAACGTGCAAACTCCACACAGTCAGTCGCCTGAGTTGGGAATTGAACCCGGGTCCCGGGCGCTGTGAGGCAGCAGTGCTAACCACTGTGCCACCCGGTGCAAGAGTTGTTCATTCAACATCTCTAGCCTGTTCTGTTATTAGATGAAATCGCTACCTTTGTTTCAAATTCTTTCATATGTTTGTTTTTCCATTCTGAGAATTTCAATTACCGAGCCTTGATGGCATTTTGAGCTCCAGCTTTCCATGTCTTTTGTGCAAAGAATTTTTTTTCTTGATACTGTCCCTGAATAGCTTGGATCTAACTAAGGTTTATAAGGTTACTCACAATCCAGTCAAATCCTTTAATCGCTGAGCTCATTGTAGATTACGCCTGAAGTTCAACAGTTTGTCAAAACTCCCAAACCTGATCAACCTCTTTTTTTTCTCTCTCTCTCTCTCTCTCCTGTTCACTTTCTGTAATATTAAAATTTACTTCATATCCAATTACGTTCTTTATATCCTTCCCAGTTAGTCTGATTTCACTATTCTTTGCATTTATCTAAGTCTTTTGTTTTCATTTCATATTATATCTTTCCTCATTTGTGGATTAATATTGTTTAATGACATAAATAGAGACTCTGATCTTTAAGAGTATGTGCAGGTCTTTTGCTGTAGAATCACACGTGGACAGTGGAAGTTATTCAGCCTGATGGCATTTGATTTTAATTTATATTGTCACATGCATGTAGTTAGGTACAGTGAAAAGTTCTAGGTACAGTACAGGCAGATCATACAATAGTGCATTAAGGTCATAGATTGGAGCAAAGAATACACTATTACAGCTGCAGAGAATGTGTACAAAGAACAAGATCAACAATAAATTAAAAATTTGAATAGTCCATTCAGGAGTCTAATGACAGGAGGGAAGAAGCTGCTGTTTAATCTGTTGGTATGTGTTTAAGCTTTTATATCTTCTGCTTGACAGGTGAAGTTGGAAGATATAACTGGGGTGGGAGGCATCTTTGATTATGTTGGCTGCCTTCCTGAGGCAATAAGAAGTATAGATGGAATCAGTGGGTGGAAGGTTGGCTTGTGAGATGGGGTGTATCCACAACTCTTACTAGATTCTTATGGTCCTGATAGAATGCTTTCTGTTGTGCGTCTGTAAAAATTGATAAGAATCTTTATGTACGCCGAATTTCCTTAGGCTCCTGAGGAAGTAGAGGCATTGTTGTGCTTTCTTCACTGTAGCATCATATGGGTGGCCAGGACTGATTGATAATCATCACCCCCTAGGAACTTTATGCTCTCAACCACTCCACCTCAACACCAGTGATGTGGAGAGGGACCTACCCTCTACTTTGTTTCTTGAAGTTAATGACCAACTTTTTCTTTTTGTTGAGGGAGAGATTGTTATCTTTAATTTTTTTTAGATTAGACTCAGTGTGGAAACAGGCCCTTCGGCCCAACAAGTCCACACCGACCCGTCAAAGCGAAACCCACCCATACCCCTACATTTACCCCTTACCTAACACTACGGGCAATTTAGCATGGCCAATTCACCTGACCCGCACATCTTTGGACTGTGGGAGGAAACCGGAGCACCCGGAGGAAACCCACGCAGACACGGGGAGAACGTGCAAACTCCACACAGTTAGTCGCCTGAGTCGGGAATTGAACCCGGGTCTCGGGCGCTGTGAGGCAGCAGTGCTAACCACTGTGCCACCGTGTCAATAAGTAGAAGTCAGACATAGTTATCCTTATCCAGATATTGCAGGGATGGTATAGGGCCTGGGAGATGGCTTCTGCTGTGGATATGTTGTGACAGTAGGTGAATTGCATGGAATCAAGGCAGGCTGGGAGTTGATGTGAGCCATGACTAATCTCTTAATGCTGCTTCATTATGGAGGCCAGAGCAACTGCACAGAAACAATTGTGGCACGCTGTATGAGTTTTGTTTGGCACCAGGATGATGGCGGTCTTCTTGAAGCAGATGGGGATTCCAGATTGTAGTAAGGATTCAATTGTACAGCATGGAAATAGACCCTTTTAGGCCAACTTGCCCAAGTCACCAGATATTTTAAATTTATCTCGTTCTATCTGCTAGCACTTGGCCCACATCCCTTTCAACCCTTCCTAATCAAATCCAATTGGATGGGTATCAGCTTTCACCACCCCCTCTGGCACCTCATTCCATACACACACCACTGTGAAGAAGTTGCTCTTTCGGTTGCTTTTACATCTTTCCCCTCTCACCTGAACCTATGCCCTCTCGTTTTGGGCTCTCCTACCTTGGAAAAAGACCTTGGCTATTCACTCTATACCAGCCCTTTGTGTTCTTAAGAACTGTAAGGTCACTTCTCAGTCTCTGATGCTCCAAGGAAAATAGCCCCAGTCTATTCAGCCTCTCCTTAAAACGCAAACCCTCCAACCCTGGCAACATCCTAGTACATCTTTTCTGAACCCTTTCAAGTTTCATAACATCATTCCTATTGCAAGGAGACCAGAATTGAAGGTAGTATTCCAATGTCCTATGCAGCAGCAACATGACCTCCCAACACCTATACTCAATGCACTGACCAATGAAGGCAGACATCTCAAATGCCTCCTTCACTATCCCATCTGTCTGCTACTCAACTTTCAAGGAATTATGAACCTACAACCCAAAGTCGCTTTGGCAACATTCCGCAGGGCCCTATCTTTAAGTGTATAAGTCCTGCTCTGTTTTTCCTTACCAAATTGCAACACTTCACTTATCTAAATTAAACGGACCCTTTGATCCAACTAGTCTATGCGAGCTAGTTCCACATGCCTGCGTTGGGAAATCTTTCCCATTCGTGTAATTGTCCAAATGTATCTTAAATATTGTAACTGTACCTACATCCACCATTTCCTCTGGCAGCTCATTCCACACACAAACCAGCCTATGTGTTTTTTTAAACAAAAAAGTTGCCCCTCAGGTCCTTTTTAAACTTTCTCCTATCTCCTTAAAATATGCCCTAGTTTTGAACTCCCCCCACCTTAGGGAAAAGACCATATCTATTCACCTCATGTCCCTCATGATATAAACCTGAGGTCACTCCTCAATGCTCCAGTGAAAGAAGACCCAGCTTGCATGGCCTATTTTTATAACTCATCCTCTGTTCCTGGCAACATCCTAGTAAGTCTTTCTGAACCTTATACAATTTAATAATATCCTTCCTATGGCATGGTAAGCAGAACTGGACATGTCCTCCAGAAGAGGCCTCACCAATGTACTGTACAACCTCAACATGATGTCCCAACTGCTACATTCAAAGGTCTGAGCAATGAAGGCAAGTGTGCAAAATGCCTTCTTAACCACACTGTCTACCTCTGATGCAAATTTCCAGGAATTAAGTACCTGAACCACTGTTCAACAACATTAACCGGCATTAATTGTAGAAGTTCTGCCTTTGTTTTTAACAAAATGCAATACCTTACATTTATCAAAATTAAATTCCATCTGCCACTCGTCGGTCCATTGACCCAATTTATCATCATCTCTTTGTAATCTTAGATAACCTCCTTCACTGTCCACTGTACCACCAAATTTTGGTATGAGAAAATAACTGCAGATGCTGGAGATCAGAGTCGAGAGTGTGTTGCTAGGAAAGCACAGCAGGTCAGGCAGCATCCAAGGAACAGGAATGAGGCTAGAGGTTTGACGCTGAGAGATAAATGGTAGGGGGATGGGATCGGTAGCTGAGAAAGCGATAGATTGATGAAGGTGAGGGAGAAGGTGATAGGTCAGAGGGGGGCTTGGGGCTAGGATAATGTGGGGGGAGAGGAAATGAGGAAGCTGTTGAAATCCACATTTATCCCATGTGGTTGCAGGGTCCCAAGGTGGAATATGAGGCGTTCTTCCTCCAGGCGTCGGGTGGTAAAGGTTTAGTGGTGGAGGAGGCCTAGGACCTGCATGTCCTTGATGGAGGGGGAGTTGAAGTATCCAACTGCGAGGCAGTGGGGTCGATGGGTGCAGGTGTCCCCGAGATGTTCTCTGAAAAGATCTGCCCAAAGATGTCCTGTCTCCCCAATGTACAGGAGACCACACCAGGTGCAATGGATGCGGTAGATGACACTGGTAGAGGTACAGGTGAATTTCTAATGGATGTGGAAGGATCCCTTGGGACCTTGGATGGAGATGAGGTGAGGTGAGGGGAGGGGAGGGGAGTGGCGTGGCGTGGCCACAGGTGTTGTACTTCCTGCAGTGGCAGGGAAAGGTGCCAGGAATGGGGTGTTAGCTGGAGGGAGGTGTGGACCTTACGAGGGAATTGTGGAGGGAATGGTCTCTCTGGAAAGCTGGTAGGGTTAAGGAGGGAAATCTATCTTCGATGTGGTCCATTTAGAGGTGGTGGAAGTGGTGGAGGATGATTCGATGTATATGGAGGTTGGTGGGGTGGAAAGTGAGAACCAGAGGGATTCTGTCCTTGTTGCATTGGGAGGGCTGGAGTTCATGGGCAGTGGTGTGAAGTGGAGGAGATGCACAGGAGGGCATTGTCAACCACATGGGAAGGGAAGTTGCAATCATGGAAGAAGGAGGCCATCTAGGAATTTGAGGTGGAATTGATCATCTGGAAAAGGTGAGGTGGAGGAATTGAGAATAAGGGATGGTGTTTTTACAGGAGGTAGCGTGGGAGGAGGTGTAGTCCAGGTAGTTGTGGGAGTGGGTGAGCTTGTAGTAAATGTTTGTGGTTAGTCGGCCGCCGGAGACAGTGATGGAAAGATCCAGGGAGGGGAGGGAGATGTCTGAGATGGTCCAGGTGAATTTGAGATCGGGGTGGAAAGGTTGGTAAAGTTGATGAACTGTTCAACCTCCTTGTGGGAGTACGAGGCGTTGCCGTTACAGTCATTTTCCTGGACCTCTCCATTACTCTCAGGTGACCAACTCACCACAGACATCTACTACAAGATCCCACTGTACTCTAAGATAACCTTCTTCGCTGTCCACAGTACATCCACTGTCCATGTCCCATTGGTTTTGGAAAAAACAAGATACATCTAAGTTTGCATCTTAGGAAGAATAACTGGAGCAAATTGATTGGCTGTTCTGTGATCAGTGTTAGCTTCATGAGGTTGTTTGTTGCAGAAAAGGGGTTGGTAAGCTGTGAGTGAGTGAAGAGTCATGCACCAAGCTTTTATATATCTAATCCAGGGATTTAAAAGATATTGGATGCATTTCAAATGCACTCAGGCTGTAGAGTTATTTAATGGTTGCTGAAGCGCAGAGTAGCTTTCTACGTAAATTGTGTGCTATCAATGCCCCTGTAAACCTGTGCAGCAATGGGAAATGTGCTATACAGAGAATAAACACAAGACCATGAGATATATGCGATATAGGAGTAGAAGTTGGCAATTCAGCCCTTCAAGTCTACTTTGCCATTCAATTTGATCATGGCTGACCTAATAATCTTCTCTACTTTCTTGTCTTTTCCCTATAATTTTTGATTCCCTTACTGATTAAAATTTTGATGATGGAGAAAGTGAGGACTGGAGGTCAGGGTCAAAAAGTGTGGTGCTGGAAAAACAGCAGGTCAGGTAGCATCCAAGGAGCTAGAGAGTTGACGTTTCGGGCATAAGTCCTTCATCAGGAATGTTCCAGATGAAGGGCTTATACCCGAAATGTCGACTCTCCTCCTTCGATGCCGCTTGACCTGCTGCGCTTTTCCAAGCACCACACTGTTTGACTCCAAAATTTTGATGTCGACATTGAATATACATAATTACCCAGCCTCAACAGCCCTCTATGGTAAATCCTTCCACAGCTCCATTACCCTTTGAAAGAAGAAGTTCTTCCTTTTCTCTCTAACATGTGTGATTCCTTATTTCGGCTATATTTAAACAAACATCCATTTAAATACACAACTAGGGATCCTCTAGTCCGAGGCACAGACAGACGTTTCTGTGGCTACCAGTGAAAAAATCAGCATGGTGCATTGTCCCTGGTGCCAGGATCAAGGATGTGTCTGATAGGGTGGAGAATGTCCTCAAAGGGGTGAGGGCCCAGCAGGAGGTTATTGTACACATTGATACCAACGACAAAGGAAGGCAAAAGGATGAGATACTGAAGGGAAAATATAGAAAGTTAGGCAGAAATTTAAAAAGGATGTCCTCGAGGTCAGTAATATCTGGATTACTCCTGGTGTTATGAACTAATGAGAGTAGGAATAGGAGGATAGAGCAGATGAATTCGTGGCTGAGGAGCTGCTGTATGGGAGAAGGATTCACATTTTTGGATCATTGGAATCTCTTCTGGGGTAGAAGTGACTGTACAAGAAGGATGGATTGCACTTTAATTGGAAGGGGATTAATATACTGGCAGGGAACTTTGCTAGAGCTGCTCTGGAGGATTTAAACTAGTAAGGCGGGGGGAGGGGGTTGGGATCCAGGGAGATAGTGAGGAAAGAGATCAATCTGAGACTGGTACAGTTGAGAAAAGAAGCAAGTCAAACAGTCAGGGCAGGCAGGGACAAAGCAGAGAACCAGGTAGGACTGATAAATTCAACCACAGTTATTTCAATGCAAGAGGCCTAACAGGGAAGGCAGAGAACTCGGGGCTTGGTTAGGAATATGGGACTGGGATATCAAAGCAATTACAGAAACATGGCTCAGGATGTACAGGGCTGGAAACTGAATGTTCCAGGATACAAATGCTACAGGAAGGACAGAAGGGGAGGCAAGGGATAGCATTACTACTGTACTGAGGGAGGATATTCCTGGAAATATATCCAGGCAAGGATATTTTGGTGAAACTGAGAAATAAGAAAGGGATGATTACCTTAATGGGATTGTCTTATAGACCTCCTAATAGTCAGCAGTAAATTGAGAAACAAATTTGTAAGGAGATCTGTTATCTGTAAGAATAATAGGGTAGTTATGGTAGGGGATTTTGCCTTTCGAACCATAGACTGGGACTGCCACTGTGTTAAGGGTTTTAAGTGTGTACAAGACAATTTTCTGATTCAGTATGGGGATGTACCTACTAGAAAAAGTACAAAACTTGACCCCCTCTTGGGAAATAAGGCAGGGCAGGTGTCAGTGGGGGAGCACTTTGGGGCCAGCGACCATAATTGTATAGTGATGGAAAAGGATAGATGAGATCTAAAAGTTGAAGTTCTAAATTGCAGAAAGGCTAATTTTGACCCTATTAGGCAAGAGCTTTCAAAAGCTGATTGGGGGCAGATGTTTGCAGGTAAAGGGACGGCTGGAAAATGGGAAGTCTTGAGAAATGAGATAACGAGAGTTCAGAGACAGTATATTCCTGTTAGGGTGAAAGGAAAAGCTGGCAGGTGTAGGGAATGTTGGATGACTATAGAAATTGAGAGTTTGGTTAAGAAAAATAAGGAAGCATATGTCAGAAATAGACAGGAGAGATCGAATGAATCCTTGGAGTATAAAGGCAGTAGGAATATACTTAAGAGGGAAATCAGAAGGGCAAAAAGGGGACATGAGATGCTTTGGCAAATATAATTAAGGAGAATCCAAAGGGGTTTTACAAATACATTAAGGACAAAAGGGTAACTAGGGAGAGAATAGGGCCCCTCAAGACTGAGGTAAAAACAATGCTGGAAACCAGATTCTGGATTAGTGGTGCTGGAAGAGCACAGCAGTTCAGATAGCATCCGAGGAGCAGTAAAATCGACGTTTTGGGCAAAAGCCCTTCATCAGGAATAAAGGCAGAGAGCCTGAAGGGTGGAGAGATAAGCTAGAGGAGGGTGGGGTGGGGAGAAAGTAGCTGAGTACAATAGGTGAGTGGGGGAGGGGGTGAAGGTGTTAGGTCAGGGAGGAGGGTGGAGTGGATAGGTGGAAAAGAAGATAGGCAGGTAGGACAAGTTATGGGGACAGTGCTGAGCTGGAAGTTTGGAACTAGGGTGAGGTGGGGGAAGGGGAAACGAGGAAACTGTTGAAGTCCACATTGATGCCCTGGGGTTGAAGTGTTCCGAGGCGGAAGATGAGGCGTTCTTCCTCCAGGTGTCTGGTGATGAGGGAGTGGCGGTGCAGGAGGCCCAGGACCTCCATGCCCTTGGCAGAGTGGGAGGGGGGAGTTGAAATGTTGGGCCACAGGGCGGTGTGGTTGATTGGTGCGGTGTCCCAGAGATGTTCCCAAAAGCGCTCTGCTAGGAGGCGTCCAGTCTCCCCAATGTAGAGGAGACCGCATCGGGAGCAACAGATACAATAAATGATATTGGTGAATGTGCAGGCAAAACTTTGGATGTGGAAGGCTCCTTAAGGACCTTGGATGGAGGTGAGGGAGGACGTGTGGGTGTAGGTTTTGCAATTCCTGCGGTGGCAGGGGAAGGTACCAGGATGGGAGGGTGGGTTGTAAGGGGGGGCGTGGACCTGACCAGATCGTCACAGAGGGAATAGCCATTGCGGAAGGCAGAAAGGGGTTGGGTGGGAAATATATCCTTGGTGGTGGAGTCTTTTTGGAGGTGGCGGGAATGTCAGTGGATGATTTGGTTTATGCGAAGATTGGTAGGGTGAGCACCAGGGGCATTCTGTCCTTGTTACGGTTGGAGGGGTGTGGTCTGAGGGCGAAGGTGCGGGATGTGGACGAGATGCGTTGGAGGGCATCTGTAACCACGTGGGAAGGGAAATTGCAGTCTCTAAAGAAGGAGGTCATCTATGTTCTGTGGTGGAACTGGTCCTCCTGGGAGCAGATACAGTGGAGGCGGAGGAATTGGGAATATGGGATGGCATTTTTGCAAGAGGTAGAGTGGGAAGAGGTGTAATCCAGGTAGCTGTGGGAGTTGGTGGGTTTGTAAAAAATGTCAGTGTCAAGTCAGTTGTCATTAATGGAAATGGAGAGCTCCAGGAAGGGGAGAGAGGTGTCGCAAAGCAGCCTATATGTGAAGCTGTAGGAGATGGAGGAGATACTAAACAAGTATTTTGCATCAGTATTTACTGTGGAGAATACTATGCAGATATTGAATGTAGGGAAATAGATGATGACATCTTGAAAAATGTCCATATTACAGAGGAGGAAGTGCTGGATGTCTTGACACACACAAAGGTGGATAAATCTCCAGGCCTGATCAGGTGAACTCTAGAACTCTATGGGAAGCTAGGGAAGTGATTGCTGGCCCTCTTACTTAGGCATTCAATGATACAAATAGCTTAGGTGAGGTGCTGGAAGACTGGAGGTTGGCTAACCTGGTACCTTTACTTAAGAAAGGTGGTAAGGACGAGACAGGGTGACCGGTGAGCCTGACATCGGTGGTGGGCAAGTTGTTGGAGGGAATCCTGAGGGACTGGATGTACATGCCTTTGGAAACATAAGGTCTGATTCGGGATAGTCAACATGGCTTTGTGTGTGGGAAACCATTGTCCATCTTCTGCAACTACACTGGCACCACCCCCCACCTTTTCCTCCGCTACATCGATGACTGTATCGGTGCTGCCTCGTACTCCCATGAGGAGGTTGAACAGTTCATCCACTTTACCAACACCTTCCACCCTGACCTCAAATTCACCTGGACCGTTCTCAGACTCCTCCCTCCCCTTCCTAGACCTTTCCATTTCTATCTCGGGTGACCAAATCAACACGGACATCTACTATAAACCGACTGACTCCCACAACTACCTAGACTACACCTCCTCCCACCCTGCCCCCTGTAAAAACGCCATCCCATATTCCCAATTCCTTCGTCTCCGCCGCATCTGCTCCCAGTAGGACCAGTTCCAATACCGTATAGCCCAGATGACCTCCTTCTTCAAGGACCGCAGATTCCCCCCAGACGTGATCGACGATGCCCTCCACCGCATCTCCTCCACTTCTCGCTGCTCCGCCCTTGAGCCCACCCCTCCAACCGCCACCAGGACAGAACCCACTGGTTCTCATCTACCACCCCACCAACCTCCATATACAGCGTATCATCCGCCGTCATTTCCGCCACCTCCAAACGGACCCCACCACCAGGGATATATTTCCCTCCCCTCCCGTATCAGCATTCCGAAAAGACCACTCCATCCGTGACTCCCTCGTCAGGTCCACACCCCCCACCAACCCAACCTCCACTCCCGGCACCTTCCCCTGCAACCGCAAGAAATGCAAAACTTGCGCCCACACCTCCTCCCTTACTTCTCTCCAAGGCCCCAAGGGATCCTTCCATATCCGCCACAAATTCACCTGCACCCCCACACACATCATCTATTGTATCCGCTGCACCCGATGTGGCCTCCTCTATATTGGGGAGACAGGCCGCCTACTTGCGGAATGCTTCAGAGAACACCTCTGGGACACCCGGACCAACCAACCCAACCACCCCGTGGCTCAACACTTCAACTCCCCCTCCCACTCCACCAAGGACATGCAGGTCCTTGGACTCCTCCATCGCTAGACCATAACAACACGACGGTTGGAGGAAGCGCGCCTCATCTTCCGCCTGGGAACCCTCCAACCACAAGGGATGAACTCAGATTTCTCCAATTTCCTCATTTCCCCCCCCCCCCCCCCCCCCACCTTGTCTCAGTCAAATCCCTCGAACTCAGCACCGCCTTCCTAGCCTGCAATCTTCTTCCTGACCTCTCCGCCCCCACCCCACTCCAGCCTATCACCCTCACCTTGACTTCCTTCCACCTATCATATCTCCATCGCCCCTCCCCCAAGTCCCTCCTCCCTACCTTTTATCTTAGCCTGCTGGACACACTTTCCTCATTCCAGAAGAAGGGCTTATGCCCGAAACGTTGAATCTCCTGTTCCCTGGATGCTGCCTGACCTGTTGCACTTTTTCAGCAACACATTTTCAGCTCTGATCTCCAGCATCTGCTGACCTCACTTTCTCCGCGTGGGAAATCATGTCTCCCAAACTTGATTGAGATTTTTGAAGATGTAACAAAGAGGATTGATGAGGGCAGGACGGTAGATGTGATTGGTATGGACTTCAGTAAGACGTTCAACAAGGTTCCCCATGGGAGACACGTTAGCAAGGTTAGATCTCATGGAATACAGGGAGAACTAGCCATTTGGATACAGACTGACTCTAAGGCAGAAGACAAGTGGTGGTGGAGGGTTGCTTTTCAGACTGGAGGCTTGTGATCAGTGGAGTGCCCCAAGGATCAGTGCTGGGTCCACTACTTTTCTTCATTTATAGAAATAATTTGGATGTGAGCATAAGAGGTATAGTTAGTAAGTTTGCAGATGACCCCAAAATTGGAGGTGTAGTGGACAGCGAAGAAGGTTATCTCAGATTACCATGGGATCTTGATCAGATGGGCCAATGGGCTGAGGAGTGGCAGATGGATTTTAATTTAGATAAATGAGAGAGGGGAAAGCAAATCTTAGCAGAACTTAATAGTAAGTTCCTAGGGAGTGTTGCTGAACAAAAAGACCTTTGGGTGTAGGTTCATAGCTCCTTGAAAATAGACTCACAGGTAGATACGATAGGGAAGAAGGCATTTGGTATGCTTTCTTTTTATTGTTCAGAGCATTGCATACAGGGGTCATGTTGTGGCTGTACAGGACATTGGTTACGCCACTGTTGGAATATTGAATGCGATTCTTGTCTCCTTTCTATAGGAAAGATGTTGTGAAACTTGAACGGGTTCAGAAAAGACTTACAAGAATGTTGCCAAGGTTGGAGGATTTGAGCTATAGGGAGAGGTTGAATAGGTTGGGGCTGTTTTCCCTGGAGCTTCAGAGACTGAGAGGTGACCTTATAGCGGTTTATAAAATCATGAGGGGCATGGATAGGATAAATAGCCCATGCATTTTCCCAGGGGTGGGGAGTCCAGAACTAGAGGGCATAGGTTTGGGGTGAGAGGGGAGAGATATAAAAGAGACCTAAGTGGCAACTTTTTCATACAGAGGGTGGTTCGTGTATGGAATGATCTACCACAGGAAGCTGTGGAGGCTGGTAGAATTGCAACATTTAAAAGCCATCTGGATGGGATTTGAATTATGAGTGGGAAGGGTTTGGAGGGATATGGGCCAGATGCTGGCAGGTGCGACTAGATTGGGTTGGGATATCTGGTCGGCAAGGACTAGTTGGACCCAAGGGTCTGTTTCTGTGCTGTACATCTCTAACTTCCTGGACCTTAAAGGTATTGGATGCTCCAACTAATTGGCTGCACGCTGTGAAGGAAAGTTAGCAAGTGTATTGTGTATTACGTTTTGCTTATTTGTTCATTAGTTTGCCTATCCCTAATTACCTTTAAACCACATTGCTGTGGATCTGGAGTCATGTGTAGACAACAGCAGGTAAGAATGGCAGTTTCCTTTTACTAGAGGAATTTTCCCCAACAACCTACAACAGTTTTATGGTTGGCATTAGACTGTTAATTGCAGATTTTTTTGAACTTGAATTTCACCATCTGATATGATAGAATTCGTACCTAGTCCCCATTGCCTGGGTATCTGAATTAATAGTCTCCCGATAATACCACTCGGATGTCACCCATCGCTTTTCTAGAGATGCCATCAAGAACATCCCAAGTTCATCTCAAGAATAATTTTTTTAGAAAAGCATCTATGTGATAGCAGGTGAGAGCAGGTTTAAACTTCACTGCATGGTTCACATTTCAAACTGTCTCTACTGTGCCACAGGTCTGAGGAACAGCACTCTTACACTAATTTTCAAGATTCTAAAATGTCAAAAATGTAGATTCGTTTCAAAAATTTTTTTGTGTTTTAAAGTTTTTGTGAAGATCTGTAGCTCAGGTTGTGAATGTGGCAGTTGGTTAGCTCGCCAAGCTGCTGGGTTATTGTGCTGACGTTTTGCTACCATACTGGGTAACATCATCATTGTGACTTTCGTGAAGTGCTGTTGTTCTGTCCTGCTTGGGTTTTATGTGGTGAGTGTCACCTCCAAGTCTTTTCTGCAGCACTTTGAATTCTGGGTATATATCTTTGTTTGTTGATGGCCTTTTTTGGTAGAAAACCAGGCTTCCAAAAACTCTTTTGTATGTCTCTGGTTGGCTTGTCCTAGAATGCTAACTTTGTCATAATAGAATTGATGGCCTGGTTGATCTGTGTGTATAGAGATGAGGGAGAATGGATCATGTTGATTAGTTGCCAGTTGGTGTTCATGAGGTCCGATGGCTAGTTTCCTTCCTGTTTGTCCAATGCAGTCCTTGTTGCGATTGTTGCGAGGGATTTTATATACCACATTGATCCTCCCTGTTGTGATATGGGGTTTTTTGTTTAGGTAAGTAGTTTGCATAGTGTGGCTGTTTGTTGTTGTACTACCATACAACCTCATAGTTGTAACAGCCTGGTAGTTTTAATATGTCCTTCACATAGGGTAAGGTGGCCAGTGTGTTGGTAGGTACTGTTGTCTTGGCATTTTCTTTTGGACAGGCATCATTGGACGAAGTTGGGGTGTCTGTTGTTAGCAAAGACATTGTGTGTCCGTGTGTCCGTGTGTCCTTTCTTTTTCTTGAGGAGTTATGGTGTGTACTGTTAGTATGTCAAGCCTCTCTTGAATAGTGTCCTGACACAGCCCCATTTGTGCATTGGGGTAGTTGCTATTGAAGTTGAGGATCTGGTCTGTATAGGTGGGTTTCCTGTATACGTTGGTTGTAAGTGTCTGTTGGTCACCCGTTTTATCATGACATCTAGGAATTGGTGTTGGTGGTTGTTCTGTTGGTCCCTGGTAAACTTTATGCTGGTGAGTATACTGTTAATGTGGTGGTGGTGTATACATAGACCAAGATGGCCATCAATTCGACTGACAAAATAAGCATTCCAGGCCAAGTCAACCAGAGACATGCAAGAGAGTTTTTGAAAAGCTGGTTTTCTACCAAAAAATGCCATCACCAAACACACAGATCCAATGTACAAACTGCTGCAGAGAAGTCCTGGAAGTGACACTCTGACAATAGGGCTGCATGGTGGCTCAGTGATTAGCAGTGCTGCCTTGCAGCACCAGGGTCCCAGGTTCAATTCCAGCCTCAGGTGACTGTGTGGAGTTTGCACGTCTCCCTGTGTCTGCGTGGGTTTCCTCCAGGTACGTCACTCTAATGTTGTCACGTTAGAGTCAAATCCAGAGAGATTATTGAAATACTGTAGATGATAAAATGTGGAGCTGGAAAGGCACAACCGGAAAATCGCGTTTTAAGTCCCAACCCGAAATGTCGACTGTGCCTTTTTAGCTCCACATTTTATTGACTCTGACTTACAGTATCTGCAGTCCTTACTGTTTCCAGATGACTGAAATAACTCCACAGAGGCTGCTGATCACATTAAATGTGTGATGCATCTCATGAGCTTCAAATGCCTCAAAAGTACTTTACTACTAACTAAGTACTTTTAAATTTATTGCTTTTGTAAAGTATGAAATGTGAGAACCAAACATGAAAAGAATAATGATGCTGGGAATTTGTGTTGCAGACGTTTCGTCCCCTGTCTAGGTGACAGCCTCCGTGCTTGGGAGCCTCCTGTGAAGCGCTTGGGAGGCTCCCAAGCACTGAGGATGTCACTTAGACAGGGGACAAAAGGTCTGCAACACAGATTCCCAGCTGGGCGAACAGAACCACAACAACAAGCACCCGAGCTACAAATCTTCTCCCAAACTTTGAAGAATAATGATGCTTCAGTAATGTTGGATGAGGCATAAATATTCTCTGGGTTAATGGTGAGAATTTCCCTGCTGCTTTTTGACAACGTAAAGGGTCTTTGTCATCCTTTCACCAGAAAAATTATTTAATTTGGGACTTAAATCTGCTCCCTATAAACTCCAGTTTGGAGACAATTTCTGTATAGTGGTCCGATCCATCATTTAATTATTTAGATGTCACCAATTTCATAACATTTTTATAAAGACAGAAAGTTTGGTGTATCCTTAAACTTGTTAAACAATTCTAACCTTGATTTTTAAAATGTTTAAAATTCTCATCCTTGTTTTCAGATTTTTTGTAATTCATTTGTGGGAGGTGGGTGTCACTAGCTGGCCAGCACTTATTGTCCATGCATAATTGTCCTTGAGAAGATGGTTCTGAGCTGCCTTCTTGAACTGCTATGGGTTGATCCACAATGTCATTAGGGAGGGAATTCTAGGATTTTGGCCCAGCGACAGTGAAAGAATAGCAGTATATTTCTAAGTCAGGACGATGAGTGGTTGGGAAGGGAATTTCATGGTGGGTGTTCCATTTTATCTGCTGCCCTTGTCCTTCTAGATGGAAGTGGTCATGGGTCTGGAAGGTGTTATCAAAGAATGTTTGAACAATTTCTATCTAGTAGATAGTACATGCTACTGAGTATTGGTGGGGAAGCAGGTGGGTGCTTGTGGGTGTCGTGTCAGTCAAGCAGCCTGCTTTGGTGTCAAGCTTCTTGGGTGTTGGAGTTGCACCCATCCAGGCAAGTGGGGAGTATTCCATCACACTCCTGACTTTGGTGGACAGGCTTTGGGGATTCAGGAGGTGAATTACTCGCAGTATTCCTACCCTCTGACCTACTTTTGCTGCCACTGTATTTATGTGGTGAGTCCAGTTGAGTTTCTGGTCAGTGGTCACCCTCGGGATGTTCATTAGTAGGGATTCAGTGATGGCAACACCATTTGAATGCCAAAGGGTGGTGGTTAAATTGTCTCTTATTAGTGATGGTCATAGCTTGGCGTGTGTGTGGCATGAATGTTTTACTTGCCACTTGTCACCCTAAGCTTGTATATTGTCTAGGTCTTGCTGCATTTGAACATGGGACTGCTTCGGTATCTGAGGAGTCGCAAATAGTGCTGAGCGTTCTGTAATCATCAGTGAACATCCCCACCTTTTGATGTTATGATGGAGGGAAAGTTGTTGATGAAGCAACTGAAGGTGGTTGGGCCCAGGACAGTATCCTGAGGAACTCCTACAGAGATGTCCTGGATCGTAGATGACTGACCTTCAACAATAATGATCATCTTTCTATATGCCAAGAATGAATCTGACCAACAGAAAGTTTGCCCTTTTGATTCTAGTTTTGCAAGGGCTCTTGGATGCCACGCTTGGTCGAGTGCAGCTTTGCTGTCAAGGCTGCTACGGCTCCCTTCACCACTGGATTTCAGCTGTTTTGTCCATGGTTTGAACCAAGGCCATAATGAAGTCAGGAGCTAGGTGGAAGAGCAAACCACTGCAGATGCTGGAATCTATACTGAAAACAACAAATGCTGGAAATCTGAGTGATCCTGGCAGCTCCTAAATTGGGCGTCAATGAGCAGTTGCTGCTTGATAGCACAGTTGATGACACTTTCCATCAGTTTACTGATGATCGAGAGTAGATTGGGGCAGTAATTGGCTTGGTTGGATTTGTTTTGCTTCTTGTGTGCAGGACATACCTGGACAACTTTCCAAGTTATTAGGTAGATGTCAGTGTTCTTACTGTTTTGAAAGACCTGGCCTTGGGACTGGCAAATTCTGGAGCAAAAGCCTTCACCACTATTGCTGGAATATTGTCAAGGCCCGTAGCCTTCGTAGTATCCAGTTTCTCCAACCATTTCTTGATATCACATTGAATGAATCAAATTAACTGAAGACTGGTATCTGTAATACTGGGGATCACTGGAGGAGGCTGAAGTGGACCATCCACTAGCACATCTGGTTGAAGATTGCAAATGCTTCAGCATTATGTTTTGCACTGATATGCTAGTCTCATCCAATATTGAGAGTGCAAATATTTGTGGAGCTGCCGCCTCCGGTGAGTTATTTGACTGTACACTACCAGTCACAGTAGAATGTGGCAGGACTGCAGAGCTTAGCTCTGATTTTTGGTTGTGGGATTGTCTAGCTTTGTCTGTCACTTGCTGCTTATGCTGTTTGGCATGCAAGTAGTCCTCTATGGTAGCTTCATCAGGCTGACACTTCATTTTCAGGTATGCCTGGTGCTGCTCCTGGCATGCCCTCCTGCACTTTCCATTGAACCAGGGTTGATCTCCTGGTTTGATGGTAATTGTTGAGGTGATGTGCCAGGCCATGAGATTGAAAATTGTGCTGGATTACAATACTGCTGTTGTTGATAGCCCACAGTGTCTCATGGTTGCCCAGTCTTGAATAGTTAAATCTGTTTGAAGTCTGTCCCATTTAGCTGTGATAGTGCTATGTAACATGATGGAGGTTATTGTCAATGTGGGAACTTTTTAAAAAAAATTCATTCATGGTATGTCAGCATTGCTGACTAAGCCAACATTTTTATTGTCCATCATTTATTGCCTTTGAAGAAAATGGTGGTGAACTGCCATTGCAGTTCTTACGGTATTGGGACATCCACAATGCTGTTAAGGAGGTAGTTCTAACATTTGGATCCAGCAATAATGAAATAATGGCCATAGAGTTCCATGTCAGGATGTAGTGTGACTTGAGGGAAAATGCAGGCAATGGTGCCACCATGCATCTGCTGCCCTTGTCTTCTGGGTGGTGAAGGTTGTAGGTTTGGAATGTGCTCTCTGAAGAGCTGCTTGCAGTATTCCAGCTGTGGTGCATTTCAACTCTTTACCCCTCTAATTCTGATCTCTTGTGGATCAGTGATTTGTACTTGCCAGTCAAACCATCATTAACTGTGAGACTCTATTCCTAAAATGTGTCTGCTTCTTATGTGCCTTCGAAGTCCTCCTTTAAAATCTGTTTTTCCAAACATTATTTTGCCTGGCTTTTGTATCTTCTTGTATAACTCTGTTGAACTTTAATTGGATAAGCTTCTGTGTGTAAGTATGTTGTATTTAAAAATGCTGTGCAATTACAGGATGCAGCATTACAAAGCTATTATACTGTCAGCTAATGTTACTGTCTGGGCAGGGAAAGCTGAGCTCTCTGTAATATTTTAATAATTGCCATATGGTAGTTAAGTTTTAATGGATAGTAATGAAGATACTTATCCACTTTCTCTCTGATCATATCATATTATAGATAATCTGAAGTTTAAGATGTCCTCAACATCCTGGGAATTTTAAAAAATTATTGAATGGTATTTTTTGCAAATCTGGGGAAATTGGAGGATCCTTTCAATTAAAGGTCAACTGTATCTGTGATGAAGAAGGGCAGGTTAATATGTTGACCCATGATTAAACTGTGGTTCCCATGAAGGAATACAGGCCCAAAATGATATTATGAACAATTATAGCTCTTTAAATTTCTAGCATTTTCTGTTCTACCTCCTATAAATGGGCTGTGATCAATGTATACTCAGAGAGTCAATTGTTTGATGTGGGAAATAAAATTAGCAATCTTAGCAATATTTATCTCAAGAGGGGTAGAATGTAAAAGCAGTGATGTGCTACTGAGGCTTTATAAAGCTCTGGTTAGGCCCCAATTAGAATGCTGGGTGTCCAGCTTTGGGCTCCACACCTCAGGAAGGACATATGGCACTGGAGCATGTCCAGCAGAGATTCACATGGATGATCCCTGGAATGGTAGACCTAACATGCGATGAACGGCTGAGTATCCTGGGATTGTATTCATGAGAGTTTAGAAGATCAAGGGCAGATCTGATAAAAACTTGCAAGATAATTCATGGCTTGGAAAGGGTGGATGCTGGGAAATTGTTTCCATCAGGTGGGAATGCTAGAACCAGTGGGCACAGCCTTAGAATTACAGGGGTCAATTTAGAATGCTAAATTTATTTGCTAATTTTATTGAGATGAAAGGTTTTTTTAAATTGATTTGGAAATTAAAGTTGGCATGTAAAACAGTATTTGAGCAATGGGACTCTTCCAAGGAAGAAAAATAAATCCAGCACCAACTAAAGATATTCCATTGAAGGAACTATTAGAGTTCCTGGATGCAATCTAGTGATTTGAAGTTAATATAAAACAGATGAGGTTTATGGTAAATATCATCTTTATAAATAGCGAACCAACTAATACACAGAAAATACAAAGAAGAACTGAAAGAGGAAATGAAATGCATAGAGCGTGCATGAGAGAAAAAAATGACATCTGCAAAAATCAATAGTAAGAAAATTTGGATCAGTTCAGACCCAAAAAAGACATCTGCAGGCAGAAGATTAGCTACATACTGGGAGACTTTACATTAGTCTTCACTTAGGTAGTATCCCCTCCTTATGTTGCAGGAAAGAAAGCGAGGTTAGAGAAATTGCCTACATTTTGGATATCTATTTTAGACTGAGTTCAAAGTGAATAAAACAAAGTCACCAAGCCTGAATGAAAGATATCCAATGTTACTGAGGAAAAGAACGGTCACTGGACCTATGATGTTAAATCTGCTTTCCACAGATGCTGCCAGATCTGCTCAGCTTTTAAAAAAATTTAGATTAGATAACCTCATTAGGAGATGGGCCCTTTGGTCCAAGAAGTCCACACTAACCCTTTAGATTAGAGTGGTGCTGGAAAAGCACAACAGTTCAGGCAGCATCCAAGGAGCAGTAAAATCGACGTTTCGGGCAAAAGCCCTTCATCAGGAATACAGGCAGAGTGCCTGAAGGGTGGAGAGATAAAATGAGAAGAGGGTGGGGTGGGGAGAAAGTAGCATAGAGTACAATAGGTGAGTGGGGGAGGGGATGAAGGTGATAGGTCAGGGAGGAGAGTGGAGTGGATAGGTGGAAAAGAAGATAGGCAGGTAGGACAAGTCATGGGGACAGTGCTGAGCTGGGGGAAGGGGAAATGAAGAAACTGTTGAAGTCCACGTTGATGCCCTGGGGTTGAAGTGTTCCGAGGCGGAAGATGAGGCATTTTTCCTCCAGGCGTCTGGTGGTGAGGGAGTGGTGGTGAAGGAGGCCCAGGACCTCCATGTCCTCGGCAGAGTGGGAGGGGGGAGTTGAAATGTTGGGCCACAGGACGGTGTGGTTGATGTTCCCTAAAGCGCTCTGCTAGGAGGCGTCCAGTCTCCCCAATGTAGAGTAGACAGCATCGGGAACAACAGATACAATACATGATATTGGTGGATGTGCAGGTAAAACTTTGGATGTGGAAGGCTCCTTAAGGGTCTTGGGTGGAGGAGGTGTGGGTGTAGGTTTTGCAATTCCTGCGGTGGCAGGGGAAGGTGTCAGGATGGGAGGGTGTCAATGTAGTGTTTGTTACAGTCTTTGCACGGTGTTTTGTAAATGACTTTAGTTTTGCTCATTGTCTGTATAGGGTCTTTAAAATTCATGAGCTGCTGTTTTAGTTTGTTGGTGGGTTTGTGGGCTACCATGATGCCAAGGGGTCTGAGTAGTCTGGCAGTCATTTCCGAGATGTCTTTGATGTAGGGAACAGTGGCTAGGTTTTGTGGATGTGTTTGTCTGCTTGTTTGGGTTTGTTGCTGAGAAATTGGTGGACTGTGTCCATTGGGTACCCGTTCTTTTTGAAAACACTGTATATGTGATTTTCCTCTGCTCTGCATAGTTCCTCTGTGCTGCAGTGTGTGTTGGCTTGTTGAAATGTTCTGATACAGCTTCATTTGTGGGTGTTGGGGTGATTGTTTCTGTAGTTCAATATTTGGTCAGTATGTGTTGTTTTTCCGTAGACGTTGGTTTGAAGTTCCCCATTGGCTGTTCGCTCTACTGTGACATCTAGGAATGGCAATTTGTTGTTGTTTGCCTCCTCTTTAGTGAATTTTATGGCAGTACTATGGTACTGTTGAAGGTTTTGATGGTTTCCTCTAACTTGTTTTGTTTAGTGTTGACAAAGGTGTCATCCACATAGCGGACCCAGAGTTTGGGTTGGATGATGAACTAACTTCATCAACAAGGAGAATATCATCAAGCTAGTGGTCCTATGCCTTTAAGACCCTATACAGGCAATGAGCAAACTAACGTCATTTACAAAATACCGTGCAAGGACTGTAACAAACAGTGGAAGACATGAGTAATATCTCAACAATTAAAGGGAGTTGGGGGCTGAGTTGAGTATGGTTGCCATTACAAAAGAGAAAGTGCTAGAAAAGCTAAAAGGTCTTAAAATTGATAAATCTCCTGGCCCCGATGGGCTACATCCTAGAGTTCTGAGGGATGTGGTTGAGGAAATAGCGGAGGTGTTAGTGGAGATCTTTTAAAAGTCACTGGAGTCAGGGAAAGTCCCAGATGATTGGAAGATTGCTGTTGTAACCCCCTTGTTCAAGAAAGGATCAAGACAAAAGATGGAAAATTATAGGCCAATTAGCCTAACCTCGGTTGTTGGTAAAATTCTAGAATCCATCATTAAGAATGAGGTTTCTAAATTCTTGGAAGAGCAGAGTCAGCTTAGAACAAGTCAACATGGATTTAGTAAGGGGAGGTTGTGCCTGACAAACCTGTTGGAATTTTTTGAAGAGGTGACAAGTAGGTTAGACCAGGGAAACACAGTGGATGTGGTCTATCTAGGCTTCCAAAATGCCTTTGATAAGGTGCCACACGAGAGGCTGCTGAGCAAGGTGAGGGCCCATGGTGTTCAAGGTGAGC
This sequence comes from Hemiscyllium ocellatum, assembly GCF_020745735.1. Taxonomy (NCBI): domain Eukaryota; kingdom Metazoa; phylum Chordata; class Chondrichthyes; order Orectolobiformes; family Hemiscylliidae; genus Hemiscyllium; species Hemiscyllium ocellatum. Next base: position 70,852,764 of record NC_083410.1, read on the forward strand.
TAATAGTATGGATTGAGGATTGGCTGTCTAACAGAAGGCAGAGTGTTGGGATAAAAGGTTCTTTTTCGGAATGGCAGCCGGTGACAAGAGTTCAGTGTTGGGGTCGCAGCTGTTCACGTTATATATTAATTTGGATGAAGGGACTGGGGGCATTCTAGCGAAGTTTGCTGATGATACGAAGTTAGGTGTACAGGCAGGTAGTACTGAGGAAGTCGGGAGGCTGCAGAAGGATCTAGACAGTTTGGGAGAGTGGTCCAGGAAATGGCTGATGGAATTCAATGTGAGCAAATGAGAGGTCCTGTACTTTGGAAAAAAGAATACAAGTATGGACTACTTTCTAAACAGTGAGAAAATTCGTAAAGCCAAAGTATAAAGGGATCTGGGAGTGCTAGTCGAGGATTCTCTAAAGTTAAACATGCAGGTTGAGTCCATGATTAAGAAAGTGAATGCACTGTTGTCATTTATCTCGAGGGTTGGAAGCACCATTGTGCTACTGAGACTTTATACAGCTCTGGTTAGGCCCCATTTGGAGTACTGCGTCCAGTTTTGGTCCCCACACCTCAGGAAGGACATACTGGCACTGGAGCGTGTCCAGCGGAGATTCACACGGATGATCCCTGGAATGGTAGGTCTAACATACGAGGAACGGCTGAGGATCCTGGGATTGTATTCATTGGAGTTTAGAAGGGGAGATCTAATAGAAACTTACAAGATAATACATGGCTTGGAAAGGGTGGACGCTAGGAAATTATTTTCCTTAGGCGAGGAGACTAGGACCCGTGGACACTGCCTTAGAATTAGAGGGGTAAATTCAGAACAGAAATGCGGAGACATTTCTTCAGCCAGTGTGTGGTGGGCCTGTGGAATTCATGCCGCAGAGTGCAGTGGAGGCCGGGACGCCAAATGTCTTCAAGGCAGAGATTGATAAATTATTGATGTCGCAAGGAATAAAGGGCTACGGGGAGAATGCGGGTAAGTGGAGTTGAAATGCCCATCAGCCATGATTGAATGGCGGAGTGGACTCAATGGGCCGAATGATCTTACTTCCACTCCTATGTTTTATGGTCTTATGACGTCTTATCAGGTTGATTTAAAAGTCCCTCTACATAGACATGAAGAGGGAACAGGTAGAAGAAACTGTAAAATTATGTAGCTGGACAGGGTGTTGAAACCATCATTGTTTATTTTTCTAATTTTTGTTTGGTTTAGAACTGAGTGTTTGAGAATTGCAAGTTGAACTTATTATTTAATAAAAGGGAAAAAAAAACAGATGATTGTGAGCTAGCTTGGAAGGAAATGCATATAAATTAATGCTCTGGCACTGAGATCTTGTGCTCGAGGATTGGCAACTGGTTGGACGTTGAATTGCTCAATCAAAGGAGGACCGGTGCTGGCCAGCCAAACACTGAGAACATTGAAAAAGAAAACTAAGGGTAAACTGTCCCAGCCTGGGTTTGGGGTAGGAGGCATTTTACATTTGAAGCTGCCAGACTGGGAAACTGGCTTTTGGTTTTGTTTCGCTCTAGTTATCTCTAGATAGTGACTCGTTGAAAGTTCTGAGGAAAGAATTCTTGTCATAAGAAATAAGTAAAAGTTTCAAGTGATGTATGGAAGCTTTGTCAGTGAGAGTAGTGGTTTCTGATTGGAAAGGATTGGGTATAGATTGTAAATATTAGATTATTTGTGTTCTGCTTAACAATACATTCTTAATATTTATTTAGGTTATAAACTTGATGTTCAAGATTAGTTATTTCTGAAGTCTGGTTATAAACGCTAGAGTGATTTTGAGGGTCATTGAATATTTTAATTTTGCTGTGTTGCAAATCCAGTGACAGGTGTATTTGGTTTGGTTTACTATCCCTGTGTTATAATGAAGGGTCTTATGGCCTGCGGTCAGGTTCCCACCTTTGGGAGAGAAGGCCCAGGTTCAAGTCCCACCTGGTCCAGAAGTATGTCATAACATGTTCAGACACATTGATTTTAAAAACAAAAATGTATAGCATAACTGATAAACTTACACTGTTGTGCTGTTTTCTGTCTCACTATCTGCTTGGATCCAAATTGTTATTGCTGTTGCTGTCATATGTTTAACACCGATTTTGATCAAGGTACAAACAATCATCTATGCCTTTTAGCTGTTTTACATCCATAAATGATAGGTTATGACTACTTTAAATACGGAATAACTTAGGTAGCATTTAGTTAACTGTTTTCTTCCATTCTCCACGAACAGGCCCGTGTTTTGTACAACTTTACAGCTGAACCTGGGAATGCTGAGCTGACTGTCAAAGAAGGCGAAATCATCACTATTACCAATCAGGTAATTGCTCACTTTTGTTACTTGTTTTTTTAAAATTATATCCTTGCTTTTTTATTTATATTGGTCTTGGCTACAAAAAACAGCACCAGTTTTTGTTGTTCAAACATTCTGGACAAAAGGTTTCTCAGATTTTGTAAAAATAAAATCTCCTACAGTTGTACCATCCAACTTGTTTATCTGTCTCCTACAGACTAGAAAGAATAGTGTTCTGGTCAGTCAGTATAAAAGGAACAAGATGATGAAGATTTAAGAACTAGTAGTGAGAATTCTGACGTTTTGTAACCAAGTCAGTGGATTATTTTTACCAGTGCAAAGAATGGTTAGAATTTCAATCAAGTATAATGAATTGGCAATCCTTTTGCATTTATAAAAGACCAAAAAATACTATTACTTGATACTTGGACTGCTGGACAAGCACATAGATGGCAGTAAATTGAGAGGTGCGTAGGTAAGGTTGATCTTCGATTAAGATAACTGTTCAGCAAAACATCGTGGGCCAAAGGGCCTGTACTATGCTGTACTGTTCTATGTTCTATTTGGGAACAGTGTCCCAATGAGTCATTCAAGTACATGATGGTTAATCTGTAGTTTTTTTAAAATCAATTAATGAAATTCTGTGACATAACTCCAATGCAAGTGGGATTTGAACCTTGGTCTTCTGGCTCAGAGGGAAGGACATTACCATTACACCACAAGACTCCAAACCTTTTAATTTCAGTGCAGTGGAATTTGAAACCCTAAGCCTTATATTGAGTCCAGTGACTTTGCCACTGTCACCACATGTCTAATCTGTTTCTCATTTCTATCTACTGGACTTGCTTTCCTTTTTATTGATATATAATTACCTAACAATAATACCAGAATATCCTGGAAGTACTCAACACGTCAGCGAGCATTGTGGAAAGAGATAAACAGGGTTAAACTTCAAGTGATATGGAGGGGATATATCCTTCAGAATGCAGAAATTACAGGGTGGTGATGTTTTTGTTAATGACATGCTGAATGGGTGGAAATAGCAGAGCATTATGTTCTGAATAAAATTGCAAAGATAACAGAACCATCCTGGATCTACATAGCATGACTGTAGTGCTGGGTCACAATGGAAAAGTTGGGGAGGGGAAGGTTGGCACTCAGTAAGAGGAGCAAACTTTATCCCTACAACTAAACTAGACTTTTAAGTACTTGGAACAGTCTGGCCTTGTCTAGCCCTGAACTGGAGTGTTGTGTTCAGTGCTGGATGCCTCATTATAGGAAAGCTGTGAATGCATTGGAAAGGTTGCTGTAGTGATTTACGAGAATTGTTCTAGGGATAAAAAACTTCAGCTATGAGGATAGATTGAAGAAGTTGAGATCCTTCTCATTAGAGACCAGAAAGCTAAGAAGAGATCTGAGAGAGGTTTTCAAAATCACGAGTGGACTTGACAGAGTGGAGAAAGAGAGACTGTATTCCTGCTTACCAAAGGATGAAGAACCAGAGATTGAGGTTTGTAAAAGGAACAAATGTGACACGAGAAAAGAACACTTTAATAGCGAGTATTTAGGTGTGGAATGTACTGTCTCATGTGTGATGAAGGCAGGTTCAATTGAGGCATTCAAAGGGTGTTGGGATGATCATTTAGAGAGAAATAATGTGCAGAAATATGGGGGAAAATGCTGGAAGTTGGCAGTAGGTAGTGATCATTTGAAGAACGGGTGCAGACATGGGCCGATTGGTCTCATTGTGCAAGTTTAATGGAAAAAAAGCTAAACATATCATATTAAAATTTTGGTAATTTTGGTAGCTTATTCAGCATTACGATTGTGTATATTTAATGTTATGAGGTGCACTTTAATGTTTTGAAAGGACTGAGTTTGGGCTAATTTCAACTATATTTGCATGTGATCTCCAGAAGACTTTAACAGCAAGATTTTGATTTGGTGTACCTGGGTTGTTGATTTGGATAAAAAAGGTAAATTTCTGCTCATGCCAAACTCAGCAATTTCTCTCTGTCTCTCCTGCCTTCCATATCTGCACGTGTCCTTCTCCCTTTTTATATTCTGCCATCTTCCATACTCTTGCACATGACAAGAAAGGCTCAAGCTAAATTGAATTTGGAGGTGGCAACAATGTAGTTAGGAGTAATGTTGTGCAGGTAAGTGTAAGCATTATTGGTATTTGATGATTCGGCAGCTTGCAACTCAACTTGATTCAACTAGGAAACTGAAACTTTTCCCAGTGGTTCAATATGAATGAACAATTAGCACGATTTCATTGACTTTTCTTTTTAAAAGAAAAGCATGTTTTTCAAAAATTTTCAGGTAAGTATATAGCCTTTTGGGCTATTCTGTTATCTCTTCTGAGATTCGGGTCAGAGAAGCAAATGAATTCTTAAGTTAATGAAAGGCTAAGCTATTTAGCAGAAGAGGAACAAAATTGTTTTAAGGATTTTCTTTTTATATGGCTGACTCTCTCTCTAGCTTCTACTTGCTGCTACTCCAAATTAGGCTTGTGCAAACTGGGAACTCAGCAATATGGACAGAATCCGTATTATCATGGAGTCATGTACTGTAGCTTAGATTTGTGAAACATCATTTTTCAGCAGTGGAGGCAGTTGTCTTATCTGGAACTGAACTGATGATATGTCTAAGTTATGTAATTATGTTCTGTAAAACACTGCTGGATCAAGATGCTGAGCTCTAATAGTCATTTAGTTTGTGAAGGGAAATTTGCAGATCTATATAGAAATGCTGAGGCAAATTGTTCCTGTTTTCCATAAGCACAGACGAAAGATCACTTTTGGGATTTTACTCCTCTACCTATTTTTCTAAGCAATCTGTAGAGAAATATTATTACACATCCCTGAAGCAGGTGAGACTTGAACCCGGGCCTCTTGGCTTGTGAGTAGGGACATTACCTCTGTGCCACAAGAGTCTCTAAATAAGCAGCACATATGTTTGAATTTAATTTTTTAAAATTAATGTATTTTTCCTAATTGACCTGTTTAAAATGTAACTACACACCTCTGGAGCAGGTGGGACTTGAACCTGGGTGTCTCAGTAAGGATTGGGACACTGCCACTGCCCCACAAGAGCCCTAAATGAGAATTGCATATATTTGAATCAACGTGTTCAGATATGATATTGTGCACGTAGTCACAGAATTATAGAGATGTAAGACATGGAAACAGATCCTTTGGTCCAACTTGTCCATGCTGACCAGATATCCTAAATTAATCTAGTCTCATTTGCCAGCACCTGGCCCATATCCCTCTAAACTCTTCCTATTCATTAACCCACCCAGGTGCCTTTTTAAGTATTGTAGTTTTACCAGCCTCTACCACCACCTCTGGCAGCTCATTCCATTCATGCACCACACTCTGCATCAACTAGTTGCCCCTTGAGTCCCTTTCAAAACTTTCCCCTCTCAACTTAAACCTATGCCCGCTAGTTCTGGACTCCCTCATCCCATGCAAAAGATCCTTATAAACCTCTTTAAGGTTACCTCTCAGCCTACGACTCTCCAGGGAAAGCAGTTCAAGCCTGTTCAGCCTCCCTATACCTCAAACCCTCCAACCCTGGCAACATCCTTGTAAATCTTTGTGAAACCTGAAAGGATTCAGAAATGTCCTTCCAATAGGAAGAAAACCAGAATTACATGCAATAAGTAGCTAAACCAATAAGTAGCTGCAACACGACCTCCCAACTCCTACATTCAATGCTCTGTCCAATAAAGGAAAGCGTACTAAATGCTGCCTTCACTATCCTCTATATCTGCGACTCCACTTTCAAGGGACTATGAACCTGCACTCCAACGTCTCTTTGTTCAGTAACACTCCCTAGGACTGTTAGAATTAAATGAATAAGTCCTGCTTTGATTTGATTTTCTAAAATGCAGCACGTGGGATTTATTTAGATTAAAATCCATCTGCCACTCCTCAGCCCATTGTCCCATCTAATCATGAACTAATCTTCTTTGCTGTTCACTACACCTCCAATTTTGATGTTGTCTGCAAACTTACTATACTTCCTATGTTCCCATCCAAATCATTTATATAAATGATGAATAGCAGTGGGCCCAGCCCTGATCCTTGTGGCACACCACTGGTCTCAGGCCTCCTGTTTGAAATGCAACCCTGCACCACCACCCTCTGTCTTCTACCTTTTGAGTCAGTTCTGTATCCAAATGGTTAGTTCTCTCTGTATTGCATGTGATCTAACTTTGCTAACCAGTTTACCATGAGGAACCTTGTTGAACGTCTTACTGAAATCCATACAGATCACGTCTACCACTCTATCCTTGTCAATCCCCTTCATTACTACTTGAAAAAGGCAATCAAATTAGCGAGACATGATTTCTCATGTACAAAGTCATAGTCATAGAGATGTACAGCATGGAAACGGGCCCTTCGGTCCAACCTGTCCATGCTGACCAGATATCCCAACTCAATCTAGTCCCACCTGCCAGCACCCGGCCCATATCCCTCCAAACCCTTAGTATTCATATAGCCATCAAAATGTCTCTTAAATGTTGCAATTGTACCAGCCTCCACCACATCCGCTGGCAGCTCGTGCCATCAACGTACCACACTCTGCCCCTTAGGTCTCTTTTATATCTTTCCCCCCCTCACCCTAAACCTAAACCCTCTTGTTCTGGACTCTCTGATACCAGGGAAAAGACTTTGTCTATTTATCCTATCCATGCCCTCATAATTTTGTAAACCTCTATAAAGTCACCCCTGAGCCTCCGACGCTCCAGGGAAAACAGCCCCAGCCTGTTCAGCCTCTCCCTGTAGCTCAACTCCTCCAACCCTGGCAACATTCTTGTGAATCTTTTCTGAACTCTTTCAAGTTTTACAACATCTTTCCGATTAGGAAGGAGACCAGAATTGCACATAATATTCCAACAGTAGCCTAACCAATGTCCTGTACAACCACAACATGACCTCCCAACTCCTGTACTCAATACTCTGACCGATAAAGGAAAGCATACCAAACGCCTTCTTCACCATCCTATCTACCTGTGACTCCACTTTCAAGGAGCTATTAACCTGCACTCCAAGGTCTCTTTGTTCAATAACACTCCCCATGAACTTACCATTAAGTGTATAAGTCCTGCTAAGATTTGCTTTCCCAAAATGCAGGACCTAGAATTTATTCTGAATTAAACTTCATCTGCCTCTTCTCAACCCATTGGCCCATCTGGTCCAGATCCTGTTGTAATCTGAGGTAACCCTCTTCGCTGTCCACTATACCTTCCAATTTTGGTGTAATCTGCAAACTTACTAACTGTACCTCTTGTGCTCTCATCCAAATCAGTTGTGTAAATGACAAAAAGTCTCCTTGTGGCACTCCACTGGTCACAGGCCTCCAGTCTGAAAAACAACCCTCCACCACCACCCTCTGTAGAAGACAGTTCTGTATCCAAATGGCTAGTTCTTCCTGTATTCCATGAGATCTAACCTTGCTAATCAGTCTCATGTGGGGAACCTTGTCGAACGCCTTATTGAAGTCCATATAGATCACATCTGCTCTGCCCTCATCAATCATCTTTGTTACTTCTTCAAAGTCATGTCAATTATCCCTAATCAGTCCTTGCCTTTCCAAGTACATGGTGGGAATCCTGAGGGATAGGATTTACAAGAACCTTCCCACCACGGATGTCCGACTCACCAGTCTGTAGTTCCCTAACTTTTCCTTATTACCTTTCTTAAATAGTGGCACCACATTAGCCAACCTCCAGTCTTCAGGCATCTGAGTTATGAGCATTAATAGAAATATCTCTGCAAGGGCCCCAGCAATCATTTCACTTGCTTCCCACAAGTTTTAGGGTATACCTAGTTAGGTCTAGGGAATTTGTCAACCTTTGTATTTTAAAACAACCAGCACCACTACTGCTATAGTGTGGTAAAAGTGAGGACTGCAGATGCTAGAAACCAAAGTTTAGATTAGAGTGGTGCTGGTAAAGCACAGCAGGTCAGGCAGCATCTGAAGAGCAGAAAAATCATTGTTTTGGGCAAAAGCCCTTCATCAGGAGTAGTCTATTTTCCCCACATTCTATATCTTCCACGTCCTCCTTCACAGTAAACATTTGATGCAAAATGCTTGTTTAGTATCTTCCCCCTTGCAAATTTTTGAAGGGTCCTATTCTTTCCTTAGTTACCCTTAGTTGAAAAATGTGTTGCTGGAAAAGCGCAGCAGGTCAGGCAGCATTCAAGGAGCAGGATAATTGACATTTCGGGCATAAGCCCTTCAGGAATGAGGAAGGTGTGCCAAGCAGGCTAAGATAAAAGGTAGGAAGGAGGGACTTGGAGGGGTGTTGGGAATGCGATAGGTGGAAGGAGGTTAAGTTGAGGGGGTGGGAGCGGAGAGGTCGGGAAGGAGATTGTGCTGAGTCTGAGGGTTGGGACTGAGATAAGGTGGGGGGAGGGGAAATGAGAAAGCTGGAGAAATCTGCATTCATCCCTTGTGGTTGGAGGGTTCCTAGGCGGAAGATGAGGCACTCTTCCTCTCCAGGTGTCGTGTTGCCATGGTCTGGCGATGGAGGAGGCCAAGGACCTGCATGTCCTTGGCGGAATGGGAGGGGGAGTTAAAGTGTTCAGCCATAGGGCGGTTGGGTTTGTTGGTGTGGGTGTCCCAGAGGTGTTCTTTGAAACGTTCCGCAAGTAGGCGGCCTGTCTCCCTAATGTAGAGGAGGACACATTGGGTGCTGCAGATGCAGTAAATGATGTGTGAGGAGGTGCAAGTGACGGATATGGAAGGATCCTTTGGGGCCTTGGAGGGAAGTGACGGGGGAGGTGTGGGCGCAAGTTTTGTATTTCTTGCGGTTGCAGGGGAAGGTGCCGGGAGTGGAGGTTGGGTTGGCGGGGGGTGTGGACCTGACGAGGGATTCGGGGAGGGAGTGGTCTTTCCGGAATGCTGATAGGGGAGGGGAGAGAAATATATCCCTGGTGGTGGGGTCTCTTTGGAGGTGGCGTAAATGATGAAGGATGATACAATGTTTCTGGAGGTTGGTGGGGTGGTAGGTGAGGACCAATGGGGTTCTGTCCTGGTGGCGATTTAGAGGGGCAGGGTTCAAGCGCAGAGGTGTCTGTAGTACAATTCCAATTTCTTATTCTCCGTTCCACCCAAGTAACGTCGTGAGACATATTCCCAGGAATATTGTTCCTAAGTACAGTTGTCATGTTATCTCTTATCAAAAATATTAGGTTAGGTTAGGTTCCCTACAGTATGGAAACCGGCCCTTTGGCCCAACAAGTCCACACCGACCCTCCGAAGATCAGCCCACCCACAACCATTCCCCTACCCTATACTTACTCCTGACTAATGAACTGAACACTGGGCAATTTAGCATGGCCAATTCACCTGCTCTGCACATCTTTGGTTTGTGGGAGGAAACCAGAGCATCCAGAGGAAATCCACGCAGACACTGGGTGAATGTGCAAACTCCACAGAGACAGTCACCCAAGGCGTGAATCAAACCCGGGTCCTTGGTGCTGTGAGGCAGCAGTGCTAACCACTGTACCGCCTCTCTTTCTTCCCCTCCCCCTTTCTATCCTTCCCATACATTTCTATCCTAGAACATGAAGCTGCCAGTCCTGTCCATCCCTGAACCACATCTGATATCTCACTCCCAGTTCTTAACCATGCCCTGATTTCATCTGTCTTCCCTGTTAGTTAAACTGCATTTATCAGTCCGACCTCATTCTCTGCTTTGTTCCTGCCTGTTTGTTTGACTTGCTGCTTTTCCCAGCTGTACCACCCTCCGACCCATCTCTTTCCTCACTATCTCCCAGGGTCCCACTCCCTACACCTTACTGGTTTTAATCCTCCAAGCAGCTCTAGCAAATCTCTCCACAAGTCTGTTAGACCCTTTCTCATTCAGGTGTAATCTAGCCTCCTTGTACAGGTCACTTCTATCTCAGAAGACATTCCAATGATCCAAAAATGTGAACCCTTCTCTCCTGCACCAGCTCCTCAGCCCCCCCATTCATCTGTACTATCCTCCTATTCCTACCCTCACTATCTTGTAACACCGGGAGTAATCCAGACATTATTACCTTGAGGACCTCCTTTTTAAATTCCTGCTGTTGTCGCCTAGTCCAGACCACTCAAGACATTAAGCAGGCAGCCCAGACCAAAATTCTGCAGTTTGTTTTGGTAAGTGTACAGTGGAAATTATCCACAGTGAGTTAGTTAGATTGACTACCAGGTTTTAAAACAGACAAAAATTTATTCACAAAATTACAATGAAATACAAAGAACAGAATATAAAATACCCACAGAACTAAGACTATCCCCAACTCTACCTCATTATACTGTTCTGAATATACACAGTCCCAATAAACAAACTCCTTAAGCACAGTAAAATGAAACCAAGGTTTACAGGTTGATGTTAGAAGGGCAGTTTAGCGGCCTGTTTCTACATAACTCCCTGCTGAACTCCCTAACTGGTTCTGGACTGAACTGCTCAACTAGAGAGCTGGCCACGCCCCCTTTACTTCAAAAAAAGTAAAAGCTTTGGCCTAAAGACTCATTTGTTTATGTTTAAACAAAAAGGCCGGCCATCTCTGTACCAAACCCGGACATTTTGGAGCTGTCCTGTTTACAACCCCTCTGAAAAAAAAAATCAAGGACACAGTATTCTTGAAAAAAGGAACCACTATTAGGAAAGAAAGGACCAGCTTTGTGATACTGGAGGAGAAAGTGAGGACTGCAGATGCTGGAGATCAGAGCTGAAAATTGGATGCTGCCTGACCTGCTGCGCTTTTCCAGCAACACAAGAGCAGGAGAATCGACGTTTTGGGCATGAGCCCTTCTTCAGGAATGAGCTTTTCCAGCAACATAGGCAGCATCACAAAGCTGAAACTAACTTCCTATATTCTCCCTTCAGAATCTAATCTACCCTTCCTCTGTTGTTAGTTCCAATGTGAATAGTAACTTCCTGCTGGTCCCTCTCCCCTTTGAGAATATTCTGCACTCTGAGATATTCTTGATTCTGTAGCAGGGAGGCAACACAGTTCTGATTCCTTGATGTAGGCCGGAGAACTATCTCTGTGCCTCTGACTAGAGAGTCCCGTATCACAATTGATCACTTGGAACCTGACGTACCCCTTGTTATATTGTAGCCAGTCTTGGTACCAGAAACTTGGCTGTTCATGCTATGATCCCCTGACGGTCTATCACTCCCTACATTTTCCAAAACATCATACTTGTTTGAGGTGGGAATAGATATTGGAGACAGCTGCACTACTTGCCTCCTTCTCCTCCTACCTTTCCTGGTGGTGACCCATCCACCTGTCTGTATCTGTGGTTTTCTCCTTTTGTACAGCTGCTGTCCATCACCCTCCCTAGCTCTTGTAAATTCCTCATTGCCTCTAACTGCCACTCCAGTCTATTCATGCAATCTGATAGAATTTGCAACCAAAGACACTTGCTGCAGACATCATCTGCAACATGGAAACTCTTCCCTAATCCCCCCACATCCACCAGGAAGAGGACATCACTCTATTAAAGGCCATCTTTGCACCTTATCAGTTTACAGACCCAGAAAATAGCACAGTTTTACTGCTCCAGGCTAACTTTGTACCTATGTTTTATATTTTTAAAACTTAATTGAGACAGATTTCAATAAAATATAAAATCAAAAAAGAACCCACTCTACTCACTATTGTACATTTACAAAAATAATGAACAGCAAGGTCACACCTAAACTATGTACTGAACTATTCCTGTGCTGTAAGCTGTCCCATGCAAGTTCCTCCAAGGTCAGCTGTGAATTTTGCAATTTGTTTAACTTTTCTTGAATGCACTCTGCTGTCCAGAGATACTTGAACATAAATAGCAAAGGTAGTAGCTGTGGAGATTCACTGCTGTGTGATAGCAGTGCAGGTTTATTTCTCGTTTGATTCACTGAACATGTAGTCCCTGCCTTTGTGTCTCTTCCTTATTTTAAAATTGCTGTTGTTTTGATTTTTTTTCCCAAAAGTTACAAAACAATGCAACGACTTAAAACAGTAATTACGGTTCTGGGAATATTCTTGAATTTATTGTCACATGTACAGAGGCACAGTGAAAAGCTTTGTTTTGCGAGCAATACAGGCAGATCACATAGTTAAGGAGAATAGATAAGTAAATAATAGATAAACAGCAAAAGCAAAAACTCAGATAAAGGCAAATGTTAAGAGTTTGAGTCTATTCAGTATTCTAACAACAGTAGGGTAGAAACTGTTTGGAAACCAGCTGGTGCATGTGTTCAGGCTTCTGTACTTTCTCCCCGATGGTAGAGATTGTAGAAAAACATTGCCAGGTCGGGGTGGCGGCCTTTCCTTGACAGCAGGCCTGGTAGATTGATTCTATAGATGGGAGGTTGGCCTTTGTGATTATCCAGGCTGAGTTCACTCTGTAACAGTCTCCGATCTTGAATGGTATAGTTGCCGTACCAGGTAGTGATATATCCAAGCAGAATGCTCTCTATGGCACACCTATAAAAGTTGGCGAGGGTATTCGCTGTCATGCCAAATTTCCTCAGCTGCTTGAGGAAGAAGAGACTTTGTTGGGCCTTTGTAACCAGTGCCACTCCCAGGAGCTTGACACTCTGCACTCATTCCACCTCTGTGCTGTTAATATATAGAGGGGGCAAGAATAACATCCTGCTGAAAGTCAATAATGAGTTCCTTGGTTTTGCTGGCATGGAGAGCTAGGTTGTTCTCGGTGCATCATTTTTCCAGGTCTTCCACCTCCCATCTGTAGTCTGTTTCGTCGCCATCTGAGATTCGATCAACTATGGTGGTGTTAACAGTGAACGTGTAAATGGCATTAGTCCTGTATTTGGCTATACAGTCATGGGTATACAGTGAGTACATTAATTTAAGTTTCAATGGAGATGTGTTGTAAAGTAACAGTTAACGGCTGTTTGGAGACCAATTAGGAAATGCACATGCTGTGGAATGTACTCTCCCAACAATTTAACTTTTAACAGGTCCACACGCTCCAAGAAATAGAAAAAAAAGTAAAAATTAAACCGTAAGCTGCATCTTCTCTTCCACGCATTGGCTACTTTTAGGAACTATTAGACATTTTAAAACTGAGGAAAAGATTAGAAACTTTGTAAAAGCTTAAATTTCTGTTGCATCAAGCCTCACTTTCTAGTCTTACATTTAGCCAGTTGAGGCAGGAGTAAGCAAGACTTGTGCATTTCTTAAAAACTATGAAATGTTTGCTTCGATTTCAGGATGTCGGTGGAGGATGGTGTGAAGCATCAAATGCTTTAGGAATGACTGGACTTGTTCCAACTGACTATGTGGAGGTGAGTAGTTACTTCTTTGTAATAAATATCATATTGTTAATGTTGATATTTCATATGTTACCTTTTTTATTTCACCTGAATAGTTGATAGACCCAAAATACTACATGTTGGTCATTCATCCTCTGCAAATGTGAGAGAAATGTTATTTGATGGTACAGAACTTGAATATTACACATTCTGTTCAAAGCTTTTCATCCTGTACACAGAGTCATAGTCGTACAGCACAGAAACCGACCCTTTTGGTCCAACCAATCCATGCCAACCATAATCCCAAACTGAACTTGTCCCACCTGTGGTGCTTATTCCCTTCAAATCATTTTGATTCATGTACTTATCTGAATGTTTTCTAAATGTTGTAACTAAAACTACATCCACCATTTCCTCTGGATGTTGATTCCACACATTATCCACTCTATCAAAAAAAATTGCCCTATATGTATTCTTTTAAATCTCTTCTATCACCTTAAAATTGTGCCCTCTAGTCTTGAAATCTCCCACATTAGGGAAAAGACACCTGCCATTCACCTCATCTATACCCCTCTATTTTCTAAACCTCTCTAAGGTCATCTCTCAACCTCCTATGGTCCAGTGGAAAACATTCCAGCCTATCCAGCCTCTCTTTATAACTCAAACTCTCCATTCCCAGCAACATACTGGTAAATCTTTTCTGAACTCTCTCTGCAGTTTTATAATATCCTTCCAATAACAGGGTGGCCAGAACTGGACGCAGTACCTCAGAAGAGGCCACATCAAGATCCTGTACAATCTCAGTGTAACGTCCCAACTCCTATATTCAAAGATCCAAACAAAGAAGGCAAGCATGCTTCATGAGAGGAATGTGCCACTTGGCTGGCAAATTGACTCTGTTAAAGGCTTTGTCTTGGGGAATACTGATAGTTGATAGTCAAGCTTTGTTCAAATTTTATATCAGGCAGGTTGGGTCTTGTCATGGCATTGCCCTAAGAAATGAACTGGCATTTGGTTGTCATTCATTTGGTAGAGTTGAAATAGCACAGTATGTTTACATGTTCTGTCTGCAAAGAACAAGGCCAAGTGTGTTAACAAATGTAGCTTCAAGTACACTCAAGTGTACCACAGAGTGAGTCTGACTGACAATAATCTTAAATTGAGTGTTGTAATTCTTCACACTACTAGCAACAGAAGAAAAATACCTATACAGTCTATTCAAGATGAATGGGTGCCCAATAAGCACAGCCTGCCGATTCTTAAACCACAAACCCAAACAACTAGGCACAACACGCCCAGAAACTCTAGTCTCATTACCATACATCAAAGACATCTCTGAAATGACTACCAGTATACTCCAACCCCTTGGCACTAGGGTAGCCCACAAACCTACCAACACACTTAAACAGCGGCTGATGAATCTAAAGGGCTGTATACAAACAACCAGCGAAGTGAATGTCATTTACAAAATACCATTCAAGGACTGTAACAAACACTACATTGGACAGACAGGCAGAAAACTAGCCACCAGGATACACTAACACCAACTAGCCACCAAAAAACATGACCCTCTATCACTAATATCCTTACGTACAGATGAAGAAGGACACCATTTTAACTGGGGCAACACATCCACCCTAGGATAGGCCAAACAGAGACACGCACGGGAATTTCTATGGGCCTGGCGTTCAAACTGGAACTCCATCAATAAACACACCGATATGGACCCCATTTACCAACCTCTGAGAAAAAAGAACCGGAAATGATATCACCCACCTTAAGAGACCAAGACACACACATAGAAAGCAGGACAGAACACCAGCGCTTCACCAGAGGCTTACTGATGATGTTACTTAGCATGGTGATGAAATATCAGAAAAGAAATCTTCCAGCTCAGCGAGCAAACTTATAACCTGAACCTCAACCTGAGCTATAAATCTGCTCAAAAATCACACTCAAATTCAGCTTTGAAATGGAGCAGTGAAGTGAGGTTCCTTTTCTCGATATCCTGGTCGAAGAATCTGCCAAGGTTCTCTGCTACTCTCAACTGCAGTAGACAGCCAGGAGGTTGGAAGAATACAGCAAGCCAGGCAGTATCAGGAGGTGGAGAAGTCAATATTTCTGGTGTAACCCTTCTTCAGGACTGGGGGTGGTTATCTGGGGAGCTGCAAATAAAGGGGGTCATGGGGGCGGAGTGGTGAAGACAGATAAAAGGTACAACCTGATTGACCAATGGGAGAAATGAATCCGGTTGGTAATAAGGGGCATGTGGAAGGGATGGGAGGGGCTGGGAATGGAGTCTGGGGGTAGGAAGGGAAGTTATTTGAAATTGGAGAACTGAGTTGAGTCCTATGGGCTGTAGGCTGCCGAAGTGGAAAATGAGATGATGTTCCTCCAATTTGGCAATGGAGGAGGCCGAGGATGATCATGTTGGAAAGGGAATGGTTAGGAGAATTGAAATAGGTGGTGATTTATGTCAATATAGGATTTCTATAGTTCCATGTGCAATAAGATTGCCCTTTATTGGCAACCTTGTAAATCAGGCCATTTGATGAAGGTGCAAGCTTAAAACTGAAATGGTGCATCAGACCATTCTGTGGGTTAATGGCTACCCAGACCAGGTCCCTCCTTGCTATATATTGCACAACCCGTCACTTTTGGACCCAAAAGTAACGCACTGTACCTCTGATTACCTTGGAAAAGTAAGGTAGCTCAAAAGTCTGAGGAACAGGTGAAGTCAATTATTTCACATTGCTGCTATATAGTAGCAGCATACATGTGTTTTTGCATGTATTCTACAAACAAGTCAATTCCTCCTCATCCCTTTTCAGCTTTGACATGCTGTACTGTTAATAGTAGCCTCAATTTTCATGACAGAAATGCTTGTTTTTCTTTCTGATACCTTAGAACTGAGTGCAATAGATCAAACAGGTGTAATTGGCTGTGTCACAAAGTTGGGCTGGAATTTAAAACCTGCCCACTGAAGCCTTCACATGGAAAAGGATTGCATAAATTGGTTTAGGAATTTCCATTAGATATTGATGACACATCAAAATAGCAATCACCCACACCCACACTGGCAGTTTACTTTTATATTGTGTAGAAATCATTAGCTGTTGGAGGGATTTTGAAGGCTTTAAAGCTCAAAACAAATGATGATATCTTTGGTACATCTTTGGCTTTTGTAGTTTGCACTTCTAGAAAAGGCCTGGTATCCCACATGCTTCTATTAACTAAATTGTTAACCTGGAAAAGCACATCGGATCAGGCAGCATCTGATGAGCAGGAGGATGCTGCCTGACCTCCTGTGCTTTTCCAGCACCACTCTAATCTAGACTCTGATCTCCAGCATCTGCAGTCCTCACGCCTAAATTGTTAATCTGTTCTGTCATGTTCTGAATTTGGGTACCTACAAACCCAGGTCACTTGCTGCTCTCCCTTAAAACGTTATGAGGCTTGGCTTGTGTTGCTCCTCGTTCTTTCCACCAAAAGATATCGCATAACATGTTTTTGCATTGAAATTTTCAATGTGCGTACCTTATTTCATCAGCCTGTCTTTGTCCTCTTGATCCTTTTCACTGTTAACTACACTTCCAAATGTTGTGTGACTTGCAGATTTTAAAATAGCCCTCTTCCTCTTCAAACACTAAACCCAAATATTTTAATATAAATCAGGAACAGCAGTGGGCTGAAAACGGAATGCTTTAGAGCTTCACTATATATTTCCTCCAGATTAGTAATAAAAATACTGAATGAGAGATTTGTGTTTACTATCCTAAGCCAATTTATGCAATGCTTTTTTGTTTCATAGCCTCAGTTTTGCTAACCAGTTCAGCCTGGTAGTATTTTATCTTTTTTTTTTGAACGTCTGTTTTCACTGAACCGTAGGCCGTTAAGAGATGACCTGATAAGAGTTTATAAAATAATGAAAGGTATAGATAATTAATGGTAGTTATCTTTTCTCTAAGATGGGGAGTTTTAAGACTGTGGGTACATTTTTAAGGTGAGAGGACAGGGATTTTAAAAAAAGGCAGGAGATTTTTTTACACAGAAGGTGGTTCGCGTGTGGAATGAACTTCCTGAGCAAATGGTGGATGTGCGTACAATTACAATATTTAAAAGACATTTGGATGGATACATGAATAGGAAAAGTTTGGAGGGATACGAGCAAGGAGCAGGAAGGTGGAACTACTTTAGTTTAGAATTATAGTCGGCATGGACTGGTTGGACAGAAGGGACTGCTTTCGTGCTGTGACTGACTGCACAGCATCAACCGTACTCCCCTCATTATAAAATTTGGCCAAGTTCGGGAAACATGATTTGCTGTCAACAAATTATTCCCTTCTCTAAGAACAAGGGTGTAACATTTTCAATCCTTCAGTTTTTCTTCAAGGAGGAATGTATGATTGTGGCTACAATTTCTTCGCTAACTCTTCTAGAATGCAACCCATCTGGATGGAGTGATGCAAACAATGAAAGACTCATGAGGCCTTTAGAATGACCAATGAAACCTTAATTAGAACTGAGCTGATCAGCGGTGAAGTTGCATTCATGTGAACGATGACAGTGTGTAGAGCTCTCCCTAAAATGCTTTCAAGGCATTTTCTATCAGAGATTTAAAATTTTAAATTTGATCGTTTTTGTTTATATTTTGTTCATATTATTTTTATTTATATGGAACACAGAGTGGGTAAATTAGATTAACCTAGGATTACAAAGTTGTCTTGAGGGCTTTATTAATTTCTGTTCTTGCATAGTGTACAGCAGACAATTACTTTGCCTTTTGTGACTTTCTGACTACTTTTTAAGTGTGAATGTGAATTTCCTTCCAGTTTTCATACTATGTACCACTTGAGGAGTGAAATATTCTTTACCCAGACCTCATCCCATGCTCCTTACTGCAAATTGTGACAAAACATTGAAGTATTGCAAACCTGCTTTTTTTTCTCTTTTGCCAAAACAGCCTCACTGCATTTTCCGATCCCATGGAATATAGAGTTTGCCTGAAGTCTACGTGAATATGAATACCCTTTTTAATGAAGTATTTTAAAAGTACTGATATTAAGATTTTATCTTTCAAAAAGTCTACGTAAGTTAGCTTTAATAATGCTGCTGCTTGTGTTTTTTGCTGGCTCTGAGGTAACTTCAAATTTGAACAGGTTTTTAAAATATTGTGACGACATGGGGTAAACCGTTACACTAATTTGAACCTACAGAAAAACTCACCTCACCTCGTAATCTGTTAAAGCATGAGTGACCAAGAAGTACAAAAATCCTTCTATGTAAAGAAAAAAACATTAACAATTTATTCTTTAACTCTGAGAAACATTTAAACAACAACTATCTACACGGTAATTTTCCTTTGTCTGATCAATTTATCTACCTCCCACTCTCCAACAATGTACTGATCCGATAAAACCCCTCGATTAAGTTTAACCAAAAAATCAAGTTTCAAAAACAGGCAGTTGTCATTGTTCCCTTGGTATCTTCATCTGTAATTTCCTGGGTCTTCAGTCTTCTGCTTCACAAATTTCATATGGAAAAAGTACCTATCAGAGAGAGGCTCTGCATGCAGTATCTTCATTCGTGCTCTTTGCCATTCTAGCTAACTGTTCAAAATGGCTGATTTTATATACCCCAAAACATTGGACAGTTTCATTGGTTTGATGTTATCCAAAATATTAAAATTCAAATTTGATTGCATTTTGGTACCTTGGGGCATAACTTAATTTAATTGGCCAAATTCGAATTTGTTGTATACCATGGTGATGCCTCTTCAGACATTTGTTTCACAATCAACTGTTTCATTTTTAAATTTTTCAGCACACTCTTTGCTTCTCTAGGTCTGTGCCAGCTTCCACACTCTCTCAAAGGTACAGCACACACTTACACCTTCATAACAATATACCTTGCACTGATGTTGTTAGCAAAGGCATTTCCTGCCCATTCCTCATTGTCCTTGAGAAGTTCATGAACTGAAATGTTGGAAAAGTTGTGATGCAATGCCATAGCCCTTTTGCTTTGTCCAAATGTAAATAATTCATTTAAAACCATATTTTGTTATTAGTAAGTCCTTGATCCTGTATTATATGGACAAATGCACTGAATGCTGAAACACTGAGGTCACTTTGATTTTGTATAAATACATGAGTCTGCAGTCTTGATAGAAATAGGCAGTTCTAACTACTTGAAATAAACACACACATTTGTCTTGCATACCGAATCATAAAATGCTCCATAATTCCTGGTCACGAAACATTTTCGGTCTGTTACTTTGCTTGCTGGACAGCAACAGTAGCCTGTGTCAGCAATTATTTGAAACACTACTAAGACACAAAAATAATGGTCCAGATGATTTAATATACTTTTCACTTACTTTGAATAGCATTCGGAGCAGGTAAAGCTACTCCTAATCAGCTCATCGAGCCTGTGCCACGAAAGTTAGATCATAATGAATCATCTACTTCAGTGCCACTTACTGGCATCAGCTTGATGTAATTAGTCTTCAGCAATCTTATTTACTTGAATATGCTCATGAGTTACATTTTCACAGCCCTTTGCGAAAAAGAATTCCAAAGATTCATCACCCTCCAAATGAACAAATTTCTTTTCTTCTCGGGAAAAGGGCATGTCATTTAGGACTGAGATCTAGTTCTCTAGTTGCCAATCGACCCTGTCACACCCTTTAAGAGTTTTTGTAAGTTTCAATTAAGTCATGCTTCATTCTACAAAACTAGGGAATGCAGAATCCATCTCTTTATTCTTTCCCCATAAGACAACCAAGATATTCCAGGGACTAAGCTGGCAATTATACTTTAGACTCCATTTTGTAATAAGTATATTTCCTCCCTTAGAAAAGAAGGAGAAAACTGTACACAATTTGCCAGGTTCGGTTTCAACAAAGTTTTATATAATTGCAGCAAGATGTTACTCCTACACTCAATTCCCCTTGCAATAGATGCCTAATTGCTTGCTGAATCTGCGTGCTAGCTATCTGTAACTCATGAACAAGGACACCCAATTCATTCAGGAACTTGCACTTCCCAACAACTCGCCATTTAAAAAAAGTCTGCCTTTTCGGTTTTGCCACAAAAGTGAATAACTTCACGCTTTGTTTGCATGATATTCCATTTGCCATGTTCTAGTGCATTCACTTAGCCTGCCTTGAAGTCGCCATTTCATTTCCATATAGTTTGGTGTCCTCAGCAGATTTGGAAATATTACATTGATCCCCATATCCAAATCATTTGAATAGATTGTGAACAACTGGACCTAGCACTGATCCTTGCACCTGACTTGTAACAACCTGCTTTTCTAAGAATGAGTTCTCATCACCCTGTAGCCACATCTCCATAATGACAATTCAATCATCATTTACTGCAGTGTATTAAAACAAAGAACTGAGAATGCTGGTGATCTAAAACAAACAAATTTCTGGCAAAACCTCAGCAGGTCTGGCAGCATTTGTGGGAAGAAAGCAGAGATAATGTTTAGAGTTCAATGACTCTTCTTCAGGGCTGTTTTTGTTTGCAAATCATTTACCACATCTTCTGCATTCAAATTGTCATTCTTCTTGCAAGTGCAATGGTTATTCCTATTGAATGCCTTTTAATTATGCTTTTTAAACATTATTCTCTATTCTCATCCGACTTGATACTTTCTAGTTTTCCACGTTTTCTAGTTTTCTACTTGTTCCAGTTCTGCTTCCCTCAAATTTGAATTCCATCTCTGGTAAGGAGATGGGAGTCTGTGTAGTTTAAACCATCCCAAAAGCACTACCAAAACTTCCTGAGAGGATCTGCGACCCATTCCTGCTCTGGTGTTTCACGTGCTATGGAGAAATGAGAAAAAAACTTTTTTATTTTTACTTCTTAGATGATTTCAGAAAGTGGCGGTAGCAATTTACCCTTTGGACCCGGTGGAAAAGCACCGAGCACAGGAGGGAATCTGGCAGCTTTTGATCCCTTCTCATCAAGTCAAGCTGGTTATAGTGGAAGTCCAGTGTTCGGAAGTTCATTCCCCCCAAACAATCAGGTACTGCACATCCGTCAATGCATTTCTTGCCAATACTCATTTCACAAGGTTAACATTCTGTATGGTTTACTCCAGTATAAAGTAGATGATGAATAAACAGAGAGAGACTTTGTAGGAAGGCTGTTCTGAATTAATTTTTGTGTGAGTGCTTTGTCATAGTCTAAATAGAGACCTAGTATTTGAGTGTAGAAATAAACTTAAGAATTACTTAGTTGCCTTCAATAAAAAGTGCAGGGTCATTTTTTCATGGGTTAGTCAGGAACGCTGGCACATTTGGTACTTTTCTTAATCTGAAAATACAGCGAATAGCAGATTCCTAATTTTGCCTCTATTTTTTGAGCAACTGCATAAAAATACAGACCCTGCAGACCCTATTTACAGCTGCAATATAAGAGGGATGTAGAAATATATTGTATGACATTGTCTATTCATACTGTATTCCTGATGAAGGACTTTTGCCCGAAATGTGGATTTTACTGCTTCTTGGTTGCTGCCTGAACTGCTGTGCTCTTCCAGCACCACTAATCCATTGTCTGTTCATAGTCAAGAAACATGGTGCTCACTGTCCCTAGATTAGGGATATTACCCTGCAAAACAATCATTATTTGTCCATGAAGGATGTATCGTGTGGAATGATGCTTTATATTCTGCAGTTTGGTGGGAGAGACATGATTGTCATAATATACTGTTCACAATTTTTAATCAGTAACAGTTTTAATAAGTTAAGGAACTTTTGATTTGTTTAAGAAACCCTAATAAACATAATTATTCAAAATTTCTGTTCTCATAGTGGTATTTTGGATTTTATAACTTTAATCTCCCCTTCCTTTCCCAAGGAGACATTAACTGGACTTGAAACTTTTGTAATTCTGTTTCTAATGTATATCCATTTTGTTTCCTGTTATTTTAAATGTACTAGGTGACATATAATTAAAAAATGTTTATTGGTTTTCTGTATTAACTTACGAAGCAAAGTGAAGTCAGAGGTAACTGTCAACAGCAGCTTACGAAAGCAGTCTTATGTATCTGTGGCAAGAAATCCGATGAGTTTGTATTTCTACTGTTTTCTTGGAACTGGTGCTGGAGTATGGTTGTACAAATTGTTGGTATTCATTTTCCACATGATATGAGCCAGTATATTTTAGTAGGCTATTTGGATGCAGCTGTCAGAACACCAAGCCAATCCTGTCCTGGCCTGATAATGTGCAAGTACAGTTTCACTGGTATTTGCTAGGTATTGGATAGGCAAAGGAACAATGGATGAATGCATGTGTGAATGATAAACAAAAAAGTCCAAACTTGAATACTTTCCTATTTTGAGGAATAAAAGAGCAGAGGAAACCTTGAGGTTATTTGCCTCCATAATGGAGCCACCAGCTATAGGAAAGAAAGCATAGTGACATCTTGAAAAATGTCCATAATACAGAGGAGGAAGTCTTGGATCTCTTGAAAAGCATAAAGGTGGATAAATCCCCAGGACCTGACCAGGTGTACCTAGAATTCTGTGGAAAGCTAGGGAAGTGATTGCTGGGCCCCTTGATGAGATATTTGTTTCAGCGATAGTCACAGGTGAGGTGCCAGAAGACTGTGTAGGTTGGCTAACGTGCCACATTTTCAGAAAGGTGGTAAGGACAAGCCAGGGAACTATGGACTGGTGAGCCTGACATCGATGGTGGGCAGGTTGTTGGAGGGAATCCGGAGGGACAGGATGTACATGTATTTGGAAAAGCAAGGACTGATTAGAGATAGACAGTGTGGCTTTGTGCATGGGAAATCATGTCTCACAAACTTGATTGAGTTTTTTGAAGAAGTAACAAAGAAGACTGATGAGGGCAGAGCAGTAGATGAGATCTATATGGACTTCAGTAAGGCGTTCAACAATGTCCCCCATGGGAGACTGGTTATCAAGATTAGTTTTCATGTAATACAGGGAGAACTAGCCATTTGGATACAGAACTGGCTCAAAGGTCGAAGACAGAGGGTGGTGGTGAAGGGTTGTTTTTCAGACTGGATGCCTGTGACCAGTTGAGTGCCACAAGGATCAGTGCTGGGTCCACTACTTTTTGTCATTTACATAAATGATTTGGATGTGATCATAAGAGGTATAGTTAGTAAGTTTGCAGATGACACCAAAATTGGAGGTGTAGTGGACAGCGAAGAAGGTAACCTCCGACTACAACAGGATCTTGATCAGATGGGCCAATGGGCTGAGAAGTGGCAGATGGAGTTTAATTCAGGTAAATGCGAGGTGCTGCATTTTAGGAAAGCAAATCTTAGCAGGTCTTATATACTTAATGGTAAAGTCCTAGGGAGTGTTGTTGAACAAAGAGACCTTGGAGTGCAGGTTCATAGCTCTTTGAAAGTGGAGTCGTAGGTAGATAGGATAGCGAAGAAGGTATTTGATATGCTTTCCTTTATTGGTCGGAGTATTGAGTACAGGAGTTGGGAGGTCATGTTACGGCTGGAACGTTGGAGGCTGAGGGGTAACCTTTATGGAGGTTTACAAAATTGAAGGGCATGGATAGGATAAATAGACAGTCCTTTCCCTGGGGTGGGGGAGTCCAGAACTAGAGGGCACAGGTTTAAGGTGAGAGGGGAAAGATGTAAAAGAGACCTACGGAGCAACGTTTTCAAGCAGTGGGTGGTATGTGTATGAAATGAGCTGCCAGAGGAAGAGATGGAGGTTAGTACAATTGCAACATTTAAAAGGCATTTGGATGGGTATATGAATAGGAAGAGTTTAGAAGGATATGGGCCAAGTGCTGGCAGGTGGGATTAGATTGGGTTGGGATATTTGATCAGCATAGACTGGATGGACTGAAGGGTCTATTTCCATGCTGTATATCTCGATGGCTCTATGACAGTCAAATGAATTTATCACTGGGGTTCTACATTGCCATTGGCATTCTATTATCCACTTTGCAATATTATTCAAAGAATCTACGTTTTGCTGATCTTGACACTTAATTTTCAGAAATAAAATCATACAAAACAGTGAGTTGCAAAAATGGTTTGTTTCAGCTTGCTTTCTTCTATTTCATTACTTTTTCTTGAATAGAGATAGATGCTGGAATCCAAAGAAGACAAACTAGAGGCTGGAAGAACACAGCAAGCCAGACAGCATCAGGATGCGGAGAAGTCAATGCTTCGGGTATTAACCCTTCTTCAGGACAAGATGTGGGCATAAGGGGAGCTACAGTTAAAGAGAAGGGGGGAGCGGAGAGTAGCTGAATGGTGAGGTGGACACAGTTGATCGATGGGAGAGAGAGGAATCTGGTTGATAGCTAGAAGGAAAGGTCGATAGGATGAATGGAAAGGAGGAGGCAGGGGAGCTGGGAAAGGAGTCTAGATAGGTGGGAAGGTGAGTTGCAATTAGGGAACTCAATGTTAAGTCCTCTGGGCTTTAGGCTTCACAGACAGAAGATGAGGTGTTGATCCTCCAATTTGTGGTCTGATTCACTGTGGCAATGGAGAAGGCTAAGGATAGATGTGTCGGAGTAGGAGGGGGAATTGAAATAGGTGGTGACCAGGAAGTCAGGTTGGCTGTTTTGGGCCTGGCTAAGATGCTCGGCGAATGTTGTGAAGACCGTATTGAGAGCACCAGATGTGATAAACTAGGTTGGAGGAGATGCAGGTGAACCTCAGTCTCACCTAGAAGGACTGTTTGGGGCCCCTGGATGGAGGTGAGGGAGGTTGTGTACAGGCAGGTGTTGCATCTGTTTGGTTACAGGGGAAGATACTGGGGGGAATTGGAAGGGAATATGGTGTGAACCAAGGAATGGTTCCTCGTGAAATACAGAGGGGTGGGGATGAGATGATATTCTGGGTGGTAGGGTCAAATTGAAATTGGCGGAAGTGTTTGAGGATGATACATTGGATGTGAAGGCCGGTGGAGTAGAAAGTGAGGACAAGGAGGGGCCCTACCATTATTATGTTTGTGGAAGGGAGTTTACAGCTGGAAAGGGAGGAAGTGTGGTGAAGGGCTGTCTGGATGTCAGAAGAGGGGGAGAAAATGTTGTTTGAAATAGGACATCTGAGATACTTGGGAGTGGAATGTCTCCTCGTCAGCAGATGTGATGGAGGTGAAATGTTTGCTGGATACGAGGTGGAAGGAGGTGTAGTCCAGATAGCCATGGGATTGAGAGTTTATAGTAAATGTCTTCCAACCTAGTCTACTGGTGCTACTGATGTGGTCTTCTCTGCATTGGTGAGACCAAATGTAGACCAGGTGACCATTTCACAGAGCACCTTCGCCTAGCCCAAAATGACCAGACTGACCTCCTTGGCAGCCTCCATTGCCGCAGTGAATCAGACTGCAAATTGGAGGAACAACATCTTATCTTCTGCCTGGACAGCCTACAGCCCAGAAGACTTAACACTGAGTTCTCAAATTTCACACAACCTTTCCAGCCCCACCTCCTCCCTTCCATTACACCCACTGACCCTTCCTTATAGCTACTAATTGAACTTATCTCTCCCATTGACCAACCATTGCTACCTTTGTCCACCTATCACCACTACACCATTTTGCTACTCTCCCCACCCCACCCCACCCTACCCCACCCTTTAGCTTCCCCAACCTCTATATCTAATCCTGAAGAAGGATAAATATCCAAAATGTTGACTTCTCTACCTCCTGATACTGCCTGGCTTGCTGCGTTCTTCCAGCCTTCTGTTTGTTTACTTTATTTTCTTGAAGGTAGTCATTGATGTTGATGCCTTATTTGTTGAAATAGCCATTATTTCTTGTGCGGTGATGAATTCTGTAAGGTTATTCAGCAAATCTAATCATGTTTTTATCTGACAGCAATTAGCTCACTCTTCTCACATCTTGTAAAGACCATATCTTTTTATTTTTCTGTATTTTTGATTATGGAACTAGAATGGAAAAAAGGAACTGTCTTAAAAGCAAGGATTTTTGATGGACTTCAAACTTTTTCTGTAAAGCATCAGTTGTAAGTACTGTTTGTGGTTCATGGTTTGGAATCAAAGACTCTATACAAATTGGGATTCAGCTAGTGGCAAATAGCTGATTGGCAACTGGTCATGAGGTCACAGACCAATGACAAAGGCCTTTTTGTTAATAACTATGTGATCGGCTCTTAAGTAGAGCTGTGAGCATGATTGGGTAATGCCATCAGATCCACCAAATCAGAAGCTGTTCTGCAGTAAAAACTCTTTTAAGCATGAAGAAAACCAATTTATTTTTTCTTCAGTTTCTATAAGCTATGACTTTAAATAACGAATCAAAGCCTTTTATAAGGGCTTTTAGCCAGTAATTCAGAGACATTAAATGTATGAACCAGTCGATCTGTGCTTTCTGAAAAAGGGCAAAGTACCTGGAGAAAAATGATCAAGGAATAGCAAACTGAAAGAATTATCTTGGTGAGCCCTGTGGTAAAGACCATTTGAATTGACTTCCCACTCTTTCCCTGCATTCATAAAACCATTTGTGTGTGTGTGTGTGTGTGTGTCTGTGTTTATATATAGAGTTTTCTAAGGGGGTATAGAGTCTTAACTGTTGGAGTTAGTGCTCCATAATTGTTTACCTGCGGCTAGAGACTATATAATTACGATTTAATAGTAATTCTAAAGTACAGAAACCTGAATGGTGCTTTGTGTCAACCTGGGTCTAACAGACTAGCAAATTGGGAAATGTGCAGTTTTACAAAAGTTTGTGAAAACTCATGAAATAGCAAGGCTTGATTTCCAGTGCATTGCCCATTGAGGTGCAATATCTAAAATTAAGGAGTCGCCAAACAGCAATTCAGGAATGTAAATCTCTGGTCATTTTATTCCCTCTTTCTAAAGGCATTCAGTTACTGATCAAGGGACATGGCACCAGGAAAGTATTTGAGATAGAAATGCAGTACTTAACTTGGGTATCTCCCACAGAGCTATTGCCACCAGCAGTGGTAATTTTCTTACCTCTGAGCCAGGAGCCACAGCTTCAAGTCTTACCTGCTCCAGTGCAGTGTAACAACATCTCTGAACTGGTTGATTAGGGAGGGAGGTGCATTGATTAAACCAGAAGAGGGAAATAATACACAGGGGAATAAAGCATAAGTGCTGAGTGACAAGTTAGTGTATGGCCCAAATCAGAATTCAATGTGGACATGCATGAAGTAGAAGGAATAAAATAAACGAGCTGCAAGCACAAATTCAAATTGGAGGTTATGATGTACTGGCCGTTAGTGAGACTTGGCTGCAAGATAATCAGGGCTAGAAACTAAATATACCAGCTTAAGGTTTATGGGATGGATAGGAAAATGGCAGAGGAGGTAAATTAACCTTACTAATTAGAAACAAAATCACTTCAACGGTGAAGGAGGCTACAATGAGGGGAAAGCATTCATGGAGACCTTTTACGTGTGGAATTGAGAAACAATAAAGGATGGAAAAATGTAATACGGGTTGTGTATAGACCTTGTGATAGCAGCTCTGAGATGCTAGATTATATAAATGCAGATATTAGGAAAGTACGTAACAGAGTCAGTTTAGTATTATAAGGGATGTTTTAACTTGAATGTAAATTGGGAGAGGTAGACAAGGACTTGCCAGAAAGAAAGTAAAATTCTGGAAAGTGTCTGGGATTTCCTGCAGCAACAAGAGCACAGGCGATGTTGGATTTAGTAATGAGCACTAAGCTGAACTTAATTAGTAATTGTGTGTAAACATCTATCAAATCGTGATCACAAGATAATAGCGTTCAATGTAACATTTGAAAGCGAAAAGCATGAATCACCTTATCAGAGTTTTAGATTTAAGTAAGGCTGACTTTAATGAGATGAAATGCAGACTGTCCACAGTAAACTGGGAAAATCTGTTAATGGGTTAAACAAATAACAACAGTGGAGGATGTTTAATGAAACATTGAACACATTTCCTGAGAAGGAAAAGCAACTTCAAAGGAAAAACAACCATGGATAACGAAAGACTAAAAGAAAGTGCTTTATAAAAATGCAAAAAGCAGGACAGATCCAGCTGAATGGGAAAGATACAAAGCCTGGCAAAGGGCCACAAAGAAGTTCAAAAGAGGTACTGAAAGGGGTAATGAAAGGAAGCTTGCAAGGGACATTGAAATCAATAAGAAATTTTGTAGTTACGTAAAGGGGAAGTGAGTGGTCAGGGACGATGTTGGCCCACATTGTCAGAGATGTGGAGAAATGGCTGATGTTTATGAAGTCTGCTTTCGGAAGCTAAAATTGAACAGGGCCTGTGAGGAATAGACAAGCAAGAAAGAACTCAAGCAGAGAATTAGGAGCACAAGAGGAAGCAAAGAAATTATTTGGCAAGTAGGATTGAAGAGAATCAAAGTTTTCTATACATTTAAAAACAAGAGGTTAACTAGGGAGAAGGTAGGACCACTTGAGGAAAAAGTAACTTGTGGTTGGAAGCAGAGGATGTGGGTGAGATCCTAAATATGTTTTACATCGGTATTCACCTAGGAGAGGGTTAGGAAGGATAGAGAGATCTGTGTGAAGCATGCTAATATGCTATAGCATTTTGAGATCGAGATAAGTGGTATTGGAACTCTTGAGCATTAAGGTGGACAAGTCCCCAGAGCCTAATTGTATCGATCCCAGGTTATTGAGACAGGCAAGAGAGGACATTGCTGGGGCCTTGACCAAGATCTTTGTATCCTCGTTAGCCACTGGAGAGGTCCCAGAGGGCTGGCGAGTAGCTAATGTTATTGCTCAGTTCATGAAGGGAAATAGGTATAATCCAGGAAACTATAGACTGGTAAGTCTTGCGTTGGTGGTTGGGAAGCTATTGGATAGGATTTACAAGCATTTGGAAAAGCATGGCTGAATTAGGGACTGTCAGCATGCCTTTGTGCGGAGCAGGTCATGTCTTACTAACTTGATTGAATTTTTCGAGGAGATGACAATGATGATTGATGAGGGTAGAGCAGTGGGTGTTCTTTATGTGGACTTTAGTGAGGTTTTCAAATGGTCCCTTACGGTAGGCTCATCTAGAAGATTAAGCTGCATGGAATGCACACTGACTTGGTAGTGTGGATTCAGAATTGGCTTGTCCATAGAAGGCAGAGGATGGTGGTGGAAGGATGTTTTTCAGGCTGGAGGTCTGACTATTGGTCTGCCTCCAGGATCTGTTTTTGGGCTCGGATCTGTACTAGGAAAATGTTGATGCGTGAATTAGTAAGTTTGCAGGCAATACAAAGATCGATAGAGCTTTGAATAGTATAGAAGGCTGTCAAAAGATACAGTGGGATATAGACCAGTTGCAGATATGGTTGGAGAAACGGAAGATGGACTTTAACCCAAGTATCTTGGGGTACGAGTTCATAGCTATCTGAAAGTGGCCGTGCAAGTAGATAGGGTCATAAAGAAGTCACATATTACTCTTGCCTTTATTGGTTGGGGAATTAAGTGCAAGAGTCAGGATGTCATGTTGCAGCTTTCTAAGACTTTGGTTAGGCCACACACAGAGTATTGTGTTCACTTCTAGTTACCACTTTACAGGAAGGATGTGGAGGCTTTGGAGAGAGTGTAGAAAAGGTTTACCAGAATGCTGCCTGGACTAGAGGGTATGAGCTATAAGGAGGGACTAGAAAAACCCAGGTTGTTTTCTCTGGAGCAGCAGAGGCTGTGGCGGAGACTTGATTGTATCTCAATTTTATCGAGTACTTTGGATTTGAGGGTCAGAGTCTTCCTCCCAGATTTGAATTGTCTAAAACTATGGGGCATGCATTTAAGGTGAGAGGGGAAAAGATCAAAGGAGACGTTTCTACACAGAGTGGTAGGAGTCTGGAACATTCTGTCAAGGATGGTGGTGCAACATGTCCAATAAGGGTGTTTATGGGACTTTTATATAAGCATATGAATATGCAAAGAATGGAGGGATATGGACTAAGGGCTGGCAGTAGGGATTAGTTTTAATTTAGCATCATGTTCGGCACACCATGGTGGGCTGAAGGACCTGTTCCGGTGTTGTATTATTCGATGTTCTATGTTGGATAATTATTTTGCCTCAGTAGAAAAGGAAGAAAGCTTGCCAGAAGTTGAGGATGTTGATAGGGGATGGGGGCAGGGACTGAATAAAATTAACATAAATAAGACATTGGCAATGAGGAAATTAATAAAACTAAAGAGTGACAAATCCCCAGGATTTGAAGTAAGGAAGCACATTGTAGACACCATAACTGTACTCTTTTCAGAAATTCCTAGGTATAGGAGTTGTCCCTCTGGATTTGAAGGTTGCGTGTGTCACTCTGCTCATTAAAAAGGGTGGAAGAGGAAAACCAGGGAATAACAGACCAATTAGTTTAACATCTGTGGTGGCAAAATTGTTGGAGTGTACAGTGAAGGATGGGGTAACTAAGCACCTTGCAATTTTCAATGAATTAGAGAAATCTAGAATGGATTCATGACAAGAGTTTAACTGACAAACCTCATTGAATTGTTTTGAAGAGGTGACTGAGTGCTGGACAGGGGAATGTTTGGATATTGTTTATATGAACTTCCAGAAGGCATTTGATAAAGTACCATGTAAGAAACTCTTAATTGTGAATTGAGGGAAAATTGAAGGCATTGCTGGGAAATTGAGCAGCAGGTGATAGAAAGTAGGAATAGTAGATGGGCACCCATTGTGACCATTGCTGTCCCCCACGAACCTGTCTTAGGGCCTCAATTATTCACGTTATTTATGAACGATGCCATAGAAAATCATATATCCTGGGTTTGCTGACAACATAAAGTTAGTTGGCATTGTAGACAGTATAAATAGTATAAAATTATAAAGGGACATTTGATAGATTAGGTGAATGGGTGAAACTGTGGTAGTTGGAGTTCCACGTAAGCAAAGGTTATCCATTTTGGACTGAAAAGGATAAATCAAGGTCCGAGAGATGTTCAGCATGAAAACAAACCTTTTTGGCCAAGTTGTCCATGTTGCCCAGATATCCTGAATTAATCTATTTCTCTAAACCCTTCCTATTCGTAAACCCATCCAGATGCTTTTTAAATGTTGGAATTGTACCAGTCTCCACCACTTCCTCTGGCAGCTTATTCCATACACTCCCCACTGTGTGCACGAAAAAGTTGCCCCTTAGGTCTCTTTTTAAATCTTGCCCCACTCACCTGAAACCAATGCCCTCTAGTTTTGCCCCACCCCAGGGAAAAGACCTTGACTGTTTACCCTATCCATGTCCCTCTTGATTGTATTAAGTTGAATACAGTGTATGTCCAAAAGGTTCAGATGCATAGATATTTAAAAATGCTATGAACGGGTACAGAAAATGGTCTAAAAAGCTAATGGAGGTCTGGAGTATACGGATGTAGAAGTTATGCTGAAGTACGGTGAGCAGATTCAGGCACCACATCTTAGGAAGGATGCATTGACCTTGGAAGGAATAAGTTGTAGGTTTATGAGCGTAATATTAGACTTCAGGAGTTGTTTGAGAAGAGTTTATCGAAATTAGGCCTGTTGACACTAGCACTTAGAAGGTTAAAAAGTGATCTGATTGAAGTCTTCATGATATCTACATGAAAAGACAGTATATACCAGTAAACTTTTTCCAATGCTTGGAAATCCCAGAACCAGGGGATCATACTGAGAATTCAGGCCAGACCGTTCAGGAGAGATATTGAGAAGCACCTTCACACAAAAAAAAGTATGGTAAATGTTTGGAATTCTCTTCCACAAGTGGCACTGGATGCTCGATCAGTTAATTTTTTTGAATCTGGGATGGATAAGATTTTGTTAAGCACAGGTATTGAGGGATATGAACCAAAGGCAGCTATATAGAGTTTGGCTGCAGATCAGCCATGATCTCACTGCATGGCAGAACAAACTCAAGGGGCTGAATATTCTACTCCTGTTCCTGTGTTTTAGCTATCTCCTTTCTTGAAAACAGTAACCTATAATGGATAAATTCTGTGGATGTTGTCAGTACTTGTTTACATTACCATGGAAAGATAAAAGAACTCGTTTCTTTCTGGAATTGATACTTAAATAAAATCATAGCAATGTCACATTGAAACTTTCTCCATCTGAAATTACAGAAAATTAGTGGGTCAATTTAGGATAATTTGAATTAATACTTGATATTAAATGCCTGTAAATGTGCATTTCCCTTTTAGTTTTTAACAGAGCAGCAACTAGCATGCTGAACATCCTGCAGCTGTACTTTTTTTCAGTTATTAATTGGAATTTCAAAAGCACCATTGTTCATACAAGCTCAGCCTTCATGGTGCCAGGATCTTGTTAATATTCCACCTTTCTAGTAGATAGCAGTTTCGAACTTTAATGTTTGCTTCTTACAATGAATGCAGTTTTATTTTTGTATTTTTAAATTTAATGGCCTGAGTTTTATACATGATGAATAAATAGCACCAGATATTCATTATATTTATAATTGCCCATGGACTTTCTATTGAATTTTAGAGAATTGCATTGCATGGTGCCCTCTATCGGGGTCCTGAGATCTGTGTGAAAAGAGGAAGCAATTGTGTATCACCATAAGTAGTCTGAATGAAGAATTATTAATGAGCAGTGCAGGGTCTGTACCAAGCAATGTCAGTTAGAATGTTTTCAATGCAGAATTAGGGGTTGAAATTGAAATAGTGTGAAAGAGCAAGTGACAATTATTTAATTGTTTCCTCCAAAAAGAATTAAAATCTACCAGTGCACGTTAATGTCAATGATGGTATGGTTATTTTTCAGTAATTAAGACTTCAAATGGAGTTAAGAATGTACTTAGAAGTGAATTGAATTTTTCTGGTATGGTTACTGGGCTGGTTTCCCAATTTTATGCCCTTGGATAGCTTCCAAAAGCAAGCCGAGTGGCATCTTATTGTTGTAGCAAAGCTTGTGGAGGATCAGCAAATGAACAAACCCCAGTTTGATTCAGGTGATTTTAGGAATATGTAGCGCATTACTGCAGCAAGTTTTAGACTGTTAGCGAGATGGTTTCTGGGCAATCCACTCTCTTGGGAATGCTTTGTTATGCAGATTTATCTTTGGCGTTTTGTTCTCTTAGGAGAAAGTGAGGACTGCAGATGCTGGAGATCAGAGCTGAAAATGTGTTGCTGGAAAAGCGCAGCAGGTCAGGCAGCATCCAAGGAGCAGGAGAATCGATGTTTTGGGCATGAGCCATTCTTCGGGAATGAGGAGAGTGTGCCAAGCAGGCTAAGATAAAAGGTAGGGAGGAGGGACTTGGGGGACGGGTGTTGGAAATGCGATAGGTGGAAGGAGGTTAAGGTGAGGGTGATAGGCCGGAGTGGGGGTGGGGGCGGAGAGGTAAGGAAGAAGATTGCAGGTTAGGAAGGTGGTGCTGAGTTCGAGGGTTGGGACTGAGACAAGGTGAGGGGAGGGGAAATGAGGAAACTGGAGAAATCTGCATCATCCCTTGTGGTTGGAGGGTTCCTAGGCGGAAGATGAGGCACTCTTCCTCCAGCTGTCGTGTTAGTATAGTCTGGTGATGGAGGAGTCCAAGGGCTTGCATGTCCTTGGTGGAGTGGGAGGGTGAGTTGAAGTGTTGAGCCATGGGGTGATTGGGTTGGTTGATCGCCACGGGGTGGTTGGGTTGGTACCCAACCACCCCGTGGCTCAACGTTTTAACTCCCCCTCCCACTCATCTTCCGCCTAGGAATCCTCCAATCACAAGGGATGAACTCCGATTTCTCCAGTTTCCTTATTTCCTCTCCCCCCCACCTTGTCTCAGTCCCAACCCTCGAACTCAGCACTACCTTCCTAACCTGCAATCTTCTTCCTGACCTCTCCGCCCCCACCCCCACTCCGGCCTATCACCCTCACCTTAACCTCCTTCCACCTATCACATTTCCAACGCCCGTCCCCCAAGTCCCTCCTCCCTACCTTTTATCTTAGCCTGCTTGGCACACACTCCTCATTCCTGAAGAATGGCTCATGCCCAAAACGTCGATTCTTCTGCTCCTTGGATGCTGCCTGACCTGCTGCGCTTTTCCAACAACACATTTTCAGCGTTTTCTTCTCTTAACTGGTATCCTGTACTAAGTTTGCTGAAATCGAATAGTGCATTGTAGTTCAAACTCTGTTAGTTGAAACACAACTGACCTTGCTTTGATGCCTAATAAAGGTCTGGAAAATTGTTTTTATCCTTTCATATGGTTTGGGCATTGAAGCATTTGTTGCTCATCTGTAATTGCCCTCTGAAGTGGTAGTACGCTGTTTTTGTGAACCGCAGCAGCCAACTTGGTTTGACTTTTTTCTGTAGTGGTTTCATAGACCATTTCAGAGGGCAGTTGAGTCAACTATATTGTTGTGGGTCACTAAGGATAGAGAATATTCTTCCTTTTTAAAGTGGGTTTTTACAGAAGTCAATAGGTTCTTGGTTACCATTTACTGGAACTACCTTTCAGAGCCAGATTTATGAACAAAATTCTTTAGCTAATTGAATTGAAGTTCCGCTATCTGCTGTGGTGGGATTTGAAGCAGTGTCCTCGGAGCATAGACATGAGTCTCTGGGTTATTAGACCTATGATATTACCATAATGTTGTTATTTCCTCAAAACGGGCATAGATTTTCTCTCAAACTTGACTTCAAGCTCACGAACCTCCTGTGGATGTGAAGATCACATTTCTGCATTATATCCTGCTTCTATTTACCCTGCTGCTTTTAGTCCTGTGAACTCTGGAAAAGAGATGGTAAAATCTGGATCTTCTCTTGGACCTGACTTCAAACTTGCAGATCATTTCTGTCACTAAAATGTTTTCATTTTGAACCCTGTTGGTTACACCATAAGACCAAAACTCTATCTCTAGATAATCAAAGAGCAGCATTTTGAAGTAATTTTAAAAATCAATTTGTAGTACTTCCTCCACTACTCCTGTGACTGAGACCTTGTGTCCTGCTGAGCCGAAGAATTGACTGATTTTTAAATTTTATGTCTTTGATCTGTTCCTGCTCAGAAAATTACTTAGCTGTCCTGAAGTGGAAATCTGTTTCTGAATTTTACAGTTTTCTTGAACTTTGTCATCATCATCCTAATACTGTAGCTGACTTCACCCTACCTCCCACATTCTAATTCCCGCCAAGCTAGATCAGTTCATTTACCAATATTCTACCCTCCATTGCTGGACTTTATTCACTGTCTGTCTCTAAATTCAGACGAAGTTCATCTATGCTTCATGCTGACTGCACGTATCCTAAGTCATCCTTCCTCCACCAAAGTAGCTCTGGCTTAGATTTTAATTTGGGACTCCTTCCTATTATTTCCTATCTGGTTTTTATATATCCTAAGGTTAATGAAACTGGGACTAGGCAACTTGAACTTGCCCCTAGTACATTCATGTGTTCATTTTGATTGCCACTATAAATTTGAATGTTGCTCTATTTTAATTTTGTTTTTTAATTTTCATTTTTCCTCTCCTAAATTCTCCTCTTCTATTGTCGTTATTCCTTTCTTTATCCCCTGATGACTCAATTCTCTATCATCACAGTTCAGTCCTCCTCACTTTTCCGACCCTAACTCCAACTTGACATCTTCCTCAATAAACCTGTGGCATTCTTCAGTGCCTCATTTGTTATTCTCTGCAAAACATGTTAAGGCAATCTGCTTACTCATTACAGACATCAGCCTGAATTGTTCCCTGCCATTCTCTTTGACACTTTTTGTCAATATATGGGGCAAGCGAAGGCCTAATGGTATTATCGCCGGACTATTATTCCGGAGAGCCAGGTTATGTTCTGGTGACCTGTGGTGCCACAGTGCATGGTTGAATTTGAATTCAAAAATTTAAAAAAACTTCTGGAATTAAGAGTCTAATGATGTTGATTGTCAGGAAAAATCCATCTGGTTTACTGATGTCCTTTAAGAACCTGCTACCCTTACCTGGTCTGGCCTACATGTGACTTCAGCCCGTAGCAATGTAGTTGACACTTAACTGCCCTCTAGGCATTTAGGGATGGGCAATAAATGCTGGTCTAGCCAGTGATGCCCTTATTCTGTGACTGAATAGAGGAAAACAAAACTTGATGGAAACTAATTTTGTGTGAGCTACCCTGTCCATCTCATACTTACTATTGCTGGTCTTTCAGTGGATTCTTCCTCACTATTCTTCTTGGCATCGCCCTTCAGAATATCCCTTTGATTGTGAATTTTCTTTACCTCTTCCCCTTTGTGAAGTCTTGCCAATCG
Source organism: Hemiscyllium ocellatum (assembly GCF_020745735.1). NCBI lineage: Eukaryota > Metazoa > Chordata > Chondrichthyes > Orectolobiformes > Hemiscylliidae > Hemiscyllium > Hemiscyllium ocellatum. The sequence goes on from NC_083410.1 coordinate 70,889,512, forward strand.
GGCTCCTCAAGAATTTCCCTCTTTGAACATAAACATAGAACATGGAATGGTTCAACACATTACAGGCCCTTTGTCCTTCGATGTTGTACCGACCTTTTATCCTACTCTAAGATCAAACTAACTTACATACTCTTCATTTAACTATTATCCATGGGCCTATCCAACAGTCGTTTAAGTATCCCTAATGCATCTAACTCTACTGCCACTGCATTCCATGCACCCACCACCCTCTGTAAAGAACCTACCTCTGACATCTCCCCGAAACCTTCCTCCAGTCACCTTAAAATGATTCCCCCTTCTGATAGTTATTTCTGCACTGGGAAGAAGTCTCTGGCTATCCACTCCATCCATGCTTCGCATCATCTTGTACACCTCTATCAAATCACTTCCCGTTCTTAGTTCCAATGAGAAAAGCCTTTCTCCATAAGACATGCCCTCTAGTCCAGGCAGCATCCTGGTAAATCTCTTCTCCACCCTCTCTAAAGCTTCCACATCATCCTTCCTATAATGAGGCGTCCAGAACTGAACGCAATATTCCAAGTGTGCTCTAACCAGGCTTTATAGAGCCGTAGCATAACCTTAAAGCTCTTAAAGTCAATCCCTCTGCTAATGAAAGCCAACATACCATGCGCCTTCTTAACAACCCTATCAACTTGGGTGGCAAATTTGAAGGATCTATGGCTGTGGACCCTAAGATCCTTCCGTTCCTCTACACTACCAAGAATCTTGCCTTTAACCATGTAATCTCCATTCAAATTCAACCTTTCAGTCATCTTGTTTATGTGGCTCGTTATTTTATTTTATAACATGGGAATTCAATGCAAAATTCCGAACTGACATTCCAATACAGTACTGACATAATATTGCAGTTTTTGGTTTATCAGTTGAGATGCTAAAATGCAATTCCATTTGCCTCTCCAGATGAATAGAAAAGATCCCCTGGTGCTATCTTGAAGAGTAGTAGGTAGACATCCCATGTACATGGCTGACATTAACCCTCAACAGCATGACAAGAAACAGATTGTTTGGAGAAATGCAGTTGTACCCTGAGTGTACTACTTGGCTTGCTGTAGCCATGTGACCTTGCTTTAAGTGCCTTTGTGTGCATTCTGTGGAAGCCATAAAATGCATACATTTGCTCTGACACCACATTTCAAATGATGTGAATTTTCAAGGCTGTAAGAGAACCAATTAGAATAGAAATTACTGAAGGGAACAGCAGGAAAGAAATCTTTTTAAAAAGCCACAGCTTGGTATGTCAAAATGGCTGTTATATTCATGAAAGAGATAGAATTGGAATATTTTGTACTTAGTGGTAAAGTTATGAAATAGCAATAGAATAAAGTAAACTCCACACATGAGTTGGAACTCTGCTAGTTCACCAGAAACTGAGCTGAAGAAGGAAAAACATGCAATCGTACGTAGATCATGTGCTGATAGTAACAGGACTTTGCTTGCATCCTGACAAGGTCAAAGCTGTAAGAATAATGCAGTGACCAGTAGATGAGAGCAGTGCAACAATTTGTTTGAATCGTGAAGTATTTTGCAGATTTCTTACTTTATTTGTCATCGGAGTGTGAACCTTTTTATGCAGATTCACTGGGGCTCAAACCAAGAAGCAGCTTTGATTTGAATCAGCCTTGCCAGTGCTAAGGTACTGGAACGTGAATGATGAAATTTCCTTGAAGTGTTATGCTACTCCGAGGTTTTGGAGCAACTCTTTTGCAGCCAAAACAGCTTGTTGCATTTGCACCCAGGTTGCTAATACAGCAGTGTTTTAATTAACTTTTCATTAATGCTTCAGTTGTTACGATATTCTAGATATTGTGATGAGCACCAACCATCTACAATTCATGAATGAATTATTCAGGTGTTGTATAAAGGATTGTGAAATTCACCAGTGGAAATAATTTCCTCCTCTACCACAAACAAATGGAAAGGCTGAAACAGCAGTGAAAATCAAAGATTTTATAAAGAAATCAAATTCAGCACAAACTATCTTTTGAGTTGAGAAATATATATACTGAAATACTGTCGTGCTATCTAAGGACCGATGTCACATCTCATCCAAGCTGCACTGCCAATAACGAAAAAAACTATTGAAGCCAGAAGTAGTAATGGGCCTGAGGGACAAACTCAAATTGAAATGACAGACAGCCAGATTTCATTTCAGTAGGTCATTGCCAGACTGAGTATTGGAAAGTCAGTCAGAATGCAAACATTGTGTTCTGAACAAAGGTCAGGCCACCTGTGCAAAGGAGTTCTCACCTCAATGGAAACCTGAGTTATTCTAAGATTATGTGTGCAATGCTTGTACAGAGACTGAGAGATGAGACAATTCAATTGTGAATGAGCGATAATTTTCTTTGTGACTGTGGTGGTTCACAAAACTTGTAAATAGTGCATGGAGAATGCAATTGCACCTTCAGTTTACTGGCTGTCATGCTGTAGCCATGTGACCATTGCCATTGTAAATACCTCAACAGATTATCCGGCCATTATTACATAGCAGTCTGTGGAAGTTTTGAATCAAATATAGCGCCACATCCCTTGTATTACAAAGTTGACTAGACTTCAGAAATCTTTCAGTTGCTGCAAGATGCTGTGTAATATCTAATGATTGCAGAATAAATCCCAAGTCTATTTTATATTTCAAAGACAAGTGTCATGGTGCAATATTATTATGATATACTTCTTTCTCAAATGGTGAGACAGTTGGGAGTGAATTTCCTAATTTCCAGAATACCTATTTTTTCAGTATGCCTCTTGTGAAGAATTTCTCCTCTTCTCTCTAGGATTTACATTTTACATTTTTGGCTTATTCATCTTAATTGCTTTCTATTTCCGTCCTAGAGTTTGCATGAACATCAGAACCACTGTGCTCCATTTTAATTACATTCTTTTTTACCAACCCCTCTAACTTCCTTCTGTTCCATTTGGTTTTGCTTTCAATGTATTGGATTCATTTTCAAGCCTATAATTTACACCTATTTACATCTCTAGATCTCCCTTACCACAATTAGCGCTTCCTTTGTCTTTTGTTCTCTGCATCTGCTCCTCCAACCACCATCACCAGCACCACCATCCAGCACATTACTATATTAGTAGTGTAAAGAAAGGCATAATTTTCCAGCACACTTCCATTATGATTATCCAGTTGTTATACTCACTGTTAGTACCAGCAACGTAAGGTGGAAGGGAGATGTAGTGCTGCAGTCAGAATTTAGGCAATAATATAGAAAAATAGAAAGCAGGACTTCAAAATGGCCATAGAACATTACAGGGCAGTACAGGTCCTTCGGCCCTCAATGTTGCGTTGACATGTGGAAACAGTCTGAAACCCATCTATTCTACACTATTCCATTTTCATCCATATATTTATCCAATGACCGTTTTAAATGCCCTTAAAGTTGATGAGTCTACGACTGTGTGCAAAAGTGAGGACTGCAGATGCTGGAAATCAGAGTCTAGATTAGAGTGGTGCTGGTAAAGCACAGCAGGTCAGGCAGCATCCGAGGAGCAGGAAAATCGACATTTGTAGCAAAAGCCCTTCCTGATGAAGGGTTGCCTGATCTGCTGTGCTTTTCCAGCACCACTCTAATCTACAGTCTACTACTGTTGCAGGCTGCGTATTTCACGCCGCTAATATTGAGTAAAGAAACTACCTCTGACATCCATCCTATATCTATCACCCCTCAGCTTAAAGCTATGTCCCCTCGTACTAGCCATCACCATTCGAGGAAAAAGGCTCTCACTGTCCACCCTATCTAACCCTTGGATTATCTTGTATGTCTCAATTAATTCACCTCTCAACCTTCTCTCTAGTGAAAACAGCCTCAAGTTCCTCAGCCTTTCCTCGTAATACTTTCCCTCCACAACAGGCAACATACTAGTAAATCTCCTCTGAACCTTCCCAAACCTTCCACATCCTTCCTATAATGCGGTGACCAGAACTATATGCAGTACTCCAAGTGTGGCCGTACCAGACTTTTGTACATCTGCAGCATGACCTGATGGCTCCAAAACTCAATCTCTCTACCAATAAAAGCTAACACACCGGATGTCATCTTAACAAACCTATCAACCTGGGTGACAACTTTCAGGGATCTGTGTATATGGACACAGATCTTTGATTATTTAACGTATCAAGAATCCTGTCATTAGCCCCCAGTACTCTGCATTCCTGTTGCTTCTTCCAAAGTGAATCACCTCACACTTTTCCACATTAACCTCCATTTGCCACCTCTCAGCCCAGGTCTGCAACTTATCTATAACCTGTTCTTCTGTAACCTGCAAAATCCTTCAGCACTATCCACAACTCTACCAACCCTACTGTTATCCACAAGTTTACTAATCCTTCTACGCACTTGTCTAGGTCATTTATAAAAATGACAAATAGCACTGGCCCTAAAACAGATCCTTGCAGTATACCACTAGTAACTGAACTCCAGGAAGAACATTTCTCATCAACTACCACCCTTGGTCGTATTTTCAGCTAGCCAATCTCTGATCCAAACTGCTAAATGACCCTCAGTCCCATGCCTCTGTATTTTGTGCAATAGCCTATTGTGGGGAGGCTTTTTTGCACAAAATATGTTACAGAAATCCACATCCACCACGTTATCCTCACCCACCTGTTTGGTCATCATCTCAAAGAAGTCAATAAGGTTTTTGAGGCATAACTTACCCTTCACAAAACCATTTTGACTATCCCTAATCAATTTATTCCTCTCTAGGTGATGATGAATGCTATCTCTTATACCCTTTTCCAATATTTTACTCCTAACCGAAGTAAGGCTCACTGGTCTATAATTACCAGGGTTGTCTTTACTTCCCTTATTGAACAAAGGGGCAACATTGCAATCCCCCAGTCTTCTGGCACTATTCCTGTAGATAATGACAACATAAAGATCAAAGCCAAAGGCTCTGCAATCTCCTCCCTGGCTTTCCATAGAATCCTAGGATAAATCCCATCTGGCCCAGAGGACTTACCTATTTTCACACTTTCCAGAATTGCTGACACCACCTCCTTGTGAACCTCAATCCCATCCAGTCTAGTAGCCTGTATCTCAGTATTTTCCTCAACAACGTTGTCTTTTTCCGGTGTGAACACTGACCAAAAATATTCATTTAGCGCTTCCCTATCTCCTCAGACTCTAGGCGCAACTTCCCACTACTATTCTTGATTGGCCCCAATCTTTCTTTAATCATTCCCTTATTCCTGATATACCTATAGAAAACTTCAGGTTTTTTTTCTTGATCTGCCAATGACTTCTCATGTCTCCTCCAGACTCCCCTCTCTCTGTAGGTCTTTTCTGACTAACGTGTAACTCTCAAGCACCCTAACTGAGCCTTCGCATCTCATCCTAACACAAGCTGCTGCCTTCGTCTTGACAAAATTCAACTTCTTTCGTAAATCACAGCTCCCTCGCTGAGCTACTTCCTCCCTGCCTGACTGGCCATAGCTACTGCGTGTACCTGATCTGATAACTGTTCCTTGAATAAGCTCCACATTTCAATTGTGCCCATTCCCTATGCTTTCCTTCCCGATTTTAATCATCCTTAAGTGTTGCCCGATTGTATCATAATTGCCTTTTCCCCCAGCAATAACTCTTGCCCTGCATTATACACCTATCCCTTTCCATTGCTGAAGTAAACATAACCAAATTGTGGTCACTGTTACCAATGTGCTTTCCTACCTCCAAATCTAAAATCTGGCCAGGTTTGTTACCCAGTACCAAATCCAATGTGGCCTCGCCCCTTCTTGGTTCGTCTACACACTTGTCAGGAAGCCCTCCTACACACATTAGACAAAAACTGACACATCTAAAGTCATCAAACTTGAGTATTTCCAGTCAATATTTGGAAAGTTAAAGTCCCCCATAACCACTACCCTGTTCCTCTTGCTCGTATCCAGAATCATTGTTATCCTTTCCTCTACATCTCTGGAACTATTCGGAGACCTACAGAAAACTCTCAACAAAGTGGCCCCTCCTTTCCAATTTCTAATCTCTGCCCATACTACCTCAGTAGATGAGTCCTCAAACATCCTTTCTGTCACCGTGATACTGTCATTGACTAACAGTGCTACACACACCTTCCTCTCTTTTACCATTTTCTCTCTTCTTACTGAAACATCTAAATCCCGGAACCTGCAACAACCATTCCTGTCCCTGCTCTATCCATGTCTCCAAAATGGCCACAACATCAACCCATGCCTCAAGTTCAGCCATCTTATTCTGGATACTCTTGGCATTGAAGTAGACACACTTCAAACCACCTTCTGCTTGCTGGTAACATTTGCGACCTTGAAACCTCATTTCTGACCTCACTTCGCTCAACCTCCAGGACACTGGAACTAATAATTTGGGTTCCTTTCCCCTGCTGAATTAGTTTTAACCCTCCCGAAGAGCATTAGCAAATTCTCGCAACCACCGGATGGTGCTCCTCTGGTTCAAGTGTAGATCATTCTCTCCTCTCCTTTCTCGCTCTCTCTCTCTCGCTCTCGCTCTCTCTTTGCCTCGTTGGCACAGGCAACAAACCAGATAACTGTTTGTTCTAGATTTAAGCGTCCACCCTACCTTCCTGGATTTCTGCCTTAAATTTTTATCCGTTGTTGTTAGGTTGTGAGTACCTAACAACTATGTTGTTAGTACTTATGTAGACCACGACTAGGGGCTGTTCCCCTCCCTAGGATCCCGAAAATACGATCTGAGAGATGACAGCAAAATTGGAGGTGTAGTGGACAGTGAAGATGGTTACCTCAGATTACAACAGGATCATAACCAGATGGGCCAAAGGGCTGAGAAGTGGCAGATGGAGTTTAATTCAGATAAATGTGAGGTGCTGCATTTTGGGAAAGCAAATCTTAGCAGGACTTGTACGCTTAATGGTAAAGTCCTAGGGAGTGTTGCTGAACAAACAGACCTTGGAGTGCAGATTCATAGCTCCTTGAAAGTGGAGTCGCAGGTGAATAGGATAATGAAGAAGGGATTTTGGTATGCTTTCCTTTATTGGTCAGAGTATTGAGTACAGGAGTTGGGAGGTCATGTTGCGACTGTACAGGACATTGGTTAGGCCACTGTTGGAATATCGTGTGCAATTCCTATCAGAAGGATGTTGTGAAACTTGAAAGGGTTCAGAAAAGATTTACAAGGCTGTTGCCAAAGTTGGAAGATTTGAGCTGTAGGGAGAGGCTGAACAGGCTGGGGCTGTTTTCCTTGGAGCGTCGGAAGCTGAGGAGTGGCCTTATAGAGGTTTACAAAATTGAGGGGCATGCATAAGGTAAATAGGCAAAGTCTTTTCCCTGGGGTTGGGGAGTCAAGAACTAGAGGGCATAGGTTTAGGGTGAGAGGGGAAAGATATAAAAGAGACCTAAGGGGCAACGTTTTCACGCAGAGGATGGTAATTGTATGGAATGAGCTGCCTGAGGATGTGGTGGAGGCTGGTACAATTGCAACATTTAAGAGGCATTTGGATGGGTATATGAATAGGAAGGGTTTGGAGGGATATGGGCCGGGTGCTAGCAGGTGGGACTAGATTAGGTTGGGATATCTGGTCAGCATGGATGGGTTGGACCGAAGGGTCTGTTTCCATGCTGTACGTATCTAAGACTAGCCCTGCACCTGGGAGGCAACGCACCAACCGTGAGTGTCTCTCGTTCAATAGAACCTCCTATCTGAGCCCCGAACTGAGGGGAGGGGGGAGTTCCCCAATGACTAATGCTCTGCTCCTCTTCCCCCTCTTCCCTTCTGAGCAACAGGGGTAGACTCTGTACCAGAGACCTATACCCCATGGCTTGCCCCTAGTAAGACCTTATTCCCCCCCCCCCACAACAGTATTCAAAATAGTATAACACTTACTGCGTGAAACAGCCACAGGGGTTCCCTGCACTCCTACTGGTTCCTATCTCATCCCCTGACTGTAACCCATCTGCCTTTTTCTTGCACTGAGGTGTGACTACCTCAATAACTCCCTCTGCCTCCCAAATGATCCAAAGTTCATCAGCTCCAGCTCCAGTTCCCTAACATAGTTTTCAAGGAGCTGGAGCTGATGTGCACTTCCTGCAGAGGAAGTCAGCAGGGACAGTAATGGTGACATTTACCTCCCACATTCTGCAGGAGGAACATTTAACTGCCCTAACCTCCACTCCCACTATTCTAAATTCTCAAAGAGACTGTAGAAAAATAAAAAATAAAAATAAAACTCCTTACTTTATCAATCTGGTCCACCAGACCTTTGGTTAGTGGAGGAGGTTGGGCCTGAGATACTACCTAACTAGTGTTTCGGGTAATGCAACTGTCCAAGTATATTACTTCATTTACTCAGCAGTTCTGTGTCCACTCCTGCTCAGCGTCTGCTCTGTTTATTCGCAAGATAAGTTTTTAAATCAGTGATTCACCTTCCTGTTAGCCTGCTGGTTGACATTCCCACTCTTTCTGCTGCTGAAACAATAATTACTGGATTACTCCCAGTGCTACACTGGAGTACAGGTATGAAAGAATAAGACAGAGGCATTTGATAAGTCCCATATAAGAAATGACAGTTAACTAAGATAGTAGTTCATGAAATTGAAAACAAATTAATGATACGGCTGGCCAGTTGGTAGTGTGGTTGGGGACAGAAAATGGGGATTATGGTTTGGTACTCAAATTGGTAGGATGTAACAAAAGGCCTACGAGGATCTGTATTAGGGCCTCAATTATTCACCTTATTTATTAATGGCTTGGATAATGGCATAGAAAGTCATGTATCCAACTTTGCTGATCTTGCAAAATTAAGAGGCATTGTCTACAATGTAGTCGTTAGCCTATCAATATCACTTGTAGTAAAAAGTGAAGTCTGCAGATGCTGGAGATCAGAGCTGAAAATGTGTTGCTGGTTAAAGCACAGCAGGTCAGGCAGCATCCAAGGAACAGGAAATTCGACCTTTCGGGCCAGAGCCCTTCATCAGGAATGAGGAGAGTGTGTCAGGCAGGCTAAGATAAAAGGTAGGGAGGAGGGACTTGGGGGAGGGGCGATGGAGATGTGATAGGTGAAAGGAGGTCAAGGTGAGGATGATAGGCTGGAGTGGGGTGGGGGCGGAGAGGTCAGGAAGAAGATTGCAGGTTAGGAGGGCAGTGCTGAATTTGAGGGAATCGACTGAGACAAGGTGGGGGGAGGGGAAATGAGGAAACTGGAGAAATCCGAGTTCATCCCTTGTGGTTGGAGGGTTCCCAGGCGGAAGATGAGGCGCTCTTCCTCCAGCCGTCGTGTTGTTATGTTCTGCCGGTGGAGGAGTCCAAGGACCTGCATGTCCTCCGTGGAGTGGGAGGGCGAGTTAAAGTGTTGAGCCATGGGGTGGTTGGGTTGGTCGGTCCGGGCATCCCAGAGGTGTTCCCTGAAGCGTTCCGCAAGTAGGCGGCCCGTCTCCCCAATATAGAGTAGGCCACATCGGGTGCAGCGGATGCAATAGATGATGTATGTGGAGGTGCAGGTGAATTTGTTGCGGATATGGAAGGATCCCTTGGGGCCTTGGAGAGAAGTAAGGGAGGAGGTGTGGGCGCAAGTTTTGCATTTCCTGCGGTTGCAGGGGAAGGTGCCGGGAGTGGAGGTTGGGTTCGTGGGGGGTGTGGACCTGACGAGGGAGTCACGAAGGGAGTGGTCTTTGTGGAACGCTGATACCGGAGGGGAGGGAAATGTATCCCTGGTGGAGGAGGTGGAGGGCGTGGGTGGTGTCCCGAACGTAAGTGGGGAGTTCTTGTTCTAAAGGGGACAGAACCGTGTCGAGGTATGCGGAGATGAGTTCGGTGGGGCAGGAGCAGGCTGAGACAATAGGTCGGCCGGGGCAGTCAGGTTTGTGGATTTTGGGCAGGAGGTAGAAACGGGCGGTGCAGGGTTGTGGGTCTATGAGGTTGGAGGCGGTGGATGGGAGATCCCCTGAGGTGATGGATGGTCTGGGAGATGATGGTTTGCTGGTGTGAGGTGGGGTCATGGTCAAGGGGGCAATAAGAGGAGGCGTCCGCGAGCTGGCGTTTGGCCTCAGCGGTATAAAGGTCGGTGCACCAAACTGCTACCGCGCCTCCCTTGTCTGCCGGTTTGATGGTGAGGTTGGGGTTGGAGCGGAGGGCTGCACTTTCTGAGGGTGAAAGGTTGGAGTGGGTGAGAGGGGTGGACAGGTTTAGTCGGTTAATGTCGCGACGGCAGTTGGCTATAAATAGATCGAGGGCGGGTAAGAGGCCAGCACGGGATGTCCAGGTGGATGGGGTGTGTTGGAGGCGGGAGAAGGGGTCATCAAAGGGTGGGCGGGAGTCTTGGTTGTAAAAGTAGGCACGGAGGCGAAGGCGGCGGAAGAATTGTTCAATATCTCGCCGCATGTTGAACTCATTAATCCGAGGGCGTAGGGGAATGAAGGTGAGGCCTCTGCTGAGGACTGATCTTTCATCCTCCGAGAGGGGGAGGTCTGGAGGGATGGTGAAGATCCGGCAAGGTTGGGAGCTAGGACCTGGTGTGGGACTGGAGCTGGGGGTGGAGGCGAGGACAGAGATCGACGTAGGGGTGGGGTTAGACGTGACGAAGCTTGGTGTGGGGGCGGGATTAAGCATGGGGGTGGGGTCATGCGTGGTGACGGAAGTAAGCGTGGGGGCGGGGTTACGCGTGGTGGCGAAAGTCGGTGTGGGGGCGACTTTCACTTACTAATATCACTTAGTAATTTTGTACTAGGTGAATGGGCAATACTATGACAGATGGAGTTCCACACAAGCTGGTTTGAGACTATCCATTTTGGATTGAAAAAGGATAGATCAAAGACAGAAATCAATTCAGCTACAGTTAAGGAACAAAAAAGATGTAGCAACATTTCTGTGCCATTTATAAGCTACCAATGGCTGCAAGAATGTAGAGGATCAAATCTGCAAGGGAACTCGGGGTGCAAAATTACAGTAATTATAATGGGGGATTTTAATTAGCCAAATGTAGACCAGAATAATGATAGAAGGACAGGTAGCAGGAAATGTTCCCAAATTGTTTTTTTTAGGAGAACCTTGTACAGCAATAGGTGTCCAGTCCAATGAGAAGAAAGGAGGCTATGCTAGACCTGGTTTTTGAGGATGTGATGGACTAAATGTCAGTTTGGGATGATGCTGGTAGAGAATAACAAACAATCTAGAGTAAGAATAACTAACTGCAGAAGAGTCAACTTTTATGGGGTAAGAGTAGAACCAGGCTGGTTAGACTGGAGCCAAATGTTACAGGAAAATTATATAGCTGGCCAATGGGTTACCTTCAAAGAAGAGATGGTTCAGGCATAGTCCAAAGTGGAAGAGAAAGGAGATAGAAGTTAAGGTTATGAAGAAGAGGTGTGCTTATGACGTGTGTTGAGTTTAAAAAATGCAGTTGAGTCAGATTGAGTACGGATAGTTCAGAAAGGAGGTGAGAAAGCAAATAAGAAAAGCAATACTGGATTGTGAAAAAGAGACTGGCAGCAGGTAATTTGTCTTTTATAAGCATTCAAATAGTACACTGATGATTAAAGGAGGAGTAGAGCCAATTGATTTCTGTGAAAGTCGACAATGATTTCATTGTTGTCATTAGACATTTTAATTCCAGATTTTATTGAATTCCGATTCCACCAGCTGCATATTGTGATTCCAAACTGGGTCCCCAGAATGTTACCTGAGATCTCTGGATCATTAGCATTAACCTAGTGACATTATGACCAGGCAGTTGCCTCACCGTTCAATTTCAAAGTTTAGTGATAATACAAAACTTGGCAGTATTGTAAACTGCAAGGTGTTCAGTGTAGAACTTCAAAAAGCGATTGACAAATTGGTGGAATGGGTGGACAAGTAGCAGATGAATTCAATGCAGAAAATTGAGAGATGGTGTTCTTTGGTATAAAGAACATGGGAAGACTTTTTAAAAATTGGGTATTATTCTAAATGGTGTGCAGGAGCAAGAGAGACCTGGATCTGTACACCCAAGTCTTTAAAGGTGGCAGTACCAGTAGACAGCTGTTAAAATGCATTCCTTATCCTAGGCTTCTATAATAAGGGAATAGAGTACAAGAGCAAGGAAATTATACTCAGTTTATATCGGATGCTACTTAATCCTATACTAAAGAATGATGTAGAAATGTGGATGCTGCACTTCAGAAAGGTGTGAATGCATTGGAGAGTGTAGAAGAGGTTTACAAGAATGATTAGAGATGAATCTCTTAATTTCTGAGGGTAGGTTGAAGAAGTTAGGACTGTTTGATTTGAGGGGAGGAGACGAAGAGACAACCTGATAGAAGTTTTCAAAATGTTGAAGGACCTGGAAAGTGTGGACAGAGAGAAATGATTAGAATGAGAGGGCACAGATTTGAACAAGCTCTGCAAAAGAGGCAAATGCCAATGAGCATAAGCCTTTTCAACCATGAATGTTTAAGGTCTAGAGTGCACTTCCTGCTGCTGCTTGAACTTTTGGTGATACCTGTATTTATTTATTTAAAAAATGCCATTTTACTACGTGCTGTAGCTGGCTATTTGATATATCCATGGCAATTCTGTTCTCCCTCTTGTTTACACAAGTGCATTGCTCCAGATGGTGCTGATTGGTCTGTTTGGGGAAGAAAGAGCAGTTTAGAAACACGAAGGGTAATTGTAATATCTTGTTTATAATTTAACTTAATGAAGCTTGGGGTTTGAGTTCAAGTTTTTTTTCTGTTGGTAATTCAGTATTGTACCATAGTGTGTTTTCCCAGTGACTCATTTTGGAATTTTTACTATGTATTAATGATCTTTATACTTGCTATGAGCAGAGCAACTCTGTCCTGTTTTTCCTTGAGTTTGAGAGATACCTACCACAGTTATTTTATTACTGTGAAATTTAGCCCAATAATTATATTCAGTTGCAGTAATTTGTGCTTTTTATTAATTTCATAGGCAAACAATGCAGATGATCCCTGGTTGAATTGGAATACTACTTCAGCTGGGACCTGGAGCACTAATAATGCAGGTAACAGTGGAAATCCCTGGAGTGCGGTAAACTGGCCAACAAACACAGACAGTTCAAATGCACAGAAAAATAATACTGCAGACAATTGGGACATGACTGGGTATGGTCATCCACAGGCCTACCAGGGCCCAGGTCAGTGGCAGTAAACTTACAGTACAGTTCTCTAATGTTCAGACATGCATCTGTTTTTCAGTGATATTTTTGAGGACTCTGCTGCTTGTTCTGTGTGTCTGTTTGTTATTATTTTACATTTGTGCTTAAGACTACTGATAACTTCAACAGAATGAATGCATATGAGCATTGCCCGTATGTAACAACCTGCAAGATAATTGGATGGAAGTAGTGGAAAATGAATGAAGGTTGTGTATATTGCCTTTTTCATATTTCTATCATAACATTTCCATCAACAGTGAAGCACATTTGCAAGAATAAAACTCGGCTTTTTGAAAACTTATGAATTACTTGCGTAATGAGAATGGAGATGGCTGTTTAATAATAATTAGAGCTTTAAACAAAAGTACTGAATTGGTAACGTCTAGACATGTTTGACTGTTGTATCATATTAAAAACAAGTAGACAAATACTCACTCTGTTGCATTTAATTCACCGCATGAGAAGCCAGTAGAATGTTATCCAGCTTTACTGACATCTAACTTGCATTTGTTTGAACATGTTTTAATTCAGCACATCTGCATGTAATTTAGAAAATTTCTCTGAAAAATAGAGAATTGAACTGTTGTAAAAAATAACTTTCCTGTGAATTGATGCACCTTTGTGCATTGTCTGGTGTTACAATCAAATCAGTACACACTTGTTCTGTCTTTTTGCTTTCTTTACAGGACTAAGACTTTTTTTTTGTTTTTCTATGTCTTTTGATTAGTTCTGAGTATTGAATAACAGTAGATTCACAACTGTTTTTCAAGTCTAGGATATAAAAATATTTGATTTTTAATATTTTATTTAAAATTGTGAATGTCTTTTTGCAAATAGTTTTGGGAAATGATGAACTTGTGACCTCAATGTGTGGTCGTTGGAATATGTAGTAGTTAAATATTAAAGATATTATTCCACTTGGCCATCTCAGTTAAACATACAAAATCCTGAAGGGGCTTAACGGGGTAAACACTGAGATGGTTGACCCTGGATGGAGAACTTCGAGCGTAAAGGCACAGTCTCAAGTTAAAGGGTTGATGGTTTAGGACTATGGTGTGGAGTTTCTTTTATGTGAAGAGTTGAGAACTTTTGGAATTCTCTCCTGGAGGGTTATGGATACTCTAATGTCAAATATATATTCAGAAGTTGGCAATTTCGTTGGTTTCTCATGGAATCAAGGCAAATGGAACTCGAGCAGGCAAGTAGAATTCAGACAAAGGTCACCTGGGATCGGAATGAATGAAGGGGTGTAGTATGTTCCTGCTCTTATTTCTTATGATCTTAGTTTTTTGGAAGGGTGTGTTAAAAATGAGCAATTAAGTAACCCGGCTTTGAATGCATATTTTGAGTGCTAATGAAATGCGCTTTGGGGATGCGGGAGTAGCTTGTAGCACCCATTTCTTGGCATTTGTGGCACGCATGCACAGTTGTACAATGCGGTATCTTAATGGTTTTCACAGGTGTCTAATATCTATCAGCGGCATGTTAAGTAGGCAATTTTTACTATTGATCAAAGTACAGCACTAATTTAACACCAGTGGTGCTGTTTTGGAGCTCCACTGTCCAGCCTATCATTTTACTTAACCTGGCACAGCTGAATGCAACATTAAATGGATTAATGAATGCTGTCCAAGGGGGCTTTTCTGGTGTGATGGTAGTGTGATAACTCTGAACCAAGAGACCTAAAATTCACTTACTCCAGAGGTGAATTGTAATATCTCTAATGACGTTGATTTAGAAAATATAATTAAAAGGAAGTCTACCAACCCTATTTGAAAGGGTCTTGAACTATCTGCAGGCTACTTCTTCTGACTGTTACTTTAATTCCATGCATTTTGAATGGTTTCCATCAGTGTTTAAAGCTTCACCAGGTGGCAGGAAGTTGTGGGACAGCTGATTTAAAAACTTCTGCACAGAGAAGTTGCTCCCAGGCATTGGTTGATTTGTTGACCTTTCTCCTAGCATTAAGCATGACTAGGGACTTAACAGAGGACATGCAATGCAGGACAAACTCCTGTGAGAGGTAAAAGTGAAAAATGCCCTTGGCAGAAGGTTGTATCAGCACTGGCAGTTTAAGGAACAACTCTTCTGCCTGTGCTTCAATGATCACAAATGACTGTGACGATCTTGCTTCACTAGACTGTTCATCTTTGAAATTTGCTGCCTGGAATAGTTGCCACCCCAGTCTCAGAGCAGAACAGCAAATGATGCAGATCAGTACGTGGCATCCTGGCAACAGTTGGAAGTAGCCACTCTGTAGCAATCCTCTATCACCTGCGCTTCAACAATGACAGAAAACTAAAGAGTGGCTACTGGACAATTGGAGGCTCTCAATGACTGTATTGCTCATGGTTCCACACACCCACATGCATGACAGACATGTTAAGAGAAGTTCTGGTACTGTAAGAAATCTCTTGGAACAGAACGTGAAATATGCAAAAAAACAAAATTCTTGGCTCACGGCAAAGCCAAATTCCAATGAGGAAAGATATCAGCCAACATTGGGTAACCTAAAGACATTAAGGATGGCATCAGACTGGGGGGAGAAAACAGTGTGGCAAAGATTAATGGTAAGACAAAGGATTGGGAAGAATAATTTAAACCAACAAAAGGTGACCAGAAAAAGTAATGGACGGAGAAAATAAATTTAGATGGTAAACTTGCAAGTAATATCAAGCTGGGCAGCAATTGCTGGTTTAAATATAAAAATGAGAGAAAAGCCCTTTCTCTCCTAAGAGACCCAAAGGCCCCTTAGAGAATGAGGCTAGGGAAATAAAGATGGGCACCAGGTTATGGCAGAGGAGTTGAATAAATACTTTGCATCAGTCTTTATAAAATAAAACACTAATAACATTCCAAAATTATTAAATATTCAAGGGGCAACAGCAAGGAGAGGAAATACATACATACTATTAAATACAAATAAATACCCTAGAGATAAAGTGCTAGGGAAACTGACGAAGCTAAAGGCTGCTAAGTACACTGGAGTTGATGGACACATCCTAGGATATTAAAGAAAAATATTACAGAGATGGATGATTATTACCAGTTCATCCTCCTAAGAATCCTTGGATTCTGGAAAAGTTCTAGGAGATTGGAAGGAGTCAAAAAAACAGTTAACAATAGGTCAGTTAGTTTAATGTGTTATTGGGAAAATGTTAGTCTATTATGAAAGAATGCAGTAGCAGAACATTTCAAAATGCATAATGTGATCAAGCAGAGGCAATGTAACTTTGTGAAGGGGAAATCATGTCTGACAAGATTACTAGAATTCTTTGAGGAGGTAAAAAGCAGAATAGAGATAAAGGGAAAGCATTAGATATAGTATGTTTGGAATTTCAGAAGGCATTTGATGTACCATGCAGAAGGCTACTTAATAAAGCAAGTGTAGGAGGTAGTATATTAACACAGAGAATTGGCCAACTAATAGAAGAAAGAGCATTGGGGAATAAGGGTGTATTTTCAGGATGAACATTTTTAACTAATAGTGTGCCACAGTGATCAGTCCTGTGGCCACAATTATTTACAATAGATATTAATGACTTGGATGAGGAAAGTGAATGTACTATAGCCAAGTTTGTTGATGACGCAAGTGGTGGGAAGGCAAATGATGAGGATGATAGAGTCTGCAGAGGTATATAGACAGGTTATTTGTATGCACTAAAACTTGATAGTTGGAATATACTGTAAGGAAGTGCGAGGTTGTGCATGTTGGCACTGAAGCTGAATATTATTTAAATGGAGAAAGACTGCAGAAAGCTACAGAACTGAGGGATTTGTGAATCCTCATCCATGGATCACAAGAAGTTAGCATTCAAGTTCATCAGGTAATAGGACAATAGAATGTTGCCCTTTATTTCAAAGGGAACGGTGTAAAGAACTTCGAAGGTTTTGCTAAAATTTTACAAGACACTAATCAGACCACAACTGAAATACTGTAAACAGTTTTGGGGTCCCTTATCTAAGGAAACATATATTGGCATTAGAGGGAGTCCAGAGAATATTCATTAGGCTGATATCAGGTATAGAGGGACTACTTTATGAGGAGAAGTTGAGTAGACTGGGCCTGTACTTGTTAGAATATACAAGAATCAGATTTGACCTTACTGAAACATGAGATGTTTAGAGGACTTGTTAGGGTAGATGTGGAAAGGTTGCTTCACTTTGTGTGCTACCTTGTTCCTTTTGTCCTGGCTGCAGCATTCAGTTGCCAGTTGTTTTACCTTCATGCTATCTTCCAAACCATGCGTTGCTATGACTGTGATTGAGTGACTTATTCATAGGCTATCAGCTATAGCATTATAGTCCAACACAATCTGCAGCTTTATTACCTGGTGTATCTGCCATTGTACTAATATTCCCAATGATCTTACTATCTCTAGGACCAAAAGGTATAATTTCAGAATTGAGGTTGCACCTTTCAGACAGATGAGCATGAATTTGTGAAATTCCTTGCTGTATAAGCTTGTCATTTAAATATATTGAAGGCTAAGATTGAACGATTTTTGACTAGGAAGGGAATCAAGACGTACAGAAAACAGGGAGGAACATGGAGTTGAGGATTATTAGATTAGCTAAGGTTTTGCTGAATGGCAGAGCAGACTCAATGGACTGAATGGTCTACCTCTGTTCTTGCATATTATGGTCTTATGAAGCAGCAATGTCTAGATTACTCTCGAGGAAGCCTTCAGTACTCTGCTGAATTGGTCTGAAGTTTTGTCATGTCTTGCTGCTTGCTGCACAACCTTGCTATCAGAGGGAAGACCTTCGCACAAGCTACATTGGAGAAGCTAAGGAAGTGGTGCTGGAAGAAGAGGATAAGGAAGCAGTTGCAACCTTTACAACTCCTTTCTGTCCAGAATCTGCATGAACAAACAATAAATAATGTCAGGTAACCTTGAATGCTATTCTGCACTCAACAGTAGTCCATGCTTCTTTCTTTTCCCCTATTACTGGCCATCCCATTATTTTATTATTTGTAATGTAAAAATATTAGTGCAAAATGCACATTACAATCCAAATTTTAATAAATCATGCCATAATGAATATAGAAGTAAGTTGATCACCTTTGTATATTCTCTTAGGACCAATAGAACAGGCACAGGTACTACGAGATTCTTTCCTAGTAGCTAATTCATGTCTAGTGGAAGGTTGCTGAGGAGATTGAAAACTTTGAGCAGTTTAGTGTCTGGAAGGCCTGGTTTCAGATTGCACTATCTGAGTGTATTCATTTGGGATTAGCAGGCTGACAGCAAATGGCAAGGGCAATGGCAAGATTGAGATAATAAATATCTTTGAGAGAGAATAGCAAGTTCATATGCCATGGACCTATTCTTGGGGTGATGTGTCAAACATCCTCTTGTTCTGTGCCAAAATAAATAAGTACAGTACTGTAATGCCTTGGATAAACCTTCCACTGGTTTCCAGAACGATAATGGCACAAAAACTTTGGGTGGAAGCTTCCAATGCTAAGACATTGCCCATCTTCACTGATTTCCATGTGTGCGCTACTGGCAGTAGCTGCTCCTTTGATAATGTAAAGGATAGACTCCAAACTTCGTGGAAAAAACCTTGAATGAAGTTAGTGTTAGATTCTTTCATGCTCTTTGATGTCAAATAGAGGATTTCTAGTAGACTAAGTGCAAACTGGTCCATAAAAGTTGGCATGTGTAACCTCTGCAACTGAGAGCACCACAGGATAAGGTCCAACCAGTCCATGCTGAACATAATTGCAAATTAAAGTAGTCCCACCTGCCTGCTACTGGCCTGTATCCTTCCAAACCTCTCCTATTCACGTACTTATCCAAATGTCTTTCAGCCGTTGTAATTGTGCCCACATCCACCTCAGGAAGTTCATTCCACACGTGGAACCCCTCTGTGTAAAAATAAAAATGAGCCCCTCACATCTTTGTTTACGTTTCTCTCCTCTCTCCTTAAAAATGTGGCCCCTAGTCTTGATATCCCCCATCTGAGGGAAAAGACAACTACCATTAACCCAATGTTTTTACTCATCAAAAACATTGCGTAAAGTCACCTCTCAACCTCTTAGGCTGGGACCTTTTCCACTGCAGCATTTCTTTATAACTTCATACTATCCTGGTACATCTCTTCTGAACCCTGTCCTGCTTACTAACATCTTTCCTATAACCAGAACTAGACAGGTTCCAAAAGAGACCTCACCAATATCCTGTATAACCTCAACTCTTCTACTCAAAGGATTGAGCAATGAAAGCAAGCATGGTAAACATCTTTTTAATCATCCTGTCGTTATCTGATACAAACTTCAAAGAATTATGTACCTGAATCCCTAAGTCCCTCTGCTGTACAGCACTACACAAGACCCTACCCTTAATTGTATAAGTTCTATCTGTGTTTGATGTATCAATATGCCATACCTCGCATTTATCCAGATAGAGCTCCATTTGTCATTCCTTTTGCTTTGCCCTGACTCCAGCATGCACGTGACAGATGTTTCTCCTACGTACTATCCTCTGATCCATGCACTTATACTGTGACTATGTAATTGAGTGCCTGCACTCATGGGCCATCAGCAGCTGCAGAATTGTACTCCAACATAATCTGTAGCCTCATGGCCTGGCATAAGCCCCATTCTTACTACTATTTCCAATGATCTTGGTATCTCTATCATTTCATTCACTTGAAGGGGAGATGCAAGCAAATTTTCATACTGCTAGGTTTTTGCAATATTGGAACCCCTGCTGTTACATGCAGCCAGTGAATAGTACAGTTGAGTGCTGGCTGCAAGCTAAAATTGAGGTAGTGTTCAGACAGCACAAAATTGGTGCTTTTCCATACTTCATGAAAATGGAAATTAATGGATGGGTTGGACTGAAGGGTCTGTTTTTGTGCTGTACATCTGTGACTCTAATCAAGTTTTATGTTCCCCATGCCCCTTTTTGCAATTCTCGAATTGAATTCCAGAGACTACTTTTAAGAGGGGGGAAAAAAGCTGGAAAATTGCAATAGGTTTGACAGCCTCTATGGAGAGATACAAACTTAATATTCTGGATTGATGACCATTCTTTAGCACTCCTAGTCATTCCACCTCTCTCAGTAGAATAATCCAATCATTTCCCTGCTCTATCTCTATAGTACTGTTTAAGTGTTCAAACATGATTCTTTTTGATGTCGTTCACCATATTTGTTACACTATCCTCATAGCATGTTCTCTGTACTTGTATGAAATTCCTCTGCTACAGTTGAAACCATTGAAGAGTTTTTGCTCTTTCTACTTACTTAAATTTTGAAAATAACTCTTTTGATTTAATAGATATTCAGCAACCTGTAAGAGATTTCTCTATTTTGGCAGTTTTTACAAATTTTGATCCAGTCCTAAGTTCCTCAAACATTTGAAAATCAAAGTATCAATTTCTATTTTATGCTTCTCTTTGATTTATATATAATTTTTTTGAAAATGCATTTGCTTCCAATTTTCGTCATTTATTAGTTCTTGAGCAATGGCCCCAAGACCTACCCTAGAAAAACCTAATCACTGTTTGTCCGCACTTATGAACCTCCTTAACATCCTAAGTAGGATTATGCACGATTACTATTTTTAAAAATAAAATTGGTGTTTGTACAAAATTGCACTTGCAGGGAACCTACAGTTCTGTTTCTTCGCATTCATGTTAGATTTACTTTTCTGTAGGTGCTGCAGAGGATGATGAATGGGATGATGATTGGAATGAGTCCAAACCACCTCCAAGTATTATTCCTCACACAGAGTCTGAGGCAGCAGAGACTGGTTTGGCTCGTGGAGCTCCTCGCAACAATTCTGTGAAAATGCCACGCAACAGGTAATGGAAATAAGCGGCAAGTATATGCTTCATGATCTTGTTGCAGTCAAAAAATATTTGTCTTGATTAAACTTTGTAAAGTTAGGTACTTCGTTTGTTGAAAGTTTCTTAAGCTTTAGTCTTTGTTTTTGTGGATAAATGAAGTTTTATGTCCGTGTCATATGTTACTGAATGCTTAAGGGGTTTAAATTGTTTGTTTTTCTTTCATAATCATTAACCTCGTAATTTAATCTCTGATTTGGGGGGGAAGGGATATTATTGTTCAAGAACAAAAATATAAATTGCTGAGGAACCTCAGCAGATCTGACAGCATCTTTGAAGAGAAAATAGAGTTAACGTTTTGAGTCCAGTGACCCTTCATCAGAACTCTAGTTTCTCCAGCAATTTCTGTTTTTGTTCCAGATTTCCAGCATCTGCAGTTCTATTTCACTGTTGAGGAACTCCCTCTCCCACTAAGTAAATAATTTATATTTAGTGTATCCTATCCTTTAGTTGTCTTATATACCTTAATTAGATTGCCCTTTAATCTTTATATTCCAGAGACTATATAAAATTTATGCATTTTTGTCCTCTATGTACTGGCTGCACTTAGGTGAATCTAAGCCTTTGTCGTGTCTATATCTCTGTCCTGAGGTGTACTGTGTAAAACTGAATGCAGTATTCCAGCGAGAGTAGAGCTCTAAATGTTTGAAGGAATTTGCTTTTTTGTTTTCTAGTCTACCTTGGATAAAGGCCAAAATTCCATGATTGAATATGATCTGGCTAATTAGGGAGCACACTTTCTAATGCAATTCTATGTGGCTGTTATTTGAAGATTACAATTAGTTAATGAGAAATAATATGCAACATTGTTATATAGACTTCAGTTTTCTTTCATATTTTATGATTCTAAATAAAATAATTATGCACTTCTGCATAAATTTATTGTTGGGAAAGTACCTTTTGAATAAAAGTTTTACTGATAAGTTTTGAGAATGCTGCCTTTTGTAGCACTTTAAATTGGTTTGCATCCTCTAAATGTCATAAATGAAGAGTTATGCTTTCTTAAATGCATTAAAATAGTTATTACTTTGAATGCTTGGGAAATGGTTAATGCCTATTAATTAAAAATGGTAGTTAACAGGGAGTTATAGAATTATATAGCACTCAAACAGACTGTTCAATTCAACTCATCCATACCGACCTGTATCCTAAACTGATCTCGTGCCGTTTTCCAGCATTTAGCCCGTATCCTTCTGAATCCTTCCTATTCATGTAATTATCCAGATGCATTTTAAATGACTGTAATTGTACCAGCCTCCGCCGTTTTCTCTGGGAGCTCCATACATGTACCACCCATTGTGTGAAAAAGTTTCCCTTTAAAATCTTCTATATCTTTCCTCTCTCACCTTGAACCTATGCCCTCTAATTTTGTACTCTCTCACCCTGGGAAAAATATCTTCTCTTTTCATCCTATCTATGTCCCACATTTTATAAATTTCCATAAGGTCACCCCTCGGCCTTTGACGCTCCAGGGCAAAATGCCTCACCCTGTTCAGCCTCTTCCTATAGCTCAAACCTTCCAATCCCAGCAACATCCTTATAAATTTTTATTGAACCCTTTCAAGTTTAACAACGTCTTTCCCCTTACAATGAGACCAGAATTGAACACAGTATTCCAGAAGTGGCCTCACCAATATCTTGTACAGTTGCAATTTGACATCCCAACTCCTATACCACCTTGTCTATCTGTGACTCCACTTTCAAGGAACTATGCACCTTCACCCCTAGGACACTCCATTCTGCAACACTGCTTAAGGCCCTACCATTACGTGTATAAGTCCAGCCTTTCCAAAATGCAACACCTCCCATGTATCTAAATTAAACACCATCTGCTACGTCTTGGCCCATCGCCTTTTGTACTTTTGAGATAACCTTCTTGGCTGCTACTAACTACCAATTTTGGTGCCATCTGCAAATTAACTAACTATATACTTCCGACATTCACATCCAAATCCTTCATGTAAATAATGAAAAACAGTAGACCCAGTACTGAACCTTCTGGGACACCAATGATCACAGGCCTCTAGTCTGAAAAACAACCCTCCACTGTCATCCTCTATCTCCTATCTTCAAGCTAATTTTGTATCCAATTGGCTAACTCCCCGTGGATTCCATGTGATCTAACCAGCCTACCGTCGGAACGTTGTTGAACGCCTTGCTAAAGTCCATGTTGGCAACTTCTACTACTCTGCCTGCATCAACCTTCTTTGTCACTTCTTCAAAAGACTCAAATCAAGTTAGTGAGACATGATTTCTCATGCACAAAGTCATGTTGACTATCCCTAATCAGTCCTTACCTTTCCAAATGCACGTACATCCTGTCCCTCAGAATCCCATCCAACAACTTATCCACCATTGACTTAAGGCTGACCGGTCTACAGTTCCCTGACTTTTCCTTAACACTTTTCTTAAGTAATGACACCTCACCTGTGGCTACTGATCTTGCAAGTATCTCAGCAAGGGGCCCAGCAATCACTTCCCTAGCTTCCCACGAAGTTCTGGGATACACATGGTTCTGGTCCTGGGGAATTATCTATCTTTGTCTTTTTAAGAGTTAATCCACTTCTGATCTAAAATGAGGTGCTCTCTGTCTTTGTCTTTGAGAAATTAGAGTTGAGGAGAGCTAGCTGGATACTCAAGGATCCCTGTACAGAGGGCATTCAGTTAAACCATAGTAACTGACACCACAATCTTCAGGCAGACTATTTATCAAAAAATAATTGAGCTGACAGTTGCTCTGAGTGGTTTGTCTTTGTTTATGTACAGTATTCAAAACTGACCCAATAATTTAATGAGTTCCACATAAATTCCATGAGAAACTTCAGATTTACAATCTATTCTTAATATTTTTTTAAAGAATGCTTTATCTAAACATTGACCCAATTTATGATAAAAATTGAGCTACCGGAAAAATCACTTGGTAGAATAGTAAACATGATGTTTACTTTAGTTGCTAATACAGATATTTAGCAGCAGGTTTGCTGGCAAATAAAATATATTGTCCAAGCCTTTTTTACTAATGAAGATTATGCATTTTTAAGTAACTGGTATATCACTATACAAATAATTGTGTGTGTGGTTCTGTTTTGCAATAAGCCCTTGTAAACACATGTAATAATTGAAGAATTGTTTTTTAAAAAAATCTCATTCTTGGAATGCTTTTTGAGAAAAGAGTGGTGTTGAAAATGGAAGTTCACATCCCAATTTTGTGCCGTTCACTTGAAGGTAAAGTATTTGCTTAAATAAAAAAATATATTTTTAGAAGGTATGAACAGAAGTATGATCAATAGTTAGTTCTATCGTAATCATTTAGTTTTTAACCAATTTTTTTTAGATAAACTCTGTTGTGAATGCTGAATTCATTCAGATAGAGTTTACTGTTTGTTTTTTTGACATCCTTCTGCTTTTAAGGCATACCCAATCTTTGTTCTAATATAGGTTTCCAACCTTTATCAAACATGGGCCTGAAGTCTATCTACTTTCAAAGCAACCAGTAAAAACCACTGAGAAAATTACAATCCATGTAAGTTATGCTAGTATTTGGGAAGAGAATTTATTTTGGAGCTGTAGAAAATTGGGAAGTTGGCTGAGAGTACAGTAAAAATAATTAAAGTATGTATCTTGCATTTTTGATTTGCATGTATGGTAATGTGGATAATCACGGTCATAGAAAGGAATTTGAAGAAACTGAAGCTGTAAGGAGATGGCTTGATTTTTTGATTCGCACTGAATCATTTTATTAGCCTGTTGTATCTAAGGTGATATATCTGCATCACTCTGGTGGTGTTCTCACCTCAGGTTACAAGGTGAATCCAGAGATGCAAGTCCAAAAGTAAAGGCTAGCATTTCATCGCAATACTGAGGGAATTCTGCATTGCAAAGATCTCATTTATTGAGATGAGATGTTAAACTGCGACACTCTGTTAGCAGGCGCTCCAGGGGGTTTATTTAATCTTGAAATCGTCACCTGAAAACTATTGACCTTGAGTCAGTGCTGCAAAACATCAAGGAATCATTACTGAATGATGCAATTGGCAATCATTTGAACTGAGGGATATGGATCCTGTAAATGAAGACAGTTTCAGTATGGAAGGCACAACGTGTCTGCTCAGGCTTGGAAGGTTAAAGACCTGGTTCCTGTGCTGTAATGGTCTTTGTTCTTCTTTACCCTAAAAATATAGGAATAGTCAACATATATTTCAAGAAAGAAGTTCATGTTTCTTTTGAAAATGACTGAATTCTTTAGTGAAGTATTAGACAGGGGTAATGCATAGAGATTTGATATAGATGAGAGTGACTGTCTTTAACAACAAGTACAATTGACTGTGGATGACTTCGTAGGGCCCTAGCAAAACTAAAGTTAATAAGGTTCGTGGAGTTTGGATAAACTCTCTGCTGCTGGAGTTATGTACTAAGCACAAAGATTATTGGACGTCTGTCATTTCATCCCCAAAACATTTAATCCTGAGGAGCTCCTAAAGTAGAGTCTTGAGCCCAATCATCTTCAGAGGGTTCATTGCTGACCTTCAGTCCATCATAATATTAAAAGTGGGAAAGTTCACTGATAATTGCACAAATATTCAGCACCATTTACAATGAGTGATATATGAAACAATCCATGTCCAAATGCAGCAAGATCTGTACTATGCTGGTAAATGGCAAGTAACATTAATGACACACAAGTGCGAGGCAGTGACTTCCTCCAGTGAGAGAATTCACCATATCTCCCTTGACATTCAATATCATTACTTTGCTGACTCCTCAAAAACAACATCCTGAGGGTTGCCATTGACCATAAACTGGATTAGACCAGTCATATGTGATTTCAAGAGCAGATCAGAGGCTAAGAATTTTATTGTGAAATAAACAACGAAAGGACAGAGGAGGAAATGTACATTTATTGTTTAGGAATTCATTATTTAATGAGAAACAGGAATAGAAAAGAGGAAAGAAGATGAGTTTTGATTAAAACACACAAAAAAAAGTAAAATGTCAATTTTAAATTTTAAGTTTTTAAAATTGCCAACAATTAATATCTAACTTCTGTTGGAATAATTTTAATCTATGATTGATTGGCAGTAATTAAATGCTGATTTTCTTGAAAGGATACCAGAAGTTGAAATTACAGGATTTAACCTTATTTACTGTCTGGTAACTTTACAACATGCAGTGCATGTCAATGGTCAGGCAAATAGCAAACTGTCATTTTTGTAAACTATTGAGTGATGCAAGTTGGACTAGCAGCCTCTTAATGTTAGGATTTAATGCTAAGCTACAGTTATTTTATCATTATATCTTTTCGCAATTCACAGTGATAGCAGCTGGCTCAGTACACTAATATTACAGTAATAGTACAATGTGTTACTTTAGCAGAACACTGAGCAGATGGACATTAGCTACCTTGTAAAAATGTCATGCTAGTCATTGATCTCAATATTAGCAGGTGAGTTGTGTTGTAGTGGGACTGGAGGTGGGGAAAAGGGTTCTGTCCACATACAGCCTTTCAGCTTTAACAGAATTTTCACCAGGAAGCCAACTGCAACTGCTGCTATGGAGGGTGGAGGTCTGATTTCCAATTGCAAGACGGGTCTTTGTATTTGGTGCAGGGAAGGTTGGATCCAAGGGAAAAAGATAAGTTTGGGGTTAAAACACTTAAATTGCTGCTTCCAGGAAACAGATTGCCTATCCCCCTCTCCTATTTTTGTGAAATGGGGAATTGAGCAATTTGAGCAGGTTGGGGCTTGGGTTTGAAAATTTACAAAAATTAGCATCTGACAACAACTGCTCATTTTTGAGTTGGGATTACAGTTTGCCCCGGTGGTCATCACGAGGTCCGTATTTAAATATAATACAACAATATAAACCTAAATGTTTTCTTAATCTAGAAAGGAGAAGTTGGTCCAGTTTGGGAATATCCCACTTCCTCTTTGAGTTGTGTGGTGGCTGATCCGAAAAAGGGATCCAAGCTGTATGGATTGAAGAGTTATATTGAATATCAAGTGACGCCCAATGTAAGTTTTCAAAAAGAATTACAAATTGTTCATACTTTAGATATGTGTAAATTAGTGCTTTTTTACTTTACCCTTTTGAATTTTTTTCAGCAATTGCATTCTGCTTCTTAGTAATAACTATGCTGTCCAAGACTTCTGTAAAAATTCATCAGGCAACTTCTCTGACTGTGTTTCTACAACTTGAATTTGGCTAAGGATATTCAGTTTACTGAATGCAACCATGTGTGGGATGATGAACATGCTTTGGATTGCACACTACAACTGGCACAATTGTTTTAATTTCTAATAGATTTACACATTTAATGAATACATACTTGCAAATTACAGCCCCTGTGCATGAATAGTCTGCTAATATATATATAAAATCCAAGCTCGCTCAAAATTGAAAATCTATGATAAATGAAAAATATACATCAACATTAAATGTTCAAGCTGCCTGTCATACAAAATTTGAGTCCTATCTCACCACACTATATGGACTAAATCCTAATCACATATTTTGAACATAGAAACATTAAAAATAGGAACTCAGGCCATTAAATCCTGCGCCACTTAGTCCACAGGTGGTCATCCAACTCGTATACTGTTCCTGCTTTCTCCCCATACCTAGTGCTCCCTTTAGCCCGAAGAATTATATTTATCTCCTTGAAAACGTTCAGTTTTCTGTCCTCAACTGCTTTCTGTGGCAGAAATTTCCACAAGTGCATCACTCTTTGGGTGGTGATATTTTGGTTGATCTCAATCTTAAATGGTATAACCTATATTCTTAGATTACGGCCTCATGTCCCTCCAGTCATTGAGAACATTCTTCCTGAGTTTCTCTCTCTGTTCATGTTTCAACTTTGTAGGTTTCTGAGATTCCCTCCTCATTCTTCCAAACTTCAAAGAATGTAGTCTTAATTGATGGGGGGTGCGGCTGTCTCTTTATCCTGTCACCCCAGGAATCAGTCCGGTAAACTTGTGTTGCACTGTCTCTGTAGTCTGATTAGGAGGCCAAAGGTACATTTAATACTCCAAGTGTGGTCTCAGCAATACTTTCTACGATTATAACAAGAACATTCTAACTTCACAAAACAAAAGCAAATAGATATTCTGGTGATAGAGAAATTGGAAGAATGGAATGCTCTAGATATGTGAATTTGTAGTTGAAACGTGTGGATATTCGTAGTTTTATGGTGAATGTTAATTGATAATTTATGCTCGAAATAGAGTGAAAGAAGCCAAGGAAAAGTAGAATTGAAGATGGGCTGTCTTGAAGCTGGGAAAAATGTGGAAATTGGAAAAGAAGTTAATGGCAGTTTTTAATTTTGGTGGGGATTGGGGGAGGAACATCAATATGATGAGCATTATACCTAGAAAAAAATGTCATGGTGGGAGGCCTGAGTAGGACCGAAAGAAAGAATGTTATGTGTCACACAAAAAGGAAGGCAGCGCTAGGACCCATAGGATATCTGTGGCAGCATAGTGGCACAGTGGTTAGCACTGCTGCCTCACAGTGCCAGTGACCTGGGTTCAATTCCCGCCTCAGGTGACTCTGTGTGGAGATTGTGCATTCTCCTCGTGTCTGTGTGGTTTTCCTCCCACAGTCCAAACCTGTGCAGGTTAGGTAAATTGGCCATGCTAAATTGCCTGTAGTGTTAGGTGAAGGGGTAAATGTAGGAGAATGGGTCTGGGTGGGTTACGCTTCGGCGGATCGGGGTCTGGGTGGGTTACGCTTCGGCGAAGGGTCTGTTTCCACACTGAAAGAAATCTAATCTAATTCACACAAATTTGGAGGAATTGAGTAAATTTAATGAAAAAGATGCTTAATCTGAGGACAACTTCAGTCAGGCATGGGAGGCAATTGATGAAGATGATTGGGATAAGGAAGAACTGAGTAGATATCAGATCATCTCAGTATGGAATGAAAGTATAGTGAGATTGGCATTTGTAGTGTTACAGACAAACCAAATCCCCTCAAAATACATTCAGAAGGTGGTATAGGTCCTAACTTTGCCTTTTTTTAAAGGTAAGTGTAAGGTGATGCAGTTCGACTGGTTAAACTACCAGATTTGAGGCAGAACACACTTCATTCATACACTATACTTAAAATCCAACAAAACAAAGACAAATTGGAATAATTTAACTCCACTGAAAAACTTATCAGAATAATAGATTATTAACTACTGCTAATTAACTGTCTTACTATAGTAACATCCCATAAATGCACCCTTGGCAAAAGGTAGGTTCAGAGAAGCAGACAATCTCACGTGCAAATCCAGCAGCAGGAAGAGAAAAAACATCGAGAAAACTCAGAGCGCATGTGAGAGAGAGAGAGAGTAGCAGGGAGAGATGCACTGCATCTTCCATTTACCTTCAAGTCCCAGCAACTATTGCTACTGGAAGCTAAAAACTAAAAATCCTGGTTCTGTGGGAGCTTGATCCCACTCATTCAAACTGCTTCTATTGTTCCAACCTTTAAAACAAAAAAAAAGGCCTCACAAACAGTTTACTCTACTCTAGTGGCTCTGAGTAGACTAATCGGCATCTCTGCTTTAAAACCTTTTTCAAAAAAGCCAGGACAAAATATACCTCTTAAAGCCATAGTATCATCACAGTGGTGAAGAGGAGGTGGTCAGGACCAAGGAATTGGAAATTTTTGAAGTGATGGAGGGTATTGGAAAAGTCACTGATGCAGTGAAGCTGCGCAGTTACTGACTTTTACTGTTGAATTCATGTATCGCTGGACATCGGAGTGCATCTAGAAAAATTAAGAAACAGTGAAACTCTCAACTAATCTTGGAAGAACCTGTTTGGAGGGGATCACAGCACAGAAACAGATAAGTGAATAAGGGGATCTGCAGTAGTGAATAGAGTGGATTCTTTTTTGATTATATGTTTTATTGAGATATGTCTCTTGATTAAACTTAATATAAGCCATAAGTATTAAGTTAGCCTGGAGCAGTGTTTTCTGGAGGAATAAAACAGCGCTATTTTCTGGGTCTGCAGATTAGAAGAAAAACAATGGCCCTTAGAGTGATATGCTTTTCTTGTCATGTGGGAGTTTAGGCAAATTTTACGTGTTACTGAGGATTATATCTGCAATGAATGCCGTTCATTGAGAATCCTATCCGATTGAACGGATTGGTTGGAGCGACAAGAATGCTGTTTTGGAAAACATAGGAGATGATGGATTCTAAGGGGAATGTAACATGACCAGCCAAGTTTCTGGTATTGAGACTAGCTCTAATGCAATGAGGGTTACGTAAGGTTCCAAGAGATTGATTGAGTTACGGGGCTCAATCCGAGGCACAGACAGACGTTTTTGTGGCCAGCAGTGAAGAATCAGAATGCTGTGTTGCTTCCCTAGTGCTAGGATCAAGGATGTCTCAGAGAGGGGTCAGAATGCTCTCACGGGGGAGAGGGGCCAGCAAGACATCACTATGCACATTGGAACCAACGACATAGGAAGGGAAAAGGTTGAGATTCTGAAGGGAGAATGTAGAGAGTTAGACAGGAATTTAAAATGGTCCTTGATAGTAGCACTATCTGGATTACTCGCAATGCTACAAGCTAGTGAGGGTAGGAATAAGAGGATAGAGATGAATGCATGGCTGAGGAGCTGGTGTATGGGAGAAGGATTCACATTTTTGGATCATTGGAGTCTCTTCTAGTGTTGAGGTGACCTGGACAAGAAAGACGGATTGCACCTAAATTGGAAGGGAATTAATATACTAGCAGGGAAATTTGCTAGAGCTGCCTAGAAGGATTAAACTAGTACGGTGGGGGGGAATTGAGACCCAGGGAGATAGTGAGGAAAGAAATCAATCTGAGACTGGTCCAGTTGAGAAAAGAAGCAAGCCAAACAGTCAGGGCAAGCAGGGACAAAGCAGAGAACAAGGTAGGACTAATAAATTGAACTGCATTTATTTCAATGCAAGGGGTCTAACAGAGAAAGCCGCTGAACTCGGCATGATTACGAACATGGGACTGGGATAGCATTGCAATCACAGAAACGTGGCTTAGGGATGGACAGGACTAGCAGTTTAATGTTCCAGGATACAAATGCTATAGGAAGGACAGAAAGAGGCAAGAAAGGAGAGGGAGTGGTGTTTTTGATAAGGGATAGCATTACAGCTGTACTGAGGGAGGATATTCACGGAAATTCATCTATTGAAGTTAGTTAGGTGGAACTGAGAAATTAGAAAGGGATGATCACCTGATTAGG
Organism: Hemiscyllium ocellatum; assembly: GCF_020745735.1. NCBI lineage: Eukaryota > Metazoa > Chordata > Chondrichthyes > Orectolobiformes > Hemiscylliidae > Hemiscyllium > Hemiscyllium ocellatum. The sequence continues at coordinate 70,920,717 of NC_083410.1, forward strand.
ATTGTGTTGTATATCCACTAATAGTCAGATGGAAATTGAGAAACAAATTTGAAAGGAGATCTGTTACCTGTAAGAATAATGGGGTGATTATGGTCGGGGATTTTAATTTTACAAACATAGACTGGGACTGCCATAGTGTTGAGGATTTAGATGGAGAGGAATTTGTTAAGCAAGTACAAGAAAATTTTGAGTCAGTATGTAGATGTACCTACTAGAGAAGGTGCAAAACTTGACCTACTCTTGGGAAATATGGCAGGGCAGGTGACTGGGGTGTCACTTGGAGCAGAAATGAGATAACAAGAGTGCAGAGACTGTATATCCCTGTTATGGTGAAGGGAAAGACTGTTAGGTGTAGAGAGTGCTGGATGACTAAAGAAATTGAGGGTTTGGCTAAGAAAAAGAAAGAAGCATATGTCGGGTATAGACAGGATAGGTCCAGTGAATCCTTAGAGTATCCTTACGAGGGAAATCAGGAGGGCAAAAAGAAGACATGAAATAGCTTTGACACATAGAGTTAAGGAGGATCCAAAGGGTTTTTATAACTACATTAAGGACAAAAGGGTAACTAGGGAGAGAGTAGGGCCCCTCCAAAGAGCAGCATGGCGGTCTTTGTGTGGGGCTACAGGAGATAGGGTAGATACAAAACGAATATTTTGTATAAGTGTTTACTGTGGAAAAGGACATGGAAGATATAGAATGTAGGGAAATGGATGGTCACATTTTGAAGAGTGCCCATGTTACAGAGGTGGAAGTGCTGGATGTCTTGAAATGCATAAAAGTGAATAAATCCCCAGGACAGTTGTTTTTCAGTCTGGAGGCCTGTGACCAATGGAATGCCACAAGGATCAGTGCTGAGTCCACTACTTTTCATCATTTATAGAAATGATTTGGATGTGAACATAAGAACTGTAGTTAGTAAGTTTGCTGACGATGCCAAAAGTGGAGGTGTAGTGGACAGCAAAGAAGGTTACCTCAGATTACAATGGGATCTTGATCAGAAGGGCTAATGGGCTGAGAAGAGGCAGATGGAGTTTAATTTAGATAACTATGAGGAGTTGCATTTGGGAAAGCAAATCTTAGCAGGGCGTATGCACTTCGTGGGTGGCACAGTGGTTAGCACTGCTGCCTCACAGTGTCAGAGACCCGGGTTCAATTCCCACCTCGGGCAACTGTCTGTGTGGAGTTTGCATGTTCTCCCCTTGTCTGCACAGGTTTCCTCTGGGTGCTCCAGTTTCCTCCCACAGTCCAAAAATGTGCAGGTTAGGTGAATTGACCATGCTAAAGTGCCCGTAGTGTTAGGTGAAGGGGTACATTTAGTCTCCTTCCTATCAGAAAGATGTGAAACTTGAGAGGGTCCAGAAAAGATTTGCAAGGATGTTGCCAAGGTTGGAGAATTTGAGCTATAGGGAGAGGTTGAATAGGCAAGGGGTGTAATCCCTGGCACATCGGAATCTGAAGGGTGACCTTATAGAGGTTTATAAAATCGTGAGGGGGCATAGGTTTAGGGTGAGAGGGGAAAAATATAGAAGAGACCTAAGGGGCAACTTTTTCATAGAAGGTGGTTAGTGTATGGAATGAGTTGCCAGAGGAAGTGGTGGAGGTTAGTACAATTGCAACATTTAAAAGACATCTGGATGAGCATGCGAATAGGAAAGGTTTGGAGGGATATGGGCCAGGTGCTAGCAGGTGGGACTAGATTGGGTTAGGATATCTGGTCAGCACGGACGAGTTGGAATGAAGGGTCTGTTTCTGTGCTGTACATGTCTGTGACTCTATGACCTGATCAGGTGTACCCTAGAACTCTGTGCTAAACTAGGGAAGTGATTGCAGAGCTTCTTGCTGAAATATTTGTATAATCGATAGTCACAGGTAAGGCGCCAGAAGACTGGAGGTTGGCTAAGGTGGTGCCACTATTTACGAAAGTTGGTAAGGACAAGTCTGGAAACTATAAACCAATGAGCTTGACGTCTGTGGTGGGCATCATTTTGGAGGGAATCCTGTGGGACAGGTTATACATTTATTTGGAAAGGCAAGGACTGATTACGGACAGTCAACATGGCTTTATCTGTGGGAATTAATGTCTCACAAACATAATTGAGTTTTTTGAAGAAGTAACAAAGAGGATTGATGAGGGCAGAGCAGTAGATGTGATCTAATGGACTTCAGTAAGACATTCAACAAGGTTCCCCATGGGAGACTGGTTAGCAAGGTCAGATCTCATGCAATCCCTGTTTCCAGGGAGAACGAGGCATTTGGATACAGAACTGGCTCAAAGGTAGAAGACAGAGGGTGGTGGTGGAGGGTTGTTTTTCAGACTGGCGGCTTGTGACCAGTGGAGTGCTACAAGGATCAGTTCTGGGTCAACTACTTTTCATCATTTATATAAATGATTTGGATATGAACTTAAAGGTATAGTTAATAGGTTTGCAGATGACACCAAAATTGGAGGTGTAGTGGACAGCGAAGAAGGTTACCTCGCATTACAACAGGATCTTGATCAGATGAGCCAATGGGCTGAGAAGTGGCAGATGGAGTTTTAATTTGGATGTGAGGTGCTGCATTTTGAGAAAGCAAATCTTAGCTGGATTTACACACTAAATGGTAAGGTCCTGCGGAGTGTTGCTGAACAAAGAGATTAGATTAGATTAGACTTAGTGTGGAAACAGGCCCTTCGGCCCAACAAGTCCACGCCGAAGCGCAACCCACCCATACCCCTACATTACCCCCTTACCTAACACTATGGGCAATTTAGCATGGCCAATTCACCTGACCCGCACATCTTTGGACTGTGGGAGGAAACCGGAGCACCCGGAGGAAGCCCACGCAGACACGGGGAGAACGTGCAAACTCCACACAGTCAGTCGCCTGAGTCGGGAATTGAACCCGGGTCTCAACTGCTGTGAGGCAGCAATGCTAACCACTGTGCCACCGTGCCGCCCACCTTGGAGTGCAGGGTCGTAGCTCCTTAAAGTAGATTCATAGGTCGATAGGATAGTGAAGAATTGTTTTAGTATGCTTTCCTATATTAGTCAGAGTATTGAGTATAGGAGCTGGGAGGTCATGTTGCAGCTGTACCAAACATTGGTTAGACTACTTTTGGAATGTTGCATGCAATTCTGGTGTCCTTCCTATCAGAAGGATGTTGTGAAATTTGAAAGGGTTCAGAAACTATTTACAAGGATGTTGCCAAGGTTGGAGGATTTGAGCTGTAAGAAGAGGTTGAATAGGCTAGCGCTGTTTTCCCTGGAGCATCAGAGGCTGAGGGCTGACCTTATAGAGGTTTGTAAAATCATGAGGGGCATGGATAGCATACATAGACAAGGACTTTTCCCTGGGATGGGTAAGTCCAGAACTAGAGGCCCTAGGTTTCAGGTGAGAGGGGAAAGACATGAGAGTCCTAAGGGGCAACCTTTTCTCGCAAAGAGTGGTGCGTGTGTTGAATGAGCTGCCAGAGGAAGTGGTGGAGGCTGGTACAATTGCAACATTTAAAAGGTATCTGGATGGGTATATGAATAGGAAGAATTTGGAGGGATATGAGCCAGGTACTGGTAGGTGGGACTAGATTTGGTTGGGATATCTAATCGGCAGGGACAAGTTGGACCGAAGGGTCTGTTTCTGTGCTGTACATCTCTATGTCTCTGTGAAAAGATGCTTGGCAAGGAAAGATAAAATAGTGTCAGGATGGAAAGAACTTATTTTGTGGGGCAGTAGTAAGCAAAATGATAGATCAATTAGGCCAATCTTTTTTGTGAATCTTTGAAAGGAGGTAGAAATAAGCTCATGAGTGCAGTTGGAGGATTTCCATGTTGTTTGAAGAAACCTCCAACTACAGCTCAGCACCTTGATCTGACTGGCTAAACAGCCAGGAGTTGGCTCAGTAATGAATTCACAGATTGAGCTTCCAGCTCTCTGCTGGAGACTGGATTATGCACTGAACCTAGAATCTGATTACTAGTGCTACAGACTAGGCTGGGAATGTTGCTTGGAAACAGCATAAATTCTCCAGCACGCAACTAGCTTGAGCTTTCAGTAAAGAAAAAGTTTGAACGGCTTAATTTTTATTTACTTTCAGTTCTTTAAGAATCTAGTTAATGTTTACAGAACAGTAATAGTTTGTGGTGTGTTCTTTTCCTCTGAGTTACACAGATAAAAGATTGTATTTTAAGAACATTGTATTTTAATTTGAAACTGGTTACATTTTGTATTTTATTCAAACATGGTGTAATTTTTAATGACCTGTTTAAATTCTTGATTTTGTGCATCATAACTAATGAAAGTTTTATAACCATCTGTCTGGTATTTAAAGATTATAAACCCATAAAATTTAGGTGATTTAAGGAAAATGCAAAAATCTTAAAACACTTCTGATTGTTGTTTCTTGTGAACAGAACACTAACCGATCAGTCAACCACAGATACAAACATTTTGACTGGTTATGTGAGCGTCTGCTCATCAAGTTTGGTTCTGCCATTCCAATTCCTTCTCTTCCAGATAAGCAAGTTGCAGGTAATTGGATCACATACGATACGGTGGTCGGATGTTCTCTTTGTATACCTGTTAATCTCTTTATATTGCACTCTACGTGTGTGTGTGTGTGTGTGTGTGTATGTATATGAATGTATGAATGATTGCCTTTGTCTACAGTGCTCTGTTTAGAGTCAGAGATGTACAGCATTGAAACAGACCTTCAGTCCAACTCATCCATGCTGACCAGATCTAGTCAAATGGGACTAGAACCTAATCTAGTCCCATTTATCAGCACCCGGCTCATATCCCTCTAAACGCTTATACCCATTCATATACCCATCCAGATGCCTTTTAAATGCTGTAATTGTACCAGCCTCCACCACTTCATCTGGTAGCTCATTCCATACACACACCACCTTCTGTGTGGAAAAAGTTGCCCATTAGGTCCCTTTTATATCTTCCCCTCTCATCCTAAACCTATGCCCTCTAGTTCTGAACTCTCCCCACCCCAGGGAAAAGACCTCGTCTATTTACCCTATCTATGCCCCTCATGATTTTATAAACCCCTACTAGGTCACCCCTTAGCCTTTGATGCTCTAGGGAAAACAGCCTCCGCCTATTCAGCCTCTCCCTATAGTTCAAATCCTCCAACCCTGACAACATCCTTGTAAATCTTTTCTGAACCCTTTCAAGTTTCACAACATCCTTCCAACAGGAAGGAGACCAGAATTGCACACAATATTCCAAAAGTGGCCTAACAATGTCCTGTGTAGCCGCAACATGACCTCCCAAACTCCATGTTCTCACCAATAAAGGAAAGCATACCAAATATCATCTTCACTATCCTATCTATCTGTGACTCTACTTTCAAGGAACTATGAGCATGCACTCCAAGGTTTCTTTGGATCAACACTCCACAGGACCTTACCATTAAGTGTATAAGTCCTGGTAAGATTTGCTTTTCCAAAATGCAGCACCTTGCATTTTATCTTGGCCCATCTGATCAAAATCCTGTTGTAATCTGAGGTAATCTTCTTCGCTGTCCACTACACCTCCAATTTTGGTGTCATTTGCAAACTTACTAACTCTACCTCCTATGCTCGTATCTATATATAAATATATATATAAATGATGAAAAGCAGCGGACTCAGTACCGATCCTTGTGGCAGGTCTCCAGTCTGAAAAGCAACCCTCAACCTCCAGCCTTTGCTTGTGTCTTTATAATCTCTTATAGTCTGCCTATGTATGTGTTCGACTGTCAGAGTTGCTTCTGTGTCTGTTCCTCTTGCATGCTTGTGCTCTCTCTAATGGCCTCTGCGTTTGTGTCTTCCATATCACCTGTGTCTCCCTCTCTCAATCACTCTCTGCCTTTGCATGCCCCTTACTATTATTCTATGCCTGTTTCTCGCCATCACTTATGTATCGCGCTATCTCTCTGACTGACTGTCTCACTGACAAGCTAGCTGTTTTGTTTAATTGCTGACTGTCTTGCTCAGTAGTGATACTTGCTCAGTCGCTGACTCTCTCACCTCCCTTCGCTCTGCTTTGCATTCATTGCCTTCCTTTCTCTCGTCTATGCTGACTAGGTTTCTGAAACTGAATAATAGAATCACTACAGTGTGGAAACAGGCTATTCAGCCCAACGGGTCGTCACTGAGCCTCCAAAGAATATCCCACCCAGACCAGTTCCCTTACCCCATTCCTGTAAACCTGCATTTCCCATGGCTAATTCACCAAGCCTGCACTTTTCTGAAAACTATGGCCAATCTACCTAACTTGCACATCTTTGGACTGTGGGAGGAAGCCACAGCACCTGGCTGAAACCCACGCAGACATGGGGAGAATGTGTAAACTCCACACAGACAGTTAGCAGAAGGTGGAATCAAGCTCTGGTCTCTGGTGCTGTGAGGTAGTAGTACTAACTGCTGAGCCACCATGCTACCCTAAACTGATCCCATTTACCTGCATTTGGCCTATATCCCTGTAAATCTATCCTATCCATGTACCTGTACAAATGTCTTTTTTAAAAATTGTAATTGTACCTGTCTCTATCACTACCACTTCCTCTGGCAGTTCGCTCTATATATGCACCGATGTCTGTGTGAATAAAGTTGCCCCTGGTCCCTTTAAAACCTAGCCCTCTCATTTTAAAATTATGCCCTCTAGCTTTGGACTCTCCTACCTTGCGGAAAAGACTTTGGCTATTCACCTAATCTATGCCCCTCAGGATTTTATAAATCTGAGTCTCCTGTGATCCGGGGAAAAAAAGAGTGCCAGCTTATCCAGCCTCTCCTTCTAATTGAAACCTTCCAGTTTCAATAACATCCTTCTTTGAGTAAGGTGAGCAGAATTGTATGCAGTACTCCAAATGTGGATTACCAATGTCTTGTACACCTGTACCTGACGTCCCAACTCTGTATTCTGTGCTCTGATTGACGAAAGCAAGTATGCCAAACGCCACCTTCACTACCCTGTCTACTTGTGATGCCATTTTCAAGGAACTATGTACCTGCACCCTAAATCTCTCTGTTCAGCAACACCCCGCAGGGTCCTACCACTAACTGTAAGTCCTGCTGTGATTTGTCCTATCAAAATGCAACACCTTGCATTTAACTGAATTAAACTCCATCTGCTATTCTTTAGTTCACTGGCTCAGTTTATCAAGATTCAGTTATAATTTTAGATGGTCTTTTTTACTGCCCTTTAGACCACCACTTTTAGTGCCCTACCTTGTCAAAGGCCATGCTAAAGTCCATGTAGATAACGTCTGTCGGTCCACCTTCATCTACCTACTTGGCCATCGTCTCAAAAAATTCAACCAAGTTTGAGAGACATGATTTCCCATGCAGAAAGTCACGCTGGTTCTCCTTAACCAGTCCTTGCCTTTGCAAATGCATGTAGATCCTGTGTCTCAGTCTCCTCGTGCTTGCTGCCTCTATCTTGCTCACGCTTGCTGTCTCTGTGTCTCCCTCTGTGTGTCTCCCCCCTCCCCCTGCCTCCCTTCTCTCCGCCCCCCCGCCTCCCTTCTCTCCGCCCCCCCGCCTCCCTTCTCTCCGCCCCCCCGCCTCCCTTCTCTCCGCCCCCCCGCCTCCCTTCATCCTCACCTTCCCTCCCACTTTCTCCTCATCCTCCCCCCCTCTTTCCCCCCCTCTTTCCCCCCCTCCGCCCCCCCCTCTCTCCGCCCCCCCCCCCCTCCGCCCCCCCCTCTCCGCCCCCCCCCTCTCCGCCCCCCCCCCTCTCCGCCCCCCTCTCTCCGCCCCCTCTCTCCGCCCCCCCCTCTCTCCGCCCCCCCTCTCTCCGCCCCCCCTCTCTCCGCCCCCCCTCTCTCCGCCCCCCCTCTCTCCGCCCCCCCTCTCTCCGCCCCCCCCTCTCTCCACCCCCCCCTCTCTCCGCCCCCCCCTCTCTCCGCCCCCCCCTCTCTCCGCCCCCCCTCTCTCCGCCCCCCCTCTCTCCGCCCCCCCCTCTCCCGCCCCCCCCTCTCTCCGCCCCCCCCTCTCTCCGCCCCCCCTCTCTCCGCCCCCCCTCTCTCCGCCCCCCCCTCTCCCGCCCCCCCTCTCTCCGCCCCCCCCCTCTCCGCCCCCCCTCTCTCCGCCCCCCCTCCCCCTCTCTCCGCCCCCCCTCTCTCCGCCCCCCCTCTCTCCGCCCCCCCCTCTCTCCGCCCCCCCTCTCTCCGCCCCCCCCTCTCTCCGCCCCCCTCTCTCCGCCCCCCTCTCTCCGCCCCCCCTCTCTCCGCCCCCCCTCCTCTCCCGCCCCCCCCCTCTCCGCCCCCCCCTCTCCCTCTCCGCCCCCCCCCCTCTCCTCTCCGCCCCCCCCTCTCCTCTCCGCCCCCCCCTCTCCTCTCCGCCCCCCCCTCTCCTCTCCGCCCCCCCCTCTCCTCTCCGCCCCCCCCTCTCCTCTCCGCCCCCCCCCTCCTCTCCGCCCCCCCTCTCCTCTCTGCCCCCCCCGCTTCCCCTCTCTCCCTCTCCTTACAATGCTGAGTATGAAGAACTCGTTCATTTCTTAAGAAATAAAAATCTACTGAAGTACAATTGTGTAATTAGAGGAAAAATGAAAAACAGCTTTAATCAAATATTCACTGGATTTATCCAGAGTAGCACTGCTATTCATGTGTGATTGTTGGATTTAAACTGCTTGTCATTTAGTACTGACCCTTACTTCACTAAGCATTTATGCTTAAACTTGACATTAATCAAAAATATTTAATTGGCTTATTCTGGTAAGGGCGTTTTGAAGAGGAATTCATCAAAATGCGAATGGAGAGGTTGCAAAGTTGGATGAACAGAATGTGCCATCATCCTGTCATTTCAAACAGTGAGGTATTCCAGCTGTTCATCACTTGCCGGGATGAAAAGGTAGGAAATGTAAAGTAACTGAATAGTTAGCAGTGAGAGCATTGATATACATTTCTAAAGAAGGGAGGCAGTCAGTTAGCACAATGAAGGACACCTTTTCTCAACCTCTCCCTTTGTCTGAGGTGTGGTGACTCTAATGAGAGAGCTGTCCTGTGGTTTGCTAAGGTGAAGGTGACTTTACCTTTGTTGATAGATTAAGCTTTTTATATACAAGTTAAAGGATTTTTCAAGAACCTTCATATTTTCTTGCCTTGGTATCTTGTAGTTCTCATAATTTAGTAATAACTTCCAATCAATGACTTTTTTAATGTGCTTTGTCCTAATGTCCACATCATTGTGTGTTGTTTTATACTGAATTGTTAACAGCATAAAATTTTAAATTGCCCCAATATCATTCCATATTGAACCATAAATCAAATTTTACTTGAGCAGTTTTTTGGTGAACAATGAAATGCTAATGAATTCTATTATTATGTGTTGCAGCAATTGCAAATTACTAAAATGTTGCAGACTACAATATTAGATTACTTACAGTGTGGAAACAGGCCCTTCGGCCCAACAAGTCCACACCGACCCGCCGAAGCGCAACCCACCCATACCCCTTACCTAACACTACGGGCAATTTAGCATGGCCAATTCACCTGACCCGCACATCTTTGGACTGTGGGAGGAAACCGGAGCACCCGGAGGAAACCCACGCAGGCACGGGGAGAACGTACAAACTCCACACAGTCAGTCGCCTGAGGCGGGAATTGAACCCAGGTCCCTGGCGCTGTGAGGCAGCAGTGCTAACCACTGTGCCACCGTGCCGCCCTAGGAAGGAATGAAGGAATTGAATACATTATCTCCAAATTTATAGAACATTGCAGCACAGTACAGGCCATTCGAACCTTGATGTTGCGCCGACCTGTGGAGCCAATCTGAAGCCCATTTATCGTACACTATTCTGTTTTCATCCAGATGTCTATCCAATGACCATTTAAATGCCCTTAAAGTTGGAGAGTCTACCATTGTTGCAGGCAGTACGTTCCATGTCCCTGCTGAGTAAAGAAGCTACCTCTGACATCTGTCTTATATCTATCACCCCTCAATTTAAAGCTATGTCCTCTCGTGCTGTACGCAATACTCCAAGTGCAATCACACCAGAGTTTTGTATAGCTGCTTGACCTTTTGGCTCCAAAACTCAATTCCTCTACCAATAAAAGCTAACACACCGTATGTCGTCTTAACAACCCTCGGGGAGAAAGTGAGGTCTGCAGATGCTGGAGATCAGAGCTGAAAATGTGTTGCTGGAAAAGCGCAGCAGGTCAGATTCCTGAAGAAGGGCTAATGCCTGAAATGTCGAATCTCCTGTTCCTTGGATGCTGCCTGACCTGCTGCGCTTTTCCAGCAACACATTTTCAGTCTTAACAACCCTATCAACCTGGATGGCAACTTTTCAAGGATCTATGTACATGGACACCGAGATCTCTCTGCTCATCTACACTACCAAGAATCTTACCATTTAACCCAGTACTCTTTATTCCTCTTGCTCCTTCCAAAGTGAATCACCTCACACTTTTCCACATTAAACTCCATTTGCCACCTCTCAGCCCAGCTCTGCAGCTTATCTATGTCCCTCTATAACTTGCAACGTCCTTCGGCACTATCCACAACTCCACCAACCTGACTGTCATCCGCACATTTACTAACCCATCCTTCTATGCCCTCATCTAGGTCATTTATAAGAATGATAAACAGCAGTAGCCCCAAAAGAGATTCTTGCGGTACACCAGCAGGCAGTACGTTCCACGCCCCTACTACTGAGTAAAGAAACTACCTCTGACATCTGTCCTATATCTATCACCCCTCAATTTAAAGCTATGTCCTCTCGTGCTAGCCATCACGATACGAGGTCACCACATTATAGGAAGGATGAAGAAGCTTTGGAAAGGGTTCAGAGGAGATTTACTTGGATGTTGCCTGGTATGAAGGGAAGGTGTTATGAGGAAAGGCTGAAGGACTTGAGGCTGTTTTTTTTGTTAGAGAGAAAGTTGAGAGGTGACTTAATTGAGACATACAAGGTAGACAAAGGGTTAGATAGGGTGGACAGTGAGAGCCATTTTCCTCGGAGGGTGATGGCTAGCACAAGAGGACATAGCTTTAAATTGAGGGGTGATTGATGTAGGACAGATGTCAGAGGTAGTTTCTTTACTCAGTAGTAGGGGCGTGGAACGTACTGCCTGCAACAATGGTAGTAACTGAACTCCAGGGTGACCATTGCTCATCAACCACCACCCTCTGTCTTTCAGCTAGCCAATTTCTGATTCAAACCACTAAATCACCCTCTATCCCAATAGCCTTTCATGGGAAACCTTATCATAAACCTTACTGAAATCCATATACACCAAATGAACTGCTTTACCCTCATCCACCTGTTTGGTCACCATCTCGAAGAACTCAATAAGGTTTGTGAGGCACGACCTACCCTTCACAAAACCATGTTGACTATCCCTATTCAACTTATTCCTCTCTGGATGATGATGATAAATCCTATTTCTTCTAACCTTTTCCAACACTTTACCAACAACCAAAGTAAGGCCCACTGGTCTATAACTATCAGGGTTGTCTCTACTTCCCTTCTTGAACAAGGGGACCACATTTGCTATCTTCCAGTCTTCTGGCACTATTCCTGTAGACAATGATGACATAAGTATCAAAGCCAAGGCTCTGCAATCTTCTCTCTGGCTTCCCAAAGAATCCAAGGAAAAATCCCATCCGGCCCAGGGGACATTTATTTTCACACTTTCCAGAATTGCTAACACCTCCTCCTTGCCAACGTCAATCCCATCTAGTCTAGTAGCCTGTATCTCAGTATTTCCTCAACAATATTATCTTTTTCTAGTGTGAATACTAACGAAAAATATTCATTAGCGCTTCCCCTATCTCCTCTGATTCGATGCACAGCTTCCCACTACTATCCTTTGTTTGGCCCTAAGGTTTCTCTAGTTATTCTTTTATTCCTGATGTACGTATAGAAAGCTTAGGGTTTACCTTGATCCTCCCTGCCAACGACGACTTGTGTCCCTTCCTGGCTCTTCATAACTCAATTTAGGTCTTTCCTGGCTAACCTGTAGCACCCAAGCACCCTGACTGAGTCTTCACATCTCATCCTTACATTAGCCTTCCACTTCCTCTTGACAAGAGTCAACTTCTTCAGTAAACTATGGCTCCCTTGCTCGACCACTTCCTCCTTGCCTGATAAGTAGCTGTTCCTTGAATAAGCTCCGCATTTCAATTGTACCCATTCCCTCCCTAAATCTTGCCTTATCGCATCATAATTGCCTTTTCCCCTGCAGTATATACCTATCCCTTTCTATCATTAAAGGAAACAGAACCGAATTGTGGTCACTGTCATCAATGTACTCACCTACTTCCCAAACTTTACACCTGGCCAGGCTCATTACCCAGTACCAATGTGGCCTCGCCCCATTTTGGCTTCTCTACATACTGTGTTAGAAAACCATCCTGCACACTATGCACAAAAACTGACCCATATAAAGTGCTCGAACTATAGTATTTTTAGTCAATATTTGGAAAGGTAAAGTCCCCTATAACAACTATCCTGTTACTCTTGCACCTGCGTGAGAGTAAATTTGCAGATGACACTAACCTGGGTGGCAGGGTGTGCTGTGAGGAGGATGCTAGGAGGCTCCAGGGTGATTTGGACAGACTGGCTGAGTGGGCAATACTTGGAAAATGCAATGTAATGGGGTTATCCACTTTGGTCACAAAAGCAGGAAGGCTGATTACTATCTGAATGGTGGCAGTTTAGGATAAGATGAGGTGCAATGAGACCTTGATGTCATGGTGGAACAGTCACTCATGGTGGCATGCAGGTGCAGCAGGCAGTGAGGAAAGCTAATGGCATGCTGTCCTTCATAGTGAGAGAGGGTTTGAGTATTGGAGTAAGGATGTCTTGCTGCAGTTATACAGGGCTTTGGTGAGGCCACACTTTGAGTGTCGTGTGCAGATTTGGTCTGCTTGTTTGATGAAGGACATTATTGCTATTGAGGGAGTCCAATGAAGGTTCACCAGACTGCTTCCTGGGATAGTAGGACTGGCACATTAGGAAAGACTGAATCAGCTGGGCCTGTATTCGTTGGAATTTAGAGGCACGAGGGGGGATCTCATAGAAACCTAAAAATCCTGATGGGACTGTACAGGCTAGATGCAGAAAGAATGTTCCTGATATTGGAGAAGTTCAGAATTAGGGGTTAGAGTCTAAAGATGAGGTGTAAGCCATTCAGGACTGAGATGAGGAAGCATTTCTTCACTCAGACTTGTGAACCTGTGGAATTCTGTCCCACTGGAAGCTTTTGGGGTTAGTTCATTAGATATGTTCAATGGAGCTGGACGTGGCATTTGTGGCTAAAGGGATCAAGGGGTACAGGGAGAAGGCGGGAATGGGATACTGAGGTTGCATGTTCAGCCACGGTCGTATTAAATGGTGGTGTGGACTGGAAGGGCTGAATGGCCTACTCCTGCACCTATTTTTTATGTTCCTTTGTAATATAATCTAGCATTTTTTTTGAGTCTGAAATAATGAGCATGAGATAGCGCGATCATGCCATGACCATAGTATTCCTGTCACTGCTGGCATCTCGCCAACAAGGTGAAGGCGGAAGCCAGCCCTCAATCCTGGATGCTAACTGAAACATTTACATGGCCAATTAAAGCTTTGTCCTGTTGCTACTTGACATTCAACCTGACAACCACCCTTTGGGCTGGAGATTGGGGTCTCTGGGCTTCTTCATTCTATGACCTGATCTAGGCTTACTGTAGGGCAACGGTTGCCTCTATAGGAAGAAGAGAGACTTCCATTTGTATAGCATTTTTGACATAATGAAGTGTAGTCATTGTTATGATACAGGAAGCATTGCTTTTCTAAAAACTGGATCTTTTACAAGACCTGTACGAGCAGATGAGAATTGTTTTAGATTACTTACTTACTTGCAGTGTGGAAACAGGCCCTTCGGCCCAACAAGTCTACCGAAGAGCAACCCATCCAGACCCATTCCCCTACACTTACCCCTTCACCTAACACCATGGGCAATTTAACATGGCCAATTCACCTGACCTGCACAGTGTTCGGACTGTGGGAGGAAACCGGAGCACTTGCAGAAACCCACGCAGAGACGGGGAGAATGTGCAAACTCCACACAGACAGTTGCCTGAGGTGGGAATTGAACCTGGATCTCTGGAGCTGTGAGGCAGCAATGCTAACCACTGTGCCACCGTGCTGCCCACTATTTATTTCTCATTTGAAAGACAGAACTTCTGACAAGTGTAATACATTTGCTGTACTACACTGAAGTGTCAGCCTTCACCTTTTGTATTCAGGTCCAGGATTGGGACTTTAGCCTGAAATCCTGTGATTGAGGTGAGTGCTGCTAGTTATAGAGAAATGAACACTTAAGGGACCGATTTGTAAGCGGGATTAAGTGTTCTAGTGATTTGTTACTAATTGTATTAGGGTGAGAAATGTGAAGGATTTGTCTTTTGGTTTAGGAACCTCTTCCCCAATCAATTTTATCAACCTTCAGTCTCACAATAATGATTAATTAAAGTGGTCTAAACCCACTAGATTATTTTGGGGAATCTCTGATAGCAAATTATTAGTCTATAATTAGTTTTAAAAAATATTGAGTTAACTTTTCCACCACTACCCGAGCTGCAGTTGCCCACAAAGGAATAGCTTCTGGGAAGAGAGTTATCATATCCATCATGGTAAGGATATATTTTTGTCTTGCTTCTGCTTTTGGTAATGGTCAGAGAGCCAATTCACACTTTGCTAAATAGTTCTCCAAAAATTGCTTGTTTCATTACATGATGAGACTTTCCTACCAAAGTCAGAGATATACAGCACAGAAACAGACCCTTCAGTCCAACTCATCCATGCCAATCAGATAGCCCAACCCAATCTAGTCCCACCTACCAGTACCCAGCCAATATCCCTCCAAACCCTTCCTATTCATATACCATCCAGATGCCTTTTAAGAGTTACAATTGTATGAGCCTCCACCACTTCCTCTGACAACCCATTCCATACTCACCGCCCTTTGCGAGAAAAAGTTGTCCCTTAGATCTCTTATATTTTTCCCGTCACCCTAAACCTATGCCCTCTAGTTCTGGGATTCCCTACCCCAGGGAGGAGACCTTGTCTGAGCCTCCACTGCAGGGAAAACAGTCCCAGCCTATTCAACTGCTCCCTATAGCTCAAATCCTCCAATCCTGGCAACGTACTTGTGAATCTTTTCTGAACCCTTTCAAGTTTCAAAACCTAACCACCTAAGTGTATGACATATTTTACAGATTTTATGTTTTTGAAGTTTTGACCATATAAACACTTTATTTACTGATGCCTGTATTTTTAAATTCCTATATTTCCTGCCGGAGGAATTTCGTATCTTACCTGCTGTATTCCTTCATGATATCTAGGCGGCACCATTATTTGATGAACAACTTTCTATTCTTCATCCATCAGTCTGTGAAACTCTCCATTTCCTTATCAGAATTCAATTTTTAATATAATTTCTACAACTATTCAACTCCAGTGTGAACTGTGTGTGTTAACTTGACTTAACTCTAGTTGTCTTTGTTAATTGACACTGAAGAAAGAAAAGCCAAACATTGTTCATTAGAAATTATCCTCATTCAAGGGTAGAATGTCAGCTACCCTAACATATGCTTATATCACTGTGACCTCTTGTGACTGTGTTTAGCCATTTCTAGCATGGTGAGAAAATACCTGTTCTTGCAACTTTATCTCTTTAACCATAATTACAGGTGAAGCTATAAATTTCACTCCTGTTAAATCGTTCTCCAGGAGCAAATCAATTTATTTCAAAAGTAATTTCTTAATTACTCTTACTAGTCCCAAAGAAAAGTCACACTTCAATTAGGTCTTGTACAAAGGAACTAGTTATAGAGATCTAGAATGCAGAAAAGGGCTCTTTGATCCATCAAGAACAACCATTTAACTAATCTAATCTCATTTTCATTCCATTGCCTTGTACACCTTGGCATCACAATGCACATCTGAATACTGCTGATGTTAAGGGAGTTTCTGCCTCTACCATCCTTACAGACGGCGAGTTCTAAATTCCCACCACTGTCTAGGTGAAAAGGTTTTTTTCCTCAAATCTCCTTAACTTAAATCTAAGCTCCCAATCATTGATTCCACCATCAAGAAGAACAGTTCATACCCTCTACCAATTGCATTTACTAACACTTTGAGTTTGATTAGTCCTTGTAACTAAGTACTGTTTTGGGCTAGAATGCTTCTTTGAAGAAAAAGGAGTTATCTTCCCTTTTATCAAAAACCTTTCATATCTCTGTGACCTTGTGTACTATTACTGCATCATACAGTGTTTACTCTGGTCTCTTAGCTATAGAATTTCCTTGAATTAGAATTCTGGAACCTTTGTCTATATGCCACAGGCACAAACTCGTATGAAGCCAGTATAATTTTTTGTTTACTTCATAGTCTGAGGTAGTTTGTCAGGATTATGAAGGACAAGTCACCCTTACCTCACCTGCCAATGTACACTGCATGAACAACTCCATCACTCTCTTTTGCCCAATTCACTTTTCTAGCTATTTTCTCAAATTTTGGTAGGGCTTAAGTAAACTTAAACGTTTCCTTCCTGGATTTCAAATTATGTCTTGGATTCTGCTCAATAAAGCCTGCATGAGCATCTGTCGTCTTTTGTTTTACCTGTGTCCTTTTTAATCTAATATTCATATTCCCTCATTTTTCTCTCTGCTGTTTTAATTCTAGTTTTCTATGTTGTATTTTCAATTCCATTTTCTATTCCTTTAATTCAGTTTTGCTTTTCTTACCTTTCTCTGGTCTTTCTTTAGCTCTTTCTGCCATCTTCAGTTCCTTTGTTCTCTCTCTTGCTTGGTTGCCTTAACAGAAACTGAGTATCACCTGATTCTGATGTTTCACTACCTAGAGTTCCTGGTCTTTCTTGTATTTCCTCTAAACCATGCTAATGCCTCAATTATCTCTGCCTGACAAAGTTAGAAAGGCAATACTACCTCCAGTGTATCATCCAATTCAAATACCCTGGTCTTTGACAGTTATCTCAAGACTACTGGGACAAAAAAAATCTGATTGAAGATTTGTAGCTTGGGTATCCGTTGTTGTGGTTCTGCTCGCCGAGCTGGAAGTTTTTGCTGAAAACGTTTCGTTCCCTGGCTAGGGAACATCATCAGTGCTGTTGGAGCCTCGTGTGAAGCGCTGCTTCAAATACCGGAAGAAACATCAAAGCAGCGCTTCACACGAGGCTCAAGATCCCCCTCACCCAGTTAAATGTATTGTAGCATGTCTGAACAGGTTGATTTAAAATAACTAATGGTAGCTGATTGTCTAGTGTTTGCTTGGTAATGTGGAAATTTGAAAATAAATATAAAGGTATACAAACATTGGCTACAGTTCTGTCCTTCAACTAGCTTTCTGGATAAGAACTCTTATTTGACATTAGTAATAGGTTTGCAATTTGTAAACTTAACTGCTTTATAATCCTTGGCTAATCATTCTGTTACTACTTCAAAGAATTCAATAATACTGATCATGCATGATGTTTTATTTTAGAATCTACACTGAATGTATATTTTCAGCTAGAGGTAGATAGGTTTCCAGAAAGGCAGGCTTAAGAAAGGAAGATGGTTCATTGGAATAGGGTAGCATGGGGAAATTTTCTTAACCGTTGCTGTGGTCTTGGAATTTATTGTGGTATAAAATAGTTTGATGTTTTGAACTCAACATAGACTCAGCAAATATTCACGCAAATCTCAATTCTGGCTCAAATCTCCGTCTGAGAATAACTAATGGTTTTTGCTTCCATTTAGGATCACAGTACTATCTTATGGATGCCTCACTGAGCTGACATTCCTCTAATTGTTCCTTCTCTGTTTTTTTGTACAGATCTCTATTCTGAAATTTGGAGCCAAATACACTAGTCCTAGGTCTATGGCACCATGCCAGTTGTGAACTATAAGCACTTTGACTCTCGATGCATCTAGAAAGCTGTTGTATCTTTTCTTGCTGGCAGCAGTCACTGAAGACTATTTTTAGCTTTCACCACAAGCTGTAATTGTTGTGTTGTTTGTCCAGATTTTATCTACACAGTTGTAACAACCAAAGATTAGAAAGAAAAATGCTAATTGGTGTTCTTTGTTTTGAATGGGCTGCCCTTAAACACAATCAGGAAAAGGAAACAAATTGAAAAGAGTTCAGGTTTTTTTTCTCACTTTTATTTGTATTTCTGTCTCCTTTATTCACTGAAGGAATGGAAATTAGGAAAGAGGAAAACTGAAAAGGATGATGTTGTTGGTATCATGATCTTTTCAACAATGGAGCCACCAGCAGAAGATATTGGTCTGCTCGAGGCGTATGTATTAATTTTACTGTTCCAAGTTAACTGCTAATAATTTGAAAATTACTAATTTAAAAGCTGAACTAATCTGTGTGATAAGTATAAATTTCTGCTCTTCCCCTTCTGCATCTCCTATGCCTTTTTGATTGAGTTTCCTCCTCTATACAATTCCCATTGTTCAGTTAATTTACATACATATTCAGAAAAAAATCAAGTCACGTTTTGTGCATTTGACCCTGCAGAGAACAGAAGGTTGAAATGTTTAGTAAGTTTACAAAAGCCATGGATGATGGGGTTAAAGAGCTGCTCAGTGTGGGACAGGAACATTGGAAAAGCTGTGCAGGAGGTGGGTATGAAAAGTTTGTTTAACTTTTTATATCTGTTCAAAGTCTTTGAAAAATCATTGTGGCAAAATGCTTTGTCTGACCTTAGAATATATGGAATAGGACATACAAATAAAGATCACTTGGCCCAGCTTATGTGGGAAAGAATTGTCTAACTGGTTTTATTCCCTTTATTCTTCCCTCTTAACTCTGTGTAGTTTTTCACTCCCAAGTATATATCCAATTATCTTCTGAAAGATGTTATT
Source organism: Hemiscyllium ocellatum (assembly GCF_020745735.1). Classification (NCBI taxonomy): domain Eukaryota; kingdom Metazoa; phylum Chordata; class Chondrichthyes; order Orectolobiformes; family Hemiscylliidae; genus Hemiscyllium; species Hemiscyllium ocellatum. The sequence continues at coordinate 70,939,550 of NC_083410.1, forward strand.
GAATCTGCTTCCACCACCCATTCTGACAGTGCATTCCAGTTCATGGCATTACTTGCTGTGTATCAAAGTTTCCTCATTAGCTGGTTCTTTTGTCACTACCTTCATTTGTTACCATTCGTTCCCATTCTTCTGCAAACAGATTATTCTTGTTTGTATTACTAAATCCTTCAAAATTTCAAATACTTTCACCATTGAATCCTTTCTTTAAAAATTCTTGGCTATTAGGAGAATAGTTTTTGTCTACATAATTGAAGTATTTCACCTTTGAAACCTGCTGTCCAAGGTCATTGATGTCTTTCCTGAAACCTGCTCCTTCTGGGGCCCAATCACGCCCAACTTTATAAAAAATTTAATTACTTCTTTTGGTTTTGTTCTCTATTCCTCTATTTTTCAAAAGAAAAGCCATCCCCATATTCTGTTTTAAACAGCTTTCCTATTTTGACCTACCACCTATAAAGACCATATACCTTCTGCAACCCTATTTGGAATAGTATTCGGTTTTTATTTACACTTCTTTTCTACCCTTCTTATCTAGATTTAATAATTTTACTATTCTCTGCATTAAATTTTATCTGGCATGTGTCTACCCATTAAACGGTCTATTTTCCTGAAGTGTTTTATTACCCTTTCCATTCTCTTAAAATTACATTTCAAAGGTTTGTTTTATCTCCAGTATTTCAAGTTATGTTTTGTGTACAGATCTCATAGGTGTTAACATATATCAAAAAGTGCAGTGATTCCAACAAAAATCCCAGAGTCACTAGAATGCACTTCCCTCCAATCTAAGAAAATTAATCACTCAATGCTACTTTCTGTCCCTTAGCCAATATCATTTTCAGGTAGTGTTAAATTCCATGGCTTCAGTTTTGGTATTATGTATTTCTTTACCAAATCTCATTTCAAAGCTTACTCACACAGCATCATCCTTTCTTCCATCTACTCCACTATTTTATGAATGTACACAAATAAGTTAGGTAAACACCATTTGATTGTAACACCTTACACTCTAGCAATTATTAATTAACTCATGATTTTTCAAGTAACAATTTCATTTCTGATTATGGTGTCTCAATGTTTTTCCACCAGCATGTTAGACTAATTGGCCAATACAGCTATACATATCACCCCCTGCTTTTTGAACGGGGTGCAGAATTTAAATTCCTTCAGTAGTCTAACACAATTGCACACACCCAAGAAGAATTTCCATCCTTTCTCCCTCAAATGAATTATAGCCAGAGTAAATAATTTTCTACTTAGTGCTGCCAATCTATTTTAAAGGACCTTTGCTATATCTACTTTCTCCTTCACAATCCATACCAAGACTGAAGTAAAATATTAATATGGGTTTTCAGCCAAACTCTCTGCCTCTCCAAGAATTATGTGGGTCTTTGTGTACACACAGAATGCTAAATAACCTCTAACTTGCAAGGCTATTCAATTTTCAAATTAAATGAACAGTTTTAAAGTAAAGCAATTTATAAAACCTGACATTCTCAACACTTTTTCCAGGTACTTTGGAAGCTAGTCTGTTTACTATCAGCATAAATGTTTTGCCATTGTTTATAAGGGATGAATAGGATGAACAACCTAGTCTCCCTTAAATCATTTAGCAACTAAGCTAAATGTTGTTAGAATTCTGAATAGGTCACATGAACCTTTTCTTTCATTATTTTTTTCTTCAAGATATTCCAAAACAATCCTTATAATCTTATATCTATAATAGTTTGTTTCATGCTCCTCTTTCCTGCATTACACAGTTGTATTCCTTTTCATAATGCTGATTTTGAATTTCTCATGACTTAATACTCTCTCATTTGCCCCTCTTTGTCTCACCTTTTATTCTAACTCCTCACTATTCCATTTGTTTTATTTCTCCCTTCTAGTTCTTCAGTTTCAGCAACATTTTTGTTCATTTCATAAGGAACCTTGTGCCTTATTCCTTATTTTGCTCTCTGGTCTCATGCTCTTATTCATTCCCTCATTTGAGTTGTAGCTTTTTGTTTCATGGGATGATTGATATCATTTACCTTTTGCCATTTCCAAAAGGGATAGATAAGGTGTCATGTAGAATGTTACTAGAAAATTCATGGTGTTAGTATAACTGCTGGACAGAGCACTGGCTCATCTGCTTCTCAATGTCCATCAAATACTACTAGACACAGCTGAAGATGAAGAAACAGTTTAGGAAAAGCTCAATGTTGAAGAATCAAGAACAAAGTTCAAGAGCCAAGCAGCTACTGAACTATTATCAATTTCTTCACCAAAATCTCCGAAGAGTTCATTCTAATGGAATGGACGAAATCTGGAAAGAACTGAAAACAGCCATCTTCTTAGTGTGAAGAAACCATTGGCTAAGAGACTAGGAAACTCACAAAACTTGTTCGTTGAGAATGACCATATCGTCCAAGCCCTCATTGACAAGAATAGGAAAGCTCACCAAACAACAAAGTCGGAGTTACAAGGAACTAGGGAAATAAAGAACCTCTGACTGAGAAAGCTAAAGAGCTGTAATTCCATGGCTGACAGCATGACACGTGCATTTTTTTCAGTGCCACCAAGGCAATATATGGACCCAACACCCTTTGCTTCAAACTGTTACAGAGAAAGGAAGACACCCTTTTGAGAGACAGCGAAAAAAATCAGCCTTTAATGGAGTAAACACTTAAAATCCTAAAGTGTGATACAATCTACCATGCGGATGTGTTTGAGGAAATCCCCCAATTTACCATCAAACGTGAGCTCTGACTTCCACCTAGTGTGGCAGAAGTTGAAGACTCTATTAGACACATGAAGAATGGAAAAGCTGTAGGAGTAAGAAGAATTTCTCCTGAAAATCTGGGACAAAGAAGGTATCCCTGCTGCTCTCTGGGCTGCTACCATCATCACAGTGTTCAATAAAAGGAGACAAAGTAAACAGTGGAAACTATCAAGGAATGTCAAACTCTCCATCCCTGGGAAGATCATCACCCAAATCATCGCTTAGGTGCCTTCTCCCAGACTCTGTGGATATCCTGCTTGAAAGCTAGTGTGACTTCTGACCAAACTGTGGAACTACAGGCATGATTTTCACAGCCTGGCAACTTCTAGAGAAATACCAGGATCAACACTTACGTGGCCTTCATCGACCTGACTGAAGCTTTGACTTAGTGAATCAGTAAGTACTGTATATGAGTCTGTCAAAGGCTAGTTGTCCAGTGAAATTCATCAATATCCTTTGTCTCTTCCATGACCAGATGTTGCCATTGGTCATCACTGAAGTAATATGATAGAATCCTTTGAGGACAAGGCATGGTCAGGCAAGGATGTGTCATTGTCCCCACTCTTTTTTTTTCCATCTTTGCCACCATTTTTCATCTAGTTAACAACAAGCTTCCCAGTGGTGTGGACATTGAAAGTTTTCCATCTATCCTATAGTCAATCTCAACTGGTTGAAATCCAAGAAGAAAGCAACACCACCCACACTTGTGGAACATCAGTTTGCAGATTACAGTGTCATCTCTGCACTCTGAAGAGAATCTTCGAGTCTTACTTGATGCCTTTGTGGAAGAATACTGAAGTATTTGTCTCAGCCTCAGCCTCAAGAAGACATAAATCCTTTACCAACTCATCCCAGGTCAAGTTCTGATCCATCACTCCATTAAAATCAATGGAGAAATCCTCTCAAATGTGGAACGTTTCCCCTCTCGAAAAGCTACCTCTCACCTGAGGCCGACATTGATGTGGTGGTTCAACATAGCCAGATTGCAAGGGCCACCTTGCACATGTTCAATGACCATGACACTTGTACTAATATAGAGATCTTTGTGTATAAGACAGTCATTTTTCTGACTCTTCTTTTTGATGCCAAAACTTGAACTACCTAAAGATGGTACTTCGACGGACTTCAGGTACTATCAATGTTGTTGGAGACAGATTCTCTGCATCAGCTGGGAGGACTGGCGTACTAACATCATTCTTGAAGCAGTTAATAGCACCAGAACTGAGGCAATGATAATCTGAATCCAACTTGCCTGGACTGGCCATGTGATTATGATACTGGCATTGAGTGTCAAAGGAAATCCTCTTCACCCAGCTCAAAGAAGGTGCTGGACCGACAGGAGGGCAAACGGAGTATTATAAAGACTCCCTGAAGGCTTCCCTGGTGAAATGCAACATGATTATCAGTGCATAGGAGACCTTCAAGTAGAAGAAATTGACTTGGAGGAAATTCTTGTAATAAGGGACACGATTCTTCGAGAGCCCTTGATTACATGTTGGAGGGTGGAGAAAGGAACGTAAATGATCTCAAGTACAAGAACCAGTTCTGTATCTTGGAAATACCTGCCAAAAGTGTGATTGGAGATGTGGCTTGAGGGTTAGGTTCAACAACGACACAATGACGCACAGAACCCATGACCAGTGACACAGAATCTCAGGTGGACAGTCATACTCGTTACAAAGTGATTGCTCCCACCGATAGTGATAGTATGTTAGACTGGATAGAGGAGAAAGTGAGGACTGCAGATGCTGGAGATCAGAGCTGAAAATGAGTTGCTGGAAAGGCGCAGCAGGTCAGGCAGCATCCAAGGAGCAGGACTCATGCCCGAAACGTCAATTCTCCTGCTCCTTCGACTGGATTGAAGATTGGCTAACCTACAGGAAACAGTGTCAGAATATGTGCATCATCTTCAGGATGATAGATTCTAATGGAGTGGCATAGAGATCAATGCTAGGGTCTCAACTGTTTACAATATATATGAAGGATAGGGTGTATTGTCGCCAATTTGCTGTTGATCAAGAGAGCAAAGGTGGAAAGCAATTTGTGAAGAGGGTCTCAGGAGTCTGCAGAGGGATATAAATAAATCCAGTGAATGGGGGGAGAAAAATTCGCAGATCGACCATAATGTGGGTAAATGTGAAGTTTTCCACTTTGATAGAATAACAAAATTATCATGATGGAGAAGGAAGCTTTTTGGCAAGTTGCGACTGGATTGGCTATCTGAATGAACATTTGTTTAGTTCTATTTTCTTACCTTCTCCTCATAATGCTAAATTTTGTTCATTTTCAAATAACCACTAATTTCCTTCCGATGCCTTGAACCCCTTTCCACCATATTATCAGGTAGTGTATTCAAGACTCCAACCATTTGCTGCATTAAAAACACTTGTTTTATGAATGACTTTTAAATCTGTGCCCTCTTATTTATTCTTTCCCAAGTGGGAATTGTTTCTCTCTCTTTGCTCTGAATCTCTCATGATCTTCACTATTTCTATCAGATCTTCTCTTGGCCTTCTTTGCTCCAATTTTCTGATCTATCATCATAACTCGTTCCTCATCCTTTGAACCATTCTTGTAAAACTCCTGCACTGCCTCCAATGTCTTTACATCCTTCCTTAAAGCAAGCACCCAGAAATGGCCACAGAGCTTTAGCTGATGTTGAATTAGTATCTTGTATAAGTTCAATATAATTTTCTTGCTCTGTACTGTATGCCTGTATCAATAAATGTAAGCTTTATTAACTGTTCTCTCTCTGTCCTGTCAGTTTTAATTAATGTATACACTTAGGTTCATCTACTCCCACACTGTCTTACATTTGTACTGTACCCTTTGTTTTGTATTGATGCTTCATATTCCTCCTACCAAAATATATCACCCCTTATTTCTCTACATTGAACTTCATCTGCCACCTGTCTGCCCATTCCACTAACTTGTCCAAAGTCTTATACTAGCTTTCTCACAGTTTACAATATTTCCAAGTTTTATACCATCCACCAGTTTTCAAATTGGTGTCCTATATAGAGTCATAGTACAGCACGGAAACAGACCCTTCGGTCCAACTTGTCCATGCCGACCAGATATCGTAACCTAATCCATTTGCCAGCAGTTGGCCATTTCGCTCTAAACCCATCCTAAACCCTCTCGAAAGCTTCCACATCTTTCCTAAAGTGAGGCGACCAGAACTTCACACAGTACTCCAAATGTGGCCTAACCAAAGTCCTGTACAGCTGCAACATCACTTCACGACTCTTGAATTCAATCCCTCTGCTAATGAACGCTAATACACCATAGGCCTTCTTACAAGCTCTATCCACCTGAGTGGCAACTTTCAAAGATCTATGTACATAGACCCCAAGATCCCTCTGTTCCTCCACCTAAGAACCCTACCGTTAACCCTGTATTCCTCATTCTTATTTGTTCTTCCAAAATGGACAACCTCACACTTGGCAGGGTTGAACTCCATCTGCCACTCCTCAGCCCAGCTCTGCATCATATCTAAGTCCCTTTGCAGCCGACAACAGCCCTCCTCACTGTCCACAACTCCACCAATCTTTGTATCATCTGCAAATTTACTGACCCACCCTTCGACTCCCTCATCCAAGTCATTAATAAAAGTTACAAACAGCAGAGGACCCAGAACTGATCCCTGCGGGACTCCACTTGTAACTGGGCTCCAGGCTGAATACTTACCATCTACCATCACTCTCTCTGACTTCGACCAGTTAGCCAGTTTTCTATCCAGTTGGCCAAATTTCCCTCTATCCCATGCCTCCTGACTTTCCGCATAAGCCTACCATGGGGAACCTTATCAAATGCCTTACTAAAATCCATGTACACTACATCCACTGCTCTACCCTCATCCACATGCTTGGTCACCTCCTCAAAGAATTCAATAAGACTTGTAAGGCAAGACCTACCCTTCACAAATCCGTGCTGGCTGTCCCTAATCGAGCTGTGTCTTTCCAGATACTCATAAATCCTATCCCTCAGTACCCTTTCCATTACTTTGCCTACCACAGAAGTAAGACTAACTGGCCTGTAATTCCCGGGGTTATCCCTATTCCCTTTTTTGAACAGGGGCACAACATTCGCTACTCTCCAGTCCACTGGTACCACCCCCGTTGACAGTGAAGACGAAAAGATCATTGCCAACGGTACTGCAATTTCCTCTCTTGCTTCCCACATAATCCTAGGATATATCCCGTCAGGCCCGGGGGACTTGTCTATCCTCAAGTTGTTCAAAATGTCCAACACATCTTCCTTCCTAACAAGTATCTCTTCTAGCTTACCACTCCGTTTCACACTCTCCTCTTCAACAGTACGGTCCCTCTCGTTCGTAAATACTGAAGAAAAGTACTCATTCAAGACCTCTCCTATCTCTTCCGACTCAACACACAATCTCCCACTACTGTCCTTGATCGGACCTACCCTCGTTCTCGTCATTCTCATGTTTCTCACATACGCATACAATGCCTTGGGGTTATCCTTGATCCTATCCGCCAAGGATTTTTCATGCCCTCTCTTAGCTCTTCTAATCCCTTTCTTCAGGTCCCTTCTGGCTATCCTGTATCCCTCCACTGCTCTGTCTGAACCCTGTTTCCTCAACCTTATGTAAGCCTCCTTCTTCCTCTTTACTAGACATTCAACCTCCCTCGTCAACCAAGGCTCCCTCACACGACCATTTCTTACCTGCCTGATAGGTACATACATATCAAGGACACGTCGTATCTGTTCCTTGAAAAAGTTCCACATTTCCACCACATCCTTCCCTGACAGCCTATGCTCCCAACTATTGCTCCTCAAATCCTGTCTTACAGCATCATAATTTCCCTTCCCCCAATTGTAAAATCTACCCTGTTGTGCGCACCTATCTCTCTCCATAACCAAGGTGAAAGTCACAGAATTGTGGTCACCATCACCAAAATGTTCACCCACTAACAAGCCCATCATTTGTCCCGGTTCATTACCGAGTACCAAATCCAATATGGCCTCCCCTCTGGTTGGACAATCTACATACTGAGTTAGAAAAGCTTCCTGGACACACTGCACAAACACCGCCCCATCCACTCTACTTGATCTAAAGAGCTTCCAATCAATATTTGGGAAGTTGAAGTCGCCCATGACCAAGACCCTGTGGCTTCTGCACCTTTCCAAAATCTGTTTCCCAATCTGTTTCTCCACATCTCTGCTGCTATTGGGGGGCCTATAGTAAACACCCAACAAGGTGACAGCACCTTTCCTATTTCTGACTTCAGCCCATACTACGTCCAAAGGCAGATCCCCCTCAAACTTCCTTTCTGCAGCCGTTATACCATTTCTAATTAGCAATGCCACCCCCCCTCCTTTTTTACCACCCTCCCTTGCTGGAGGAGGAGTGTTCATCAATGTAGGAAGAGCCCAGCACATCAGTACAAAACATAAGGCTGAAGTTCTCAATCAGAAGTGCAGAATGGATGATCCATCTCTCTCTACCCCAGTGGTTTCCCAACATCTCACATACCAGTCTTTAGCCAATTCAGTTCATTTCACGTGATATCAAGAAATGGTTGGGGGCACTGAATACTGCAAAGTTGATGGTCCCTGACAACATTCTAGCAACGATACTGAGGACTTGTGCTCCAGAACTGCTGCTCCCCTAGCCAAGGTTTTCCAGGACAGTTACAACACTGGCACCTAACAAACAATGTGGAAAGTTGCCCAGATACATCCTCTACACAAAAAGCAAGACAAATTCAACCTGGCCAATTACTGCCCATGCGTTTACACTCAATCGGACTTCTACTCTACAGCTGCCCACATTGTAAAATAAGGTTCGGAATTGAATCTGGGCAAGTGTGAGCACAATACCATTTCCTGCCACTTAAGTCATCATGAATAGATGTTTTCAACTTAGTTTCCACTGTCATCCCCTGTGGCTTATCATTTTCTGTAGAGTAATGGAAAATGTCAGAAGCAGAGAATTTTGTAGTAAATATTTCTCTGATCTAACTATTTTAAGAAATAAACACATTAAATAATGTGTATGCTTTGTTCAAATTCTTGAAGTTAAATTAATTGTTTTGACAGTGTTGCTAGGAGGAGATTTTATTTTGTAAGTCTTTTTGTCAGCTAATTTTGATATAGTTACCATTGTACCTTAAATCCATTTAAGCAAACTCACTGTCCATAATCAAGGAAGAATAGGACCGAAGTCAGATAGATAAGATCTGTGAAATACATTAAAGCTGTCTGTTTTATATACTGGTGTTGATTATGTTTCTGAGTAAAAAATGAGGTCTGCAGATGCTGGAGATCACAGCTGAAAATGTGTTGCTGGTCAAAGCACAGCAGGCCAAGCAGCATCTCAGGAATAGGGAATTCGACGTTTCGAGCAGATGAAGGGCTTATGCTCGAAACGTCGAATTCCCTATTCCTGAGATGCTGCCTGGCCTGCTGTGCTTTGACCAGCAACACATTTTCAGCTGTGATCTCCAGCATCTGCAGACCTCATTTTTTACTCGAAGATTTTAACCTACTGCGAATCCTCTTACAAGGATGCCTTCCTTGAAGAAGCTCTCTTCCTCCATTCCTGATGAAGGGCTTATGCTCGAAACGTCGAATTCCCTATTCCTGAGATGCTGCCTGGCCTGCTGTGCTTTGACCAGCAACACATTTTCAGCCTTGATTATGTTTCTGCTCTTGTATATCCATCCGCATCCGCACCTGAAGCCTCGAGGAAGAATGCCTTATCTTCTGCCTTGGAACACTTTAACCCCAAGGCATCAATGTGGACGTCTCTAGTTTCCTCACTTCCCCTCCCCCCACCTTACCCCAGTTCCAACCTACCAGCTCAGCACCACCCTCATGACCTGTTCTACCTGCCAATCTTCCTTCCCACCTATCCGCTTCACCCTCCTCTCCGACCTATCACCTTCATACCCACCTTCATCCACCTATTGTACTTTAGGCTATCTTCTCCCCAGGAGCAGGAAAATTGACGTTTCAGGCAAAAGCTCTTTATCAGCTTTTGCTCGAAACGTCGATTTTCCTGCTCCTCGGATGCTGCCTGACCTGCTGTGCTTTTCCAGCACCACTCTGATCTAAAGTCTGATTTCCAGCATCTGCAGTCCTCACTTTTGCCTACCTTGTCCCCAGCCCATTTATCTCTCCATCCCGGAGGCTCCCGGGCCTTTGAAGGGCTTTTGCCCGAAACGTCGATTTTCCTGCTGCTCGGATGCTGTCTGACCTGCTGTGCTTTTCCAGCACCACTCTAATCTAGACTTTGATCTCCAGCATTTGCAGTCCTCACTTTTACCTACCATCCTGCAGTTGAACTTATTTAGGAAAGATGGATTGTATTTTTTTTCCTAAATGACAAGATGTTAGATAGGAACTATGTTTTGAGTAGAATAATTTTGGGATCAAGTTCAGAAATCAGTAAAAGCTAGTAGACATACTCAGGGCAAAGAAAGAGGTAGAATTTGTATTTTGAATGTTAGGTGGTCTGGCTGGAACCCATTTGAAATCAGCCTGGGTAGGACACCTCAGGAAGAGTAATTTGGCCTGGGGGTGTGAGGAAGGTGAAATGTGCATTCAACAGAGTTATATTCAGTGGCTTAACTTAAGAAGACATGTTGTATATGTTTTTTAACATGGAACATATGGTGATATTATTTGAGATGTTCATGACAATCAATGGTGTTATTGGTGGTTTGAATGATTGAATAAACTGCTCCCTCTGGTGGAGAAATCCAGACCAAGGGCACGTATTGTCAAAATGGAGAGATTGAACTTCAGGTGCAGTGTCAGAAAGTACTTCACATCAAGGATAATGGAGTCTTCAAAGTTTTTGAAGCTGGATCAATTGAAAATTTCAAAACTGAGTTTATTTTTGTTGGAAAACAGATTATAAATAAGGTGAGGTAAGTGGAGTTAAAGTACAAGCTAGCTCTGATCTAACTTTTGTTCCTACTACAATTGGTGTTGACTGCTTTTAAGATGCAGAAATGATCATGTTCTGTGCTGATTGTGTTCTGTTTTTTTCTTGAAAGCACTGCCTAAAGAATATCAGAAGATGGGAAAAGCTTTGCAAAACCTTTCACAGGTTTTCGCAACCAGTGGTTATGAAGGTAATGTGCTATTATTTATGTTTCAGGATAGTTTTTTGTATGCACCTGCTAGCTTATTACAGAATTCAGGAAATCTTATAAAGGAAGTTTCAAGCAGTTGCAAACCATTGCTATAACCCTGCTTAATTGTGGCACAATGGTCATTGCTGTGTTGTAATTCTTTTCATGCAATCACTCCAGTGCATCAGTCACACTTCAAATAAATGTATCCACTTGGTTATTCTTGGATTTTTAATACCGTATTTCATTTTGGGTCCTTGTTCTCGTTTCTTTGGAAATAGTGCCAAAGTTAGTACGTTTTGTAAATGATACAATATGTGAATGTATATTGATTTATATAACTATAAATTGATTTTTATTTCAAGGATCTCTTACTTTCAATCTAGGTAAATTTAGTTCTTGGCAGGATTGTGTGTTTCAAAAAAAAATCCACCTATTGCTGAATTTTTAAAATCATATGTGTGTGTAACCTGGTTAAAAGTTGATGAGTACAGCTGAAGATGGGTTTATTACAAAAATAAGTATTTTGAACCTGAGAGTAACCTGATTTTGAATTTTTGAAATGATTGAAAAATAGACAAAGCTATTTTCCATTTGATTTATCATGCAGTTGCCCGTTTCTGAGTAAGCGTTTTTAAAAAACAAATAAATTTGAAACTTTACTACGCTTGTCTATTATTGTCCTTGTGTCAAAAGAATCAGGTTTTTTTAAGCCTGTTTGAAAGCCTGTAAATTAGAGGAAACTCCCAATAGTGATTAATATGTTCTGTGGTTGTGACCAACTCTGCATTGTATGACCTCATCTGGTGCAATATATTTTTAAACTATTGCAAGAGTTCATAGAAACTCAGTTTGTGTTTAAAATTCCACAATCTTTTTTGCGCCAGTTATGCAGATGTCAGAGGAACTGTGTAAAAAAGAAGTTTAGTCAAGTGGAAACTGAAGATCTTTGTCATTAGGAAGTTACCTTTTTGTTGGGAACTTATTTCCTTGTGAAAAGTATCTATCATAACATTTGCTGTATAATCAGACAAAGGATTCAGTTGTTGATTTGTGTTTCAGGTGAATCCATTTTGACAGATCCTTTAACTGAAGTAGGAAAGACATTTGAAGAAATTGCCAGCATCTTTGCAGAACAGGTATTTGAGTAGTTTGTATTCGAGTTTGAGTATGAATAGTTGTATTGAAGAAGTAAAATGCTACCTAAAATTGATAGTAACAGTAGACTGTAAGAGTGTGATATTAAAACTCTCAACAGTAGTCATTTTTAGAAAAGAAAATGAAAAAAGATCTTTTGGTAATGTACAGTGCTCCTGTGGAATTCACACATTACCACAAAGATTGTGAAGCAAAGGAATGAATAGTAGAATATTGGTTCAGATTTGCCTTTTTTTATGTTTTGCATTATTGATGTATTTGTGATGCTGCAAAGGTCTGCCTCACTGAGGAAACAACATGACTTTTTGGCATGTTACAATAATTGAAATTGAAATGATGAAATCTGAGTGCAAATGCTGTTTTTAATGAGATATGTGTTATGCAAATATGTCATATAAACTTGTGTTTTCAACAGCCTAAAAAGGACTTGCATTATCTGATGGAAACAAATCAAGAGTACAAGGGATTACTAGGATGTTTCCCTGATATCATTAGTGTGCATAAGGTAAAAAAAAAACACCTTTTTTGTCCTAGATTTTTTGTCCTTAATTAGATGGCAATAAAAATATGGATAAATGAAATTAATTTGAAGCAAAATATGGATTATTTAAAAACTATTGCGTAAAAGATCTTTTAAACTGTCCATTCTAAGTCCTGTGGGTTGATACTGTCCAAACTAATTGATCATTGAGTCAATAGAGGAGTCCAGAGGTATTTATAATAGGCAAAGAATGGAAGACCTGCTTAATGAGCCATTATGGGCTGGATTTTAGCCTAAGCTAACAGAATGATGTGTTTGACCACCAAACCACTCTACTATCTTTTTAGTAGAAACTAGTATCTCAGCATGGATTAATTTAGTTAAAAATCACACAACACCAGGTTATAGTCCAACAGGTTTACTTGGAAGCACGAGCTTTCAGACCACTGCTCCTTCATCAGGTGGTTGATGAAGGAGCAGCGCTCAGAAAGCTAGGGCTTCCAAATTAAACCTGCTGGACGATAACCTGGTGTTGTGATTTTTAACTTTGTACACCCCAGTTCAAAGCTCGCACCTCCAAATGTGGATTAATTTATATTGTGTTAAATAAATTCATGACTTCTCTCTGAAAATGAGAAACAAAGATTGGGATTGTTTGAGAGTCTTGAATCCTGAGGAGAAGCAGTCACTCATTGTGACCTTTGCTTGGGTGTCCCTTTAACTGGCCTGGAGACAGGCTTGACATTCATTTAAGGATGATAGCTGTCTCTTGCAGATAGAGGACCAATCAAAGACCTTACAGCTTGAAAGGGGCAGCAGCTGCAATCAAAGCTAAGTATCATCTTTCAAATATTTAAAAATCTCAAATAAAAAAATGGAACTTGCAGTCAGGCAGCCACTGTGGGGAGGAGCTGTTGTGGTGTAATAAGGAGAGATCTTCTATAGGGAGGTCTGACACTGTTCCTGCGCTAAAGTAAATTTTGGGGTGGCACGGTGGCTCAGTGGTTAGCACTGCTGTCTCACAGCACCAGGGTCCCAGGTTCAATTCCAGCCTCTGGCGACTGTCTGCGTGGGTTTCCTCCGGGTGCTCCAGTTTTCTCCCAATCCAAAGATGTGCAGGTCAGGTGAATTGGCTATAATAAATTGTTTATAGTGTTAGGTGCATTAGTAAGAGGGAAATAGGTCTGGGTGGGTTCCTCTTCAGAGGGTCATTGTGGACTGGTTGGGCGGAAGGACCTGTTTCTATGCTGTAGGAAATGTAATCAAATCTGAAGTGTCTCTAGGCTTGCCTGGAACTATGGCACTCACTCTGCCACCTCAGGATACCTAAATGTGCCTTCATGCCCATGAGAACCTGGAAGCTGGCTGGAGAATCCCAGCTACCTTTCTTTAAATGTTTTTCAGTGACTTGTAATGAGCTGTGTGGCTTCCAGTCACATTGCAGGCTGGTAGCCCAGTAATCCGAAGTGGGATGGGGCCAGGGAATCTGCTGGTGCAGCTTTTCTTTTGGGCCCCTAATCTGCCTCCTCCTCCAACTTCTGCAGGTACTTAAAATCCAACGCATTGTTTCAGATTCACCAGTTTTGGAAAGTGGTAGGACAAGTCCTTTTTAGGACACTACGTCTTCCAGTTTTTTTTTAGGTAAAGCCTTGGATCATAATTAGAAATAACGGGCAAACTGATACACATAATTGATTTTGGCCATATATAGTGTACCACTTTGGGAGCCTTCATTTAGAAAGATTGCAACACTTTCAAACATTTACTGAAATGGTATCCATGTTGAAGGTTTTGAAGAGAAATTTTAAAAAGTACTGGATGTTACACCAGGCAGCAAGGCCACAGAGTGGTTAACACTGCTATCTCATAGTACCAACAACATGGTTTGTTTCTAGCCATTGGTGTCTGTCTATGTGGAGTTTGCGCATTCTCCCTGAGTCTAGATGGGTTTCTTTGGGTGCTCTGTTTTCCTCTCACAGTCTAAAGGTGTTAGATGGAGTGGCTATGCTAAATTGCTCCGTAGTGTGCAGGCTATGTTGGTTAACTATGGTGAAAATGCCTGTAACCGCACATGTAGGATTTCGTTGGCCCAAATGGCCTCTACCTGCACTGTTGAGATTCTGTGATTCAATGCATACGAACAGGGAGTTTTAAGAAATTGCTCAAATTTTTTGATAAAGACAAAAGGAGTCTCCTTGGTCACTGAGTTGGAAACTGGGGTGGAGTCACAAATTTGAAAACCAGAACAGCTATTTGGCATGATCTGTGGAAGGAGAAACAGGTCTAATTGAGTGAATTTGACTGACTCTTGCGGTTTGGGGTGAGGCATTAAAATCACTGTGCATTTTACTGATTGTGGTGTCTGGTACATGTTGCAAGGAAACAAGCAACTACTTTTTTTAATATGTCCAGAAGTGCTCTTATACAAAATTTAATACTTTCTCATCACCCATGGTAATTTCCAACTATTAACCAAGGCATTATGGTCATTGATAGTGTAATCTTGTCAACATTTTGTTGCTAGTCTCTGTCATGTCAGATGGTCATGAGCTCTAGTGAAATAATCACCTTATTGCAGCCCAGCAGGAGTTGGGGTTGGGGGAGAGAGATTTATGGACCTGAGAAATGGGCATAAAAAAGAAGGCAGCACCCATGGCTCTAAAAGCTTTCCCAGAAGGGAACTATTGTCTACTTGGAACTGAGATCTTTGCTAGCACTTCCTTGATTTTAAATACCTGTTGTAGACCTGACAGTGGGCCCATAAATGACCAATCAGAAAGACTCTGTGGTAAGATTGCTGAGTGGTTCCTGCTGGAGGCATGTGTAACCTCAGCTGCTTTTTTTTACTCCAAAGTGAGAATCCCCATGGATAAAATTCAGATCAATTAACTTGGTTTGTCTTTCCACAGATGCTTCTGTATGAACTGAGTATTCCCAGTATTTCTAGTTTCATATCCAATTGACAGCATCAGTATTTTGTGATGGCGTAAATCAGGGTAAAAAGGGAAAGATATGCATTGGACTGAAATGCTGTTAGAAAGTCGGTAAAAGAAAGGAGGAACTTGCATTCAGATAGTGTCTTTCATTACCTTAGGAAGTCCCAGTTTGTTTGATAGTCAATTAAGTACTTTTTGAAGCGTTGCTACTATTGTGATGCAGGAAGCACAGGTCCGGTTTGCATACAACAGGATTCCATAGACAGAAATTCATTATTGACCAAATAATCTGAATTAGTGATGTTAGTGGAAGTGGAAGTGTTGTCCAGATGCTTGATAGAACTCTCTTGCTCCATTTCAAAGTGGTGCCATAGGATCCATTGGATTTATCTGAAAGGGTTGGTTTAACTTCTCATCCAAAAGAAGACTTTTCTGACAGTTCAGCACTCCCTCAATTCAGTATTGGAATCTTGGCCTAGGCTTTTGTGCTGAAGTCTTGAGAATTTGAACATCCAACCTTCTGAAAATGAATGTTGAGAAGGGACTGCTGCTCCTGAAATGCAAGATTTCTGGTCTTGTGTTTAAGCAATTGGAGACGCACACTGGACTTGTATTTATTCAGTACACATGAAGTGTTCTATAGCTCTCACATGGCACAGGAAGTGCGGGCACCATTTTTAATGCACTTTAGCACTTCTTTTTGTTAGCTTGTTTATGTCCTGTGGACCTATTGTCAGTGTTCCTAGCCAGGCCTCAGCAGCCCTAGCAATCTGTTGCATGACAGTTGGTTGAACTGCTGGGATACTCTGCACGCCCTTCTGCATGTTGCTGTCATTGCACTCATAATATTAGATGACTGTTGTTTGTGCTGCAGTGAAAATTATGAAATTCTAGCTGACATAAAAGAGAGCTATGGATAGAAGAGAATTGGCAAACATTTGTAGAAAGAAGAACAAACAATGAGGCAGGAAGAAGAACATAGCAAATTATTATGAGAAAAAGAAACAAATTTCTCAAGAAGGGAAAAGTTCAATAGAGCTCCTGGAGGCACTGTGCAAATCAGCTTAAAAAGGTCTAAAACCTGGATGGCTGCGTGAATTGCTAAAGAGCTGGGCGTTTGCTTAGCAGACGAACCATGAAATAGGGTGTTTATTGATCTGTCAGTTGAAAAGGAACTGTGGAAAGCTACACCACCATCAGTTATGATCTGAAAAAGAGGATTTGTATAGGTGTGACTTACTCATGACAACTGCGTGAAATGTGGAAGTGGAAGCTATTTTTGGGTAGAACTCCTGATCTACTGTGCACAAATAAAATTCAACATTTTTTAAGCTTGTCAGCATAATTTTCAAGGAGGAATTAGCTATTGTTGGGGCAAAAGGGATCAACAGATATGGGGCAAAAGTGCGAACAGGATGATCGTATAGAATGGTGAAGCAATCTCAAAGGGCCAAATGGTCTACTGTTTCAGTTTTCTATGTTTGTATATTGTGGAACTTCATTTTTGTGAGGAATAATGTAAATGCTTGTCTTTGTGTAAGATGTATCTTTGTTGTTTTGATTATCTAATGTGTAGTTTACCTTTTTCATTTGAAGTATCATTTGCCTGTTGATTCATGTGGCGTTTGATTTGTGTTGAAGTTATTGAATGTGGTAACTTTTTCATCTGGGGGCTATTCATTAAATTTGAATCTTTTAACATATGGTTTCACCTGCAGGGATTATAACCGGGTTGAGTTGAGTACAGTCAAATGTGTCCAGAATTGCTTAATTATTGTCCTCCATATAACACTATTAATTGGAAGAATTGTAAACATGTAGAACATTAAAATGAATTATTCTTGTATTTCTTAAGTTGTGCTGAAGTATCATTTATAGTATTGTATTACTGCATACTCAGTTTAACATTTCCTCCAATCTGTACAATTAATCACATTTAGTTTGTAACTGTTACCTAATGAAGAAAAACTTAAAAGCTATGAATGGTATGTAAATACCTTGTTGGTAGGCTATGTATGATGGAGAAAGTGAGGACTGATGCTGGAGATCAGAGCTGAAAATGCGTTGCTGGAAAAGCGCAGCGGGTCAGGCAGCATCCAAAAAGCAGGAGAATTGACGTTTCAGGCATTCCTGAAGAAGGGCTCATGCCCGAAACGTCGATTCTCCTGCTCTTTGGATGCTGCCTGACCTGCTGCGCTTTTCCAGCAACACATTTTTCAGGCTATGTATGATATTTTGATAAGAAAATGTAGCTACGCATTTTCTTTGAAAATGGAATTCTGTTTTGATGGGCCTTTTTGGTGTGTTAGAATGTAACAAATGATAGTCAATGACTATCTCCGATAAAAGAGAATCTAACTGTTGCCTCTTGATATTCACTAACATTACTATTGCTAAAATCCTCCACCATCAACATCCTGAAATTATCATTGACCAGGGATAGAACTGGATCAGCCATACTGTGGCTACAAAAGCAGATTAGAAGCTGGGAATTCTACCACAAGTCAGTTATTACCTGACTTCCCAAAGTTTATCCACCATCTGAGACTTGAGTCAGGAGTATAATGGCCTGTTCTCCACTTATCTAGATAAATGTAGCTCCAACTCAAGAAGCCCAAAATCATCCAGGATAAAACAGCTCACTTGATTAACACCTCACCCTCCACCTTAAACATTATTCTCTCCACCACCAATGCCCAGTGGCAGTGTGTAACATCTACAAGCTCTGTATGGTTTCTTTGACTGAACTTCTAAAATCATGACACGGACTACCTAAAGGAAAAAAGACAGCAGATGCTGGATTGTCACCATCTGCAAGTTCCCCTCCAAGCCAAAACAACATCCTGACTCGGAACTTTGTCGTCATTACTTCACTGTCAGTAATGAAAATTCTGGATAAAAATCAAAAGAACTGTGGATGTGGTAAATCAAACAAATGCAGAAGTTGCTTTAAAAGTTCAGCAGGTCTGGCAGCATCTGTGCAGAGAAATCCGTTAACGTTTTGGGTCTTGCGACCCTTCCGCTGAGCTCTTCTAGCAACTTCTGCTTTAGTTTGTGACAATTCTGGCATTCCTTTCCCAGCTATTTTTTAAATCTTTTTATTTATAATCTGACAATGTAGAGTTTGGTTAGTAATTTATTAACTAAAACTCAGCAGTAAAATTTTCATGTTGATCAGAGAGCAATTGTTACAGGAACAAGTATAAGTCTTCAGCCCATTAAGCTTGTTGCACCATTTAATACAATCATAGCTGATTGAAAGCTTGAATGTCTTTTACCTACATAACCAAAGATTTATCAATGTCTACTTCTAAATAAACTCAGACCCAGCTTTCATTGTCCTCTGAAGAACAGAATTCCAAACATTCACCATTGAATAAAAACAATATCATCTTACATTGGTCCTTAATACCATCTCTTATTATTTTTAAATTGTGCCCTGCGTCTAGACTCCAAAGCAAGAGAAACATCTTATCGGCTTCTCACCTATATTTATCCCTTTTAAGAATTTTGTAGGTTTCAATGAGATCACCTTTTTGAGACTTTTAATAGTTTATGTTGATTTTATGAACTTTATGTATGATGCTGTAACTTTATTGTTTATGACAGGGAGCTATAGAGAAAGCAAAGGAAGGTGACAAACTGGTTGCTTTGAATAAAGTGACACCACAAGAAAAGAATACCATGGTGAATCGTGTTGGAGCAATGTCTTATGCATTCCAAGGTAGGTATAGGATCAAAATCTATTTTTAAAAAGTGACTTTGCATATTTTGCATTCATATATACCTTTGATTTTTCTTTCTTCTGAGGAAGAAAACAGTTTAGAACCCTTCATAGCAATATTAATAGAAATTTGGGATTCTTGGCTGCTGGCATTAGGTTTACCAACACTACTTGGAGGCAACAACTTCTAAATGCCTTCTCAATGTTGCTGCATTTATATTAATTGCTTTGGACCCCTATAACTGAGTGTTGTCTCTTGTGGATTCACATCAGCAGCCATTGTGCCTGACGTTCAAAAAACAAGGAGGACACTAATGAACAGGCGAAGGAGAAAATCAGAACATCCAATTCACTTCAAGACCTTTTTGATATTTGTAATATTAAAATAATCTTTACCTTACTCATACTAAGGTTGTGTATTTTTATTTTATTTATTGTCACATGGAATAGAATCCCTATAGTGTGGAAACTGGCCATACATCCCAAAACGTCCACACTGAGTCTCAAGATTATCCCATCCAGACTCACCTCCACCCACCCCCCACCCACCCACTCTACAGCTCTGCATTTTCCATGGCTAGACGATGTAACCTACACATCCCTGAACACACTATATGGCCAATCCACCTAACCTGCACATTTTTGGACTGTGGGAGGAAACCGGAGCATCTTGAGGAAACCCACGCAGACAGAAGGAGAATGTGCAAACTCCAAACAGACATTCGCTCAAGGCTGGAATTGAAACTGAGGTCCTGGTGCTGTGAGGCAGCAGTGCTAACCACTGAGCCAGCATGCTTCCAGGGGCGCATGTACCATCATACTATGAAAAGTATTATTTTGCGTGCTATATAGGCAAATCATATCTTACATAAGAACATCATTGTAATAGAACAGAATTCAGAGAAGATGCAGAGAAAGATCAGCCCTAGTGTATGTGAGGTATGTTCGTAAGTCTGACAACAGTGGGGAAGAAGCTGTTCTTGAATTTGTTGAGATGTGTTTTCACATTTTTGTATCCATGTATTCCGAACTGTTGCAGCCCTGCATCCAAGCATTTTCCTCCTTTTCTTCCATTTTTTTCCTTCGAATGAAAATCATTGTTTTTTAGTTTTAGTTCATTGTTCGCTACCAATGGAAATAGTATTTCAGAGTTTACCCACAGTGAAGTCAACTCGCCCATTAACTGACTGCACTTCTCAGTGTCACTTCCACTAACCATCTTGCTGCTGATCCTGGCAGTGTGGAAAATGGTAGTCCCCATGTCCAACCATTCCTTCTACTTTACTTGACCCCAGATTCCCAAATGTACATCCACAGTCTTTGCTTTTTCTAGTGCTCAGGTTTTAATTCTCCCAAGATACTACTCTCCATTCTCCCTGACTTTCTTCTTCTCTCCTGTAATTTGGTTCATGGCATTCATGAGTTCTGAGATTCCCTGAATGGATTCCTGACCATTCTGATACTTGACTCTCCCAATCCCTGTTCACTCTGCTGCACAAAGTCCTGGCTGTCTGCAGTGGTGACCATGTGATATCCCTGAGACATTTAACTGAGAGATTTAACTGCAGCCAGGATCATGACCAGTTTGGGGAGAGGACAGTTGGAGGCTGGGGAAGTGTTGGTGGTGTGGTGATG
Organism: Hemiscyllium ocellatum; assembly: GCF_020745735.1. NCBI lineage: Eukaryota > Metazoa > Chordata > Chondrichthyes > Orectolobiformes > Hemiscylliidae > Hemiscyllium > Hemiscyllium ocellatum. The sequence continues at coordinate 70,960,350 of NC_083410.1, forward strand.
ATGATATGTCGCTGGGGGAAATTTACATGGATCTCTTGGACTGCTGGAACGGACATTTTGAGAGGTAACCTTCATTTGAGAAACATTTGGTTGTTCTGATGTTTGGGAACCCTCTTGATATGGTTTGGCCCTAGGAAATAGGCATAAAAGAAAAATACATCTTGATTCATATTTCAATTTTACTACTTTAATCTTAAGTGTGAAACTTTATGTGGCCTACCCAACTTTGTCTGGCACTAATGACATGATTTACATGGACCTGGAGGGGAACAAAACGTTTTAATCTAAAGTATTACCCCTCCTGAATAAAAAAAATTAAGATATGTATGCTTGAATGTTACCCCTAAAACTTCCAATGGCATTAAAATGTAACTAGAACTTTCTGTTACAGATGTGTCAGGTACTCTGACTTGCTGTTCTGATAATCTCACCACAAAAAGGAGTTTGTCATGGCAGGTTGGGGAAGTGAAAGTCTGAGTTGGCCTGCTGTGTGGAAGCGATCTTCCTGCTGATTTGCTTCCTGTCAATGCTCAGTAATGTAGGAATACGAGTAGAGCAACCTGCTGCTTTAGCTTGTTCCCCTATTCTGTTAGATTATGGGTAATCTGTACCTCTATTCCATTTACCCGCTTCTGCTCCATATGCCTTCACAGCCTAGGTTGCCCTATCTTTCTGGAATGGGGAGAAATCTGAAAAAGAAAAAGGTGGGTATAAAAAAAAATTGATTATAGTGTAGAAAATTGAAAATATTTTCTTGGGTTTTGTTTTATTTTACATTTAAGTTTATGAGTAAAGATGATTGCAGAGAGTTTATTGAATTCAAACCTTAATTTCATTACAGCTGAAATGAATCACTTCCACAATAATCGGATTTATGATTACAATTCTGTAATCCAACTGTACCTACAGCAGCAAATTGAATTTCATGAGATGGTAGGTTACTTCACAGAACTATTTTCTTTTTCAAATGCTGCAGGGACAAAAGACATAAAATGAAAACCTGCCTTGTTCTCTTCTTGTAATTTAATTAAATTTTAATAGAGGGATTTAAATCGTGAATAATTTAGAATATGTAAAAAAGTATTTCCAGTGCCTGTGGGTTGATAACCATGAATGAAAGATTTAAGGCACTTGATAAAAGACCAGACATGACACCAAGCAAATCCTTTCTTACAGAATGAGAGGATCAGATTTGGAACGTACTGCTTGGCAGGCTAATGGAAATAGAGTTCTTAGTAACTTTCAGAAGGGAATTGGATAAATATTTAAAAGAATAAACTACAATGATTCACAAAAGTGTAGGGGTGAGGTGCCTAAACTACATTGCCCTCAAAGGAGGCAAAATGAACTCTGCTCACTGAACGATTTATTTTTTCACTACCTTGTTCTATTATGATTTAATTCATGATATTCTTTTTGTGAAATAAACTTCATATATTAATTTTGATTTTGTAAAGAAATCAATTGTTGATTATATATTAGAATTAAAATTAGCATTAAAATTAAGCAACAGGGCAGCACGGTGGCACAGTGGTTAGCACTACTGCCTCACAGCGCCAGAGACTCAGGTTCAATTGCTGCCTCAGGCGTCTGTCTGTGTGAAGTTTCCACATTCTCCCCGTGTCTGCGTGAGTTTCCTCTGGGTGCTCCGGTTTCCTCCCACAGTCCAAAAATGTGCAGGTTAGGTGAATTGGCCATGCTAAATTGCCCGTAGTGTTAGGTGAAGGGGTAAAAGTAGGGAAATAGGTGTGGGTGGGTTGCGCTTCGGCGGGTTGGTGTGGACTTGTTGGACCGAAGGGCCTGTAATCTAATCTAATCTAATCTAACATTCTCATTTCATGCAAAGTTTAGATCTTCTTTAAGAATTTTTTTAAAAACCAATCCTGTGCCCTGCCAACAACTGATATTTTGTCAGACTTCTCAAAAGTCCTCAGACTTTTTTGATAACAGTTATGGTTGAAAGCCTGGTTAATTCTTAGTTTCAAAGTAATCTATTAATTTGTGCTTGGCTACAAAGCACTAATCTACCAGAGCATTTAAGAAAGTTGACCTTTAGTATTTTTTATATAAAAGCTCTTTTTATACTAGTGGTTCCTTGCCATTGATAGACTTGTATAACTGCAGGATTGATTGTTAGTCTATTTATTCTTTTAATTTTTTTTATTCTCCTGGTTGGAATCTTTAATGATTTGTGTTTCACCCTGCATGAACCTATTTATAAAACATTTGTTTATCAGTTAAGGCTGTGTTGTGATTTACCTGTTTAGGTCAGATTGCAATGTAGCTTTCATCTTGGGTTCAGAAAAGCCAAGTAAACTTGAAATATTGAATTGATTTCTGACAAAGTGAAAACTTGATAAGAAATAAAAGTAAACTTGTCCATTACCTTATCCTACTGTGATTTTAAATGATTAACATGTGGTCCTAGACTTGTCTATTATTTTTCCCAAATAAGTTTAATTGACTTCACACTGGAGAAGTCCAGCCTTTTAACTATAAATTTCTTACAGGACTGTAACTCGACAGTAATTTTTCACATGTGCAGCATGTTGTATATTGTTCATTGGTTTGTCCGTGCCTCACTACTATAGGACCAGTATTTCTTAATGACTTTGTTTTCGTAGACCATAAGACATAGGAGTGGAAGTAAGGCCATTCGGCCCATCGAGTCCACTCCGCCATTCAATCATGGCTGATGGGCATTTCAACTCACTTACCAGCGTTCTCCCCGTAGCCCTTAATTCCTCGAGACAACAAGAATCTATCAATCTCTACCTTGAAGACATTTAGCGTCCCGGCCTCCACTGGACTCTATGGCAATGAATTCCACAGGCCCACCACCCTCTGCATTTCTGTTCTGAATTGACCCCCTCTAATTCTAAGGCTGTGTCCACGGGTCCTAGTTTCCTAGCCTAATAGAAACAATTTCCTAGCGTCCACCCTTTCCAAGCCATGTATTATCATGTACGTTTCTATTAAGTCTCCCCTTAATCTTCTAAACTCCAATGAATACAATCCCAGGATCCTCAGCCGTTCCTCATATGTTAGACCTACCATTTCAGGGATCATCCGTGTGAATCTCCGCTGGACACGTTCCAGTGCCAGTATGTCCTTCCTGAGGTGTGGGGACCAAAACTGGACACAGTACTCCAAATGGGGCCTAACCAGAGCTTTATAAAGTCTCAGTAGCACATCTCTGCTTTTATATTCCAAACCCCTTGAGATAAGTGACAACATTGCATTCGCTTTCTTAATCACGGACTCAGCCTGCATGTTTACCTTTAGAGAATCCTTGACTAGCACTCCCAGATCCCTTTGTACTTTGGCTTTACTAATTTTCTCACCATTTAGAAAGTAGTCTATGCTTTTATTCTTTTTGCCAAAGTGCAAGACCTCACATTTGCTCATGTTGAATTCCATCAGCCATTTCCTGGACCACTCTCCCAAACTGTCTAGATCCTTCTGTAGCCTCCCCACTTCCTCAGTACTACCTGCCTGTCCACCTAACTTCATATCATCTGCAAACTTCGCTAGAATGCCCCCAGTCCCTTCATCCAAATCATTAATATATAATGCGAACAGCTGTGGCCCCAACACTGAACCCTGCGGGACACCGCTCGTCACCGGCTGCCATTCCGAAAAAGAACCTTTTATCCCAACTCTCTGCCTTCTGTCAGACAGCCAATCCTCAATCCATCCCAGCAGCTCACCTCGAACACCATGGGCACCTTATCAAAGGCCTTTTGAAAGTGTAGATAGACCACATCCACTGGGTTTCCCTGTCTAACCTACTTGTCACCTCTTCAAAGAATTCCAACAGGTTTGTCAGGCACGACCTCCCCTTACTAAATCCATGTTGACTTGTTCTAATTAGACTCTGCTCTTCTAAGAATTTAGAAACCTCATCCTTAATGATGGATTCTAGAATTTTACCAACAACCGAGGTTAGGCTAATTGGCCTATAATTTTCCATCATTTGTCTTGATCCTTTCTTGAACAAGGGGGTTACAACAGCCATCTTCCAATCATCTGGGACCTTTCCTGACTCCAGTGACTCTTGAAATATCTCAACCAATGCCTCCGCTATTTCCTCAGCCACCCCTCTCAGAACTCTAGGGTGTATCCCATCGGGGCCAGGAGATTTATCAATTTTAAGATTTTTTAACTTTTCTAGCACTATCTCTTTTGTAATGGCAACCATACTCAACTCAGCCCCCTAACTCCCTTTAATTGTTGGGATATTACTCCTATCTTCCACTGTGAAAACTGACGCAAAGTACTTGTCAAGTTCTCCTGCTATTTCCTTATCTCCCATCACTAGGCTTCCTGCATCAGTTTGAAGTGGCCCAATGTCTACTTTTGCCTGTCGTTTTGTTTCTTATGTACTGAAAGAAACTTTTACTATCATTTCTAATATTACTGGCTAGCCTACATTCATATTTGACCCTCTCATTTCTTATTACACTCTTTGTTATCCTCTGTTTGTTTTTGTAGCCTTCCCAATCTTCTGATTTCCCACTGTTTTTGGCCACTATATAGGATCTCTCTTATTCCTTAATACATTTCCTGACTTTCTTTGTCAGCCATGGTTGTCTAATCCCTCCCTGGATAATCTTTCTTTTCTCTGTATAGTGTCCTCAATTATACCCACAAACTCCTGCCATTTTTGCTCTACTGTCTTCCCCACTAGCCTCTGCTTCCAGTCTATTTTTGTCAGTTCCTCTCTCATGCCCTCATAATTACCTTTTATTTAACTGTAACACCATTACATCTGATTTTGCCTTCTCTCTTTCAAACTCCAGACTGAACTCTACCATATTATGACCACTACTTCCTAAGGGTTCCCTTACTTTAAGATCTTTTATAGAGTCTGGTTCATTGCAAAGCACTAGGTCCAGAATAGCCTGCTCCCTTGTGGGCTCCATGACAAGCTGTTCCAAAAAGCCATCCTGTAAGCATTCCATGAATTCCCTTTCTTTGGATCCACTAGCAACATTATTTATCCAGTCCACCTGCATTTTGAAGTCTCCCATGATCAATGTGACCTTGCCTTTCTGACATGCCTTCTCTATTTCCTGGTACATGTTGAGTCCCTGGTCCTGACCACTATTAGGAGGTCTATACACAACTCCAATTATGGTTTTTTTGCCTTTGTGGTTCCTCAATTCCACCCACACAGACTCCACATCATCTGACGCTATGTCATTCAATGCCATAGATTTAATTTTGTTAACTAACAAGGCAACCCCACCCCCTCTGCCCACCTCCCTGTCTTTTCGATAAGTTGAAAAACCTTGGAGGTTTAACTGCCAGTCCTGACCCCCCCGTAACCAAGTCTCTGTGATGCCTACCACATCATAATCATTCACTATTATCTGTGCCATTAGTTCATCAGCTTTGTTATGAATGCTACGAGCATTCAGGTAAAGTTCCTTAATGCTAACTTTCTTATCATTAGTCATATTGGAAGTCATAAGATGTCCTAAGTTATCCTTGCTTTTTTCTGCATTCCCAGTCTGCCTCAATTTTAAATCCGCCTGGACGCATGCTATCCTGCTGCTTATCTTTCCATTTAACACCATACTCCCTGTCGCTTTCACTTTCCTTCCCCCCCCCAACTCAGAAGTTTAAAGTCCTACTGACCACCCTATTTATCCTCTTCGCTAGAACATTGGTACCTGATCGGTTCAGGTGGAGACCGTCCCAACGGTACAGATCCCCCCTGTTCCAAAACTGATGCCAATGCCCCATGAAGTGGAATCCCTCTTTCCCACACCAATCCCTTAGCCACGTGTTTACTTGCCTAATTTTCTTGTCCCTATGCCAATTGGCACGAGGCTCGGGCAGTAATCCGGAGATTATGACCCTTGAGGACCTGTGCTTCAATTTCCTGCCTACTGCTTCGTAATCCCCAAACAGGTCCTCCACCCTAGTCTTGCCTATGTTGTTAGTACCAAATTGGACCACAACAACTGGATCCTCCCCCTCCCGCTCCAATATCCTTTCAAGCCAGTCAGAGAAGTCCTGCACCCTGGCACCGGGCAGGCAACACACCATGCGAGACTCCCGATCCGGCTTGCAAAGGATACTATGTGTCCCCCTAATTATAGAATCCCCTATAACCACTACTTGTCTATTAGCTCCCCCCTCTTGAATAGCCTTCTGCAACATGATGCCTTGGTCAGTTGGCTCATCCTGTCCAGAGCCCTTTTCCTCATCCGAACATGGAGCAAGAATCTCGTACCTGTTGGACAAGGTCAAGGGCTGAGGCTCCTCCACTCTTGAACTCAGGTTCCCCCTACCTGCCTCACTTACAATCACACTCTGATGTGCCTGATCACTAGCTGAATGTGAATTACTTAATCTCCCAGGTGTGACTGCCTCCTGAAACAAAGCGTCCAGGTAACTCTCCCCCTCCCGGATGAGCCGCAGTGTTTGAAGCTCAGATTCCAGATCATCAACTCTGACCCGGAGTTCTTCCAGCAACCAACACCTTGCTGCAGATGTGGTCGCTGCCGTTCACAATGGGATCAGCCAGCTCCCACATCATACAGCTACAGCACATCACCTGCCCAGCCATCTCTGCTTAGTTACTTAATTACTTAGTTACTTTGTACAAGTTTGAGTTAGAATACTTTCTGATACCTCTCTGCTATAGTCTTTCCCTAAAAAAGAATATATATATATATATATATATATTCTTTTTTAGGGAAAGACTATAGCAGAGAGGTATCAGAAAGTATATATATATATACATACACACACTCAAAAACGAAGTAAATTTTTAACAAGTCACTGGTAAAGAAATAGAAAATCCTTACCTTAAAAAAAAACCCAGTGTAGTTAAGGAGGTTAGAGGAGGAGGGTGGGTGGGAGATACTACAGGTGTAGAATCTCGGGTTTAGCTGCCTTCCTGAGTTATATACTCACTGTTTCCCTTCCCGGTTGCCCCTCTGGTAGCCGTCACTTCCCCTGCTGCTCCCGCTCTTTCTGTAAAGAGAGAGAAAAAAAAATACCGCTGCCCGCTACAGGTAAGTAATTTTAAAACAAACTGTCATACCTTAGCTGTAGTCTTCCGGGTTCATTTTTACTCAGCTGCTGCTCCCACTCAAGTTCTGCTGGATGTGCTTCAACTAAATCTATTTCTTTTTTTCTACTTCCACTATACACAGTTCTCCAATCCGTTTTCTTCTAATCTAGGTTCTCTTACAAAATGGGAATCCCAATGTAGTTAAATCTGTTTCCAAAAGACCACATGTAATTTTTCACCTTAAATATTATATGATCAGCTGAGAAGAGGGAATCAGCTCCCTATTTTTTTAGCCAGACTTGCCAATAGTAACAAATATTTATTGTTGTAGCTGTGAGATAAAATGTAATTAAAAAGCAGTTTGCTAGAAAATGAAGGAACTTATTCTTTCTCTCCAGAAAACCTATCCATTTTATTGCCTGATAACTCAAAAAAAAGTACTGTTAATAAACTTAAAAGGGAAGAAGGCCTGACACAAGATTAGATCACATAGAATACAGAGAGAATTGGCCCAAAGGTAAAAAGCGGTGGTGGAGGGTTGTTTTTCAAACTATAGACCTGTGACCGATGTTGTGTCACAAAGATTGGTGCTGGGTCCACTGCTTTTTATCATTTATAAAAATGATTTGGATGTGAACATAGGAGTTATGGTTAGTAACCATATAGTATGGTTTGCAGATGACATCAAAATTGGTGGTATGGTGGACAACCAAGAAGGTTACCTCCAGAGTACAATGGGATCTCGATCAGATGGGCAATGGGCCAACGAGTGGCAGATGGAGTTTAATTTAGATAAATGTGAGGTGCAGAATTTTGGAAAGGCAAATCAGGGCAGGACTTATTAACTTAATAGTCAGGTCCGGGGGAATGTTGCTGCACAAAGAGACCTTGGAGTGCAGATTCATAGTTCCTTGAAAGAAGAGTTGCAGGTAGATAGAATAATAAGAGGCATTTGGCATGCTTTCCTTTATTGGTCAATGCATTGAGTATGAAGTTGAGGTTGCGGTGCAGCTGTACAGGACATTGCTTAGGCCACTTTTGGAATACTGCATGCAATTCTGGTCTCCCTGCTATAGGAAGGATGTTGTGAAACTTGAAGGGGTTCAGACAAAATTCATAAGAATATTGCCAGGGTTGGAGGTTTGATCTATAGGGAGAGGCTGATTAGGCTGGGCTACTTTCCCCAAAGCATCAGAGGCTCCGAGGTGACCTTTTTAATGGTTTATAAAATCATGAGGGGAATGGATAGGGTGAATAGTTAAGGTCTTTTCCCCAGGTGGAGGTGTTGAAAACTTGAGGACATAGGTTTGAGGGAAGAGGACAAAGATTTCAAAGGGAAACATTTTCATGCATGTATGGAACGAGTTGCCAGAAGAAGTGGTGGAGTCTGGTACAATTACAACATTCTAAAGGCATCTGGATGGGTATATGAATAACGAGGGGGTTATATGGATATGGGCTAAATGTTGGCAAGTGACACTAGATATATGGTATACATGGATGAGTTGGACTGAAGATTCTGTTTGTGCTGTATAGTTCTATGACAATGGGGAGAAATAAGGCAATGCAATCTTGAAATAGACTTCTAAGAAACAGATTTCTGGAAGATAAAGATATCAAGGGGTATGGAGAGAGAGTAGAATATGGCGTTGAGATAAAGGATCGGCCGTGACCATGTTGAATGGTGAAATGGACCAATGGCCTGAATGACATACTTGTGCTCCAATTTTTCTATGTCTCTTAATCTGTAAGGTGTTAGATTTTAAACCTGAGGCCACAGTTGATTAATTGTTGACTCATTTGCAACACTTGCAGAATCTGATTCAGAATCAGAATCTTAATGACTTGGCAATTGGTCATTTTCACATGTTTTGCACTGGATGCTGTTTTCCACATCCGAAACATGGGCATGGGGAAGAGGCAGTGTCTCTCCAATTCTTATTTATAATCCATTTATCCTTCACTCTGCCCTACTGCTTAAAAGCAGCTATCGACATAACTATAGGAAATGTGTATTGGGGAGTATAGTTCCATTGTCTTATCCAGCTGCCTGAGTTGATAAAGTGTGGTGTTGGAAAAAGGTTAGGCAGCATCTGAGGAGCAAGAGAGTCGATGTTTGGGGCATAACCCTTCAACAATCCTGATGACAGGTTATGCCTGAAACGTTGAGCCCTGATGAGGCATTGAATCTTTTGCTCCTCAGATGCTACCTGACCTGCTGTGCTTTTTCTAGCACCACACTTGCTCAGTGCTGACTTCTCCAGCAGCTGCACTCCTCGCTATCTCTTGTTACCAAGCTGGCCAACTGACAGGTGAATCTTTCATCTCCCAATGCATAAAATTTATCATAATTATGAATTAAGCAGAAGATACAAATTTCATGACTGACTCAGGTGTTTGGTTTTGATCCCTTCAGATAAAATGATCTCTATGCAAATGAGATTTTTAATTCCATATGAAGTATGCTTCACAGTAGGTCAGGTGACCAGTGCAGCATTTTAAGTCCATGTTTCTTCTTCTTTAAAAGACATTTTAGTCCATGAAAGGTTTTGGCTGTAACAATCAAATGATATTCAATGTTTATTCTATATTTGTCACTGCTGTAACAATGTAACCTTAAAAACTTCAGGGAATTTTGTTTTAATTAGCTTTTGAAGCAAATAACACTTGTTTAAAAAAAATTCTATCCAGAGTTTGTATAGCCCATTGGTCCTCGGTTCATGCTCACTGTGCAAGAATTGACCTGTTTAATTGATCTTTCTTGCGTAAAATTTTGCTAGTTATTCATTCCCAGCTTCTCTTGTGTGTTCTTACCTGCCACTCTTTCCCTTATCCCCCTCCTTTTTCTTGCCTTTTGAGTCATAGGAATTATTCTCTTTACCCTGTAACAAAGTACAGAATGAGGAAGGGAGTTGTAATTTGAATATCAAAGGGACTACTACCTCTGTATTTCAGCTGTGAAGAGTTAGTACATTATATGTTAAATCTCTGCCAGATTGAAGAAAATGGACTTTAACTCAATTATTTCATGTTTTGGCGAATAATGCAAGACTTAAACTGCAATGGGATGAGCCTCAATCTTAACAGTGGGTAGTTTGACTGTTGACTAATATAGCCAAGAGTGAGGACTGCAGATGCTGAAACCAGAGTTTAGATTAGAGTAGTGCTGGAAAAGCACAGCAGGTCAGGCAGCATCTGAGGAGCACGAAAATTGATGTTTCTGGCAAAAGCCCTTCATCGGGAATAGAAACAGCGATTTTCCTGCTCCTCGGATGCTGCCTGACCTGCTGTGCTTTTCCAGCACCACTCTAATCCAAACAAAAGTTGGCTAATGTACTAAGTAAGGCACAGATTATGGAATATCAATTTAAAAATTAGCTGACGTTGACCTCAGACTGTAATGTTGTAATTGATTTCTGCACTCATGCACCAACATTTAAGAATTTAATGAATAAAATTAGATTAGATTCCCTACAGTGTGGAAACAGGCCCTTCGGCCTAACAAGTCCACACCGACCCTCCGAAGAGTAAACCACCCAGTCTCATCTCCCTCTCACTAATGCACCGAACACTATGGGCAATTTAGCATGGCCAATTCACCTGACCTGCACATCTTTGGACTGTGGGAGGAAACCGGAGCACCCAGTGGAAACCCATGCAAACACAGGGAGAATGTGCAAACTACACACAGTCGCTCGAGGCTGGAACCGAACCTGGGACCCTGGTGCTGTGAGGCAGCAGTGCTAACCCCTGAGCCATTGTGCCGTGTAGGAATCTGACTTTTGATATTGGTTCGGTTATCTATGGCATACGTGTGATGCTCAACTCTAATCCCTGCACATTTGAAATAGCTTGCAACAGGGATTCATAAATTATTTGTGGTCACACTGATGAGCTAATAGAAGATTTCACCTATAAAACCAAAGGCCAATAAGAAAACTCAGTCGTTACTATTGAATACCATAAATTTAGGGTGGCACGGTGGCGCAGTGGTTAGCACTGCTGCCTCACAGCGCCAGGGACCTGGGTTCAATTCCCGCCTCAGGCGACTGACTGTGTGGAGTTTGCACGTTCTCCCTGTGTCTGCGTGGGTTTCCTCCGGGTGCTCTGGTTTCCTCCCACAGTCCAAAGATGTGCGGGTCAGGTGAATTGGCCATGCTAAATTGCCCGTAGTGTTAGGTAAGGGGTATGTGTAGGGGTATGGGTGGGTTGCGCTTCGGTGGGTCGGTGTGGACTTGTTGGGCCGAAGGGCCTGTTTCCACACTGTAAGTAATCTAACCTAATCTAATAAATATTTTAGCCCTTCACATACAGAAACATGCTAAAACCAATGCTGTTCGCAATTTACATAAATGATTTGAACTCTGGCATTAGAAGTAGCAGAATTTCAGCTTTGAAGATGATAGCAAATAAATAATGCTGACAAGGACCTCAGCAAAATAAGAGAATATTAAAGAATTGCAAAATTCAGATATTGGTCCATGACTTGTTATTTGCTGCTACATTCCTGTTTTGAAGAGGAATATAATTCTCCTGGACTCCTTTCATCACAATTCTCCCTTCATTTCCTGAAATATTTCAGTGAGAGCAGAGGAGATTTAAGAGTTATTTTAAATGCCTCCATTGAACTTATGAAGAAATGAGAGTAAGTAGATGAAAATAGTTTCTCGGGCTTGAGAGGTATAAAATAAGAAGCATAGATATACGAATAAATTTGACACATTTAGGAAAAGCAGGATAAACCACTTTTTTTAAACCTAAAATTTGTAGCATTATGGAATGCACTCCAGAAGTTAGTGATCAAAGTAAATGCTGTTCTTAGGGTGGATTTACCTACCAGACAGCAAGATAATTCTTCAAATAGTATTTATTAACAATATATAGAGTATTTCACAGTAGGCATCTTTGTCTAGAGCTGCTCAAGTTCCAACCTTCTGGCAGACTCGATTACATGAGATTACAGTTACAGTACAGCATACCTCAGAGGCTTATCTCCATATTCCTGAAATCCTGTTTCTGCAGATACCAAACAAACTTTTTTTAAAAAAGTATTTAGAAAAGTTAGGAACATGAGAGTATGGTTATGATTATGTAGGTGTCTTGGATGAAAGGTCTTGTTCCTACATAATTTGTATGTAATGCTACTAACAAATTCCTCAGAAGGAATCCCTCCCAGTATGCTGCAAGAATAGCATTCTGAAGTGGAATTGTTTGATGGCAGCATATTAGACTGCTGCTGACTATAGAGGGCATAGTGTTGAAAACTGCAGTGTATGAAAAGCACAAATATATAAATGAAATACCTAGAAAATTGCTTATGAAATGTTTAAGTGATAACCTCATGGTCATTTGAAAGAAATGGAGACATTTTGAAGTGTGCTTCAATTGAGAATGTTTTTATTTCTTAATAGATTGCTGCAAAGCTGAAGCAAGCATTGACCCATTTTACAGTTCAACAGTAAACCATGCCAGCACGATTAGCCTTAACTGCCTACTTGGTGGAAGGATCCTGTGCTCTGAAGTGTGTTTATATGGAAAAGAAAACCTTAGAAATACTTCTCAAATTCAGGTTTTGTTTGAGATAATATTAAACATACAAAGCAGTTGTTTGGACCATATCTGATATTTTTTCTACAGCTATGCAAATGGTGTGAAACTTTGAGTAAAAGTTCTTCAGTAATCCTGTGCAAGCAAAAACAGTGAACTTTTTCTTTCTAACTTTACCCATTTCTTCTATTTTTGTAATGCTTTCTTTCATGTTCTGTATTTTTGTAACACGTCCACTTTGTCCTTGAAACACATACTTTGTGGAAGACATTGCCATATGATTTCAGTTTACTTTCCTATTATTTTGTGCAATTTGTAAAATGTTATGTCCTCTGTATTCTGTGAATGAAGTGGGCAAGAATGAAATTGATCTTAAAACCAAGTTCAGAAGATTACAAAGAAAATGCTGTTTCCGAAAGGATTTCCAGATACCAATACAGTCAATTGATGGTCATGTAAGGAATCTAGCACAATAATGAAGACATTTAGAGGGGAAAATTCATGCTGTGCGCAACCTCCCATTGTTCCTCTCACTAAATCATAATTTCTATACTAAGATATCAAGAATGTACCAGACCAAACAATGAGTCTGAAGCATTCCAGCTTTGAACAGTTCCATTTATTCTTCACTAAACTTTAAACCATTACACAATCCTTCATTTTTCCCTTTTTACTACCAGCTTTTGTAAAATCATGGTAAAATGTTACACTCTGGGGTGGCATTCTGAAAAACTTCCAAGAAATGGTTGGTTAAACTTGCTTTTCTTTTTGAACTTTATGCGAATTGATTGTTTTGCAATATCACCAGTTTTTTTGACTGCTTCGCTTCATTGCTTAGCTTATCAAACCAGCAGAAGAAATTGCTGTTTGGAGTGTTAAATATTAATAACAGTATTGGCAACATACTTGTTATTCTCAGATGATCACCAGTTCTTTTCAGAGTCTAGCACCTGAAGTTTAGGGACTTTGTGCTATTCAGTTGCCAAAACTTTCAAAGCCATTCTGATTAGAAATATTTTGTCGCTGATAGCCTTGCTTATATTTAAATTTACTATACAAAGATACTCTGCAAATATACTGATACATATACATTTATTAATCTAGGAGGATTATAACAGCATGTTTGCACCAAAGATGAGTATTTAATTTTGTATTTACATTATTTTTGGATTATGAACAAATAAATGTTCCATGCTTATACATTTTTGAAATTTGACTTTATACTATTCAAGCAGAAAGCTGGAGAAAAGTAAATTTAAATTCAATGGAAAATGAATTGGGGGAAAGAACAATTCTGCATTGGATGAGATGAAAAAGCTTCTGTACATAAAGCAATTATACTGGAACGGTTTGGAAATATAAATGCCTTCACTAATTATACTTCAGTGCTCAGGTTAAGACATGAAAATTGCACTAAAGTGGGAATTTTAAATTATTGAGGTATATGACCTTTAATTTCCAATCAGTTATGAATAATAGTTTGTGGACTGTTAACTGTACACTATGTATATAAAATATGTAAATTATCATTAATGTATATTTGTTAAATGCCATGTAAGGAAATTTTGTTGAAATTAAATATCAGATTTATCATCTTGACCCTTCCATTATAGTCAGAACTTATGCGTTGAACATCCAATTTGTAGGAGATAAAGACATCTTGCCAAACTTTGGTTTCAGTTGGTGAAATGGATTGGCAAAGAGAATTTTGTGCACAACCACTTCAATAATGAGTTCCAGAAAAAGAAAACAAAGTGCACAATTCAAATAGTTTCATTAAATTCCCTTTGCAGGAGTTATAATCTGAAGTATTTTTTTTTACATATTTCACCGAGTCAATGAGGCCTCTTTCCTTTTTTGGTTTCTGGTCAACTGCTTTGCTTTTCAGCAAGCTATTCTTTTACTATTTAAGTATCCGAGTGCTTTATTTGTTATTATCTCCACTTTTGATGACTTACTTCATTCAGTATCGACCACTGATGAACATCAAATTTCAGTGCAGCAAATGGTCTAGTTGTGCTATGACTTGACTGACTGAGCAGCATGACCAAAAATGAAGTCAGCATACCCCGTATTTTAATTTTATTCATAGTACCCACGGTCCTTGTGTACAAGGTGAAATGATATTGAATCAACCTGACCAGGAAGGTTCCAGATTCAGTTTGGTTTGTGCAGAGGTCGTAGAGTGTGAGGACCAGTAATTACCTTAACTAATGAGGATGAAGCTAAGCCAAAGTTGTAATTTTTAATGTTAACTAGTAGCCTATGGAGCATCATTGGGAAAGGATGACAAGCAAAGGTAAGTTATGCTCTTGAAGATGAGTATTTAGGGACTAGTGTTCCAGAAGGTTTTTGGCAGAGGGCTAGAATAATTTGCCAACCTACTACTTTGACAAGAGATGTGATCAGCATTGAAAGATGCATAAATATGGATAATAACTGTCTATCTAAACCAATGCACACAGAAATATTTTTGCCTGTGTACAAGGGTGGCTTTATTAGCAAACATTGATTAAACTATAATTTGTAGACAAGGACATATGAATAGGTGGAGTAAGTCATTTGGTTCCTCAAACCTGCTCTGTTGTACAATAAGATCATGCTGATTGTGGATTTTATTCCATTTTCCTGCCTGCTCCTCCCTCCTCACCCAATAGCTCTTGACTCCTTTCTGAATTAAAAATCTGTTGAACAAAGCTTTTGATATATTCAATGAATCAGTTTTCACTGCTATGTGGGAAAGACTTCAAGATACAAAAGATCCCTGGATTCCTTTTCATCTCCATCTTGAATGGGAGAACATTTATTTTCAAACTGTGCTCCCAAATTCTAGATGTCCTCCATGAAAGGAAACATCCTCTCAGTATCTACCCTATCAAGTCCTTTTAAACTCCAACCTTTCCTCACAAAACAAACTTATTTTAATCTCAGAAATGAGTATAATGATCCTTCTGAACTCTTTCCTAAGTAATGTCTGTCTCATAGACACTATTCCAGATTTGTGACCTCTTGCTCAAAACTATGCTCAGTTCTGATAAGAATGATCCTGGACTTGGCTTGACATTGTTGAATGAAGGTCCTACCTTACAAATTTCATTCAATCCTTTGAGGAAGTCACAGGAGGATCAATGAGGGTCTTGCAGTGTATGTTGTCTACATGGATTTTAGTAAGGCATTTGACAAGGTCACAAATAGCAGACTAGTCAATAAAGTAAAAGCCTGTGAGATACAGGGTAACGTGTCAAATTGGATCCAAAGTTGGCTTAGTAACAGGAAACAAAAGACAATGGTCAGCGGCTGCCATTATGAATGGAAAGCTCTTTCAAATGGTGTTCTACAGGGCTTGATGGTGGGACCCCTGCTGTTTGTTTTGTACATTAATGATTTCAAATTGAATGTGGGAGTGGGGGGTGTGGACCTAATGAGGGAATCGCAGCAATAGTTTCTGTGGAATGCAGATAGGCGTGGGGAGAGAAATAAGTCTCTGGTGGTAGCATCTGATTGTAGGTGGCAAAAATAGCAGAGGATAATGACCTCTATCTGGATATTAGTGGAGTGGAAGGTGAGGTTCTATCCTTGTTGTGGTCAAAGATTAGATTAGATTAGATTACTTAGTGTGGAAACAGGCCCTTTGACCCAACAAGTCCATACCAACCCTCCGAAGAGCAACTCACCCAGACCTATTCCCCTACATTTACCCCTACGGACAATTTAGCATGGCCAATTCACCTAACCTGCACATTTTTGGACTATGGGAGGAAACCGGAACACCCGGAGGAAATCCACGCAGACGCTGGGAGAATGTGTGCAAACTCCACACAGACAGTTGCCTGAGACCGGAATTGAACCCAGGTCTCTGGCACTGAGAGGCAGCAGTGTTAACCTCTGTGCCACCATGCTGCCCAAGAAGAAGGGATGTAGAAGGGTGGAGGTGTGGGAAGTGGAGGAGAGGCACTGGAGGGCATTGTTGATCATGTGGGAGGGGACATCATCCAAGAAATAGGAGGAAATATGGGATGTCCTGGATTAGAATTGCTCCTCCTGGGAGCAGATACGCTGGAGACATAGGAATTGAGAGTAAGGGATGATGTTTTTACAGGAGAGGAGGTGTAGTCCAGGAAGCTGTGGGAGTCTGTAGGTTTGAAATAGATGTCCGTATTGAGTTGGTCGCCGGAAATGAAAACTGAGGGATCCAGGAAAGGGAAGGTGGTTTCCTGAGTTGGTCCAGGTGAACTTAAGATCAGGGTGGAAGGTGTAAGTGAAGTTGATGAACTGTTCAACCTCTTGTGCGAGCACAAGGTGGTATCGATACAGTCATCAACGTAGCAGAGGAAGGGGTTGGGGATGGTGCCTGTATAACTCTGGAAGATGGACTGTTCCACGTATCCTATGAAGAGGCAGGCATCGCTGTGGCACATGTGGGCGTCCATGGCTACCCCTTTAGTCTGAAGGTAGTGGGTAAATTCAAAGGAGGAGGCTGAGGACCATTCCACCAATTGAAAGTGTGTGTCAGTGGAGGGGTACTGATTAGGTTAGTGGGAGAGGAAGAAACTGAGGGCTTGTAGGCCTTTGTCATGGTGGAGGGATGTGTAAGGGGCTTGATGTCGGTGGTGAAGATGAGGCATTTGGGGCTGGGGAAATGAAAGTCATGGAGGATGTGGGTGATGCACTGAAGGTATGTGGGGAGTTCCTGGACCAAGGGGGATAGGACAGTGTCGAGATATAAGGAGATAAGTTTGGTGGGGCAGGAGTAGGTCGACCTGGGCAGTAAGGTTTTTGTGGATTTTGGGTAAGAAGTAGAACCTGGTGGTGCAGGGTTTTGAAACTGCGGTTCGAGGCTGTGGATAGGGCATCCCCTAAGGTGACAAGGTTGTAGATGGTCTGGGAGATAATGGTTTGGTGAAGGGAGGTAAATGGTGGTAGGAAGATGTCTCTGTGGGATCTGCGGAGGTGACATGTTACATGTCAACTCTACTGCCTCACATTCACTTCATCTCTGCTCATGCACCCACCTCCCACCATCAGAGGCTGTAGAGAGAGACACTGGGTACACAATCTGGAGAGCATCTCACTGACAGCTTAGGAAGAAATGCCCCAGTCATCTGGCACTTTGTGGTCTGCTGAGGCCAAGCACCAGCTATGCCCAGACAGGAGAGGATTGATTATTCTTAATAGGACTGGAACATTGCTGGCTGGGCAGCATTTATTGCTAATCTTTAATTGCCAGAGAGCAGTTGAAAGTCAACCATATGTAGACCAGACCAGGTAAGGATGGAGTAGTGAAGAGATGGGTTTCTCTAACAATTGGAAATGGATTCATAGTAGTCATTAGATTCTTAAATCCAGATATTTATTGGATTCAAATTCCACCTTTTTACCATGGTGGGATTCGAATCCAGGTCCCATTGGCTGGGTCTCCGGATTAACAGTCATAATTCTACTCTGCCATCCTCTCCCCCGAGGAGAGATTCTATTGGTTTCCAGTAATCAGTGATTTTAGGGACATCAGGCTGAACAAGCAGCTGCAGATTAATCTTCTGACTGCTGAGGGATGGACCAGCTGACTTCAATAACTACCACTGAGATTGTCTGATGCTTGAAAGCAGATTTAAGCCATTTAAAGCAATCTGATGTTGAACAACTATGGCCTTCAGTTTGAGTTGAATTTAGCCATTTTATAAAAGATTGGGAAATTTAACATATGTCATTCTTCTGTATCTCCATTTAAGTGAAAGGGCTGTGATGGTAGTGAAAATCAGCAAAACCCATGCAGATATACTCCAGATAATTCTCTCCTGGACAAGTGAATGCATATCGGAGACTGAGATTAATATCATTCCATAGTCAAATTATAACATTTAAGCTACTGACCATAGTAATACCAGACACAAGTGAAAATAAAAAAAAATGGAAAGAAACCAATTTTGATTTTGACTAATTTGCCAAATCATTACCAGAGTTGGACATTGGAGAGCCAGTAAGGATAGAAACCTTTAACACTCTCTGTAACAGTAATCCAAGTGGCAATTTGGAACTGCTGTAGAGTGGTGACACCTCAATTGTAGATATGAATGATCAGGAATACTGAAGTAATATGGATAGGAAGAAGCAGGCCACAGAATCAGTCCCAGAGGTCCATGGCACCTCAACGATGGAAATTGAACAAGAACAAGTACCACAGGAAAAATAACATGTAAAAGTAACTGCCTGGGGAAAGCAGAGATGAATGGCCAACAACAATGCACATATAGACCATTAAGAGTTTGGTGCAAGAAATCTGAGAGTATTATGAAAGAAGCTGGACAATATCGTTGTTGAATTCGGAAGCAAATTATTTTCAAGTAGAGTTTGGGCAGCACATTGGTTAGCACCATGGCCCCTCAGGGCCAGAATTCCAGGTTCAATTCTAACATTGTTACTATTTGTATGGAGTTCATAAGTCTTTCCCTGTATCTGCTTGGGTTTCCTCTCAGTTCAAAGATGTGATGATTAAGTGGATTGGACATGCTAAATGGTCCTGTAGTGTCCGGGGATGTGTTTGCAATGTGGATTAGCCATGGTAAATGTGGGGTTTGGGGATGGGGTGGATCTGGGTCAGATGCTATTCAGTGGGCTGACTGGCCTCTATTTGCACTGCAGAGGATCTGAGCTCTGGGTGTCAAGACAAGATTCTTGTTAATAGCCTTATTAAATGTACCTTTCACTTCAAATTTTCTACCTTACCATCCACTGCAAGGAAAATAAATATTGACAACTTCTGGCATTAAAATCAGAGTGGTTACCATGTGGCTTTAGCTTCATCCTCAGGCTGCTACCTTGGACAGCAATCCCCAATGTCTCAGGATACACTCATGGGCACTTGCTGGACTGGCCCCTTATCCATAGACATTTGCATCCAACACCTGCCAGCCTCTGTATACTATCATGGCACCTTTCCAATCCACTTATATGATGCTTCTGCACTTTAAACCTGCATTTTGGGCCACAACTACAACTAACATTGAAATGCCGCTGTAAGTACACTTTGCATATAGCGACAGGTATTCAGCTCAGATTGGACTGGTCTATATCAATGCTGCTTGCTTGATGTATTAGCACTCACTCACTTTGAATCTAACCAGATGCAGATAGCATCCCTACCTAGCCGTGCCTCTCAGCGCAGTAACAGAGCTTATGCCTGAAACATCAACTCTCCTGTTCCTCTGATGCTGCCTAACCTACTGTGCTTTTCCAGCACCACACTTTTTGACTCTGATCTCCAGCAGCTGTGGTCCTCACTTTCTCACAGTGTCAGAGCCAGGCAGCTTGTCATGCTGGTTAGCTGTCCTCAGTCAAGAGTCATAGAGATGTACAGCATAGAAACAGTTCCTTAACTCCAACTTGTCCATGCCATCCAGATTTCCTAACCCAATCTAGTCCCACCTGCCAGCACCACGCCCATATCCCTCCACACCCTTTCTATTCATATACCCATCCAGATGCCTTTTAAATGTTGCAATTGTACCAGCCTCCACCACTTCCTCTGGCAGCTCATTCCATACCTGTACCGCCTGCTACGTGAAAAAGTTGCCCCTTAGGTCTCTTTTATATCTTTCCCCTCTCACCCTAAACTTATGCCCTCTAGTTCTAGACTTCCCCCACCCCTAGGGAAAAGACTTTGTCTATTTATCCTATCCATGCCCCTCATGATTTTACAAACCTCTATAAGGTCACCCCTCAGCCTCTGATGCTCCAGGGAAAACAGCCCTAACCTATTCAACCTCTCCCTATGGCTCAAATCCTCCAACCCTGAGGTGGTCATCTTGCTGAATGGCACTTTGCTATGTTGATTTTATATTTGCAGTGTGCGCCAGAACAACCATAGAGGATCCCAGCAAGCCATGTGTTCAGATGGATACCTCTGTAGTCCAGAGATTGGACCATGATCAGCCCTATGCCTCAATAGCAGCAAATCTGGAGATTAGCACTAACATCATTTGGGGAGATTTACAGCCATCAGTCAAGTGTATGGGTACTTCTCGTGTTGTGCTGTCTGGTTTGGTTGCGCAAGGAAGGAGGGTATGGTTAGTCTGTCCAGTAAAGGCAAAGAGTTGGGGGGAGAAAATCAGTTGCTGCTACAGGAGAAAAATTGTGTATTGGGGACTGCAGGTTGAAAGGGAGGAAGTGACAGTTGAATGTAAATGGAGCAATTTGGTAAAGACTCATGCAGAGAGGTTGGACAGGGACCTGAGGGGGTGTGAAAGCAATGGGAAATTAATGTGGTGAGCTGCCCAGAATGGACTTTGGATGTTTGAGGCCTCACACATTGTGTAAAGTCAGAGCCAGGACATTATTATCTGAGGAGTACTTGCTATGGTCTTTTGACATCCCGATATTTGCAAAGGTGCAATGGCAAAGAAAATACCTGTGAGCGCACACAGGGTGGATGGGGTAAGTGTGACCTATGAAGGTGATGTTTCAAGGACAACAGAGCTATTCACTGAAGAAGTAATATGCTTGCAGGTATCCAATTCCAATGAAACATGTACGCAGTGCCTCACTATACACATCCCAACCCCAAACATTTCTGGCCAATTTGTGGAAGACCAACACCTTCAGTCACTGCTATACCAACTTTTGCACCTGGAGTAATAGTGCCTAGTATCTGCAGTCGCTTCCATCTGCAATGTTTACATTGCCAACATGTGATGTAGCAGCTTCTAAAGACCACGAAGCCAAAGAAGTGGGAACTTGGTAGATCGTTCAGCCCCTTGAGCCTGCTCTACCACTTAATAGGATCATGGCTGATCTGACACTTTTGCTCTTTCCCCATAACACTTGATTTCTCTACTGATTAGCACTGCTGCCTCACAGCGCCAGAGAACCAGGTTCAATTCCCTCCTCGGGCAACTGTCTGTGTGGAGTTTGCACATTCTCCCCGTGTCTACGTGGGTTTCCTCCGGGTGCTCCGGTTTCCTCCCACAGTCCAAAGATATGCAGGTTAGGTGAATTGGCCATGTAAAATGCCCATAGTGTTAGGTGAAGGGGTAAATGTAGGGGAATGGTCTCTGTGGGTTGCGCTTCGGTGGATTGGTGTGGACTTGTTGGACCGAAGGGCCTGTTTCCACACTGTAAGTAATCTGGGTAATCTGTAAGTAATCTGATCAAGGATCTATCTATCTCAGTCCCAGAACCCTTAGAAGAAATTTCTTGTCATCTCATCTTAAACTGGCATCCCTTAATTCTGAGACTATGGCCTCTGGTCCGAGACTCCCTGAGGGGAAACATCCTCTCAGTATTTACACACTCAAACCCCTTAAGAATCTGAAGTGTTTCACTGACATCACCTCTCATTCTTCTAAATTGCAATAAGTAGAAAGAGGTATGATTAGTAAGTTTGCAGATGGCACCAAAATTGGAGGTGTAATGAACAGTGAAGGTTACCTCAGTATAATGGGATCTTGATCAGATGGCTGAGGAGTGGCAGATGGAGTTTAATTTAGATAAATGTAAGATGCTGCATTTTGGAAAGGTAAATCAGGTCAGGACTTATACACTTAGTGCTAAGGTCCTGGGGAGTGTTTGCTGAACAAAGAGACTTTGGAGTGTGGGTTCATAGTTCCTTGAAAGTGGAGTCACAGGTAAATAGGATAGTGAAGAAGGCGTTTGGTATGCTTTATTGATCAGAGCAGTGAATATAGGAGTCAAAAGGTCATGTTGTGGATGTACAGGATGTTGGTTAGACCACTGTTAGAATATTGCGTGCAATTCTGGTCTCCCTCCTATCAGAAGGATGTTGTGAAACTTGAAAGGGTTCAGAATTTACAGATTTACAAGAATGTTGGAGGATTTGTGCCACAGGGAGAGGCTGAATTGGCTAGAGCTGTTTTTCCTGGAGCATTGGAGGCTGAGGGGTGATCTTTCAGAGTTTTATAAAATCATGAGGGTCATGGATAGGGTAAATAGACAGGATCTTTTCCCTGGAGTGGGGGAGTCCAAAACTAGAGGGCATAGGTTTAGGGTGAGAGGGGAAAAATTTAAAACAGACCTAAAGGGTAATGTTTTCACACAGAGCGTGGTGCGTGTATGGAATGAGCTGCCAGAGGAAGTTGTACAATTACAACATATAAAAGGCCTCTGGATGGGTCTACGAATAGGAAGGGTTTAGAGGGATATGGACCAAGTGCTGGCGAATGAGTCTAGCTGAGGTTAGGATATCTAGTTGGTATGGATGAGTTGGACCGAAGGATCTGTTTCCGTGCTGTACATTTCTATGACTATTGAAGATTTGTGCTCCAGAACTCGCCGCTCCCCTTGCCAAGCTGTTCCAGTACAGTTACAATATTGGCAAAGTGGAAAATTGCCCAGGTATGTCCTGTACATTAAAGCAGCACAAATCCAACCTGGCTAATTACTGTCCCATTAGTCTACTCTCGATCATCAGTAAAATCAGGGAAGGTGTGACCAACAGTGCTATCAAGCAGCACCTACTCAGTGACAACCAGTTTAGTGGCCAGAGTCACTCAGCTCCTGCCCTCATTACAGCCTTAGTTCAAACATAAACAAAAGAGCTGAAGACCTGAGGTGAGGTGAGAGTGACAGCCCTTGACATCAGGGCTGCATTTGATTGAATGTGGAATCCAGAAGCCCAGCAAAACTGGAATCAATGGGTATCAGATGACAAACTCCGCCGGTTGGAATAACCGACACATAGGAAGATGGTTGTGGTTGTGATTGTTGGAGGTCAGTCTTCACTGCTCCAGGACATCACTGCAGGAGTTCGTCAGGGTACTGTCCTGGGCCCAACCATCATCAGCTGCTTCATCAATGACATTTCCTCTATCATAAGGTCAAAACTGGGGCTGAACAATCATTGGTGAACAATGTTCAGCACCATTCGCAATTCCTCAGATACTGAAGCAGTCCATGTTCAAATGCAAGAGATCTGGACAATATCCAGGCTTGGCCTGAAAAGTGGCGAATAACATTCACACTACATAAAGGTGTGGCTATGACCATCACCAATAAGAGAATCTACCCACCACCATTCCTTGATATTCACTGGTTTTACTATCACTGAACCCTCCCACTATCATCTTGGGGGCTAATCATTGATCAGAAACACAACAGGATGTGCTACGTATAGACCGTGGCTATAAGTCAAAAAGTATGGTGCTGGAAAAGCACAGCCAGTCAGGCAGCATCCGAGGAGCTGGGGAGTCGATGTTTCGAGCATAAGCTCTTCATCAGGAATGTGGTGGGGGGCCCAAGGAGACTGAGAGATAAATGGAGTTGGGGTGGGGCTGTGGGAAAGGTAGTTGGGAATAGGATAGGTAGATGAAGATGGGAGGGGTGATGGTGATAGGTAGGAATGGAGGGTGGAGCAGATAGGTGGGCAAGTAGGACAGTTCAAGAGGGCAGTGCCAAGTTGAAGGGTTCGACCTGGGATAACGTGGGGGAAGGGACATCAGGAAACTGCTGCAAATCCACATTGATCCCGTGCGGTTGG
Organism: Hemiscyllium ocellatum; assembly: GCF_020745735.1. Lineage (NCBI taxonomy): Eukaryota > Metazoa > Chordata > Chondrichthyes > Orectolobiformes > Hemiscylliidae > Hemiscyllium > Hemiscyllium ocellatum. The sequence continues at coordinate 70,984,415 of NC_083410.1, forward strand.
AGGATCCCAAGGTGGAAGATGAGGTGTTCTTCCTCCAGGCATCAAGTGGCTAGAATTTGGCAGTTGAGGAGGCCCAGGACCTGCATGTCCTTAGTGGAGTAGAGCTGAAGTGGAGTTGAAGTATTTGGCCACAGGCTGGTGGGGTTGATGTGTGTCCTGGAGATGTTCTCTGAAATGTGGCTAACACAGCAGGTCAGAAGTGAGAAATACTGCAGTTAGTAACTCACCTCCTGACTCCCCAAAGCCTGTCCACCAGCTACAAGGCACAAGTCAGGAATGTGATGGCATATTCCCCACTTGCCTGGATGCGTGCAGCCAAACAACACTCAAGAAGATTGACACCATCCAGGACAAAGCAACCCGCTTGACTGGCACATACATTCACTACATCCAGTCCCTGCACCGATGCTCAAGAGCAGCAGTATGGACTATCTACAAGATGCAGTGCAGAAATTCACCAAAGAATTTTAGACAGCACTTTCCAAACCCACAACCACTTCCACCTAGAAGGACAAGGGCAGCAGATGCATGGGAACACCACCACCTTCAAATGCCCCTCCAAGGCACACGCCATCCTCACTTAGAAATACACCGCCATTCCACTGGGGCTTCACAAATTCTCTCCCTAATTGTCTGAGCTGAGAGGTCACCTTTTTAAATAAAATTTTAAGCTATCTTGGGAATGTGACACTTGAAAGAAGTCCTGAAATTCACATATTAATGAATTGAAATCTGCAATCCATTCTAAAAGATGAAAGACTTCACAGAAATTTGGATTTGTTCAATATGCACATTCTCCGTGTCTGTGTGGGTTTCCTCCAGGTGCTCCGGTTTCCTCCCACAGTCCAAAGATGTGCAGCTCAGGTGAGTCGGCCATGCTAAATTGCCCATAATGTTAGGTGCGTTAGGGGCAGGTTACTCTTCAGAGGGTCGGTGTGGACTGGTTTTTTAAGAAGGGCCTGTTTCCACACTATAGGGAATCTGATCTAATCTAATCTAATATCATATCAGTTGCATGACACTGTGATCTTGTGCTATAAATTCTGTGACTTAATGATCCTTCCCCACTTACTACCTGACGAAGGAGCAGTGCTCTGAAATCCAGTACTTCCAAGTAAATCGTGGGCTGAAGGGCCTGTTCTGTGCTGTACTGTTCTATGTTCTAAATCTGTTGGACTATAATCTGATATTGGGAGAAAGTGAGGACTGCAGATGCTTGAGATCAGAGTCGAAAGTGTGCTGACCCTAACAACATTGTAGGTCAACTCACAGCAGGTGGATTGCAGCAGTTGAAGAAGGCAACACACCACCACCTTCTCAAGGACAACCGGGGACAGACAATAAATGCTGACCACATCCCATAAAATAATATTAAAGAGAAGTGATGAACTGTTGCAAAAAGAAATGGAAAGAAGTATAAATAAAATGGAGGAGCAAATTTCTGCAGATGCTGGAATCTGTACTGAAAGCAAAAAAAAGCGCTGTAAATCACAACAGGTCAGGCAACATCCACAGAGAGAGAGAGTAAGTTAACATTTTGAGTCTAGATAACTTCATCAAAGCTGACTTGAAGTATGGAGGGGACAGCATTTATGCAATGGTGTTGGGAGAGAAAGGATGTTGATTGTGCAGATTAAGTGATCAGAATGTGAGAATGACAAAAACCTGGTGTGTCTAACTGCCAGACTGGAAAGAACAGACAATTGCACTGGAATTGGGGGAGGGGAGAGAGGACATGGTGACAGAGAATATAACAAGTCAAGCTAAAAGGGAAGGATTAGTAGTGAGTTCATAATCTGAAATTGTTGAACTCAATATTGAATCTAGGAGGTTATAAATTGCCTCGTCTTAAGATGAGATGTTGCTGCTCTAGTTTTTGCTGTGATTAGCTGGAACATTGCATCATGCCGAGGACAGACAAGTGGGCATGTGAGCGGGATGCAGTGTTAAAATGACTTGCTACAGAAAGATCAGGGTCATGTTTGCACATGGAGTGGAGGTATTCTGCAAAGTGATCACCCAGTCGCAGACAGGGTGCAGAACATCTCCGGTCCATGTGCAAGCACAATCCTGACCTTTCCATTGCTGGTCATTTTAACAAACCTAACTAATGACTCAATTGTAAAACAAATTTTACAACAGGTTGCGGTGGATTATATAGTGGCCTCATCCCCATAACGCATAAATTATACAACCAGTGCCAGACTCAGATGCGTATTTTCTGTCAGTGGTACAAATTACTTCCACTTTAGTACTAAAAATAGCAAACATTTTAAAGAGAGTGGTGACATTTGATCAGTGTTTTGCAAAACATATTATCCATTAGAAAGCCATCAAAGTAATGCTGTTGCATTGTTGATCAAAGTTTGCCGTTGAAACATTTTCACTTTACTCTATTGGTTGTCATGCATTTAGCTGCCTTGGTGTTAAAGTCCAGTTTTCTCTCCCAGAAAGTCTTCTCTTGCAGCTCATCTTTCTCCTTTGAGATGCACATCAAAAAGTTGTTTAATTATATTGCACGATTTTGCTGCGATTGATGTAATTCTCAAGCATGAAACTTCTGCTTTGGTAATATAATGAATATTTATATGACATTATTGGTAAATTTAGGGAATCCTGAAGAAATTGTGTGCAAAATATGTAATTGTGAAAGCAAACTGCAATTTTGGGCTTTTGGTCAGAAAAGTAGAACTAAAAATTCTGTAATCATAGAATCACATCATAGAACCACAGAACTTTCATAGAACAGACAGAGAGCCATTAAGCACATATTTATGCCAACTCTTTGAATGAGTAAATCATCTCATCCAATTCACCTAACTTCCCCCAACAAACTGCACATTCTTTCCTCTTGAATACCTAGATTAAACTTACCTTCAACGTGCTCTCAAGCAGCAGATTTCCAATCTTAATCACTTGCAGTGTGATAAACTTTCTTTTCGTGTTCATTGCTTCTTGTAGCGCAGGAAGAGACCATTTCATCATCAAATTGAGAGAGTCCTCTGATTAGTTCCAATCTCCAACCTTTCTCCATAGTTCTGTAAAATGTGAACCATTTCTTTATTTTAGTTTGCTACCTGTGTGGGAGAGCTCACAGCATAGGAATGGATAAGTGCATAATTTTTCATGTGTAACCTTGCTGTAAGTTGACAGTAGTGAGTAGAGTGATTTCTTTCTTGATTGTATGTTTTATTGAGATCTGTCTTTTGATTAAGTTTTAAAAATATAAACCGTAAGTACCAAGTTAGCCTGGAGCATGTTTTTTTTAACAGCAAAAGGACAGTGCTGTTATGAAGGAGTAAAAACGGCCTTTAGCAGAATGAAATGTTCTTCCTGTTGGATGTAGGAGTTTAGGGAGAGCTCACATGTTACTGAGGATTATGTCTGCAGGAAGTGCCTTTGATTGTGAATCCTATCAGATTGAATGGATTGGTTGGAGCAACAATTAGATGCAATGAGGAATTTACAAGAGCAAGGTGGTGTGATGGATGGAGATTATAGATAGGGAGAAAAGGTGCATATACAGTCAGATAGATGGGTTAGCTCCAGGATAGATAGGAGGAATAGGCAGGCAGTGCAGGAGTCTTCTGTGGCTATCCCCATTTCAAACAAGTACACTATTTTTGGAAATGTAGGGGTGATGGACTCTCAGGGGAATGTAGCACAAACAGCCATGTTTCTGGTATCAAGACAGGCTCTTACGTAATGAGGAGTATGTCAGGTTCCAAATGATCAATTGTGTTATGGGACTTTCTAGTCAGAGGCACAGACAGATGTTTCCGTGGCCAGCAGCAAAAAATCAGAATGGTGTGTTGCTTCCCTGGTGCCAGGATCAAGGATATCTCAGAGAAGGTGCAGAGTGTTTTCAAAGTGGAGAGGGTCCAGCAGGAGGTCATTATACACATTGGAATCAATGACATAGAAAGGGAAAAGGTTGAGATTCTGAAGGGAGAATATAAAGTTAAGCAGGAATTTAAAAATGAGGTCCTTGAGGGTAGAAATATCTGGATTACTCCTGGTGCTATGAGCCAGTGAGGGTAGAAATAGGAGGATAGAGCAGATGAATGCATGGCTGAGGAGCTGGTGCATGGGAGAAGGATTCACATTCTTGGATCATTGGAATCTCTTCAGGGATAGAAGTGACCTGTACAAGAAGGATGGATTGCACCTGAATTGGAAGGGGACTAATACAATTTTAACTTTAGCAGGGAGATTTGCTAAAGTTGCTCGGGAGGATTTAAACTAGTAAGGTGGTGTGTGGTGGGACCTAGGGAGGTAGTGAGGAAAGAGATGAATCTGAGACTGGTACGGTTGGGAAAAAGAGTGAGTCAGTCAGGGCAGGGCAAGGCCAAAGCAGAGAATAAGATAGGACTGATAAATTAAACTGCATTTCAATGCAAAAGGCTTAACAGGGAAGGCAAATACTAAGGGAACATGGGACTGGGATATCATAACAATTACAGAAACGTGGCAGAAACTGGCAGCTTAATGTTCCAAGATACAAATGCTACAGGAAGGACAGAAAGGGGACAAGAGAAGAGGGGGAGTGGCATTTTGATATGGGAGGATATTCTTGGGAATACATCCAGGGATGTTATTTGGGTGGAACTGAGAAATAAGAAAGGGGTGATCACCTTATTGGGATTGTATTATACACCACCTAATAATCAGCAGGAAATTGAGAAACAAATTTGTAATGAAATTTCAATTATTTTTAAGAATAATAGGGTGGTTATGGTAGGGGATTTTAACTTTCCAAACAATCCCACAATGGATTGCCATTGTGTTAAGGGTTCAGATGGAGAGGAATTTGTTAAGTATGTACAAAAAAAATTCTGATTCAATATGTAGATAAACCTACTAGAGAAGGTGCAAAATTTGACCTACTCTTGGGAAATAAGGCAGGGCAGGTGACTGAGGTGTCAGTAGGGGAGCACTTTGGGGTTAGTGACCATAATTTTATTAGTTTTAATATTGTGATGGAAAAAGATAGATCGGATCTAAAAGTTGAAGTTCTAAATTTAAGGAAGGCTGATTTTGATGGTATTAGTCAAAAATCTTCAAAAGCTAATTGGGGGCAGATGTTCACAGGTAAAGGAATGGCTGGAAAATGGAAGCCTTCAGAAATGAGATAAAGAGAGTCCAGGGCAGTATATTGCTGTTAGGGTGAAAGGAAAGGCTGGTAGGTATAGGGAATGCTGGATGTCTAGAGAAATTGAGTTTTGGTAAAGAAAAAGACGGAAGCATATGTCAGGTATAGACAGGTTAGATCGAGTGAATCCTAAGAAGAGTATAAATCAGTAGGAGTATACGTAAGAGGGAAATCAGGAAGGCAGAAAGCGGACATGAAATAGCTTTGGCAAAAAGGGTTAATGAGAATCCAAATGGTTTTTATAAATATATTAAGGACAAAAGGGTAACTAGGGAGAGAATAGGACCCCTCAAAGATCAGCAAGACAGCCTATGTATGGAGCCACAGGAGAAAGGAGAGATACTAAATGAATATTTTTCATCAATGTTTACTGAGGAGAAGGACATGAAACACACAGAATGTGGGGAAATGGATGGTGACATCTTGAAACATGTCCATATTACAGAGGAGGTGGTGCTGGCAGTCTTGAAATGCGTAGAAGTGGATAAATCCCCAGGAGCGAATCCTGACGGACAGGATTTACAAACATTTGAGAGGCAACGACTGATTAGGGATAGTCAGCAGGCTTTGTCCGTGGAAAATCATGTCTCCCGAACTTGATTGAGATTTTTGAAGAAGTAACGAAGAGAATTGATGAGGGGTGGACCTGTTCTTTATGGACTTCAAGTAAGGCGTTCGATAAAGCTTCCCATGCGAGACTGGTTAGTAAGGTTAGATCTCATGGAATACTGGAGAAAGTAGCCATTTGAGTACAGAACGAGCTCGAAGGTAGAAGACAGAGAGTGGTGGTGGAGGGTTGCTTTTCAGACTGGAGACCTGTGACCAGTGGTGTGCCACAAGGATTGGTGCTTGGTCCACTACTTTTCGTCATTTATATAAATGATTTGGATGTGAATATAAGGGGTGTAGTTAGTAAATTTGCAGATGACACCAAAATTGGAGATGTAGTGGACAGCAAAGAACGTTACCTCAGAGTACAACAGGATCTTGATCAGATAGGCTAATGGGCTGAGGAATAGCAGATTAAATAAATGCCAGGTGCTGTATTTTGGAAAGCAAATCTTATCAGGACTTATACACTTAATGGCAAGGTCCTAGGGATTGTTGCTGAACAAAGAGACCTTGGGGTGCAGGTTCATAGTTTCTTGAATGTGGAGTCGCAGGTAGGTAGGATAGTGAAGGTAGTGAAGGCGGCATTTGGTATGCTTTCCTTTTATTGGTCAGAATATTGAGTACAGGAGTTTGGAAGTCATATTGCGGCTGTTCAGGACATTGGTTAGGCCACTGTTGGAATATTGTGTGCAATTCTGGTCTCCTTCCTGTCGGAAGGATATTGTGAAATGTGAGAGGATTCAGAAAAGATTTTTAAGGATGTTGCCAGGGTTGGAGGATTTGAGCTATAGGGAGAGGCTGAACAGGCTGGGGCTGTTTTCCCTGAAGCGTTGGAGGCTGAGGGATGACCTTATAGCAGTTTATAAAATCATAAGGGGCATGGATAGGATAAATAGATAAAGTCTTTTCCCTGGGGTGGGGGAGTGCTGAACTGGAGGGCACAGGTTTAGGGTGAGAGGGGAAAGATATAAAAGGGACCTAAGGGGCAACTTTTTCATGCAGAGGGTGGTGCGTGTATGGAATGAGCCATCAGAGGAAGTGGTGCTGAGGGTGGTGCGTGTGTGGAATGAGCTGTCAGAGGAAGTGGTGGAGGCTGATACAATTACAACATTTGAAAGGCATCTAGATGGGTATATGAATAGGAAGGGTTTAGAGGGATATGGGTCAGATGCTGGCAAATGGGACTAGATTAGGTTAGGATATCTGGTTAGCATGGACGAGTTGAATTGAAGGGTCAGATTCCATGCTGTACATCTATGACTGTATGTTCCCCCCTCCCCGATCCTGCTTACTGTCCTTTCAAGTCTGGCAGGAGGCACACTATTGTTCTGCCATTCTCACATTCTGATCACTTAATGTACACTATTAACATCTTTTCTCCACCAACACACTACACCCATTACCCTCACCACCACCCCACCAACTATAGCATAAATACTGTCTCCTCCACTTCACTTCAGCTCTAACGAAGAGTCATCCACACTCGAAACATTAGCTTACTCTCTCTCCATGGATGCTGCCTCACCTGATGTGTTCTCCAGCATTTTGTTATTTTCAGTCCTGAACTGAGGGCATTGTTGCTTAGTTTGCAGATGACACAAACGTCAATGGAGGGACAGGTGGTATTCAGGATGCGGGGAGGCTGCAGACGGACTTGCACATGCTAGGGAGTGGACAAACAAGTAGTAGATGTAATACAGTGTTGGTACGTGTGAGGCTGTGCACTTTGGTAGGAAGAATAGAGGCATAGAATATTTTCTAAATGGGAAATTACTTCTGATATCTGGACCACAAAGCAAATCGAGAATCGTAGTTCAGGATTCCCTTAAGCTGGTATGCTTGGTGATTAGGATGTCAAATGCAATGTTAGCATTAATTTCAAGAGGACTAGAATGTAACTGCTGAAGCTGGATGAGGCTCTGCTCAGACCACATTTGGAAGATCCCCACCATCCTCTGAGTGAAACGATTTTTCCTCACATCTCCTCTGTCCCTTGCCTTAAATCTACACCCCTGGTTAATCATGTCATTTCGCATGTTCCTCTGTTCTGAAGAAAATAACCCCAATCTTTCCAATCTTTATTTATAATTGAAACTCTACAGCCCAGGCAACAAGCTAGTAAATCTCCTCTGCACTCCCTCTAGTGCTATCATATCCCATCTTTTAAGTGTAACCCAGAGATCAATGGATCGGACCCTCCTCTGCTATGTGCTGTGTGCACTGCTGAGGTATGACAGTACTCCTGGGTAGCACTGCTCCATATATAGTGTGAGGTGGAAAAAATATATAAACAGGAGATTAGATCTCTTCAGTCAAAAAAAGTGATGTAATAAGTGTTTACCAAAACCCTTGACGTTTTCAGGGAGAGGTGGGCACCGCGGAATGTTTTATTTCCCCCTTGGAGAAAAAAAAGAAAAAAACAATAGTGTCAGAAGTTCTGTCCACTCTATGAGCCAGCTCTGAGCTACCTGGATCAGTGTCATATACTATGCGCATGCAAATAAAGGGTGACTTAGTGATGGGACACTGGCCTTCGTAAAGTTATTTCATTGGCAATGAGAGAAAAACACACCCCTGAGAAGATTCGCTTGCAACAGTCATCTTTGACTTGAGATAAGCATTGCTGGCATCATGCTGCTATTTGGAAAGCTTGACTTCTTCAATCATAACATCAGAGACTGGTCCCAGTATGTGGGGAAAATGCATTATCTTTTCTGAGTAAATGACATTGGGGCAGATGAAAAGCAATGAGTAATCCTCCTGCCAGTTTGTGGACCCGCAACTTTTTTTGGTTATTAGGAACCTAACTTTCCCTGAGGCAGAGATACTAAATCCTTTCAAGAGTTGACAGATTCAGCTGAGGTATATTACAACCCTAAGTCTTCTCTAATTCTGTGACTCTATCAGGATTACTCAGCAATTTGACAACTGTAGAGGCACGTGATTTTGGTTCAATCGTAAGTGAGACTCTAAGGGACTGCAATGTGGGGTTAATGATGTAATCATGCAAAAGTACCTACTAGCTGAAGTCCAAATGGACTTCAAGCAGGCCTTTGCCATTAGAAAATGTAGCAAGTGGAACATATGGTTACAAGGTATGAAGTGGTCACCCTTGTCAAGGTCAACTGTCTTGAGGAACACCACCTGAGTGAAGGCAATTGAATAGTTTCATTCAGGACATATCCTGAATAGATATCCTAGGTCAACACACAGCAAAATTCCAAAACAAAGCCCAGCCTCAGCCAAATGGGTAAAATTTTCTTAATGGTCTTTACCAGCAGACCATTGTTGTTGCTGCCAGTATGCGGACTTGAGACAGCGAAAGAGGCTTGAATTGAGTATGAAATTCATAGACCGGTATCCTGGAGAGTGCACACCCTGGGAACATCTACATCTGATTTGGAACAGTCAAATTGCATATCAACATCCAAATCAGAACTAATCAAAATAAACGTCTGGTTAAATGGTCACCCAATTCTAATGGAGGTTGATATTGATGCAGCTATATCAATGATTGTGGAACCAGTCTTTACCAAAATTCACTCTGGATTCCAACCTTTAAGTTTGCATAAGACTTGGTGAGGTAAAAAAACTCATATGTACTGAGGAACCTTTACAGATAAAGGTATGGTGTCTTATAAGAAGCAGCTGGATCAGTTATCACTGATTGTAGTGAAAGGCTTGGGGCCAAGCTTGAGGGGATAAATTGATTGAGAAAGATTCAACTTGATTGGCTTAACATTTTTCATTTGAAAAATGGCTGCCTGAGTGAAGTCCTAATGAAATACCCAGAAGTGTTTCAGGACGGTCTAGGGACTATCAAAGAGCTAAGGCCACCTCACACAGAATTCCTATAGTGTGGAAACAGGCCCTTCAGCCCAACGAGTCCACACCAACCCTCTGAAGAGTAACCCACCCAGACCCATTCCCCCACTACTCTACATTTACCCCAGACTAATACCTAACCTACACATCCCTGAACACTATGGACAATTTAGGTTAGATTAGATTACCTACAGTGTGGAAACAGGCCCTTTGGCCCACCAAGTCCACACTGACCCTCCGAAGAGAAACCAAACCCCCCTATATTTAGCCCTGACTAATCCACCTAACACTATGGGCAATTTTAGCATGGCCAATTCACCTAAGCTGCATATCTTTGGACTGTGGGAGGAAACCGGAGCACCCGCAGCAAACCCACTCAGACATGGGGAGAATGGTGTGCAAACTCCACACAGACAATTGCCTGAGGTGGGAATTGAACCTGGGTCCCTGGCACTGTGAGGCAGCAGTGCTAACCACTGTTAAGCCCCCGTAGTGTTAGGTGAAGGGGTAAATGTAAGGGAATGGGTCTGGCTGGGTTGCGCTTCGGTGGGTCGGTGTGGACTTATTGGGCCGAAGGGCCTGTTTCCACACTGTAAGTAATTTAATATCTCAATCTAATAAAAAAAATCTAAGTGATCTAATATCTGACAATTTAGCATGGCTAAATCACCTAACGTGCACATCTTTGGATTGTGGGAGGAAACTGGAGCACCCAGAGGAAACCCACGCAGACACAGGGATAATGTGCAAACTCCACACAGACAAATCTTTTTCTACAAATCTTCTCAAAACTCGCTAAGACAGTTGCCCAAGGCAGGAATCGAACCTGGTGCTGTGGCAACAGTACTAACCACTGAGCCACTGTGCCACCCCAAAAAGCAATTTTACCATTCTGCAAGGCCTGCCCAGTGCCATTTGCCTTACAGGCAAAAGTAGAGGCAGAAATCAGGAGACTGGAAGGCAAAGAATCATCAAACCAGTACAGTTCACAGAATGGGCAGCACCAGTTGTACCGAATGTGAAGCCTGACAGGTCGGTTTGCCTCTGTGGGGATTTCAAACAAACAGTAAACTGTTTTTCGCAGCTGGATGATTACCCAATCCCTTGCATACAGGACTTATACACAAAACTGGTGAGCCATGCATACCTGCATTTGCAGTTAGATGAGGATTCCTACATTTCCATTAATGCTCATAAAGGTTTCTACCAATATACGAGACTGCCTATCGACGTATCATCAAGCTGTGCCATTTTCCAATTGACAACATTTTACAAGGTCTACCTCAGGGTGTCAATTATCTGGCCTACGTGCTAATAACAGGGAAGATCAGTAAAGAGCATTTAGAGAACATAGAGAAAGTGCTTAAATGTTTTTCCAATGCATGTGTACTCCTTAGGAAGAAACAAATGTGTTCCAGGTGCCCCAAGTGACCTACTTGGGCTACAAGGTTGACAAGACTGGGTTACACCCATTGGAAGATAAAGTGAGGGTGACCAAGGTGGCCCAACTCCCACAACAGTGTTGGATCTGAGTTTTTTTTTGGGTTGGTGAATTATAATGGAAAAATCATACATAACCTGACCGCAATCCTGGTACCATTATATCTGCTATTATAAAAGGATCAGCCTTGGAAATGGTTTCATATCCAAGACATTACCTTGAGGGAAGTGAAGAAACAGTTATGATCATCTAAAGTGTTGGCACACAAGTGAGTTTTGGTGCTGAAATGCAAAACCTCCCCGTATGGTACAGGGTAGTGTTGGCTCACCTGTGGCTCAAAGTGAGATATGCCCACGGTGTATGCTACCTGGAATTTAGTTGATGCCAAACAAGAATATGCCCAGATAGAAAAGGAAGATTTGGCAGTCACCTTGGTGTGAGAAAATTCCATCAATACCTTTACGGACGTAAATTATGAATAATAATGGACAACAAACCCCTGATTGGGCTACTTAAAGAGGTCAGAGCTATACTGTCCATAGCTTCAGGTCAAATTCAGTGTTGGGCTCTTATTCTGAGTGTGTACAATTATAAGTTGGAACACTGTCTGGGAGGCCAAGTGGCAAATGCATTGAATTGCCTCCCTCTGGCGGATCCACCACTGGTGGTGAAGAAGAGTTCATTAGAAGAGTTCATTCTTATTTTAAACTTTCTGGACATCATTCCTGGTCACTGCTGAGAATACCTGACCGTGGACACCAAAGGATGTGGTCCTGACAAAACTTGAAACAGCTAGTAGTGATGGGAGAAAGAAAGTGGTCATCACAAGCAGAATTGAAAACTTCTGGACTTGGAGAGGTCAGATCTCCATAATGATTGGCATATTGTTACGGGAGCAAGAGTGGTTGGCCTGAGCAAAGATCCTTACGAGAAACTGGCTGACCCTCACCAGGGTCATCCAGGGGTTCCAAATGAAGATGCTGGTGATAGGATGTAGACATAGTTGGATTGATGGGGCAATGCCCAGAATGCTAGGGGCCAAAATTACTGCCAGTAGCTCCCCCTCATTCATTAGAATGGCCAGGTGAACCATGGACTCAGTTACACTTCGACTCTTGGTTCCTTTCATGGGCTATATGCTATTAGTCATTGTGAATGCCCATTCAAAGTGATAGGATGTTTACAGAGTTCATTAGTCAAACATGGGCATGATGATAGAAAAGTTGTGAGCATCTTTTGCAATACATGGACTCCCAGTGGTGTTAGTCACAGACAAGAGACCATCATGTATCAGCAGGAAATTCAAGTATTTGCGAGAGTCGAATGGCATTTGGTATATAAAGACAACTCCATACCATTCACCATCCAATAGTCTGGCGGAAGCAGCAGTCTGAACTTTGAAGGCAGGCTTAAAGAAACAGCATACAGCTTCACACAATATCAAACATCCTAGTTCCTGTTTGATTACAGGACCACTCCTCACGCAACTACAGAATAGCTCCAGTAGAGTTGCTAATGGGAAGAAGACTCCACATCAGGTTAAATCTGATCTTCCTGAGGCCTTTTGTTTATATGTAAACAGGTGAGACTTCAGGCCAAAGTGGTCATGTTCTAGAAGTGACCGGTATAATAAAAGGGGAATGGTCAGCTGTCCAGCTGAGCAGTTCAGTCCAGAACCAATTAGGAGTTCAATAGTGAGCTGTGTGGAAAATCTCTCTGCTTATGCCCTTCTAACTTCAACCTATAAGCATTTGTTCCCTTTGTACTGTGTTTTAAAGGGGATTTGCTTATTGGGACTGTTGTGTATATTTAGAACAGCATAATTAAGTCTAGTTTGGATAGACTGAGTTCTGGAGGGGTTCTTTATTCTGTTCTTTGTGTTTTATTGCGTAATATTGTGAATACATTCTTGTCTATTTTAAAATCTAGTTGTCAACCTAGCTTTCTTACTCCGGGTAATTTTCACCGTACATTTACCAAAGCAAATTGTAAAATTATGGTCTTGGCTGCCTGCTTAAGAATGTTTGAGTGGTCTGGCCTAGTCCATAATAAAGGGATTTTACTGCTTCTCAGATGCTGCCTGAACTGCTGTGCTTTTCCAGCACCATTCTAATCTAGACTCTGGTTTCCAGCATCTGCAGTCATTGTTTTTATCTAGTCCTTAATAAAGTCCATTTCATGCCATCGGTATCTAAGCCACAGTCAGAAGAATAAGACCCGGTGCAAAAATGCCCAGGAGAGGCTACACAAAAAGAACAGGCTTACGTCCCAAGACTTTTGGGGGAGGGGGGGTGTTGAGGGGACTGCGAGGGGTGGAGGGGAGATATAGTGTTTGGAACGAGGTCAGCCAGGTGAATCTCATAGTTTATGAGATCCCTGATTGGGTCTGTTATTGAGTCATTGAGTCACACAGTAAATAAATAGACCCTTCAGTCCAACTAGTCCATGTCGCCCATGTTCCTAAACCAAACTAATCCCACTTGCCTGCATTTGGACCATATCCCTCCAAACCTTTCCTATTCATCTACTTATCAAAATGTTTTTTAAACATTGTAATTGTGCCCATATCCATCACTTTCTCTTGAAGTTCATTCCACACACCAACTGCTCTCTGCATAGAAAAAGTTGCCTCTCTTGCCCTTTTTAAACTTTCTCCTCTCACCTTAAAAGTATGTCTCCTAGTTTTGAACTCCTCCATCTGAGGGAAAAGACCTTTTCAATTCACCCTAACTATGCCCCTCTATAAGGTCACCACTGACTCTTCTGAGCCCCAGTGAACAAAGTCCCAGCCTAACCTGTCTAGTTATATAACTCAAACCCTCCATTCCCGGCAATGTTATGGTAAATCTTTTCTGAACCCTCTCTAGTTTAATAATATCCTTCCTATAGCTTCCTTTTGTTATTTCTTGCATCCACCCAAATGGATTCTTACATCATTCAAGATCATTTCTTGCTAATGTACTCAATCCATCACCTACTAACAAAGTTACCCTTTCCTTACTGCATGTCTTTTTGAAAAGTCACATACCTCTGAATTTTAGTTCAGCTTCAATCTCCTTATAACCATGTCTTCACAATGACTAAAGAACAGATAACCTCTATTTATGCCAGTAATTCATTTATTTTGATCAAAATACTGTACACATTTTAGTAAAGAGCCATCAATTTTGCCTTTTGTTCCCTCTTGACCCTATTTGCCACTTTTTCATGCATGCATATGGTGTATCTTTATTTCAAAGGTAATAGAATATAAAAATAGAGAGGTTTTGTTAAAACTGTGCAAAACTGTGTCAGACCACAGCTGTGAATAATAAACAGTTTTGGCAAAACAGACTTGATGGATTGAATGACCCACTTCTGCTCCCATGATTTCCAGTTTCTTCCTGTCCCACTCTGAGTATCAAATTAGTTGCTCTGCAATGCGAGCATATCCTTTTGCTTTGCAAGCTTACATTTCCCATTTCTCAAATCTTTCCACTAATTAAAAATATGGGAATGCGTGGAATTGTTGAGTGTAGTCTCTGCTTGTTCTGATGTCAGCCTAATCATCTTTTTTTCTAATCCCTGATAAGAAAGAAGTGAGAGTGGATGATAATCGTGCTCTGCAATTTGGATCATAGGCCTCATGGACTTTAACTGCTGCCCCTCAACTAAGGTTGTATTTATTTGCCCTCAATTTTAAGTGGGGTAGTGGACAGATTAGGAAAATCTAACAGCCAACAAGCTGGAACATCACTTAGCGGCCAATGGAAGTATTGGAGGGTTGGGATTAAAGACAAACTGTTGCCCTTTGTGAGGGGCACTGCTTGTCACTGGCCACTCAGGTGTTTTCCTATCTTCCTGGTGGTGGAAATTGAATAAAGATTCGTGCACTTTGTGTCTCTCACTGTGTCTCACACCTGCACACACAACTATGGGTGCTGGGGGAAAAAAATAAACACTACCGCAGTTAGGCGAAAAAGAAAAAAAAGATAAAAAAAGAAAGACAAACTGTTTCAAGGTAGCTGAGGAGCAGGAAATCCAGGCCAACAAAAGTCCACACTTTTTGTCTGGAACAGTAAGCCTGCTCATCTTGACGTTAAGAATTTAAAAAAAAATCTGTCTTCAGTAACCTTTCTGAGTTCTTTACGTGGTAACACTTTGCTCACTCAAGCAAATAATTATATTTTTGTTTAGGTTAGATTCCCTAGTGTTGAAACAGGCCCTTCGGCCCAACAAGTCCATACTGACCCTCCGAAGAGTAACCCACCCAGTCCCTGAGGCACTGTACTTCTCAAACTAAACGTTCGAGTCGACCGAGGGTTAGGGACCTATACATCAGAATTCAAAACTTATCAGGGCCCGCTGGTGAGATCAAGTGCCCAGACCTGGACTCCGATTTCTATCCCTGGCCCTAATTGGTTTAGTGTGTCAATCGCAGGTTTGACTTCTTTTTTGGCCTAAGAAAATACTGTATTTGCCAGCCTTTACCTCGATTTACACTTTATTAATAATTAGGCGGATCATCGGAAAGTGACAAAAATCACAGCTTGGCGCTGATTCAGAAAAAAAATTGAGAACAGTTCCGCTTGAACTATCCTGCCCTGGATTCCTATTATGCATCTGTTCTCAGTTTTGTAACCAGTTGACAGCCGGAGAAATCCAGTATTGTCGATTACTTCCTACCAGGAAACATTCCTCAGTTTTGGAGAGCACATCGAAACGTATTTGCTTTACTGATGTATAAAACCGTCTGCGCCGCACCTACTGCGGAGTTTTTGGCAAGATTATTTTTTTTGTGACCTGTCGATGGCGCTTCAAGTTGCTCGAAAGGTGACCAAGATTGAGATAGGGTTGTCGTTTTTCAGTGGAGGATCAAAAATTGTGTATCCTAATGGTTCCCGTGTGCTGGACTGGCTCCTTACCTGAGAGTGGGTGGAAAAAGCGTCCTGAAGGAGGGTCTTATGTTGGACTGCAAATGTGTTGCTGGTCAAAGCACAGCAGGTTAGGCAGCATCTCAGGAATAGAGAATTCGACGTTTCGAGCATAAGCCCTTCATCAGGACGCCTACTTCCTGCTTCAGGAGTTTTCCGACGTGCAATTAGTTGTGAGCAGGAGAATGTGAATCGGCTTGGGAAAGCTACAACATTAATGAGAAGGAAAAAGAGCGGATGGTTGAAAGTGAAAGCTGTTTTTGGCTACCTCATGCTGGAATCTTTTTTAACCTGTGTTCGGAGTTTTCCTTTGAAATTTGACCATGGCTCTGAGTAAAGGATTCCGAGTGTTTCAGAAGCAGGAACCCGGCGGCAGCAGTGTGTTGCTGGAGTCCAGGAGTCGTCAGGATTGTCTCCTCTTCGAGGCTGGGGCTGTGGCCATTCTTTGTAAGTAACACCAGACTTTCGTGCGTGGAATGAACTTTTGGAGGAAGCGGGGTACAGCTACAGCATTTAAACGACATTTTGGATAATTACATGAATAAGAACTGTTTGGCGGGACCTGTGTAGTTTGGGATTACGGTCGGCATGGATTGTTTAGACCGAACGGTCTGTTTGCGAGCTGTATGACACTAGTACTGGGACTGTGACTGCCGCTTTACCTGTACTGTATCTGTACTTTGGCTCCTTTCAGCAAGTTCACCCATATCCACAACTGTACTTGCAGCTTTAACAATAACTGTATCCTCAGATTTAGCTGGACCCCCAATTGTGTTTATAGCTTTTTCAATTTTAACTACTGTGCCTGTATCTTTAGCCATATTTGCATTTTCACAATGAGAAGCATGGAAAATAGGATTAGAAAGCCGCTTGGCCCTTTGACACTGCTTTGCCATTCAATATGATCATGGCTGACCATCCAACTATGTTTGCCTCAAACACTTTGATCCTTAAGTACGATATCTAACTCATTCTTGAAAACATTCAATATTTTGGTCTCTGTTCCACAATTCATCACACTCTGGATGAAGAAATTTCACCTGATCTCAGTTCTAAATTACCTACTCCATTTCATGACACAACAAAGAACAGGCAATACTGCTTTATCATTTGATACCATAATGACTGATCTCATCTCAGCTCCATTTTCCTGGCTTTTGACTGTGATCACTGGTCATTGAGAATTTACTTCCTGTGTTTACCCTGCTTAGATCTGTTGGAATTTTATAAGTTTCTATGAAGTCTTGCCCACCACCCCTCAATATTCATCTAAACTCCAGTGAATATAGTCTTAACCAGACTAATCTGTCTTCATACATCAATCCTGCCACCCCAGGAATCAGGCTGGTAAGCTTGACCTCACCCTCCATAGCCAGACCTTTCTTCTTCAGATAAGCAGACCAAAACTGCTTAAAATGCTCTCGGCGTGGTCTCACCAGTGCTGTTAACAGTTGCAGCGAGACATCCCAGCTCCTGTAATCAAATCCTCTTGTTATGAAGGCTAACAAACCACATGCCACCTTCACCACCTGCTGCACCTGTATGCTACCTCTTGGGGACTGGTGTACAAAGACACCCAGGTCTCACTGCAACTCCCCTTTTCCTAATCTAATGCCATTCAGATATTATGGACCAGGCCAAATCCTGTCAAAATATTTTAAGAAGGTAGCAGAGAACCTAACTTTTCTAGTAGGTTTAAGCAGATGTAAGCTGAATATTCCAGGAGTGATACAGTTGGTCAAACTATTCGGTTTTAAATAAAACAGAATTTATTTACACACAAACAACAGAAAATCAATTTTAGAATAACATAACTTTTTGAAAACGCAACTGACATGAAAACACAACTTAACAAAGAGTTGTTCCGATTTCTTGCAATATCCTATAACACACCCTTTGGCAAAAAAGTAAACTCAAACACACATTCTTACAGGAGAGAGACTGCGGAGAGTGAAAGGATCTGTAAGGAACTGTTTCTTTGGGTCCCCAACTAAAACTAGCCCAAAAGTATAAAAAAAACCAAGCTGGGAGAACTGGCTGCTTTCATTGTTCCAGTGTTTTTAAAAAAACTTAAAAGCCTTTTCAAGTAGATAGTTTCAGACATATCGGAACCTCTGTCTGTAAGACCCCTGTTGGAAAAATACCAAGGACAACATAACCTTATTAAAGGAGCAGCATCATCACACCTCCCCCACCACCCAAAAAAGCTTTATTTTAAAACCTCAAATCTTACGTTGTTAGTAGCCTACAACACATATACATCACATTAACTGTAAACATGCAAACATGCACTACTGTATTCTGTTTCAGCCTGTTTACTCCTGTAACCTAATACCTCCATTTCTCTTCCAAATCTTGACAATGCATTGGCAATCACATTTTCCTGTCCTGCCACATGCACAATTTTCAAATTGAATGGTTGTAACAACAAGCTTCATCTTAACAGTCTGGAATTTTTATCCTTAAATTTCTCCACAAACTTCACTGGCTATGATCAGTGTCTATGACTGTCTCAGATACATTACTGGTAATATATACAATTGAAATATAGTAACGCAAATAATTGGTGGGCTCTCCATTCGTCATCTACCTTAGGTATGTTATGGTGAAGGGAAAAAAGTGGTAAGGTGTGCACTAAAGCACAATGTCCACACCAGTCATTCGGTATATATGGGTAGGCCTTGTTTTCACATAGCCAGTGGAGGCTAAATGGAGTTCCAAGGGTGCACTTCTGTGAATGAATGACGAGTTCAATCAGAGCTAGAGCTGAATCTTGTAAACAGTGGGTGTTGTCAAAAGTTCAGTTATCCAAGTGTATTTGTGGATGGAGAGTAGGCGTCTTTTGTAACATTGTTGAACAGTACTTGTTTCACTTGCCCCATGCCTTGGGTACCAGAAGTTCTTTCAATGCACCATTCTAATAGTGGAACACCGTTAACATTGAGTCCTTTAAGTTTATTAGTGCACTTCACACAGCAATGCGCTTCTTCTACCGAATGAGTTTTGTCGCCGTAGATAAGGGATTGAATAAGTGGGTGACTCTTATTCGCACATTGTATGTCTGATGGAAGAGTGAGTAGGCAACACATCAGTCGGGGTGTTTAGCTTGAATAAAGAAACCATTGGCAACAGAAGGGGGATTGGAGTGCATAGTTTTTTGGTCTGCCTTCACTTTTCCACTTTGTTAACTACAGTAGCTACTGATTGCAGAAGCTGTACAAAGATATATCTGCCAGTAGTGGTAGGTCAGACAGGAAGGTATAAGTTGACAGTCTCAGAGCATTAGATGCCTGAGGGTTTTGTGATTTCGGTACTATGTGCTCAAAACTGCAATTCCGATGGTTCACTTTGGGAGAGAAGCAGACAAACATTTCAAAGTAACTGTTTTCGGATGAAGTTATGGGATCATGCCATCTCATGACAACTGGCATGGATGTGTTGTGAAGGTGACAATCATGTTGAAAGTGATGTTTGGATGTGCAATGTGAATAGCTTAAATGAGTTTCAGCTGGGCATCTGCATTCAAAGCAGCTTCCAATAGTATTGGTACAAGTTTCATGGAGCTGACAAATTCTATCTTCAGGGGAGCAGTGGGGAAGATAATACATTCATCATCATCGAAGCATCCCAAAGCACCAATGCCATTGCCAGTGTAGCCATGATTACATTGGCATTCTACACTTAAATTGTTGTTTTTTTTCTACAAGTGGCATTGGGGTTACAAGTGGGACATGTTAGTGTTCTCACTGTATCAGAATCACAATAGGGGTAACAAAATGGGTAGTGGATAGCAGAGTGAATGTTGTTAATTTCTACTGTTTTGTGATCATCATGTCATGAGTGTCTTATCTTGAGTGGTAATTAACAATGCCAGTGATGGTGATGGTAGGTGATGATACGATCGTCTGTGTTGGGGGAAAGAGTCATTGGTGGGCATCTAATGGTCTCATTGTTTCAGCATGTGACACCCTCCAAAGTATTGTTTAGATTGATAAAATTCATTCCTGTGACATTGTTCATACCAATAAATGTACATACATCTTAGTCACTTTTCCATTTGATTCATTAGCATTGACAAATTCCATTCAGACAGTCACATTGGAGGTTTGGCCTTTCGGAGATATTACCGATGGGCAGATTACATCTGGGCAAATGTACTTGGATTGGGTTTTCATTGGATGATTGCACTTGTTCTAATACTAGAATTGTGAGGGTGATACAAACTTGCAATTTCCTTTGTAGACTTATGTTGAATGTCCTTCTACTTTTTACTGCAGTTTCAGTTGTCAGAAGAACTTGATTAGGACCTTTCCAGTAATGGCCCAATTTTTCTCGATTTAAAGTCTTTCAATAATACGTAGTTGATGTCTTTAAACGTTGAACCTTTTTCGTCTTCCTTCCCCGGTACCAGATGAGATGATAAGACTGCATTTCTTTGGTTAGCTTAATCAGATACCTGTGCATTTCATGGTATATGTTGGGTCATTAATGGTGCAGACCAGGGAGTCCTTAGGGGCTTTCCATATACTAGTTTAGCCGCCAAGAATCCCGTCTTTTACTGGTCATGGTTCTCGTGTTAAAAAGGGCAATTGGGAGTACTTGCAGCCAATTAAGACCTATTTCCTCTACCAACTTCCTTAGTTGACCTTTTAAAATACCCTTGGCACTTTCTACAATTCCTGCTGCTTGGGGATGGTTGGCACAATGGAATCTTTGTAAAAGTCTGCATATGAGTCATGCAGTAAAAGGGGCAACCTGCTGGGGTTCCTGGGGAGGGGGTTCAGAAGGTTGCTGGCTTCTTCCATTCCAGTGATCAAAAAGAGACTGCCTTGGGCGAGGGCAGTTTTTGGACGAATGTCCTGGTTGGTTACAGTTGAAGCAAATGTCTGGTTGTTTGGGGGCTCTAGGGGCTGGGAGAGGCAGAGAGAAATAGTAAGAGGATGTATAGGGAGTAAGGGGCATTATGGACTGTTGGGGAAGATACATAGGAGGACCCAAGGTTCATAGGGATGTTGTCAATATACAGTACCAGTCCTATTCTCTTGCCATACTAGATAACAGCACGAGGGTTCCATTTGATAGACCTTGCTGTCCGCAAGGCCAGCTAGGCGATTCAGAGTTCTGGATTTAGGTCTAGCCCCTGCACTTTGGGCAAATTCAGTCTTGACCTTAACTGTTGAGGCCTTACTGTTGGGTCCTTTAGTTCCCAGAAGTTACATCCTTCTCAGCTGAATTGGTCAACATCTGCATCTTGCCAGTGTATATTATGGGTTTTAATAGCTTTCTGTACCTGGTCAGTAAGGACAGTCAATCAATAAGGCATTAAGTTGGGGCAATTGTCCTTGTGGGTACTGACTGTCACCAGAGTAAGCAGCATAGCAGTCCTAAAGCAGACAAGGAAATCCTCAGCTCCTTTGCTTGAATGAGGTTTACATGTGAGGACCTTACTCATGTTGATTGCGTGGTGCACTGCTTCAAGGAGGCAGCTATTAATCCAATCTGACCTATTAGGTTCGCCTGGATGCATAATCATGAGTTGGGCATGATTATTACATTGTAAAATTTCTAAGAACTTAGTCCATTTTTCAGGGGAAAGAGCACATTCTATGAAGAAGTCTTGGGAGGCCGCATTGCAAATGGTCCTAGTCCTATTAATATAACTACTGACTCCTTTGGGATTCTTTCCATAGTCTGGAGCCTTATTGATGATGTGAGAGAGTTCATGAGGCTTCCAAGGTTGATAAAGATTAACAAATGGATTTTGTCCCTGATTCTGGGCCAGTGGGTTAGGGACCCTTCCAGTCGGGAAATTTCCTCTTGGCCATTTCATATTAGGGTGAGTGCGAGGACTAACATTAAAGGTCCCTAAACTTTGATTGTAATTCATCAATGTGGCACTCAAAGGTGCCTTCTCAGGATTCCTTGCATGTCTTAATCTTAGTTGATTCCTTGTGCAGGTGGCAGTGGGATTATGGTAATCTTGATCATCCGAATTCTCATTACGCTGGACAGGAGAGGCAAATGAGGCCAAAAAAAGGGTATGGGCCTTGGCATGTTCATCCTCCAGAATAGGAAGGGGGTTCAGGTGCTTTAGTTTTATAGTGAGTGTTCACTTTGGTCATACTATGGGTGGGTTTCAAGAAATTCCCTGCTGGGGAACCGGAAAAGGTCAGTTAACAGGAGGGTGGACATAATAAATGATATCCTCCTCCGAATCTGATTTAAATTCCTCGTTTGCAGGAGAATCATTGTCCTCCAATAATGGGTCTTTGGGATATGTGGGATGTAAGGACTGTCCTTGTCTGTCTGGTCATGTGCAGCTGCAGCCTGATTCTTTCTAATTTACCACTTTCCTTTTTCTTTGGGGTTCCTGAAATTACAGATTAGGTTGTGGATCTCTGCCTCCTTTATTTTGTGCCTTTTTTCTCTCTAGCTATCTCCAATTTTGCTTCTAAGTCATGGTGCTTCATATTTGCATTTAAATTCTGTCCAATCTAATTCAAATCCTTCCTCAGTTAATGGACTGATACCCCTTTTTAATACAGTTTTAGCTCCATGATGATTGCATGGAATTTTCCCACTTTTCTTTAGCTACGTTTTTCCATGCGGATATGGCTTCTTTCTTTTTACTCCTACAACCTTTTTTAAAATTAACTCTTGTTCAGCCTCCATAAGTAAATTTCGATCATATGTGCCTCCTATTCTGTCGGGCAACTGCACCAGATATTCCCCTTTGTTTCTCATAATTAGGATCCGTACTCACTATCTCTGTTAAGAGACATTTACCCTCTATCTTATTTGAGGCCACATTCATATTTATCTTATTTATTGTATACCTTCACAAAATTCTTACCATTGTCTCTTACCTTTGCAAGGTCTTTTTTTTAGTGCCTATTTAAACAATCTCATTCGCAGTGCCATCAGAGTATGTGAGAGTGAAATGGGGGATGTGGCACACAAAAATGTAGACAGAGAGCAACCAAGGTATAACCTTACCTTGTGGGCCTGTTGGTCTCGAGTCTGACCTTTAGGTGAAACTCTTCTTTTCCAGTTTCACTCTCAAGTATCCCTTGTTGGAACCCTGCTCGCAGCGCCAAATTGTTAAGTACCTATTTGAGATGGCTCAGGGAATCCCAAGTGGTACTCTTGGTTCGTCCCGGAGATCGTACTCTGTGATAGTCTGGAATATACAACTCTTACAGTTTAGTTTAACTTGTTACTTTTATTTACCAATAGCATCAATGTTACACTATAGCATGGATACTTACAAGCAAGGCTTGAGCTAAGGTTTTAAAACCATTAGCAGGGAAGCCGCGCCAGCTCTCTCAGGCTACTCCCCTTATTCTGCAAACAAGCTGTCTTTATACAGAAATTGGTACTGAGATTACGAAAAAACACTGCATGTCCTTCATCAGATAAGCAACAATAAAATGGCAAATGTTTGTAGAGGAGGAGAAACTCATTGACAGGTCTGTGTATGCTTGCCTGATTAAGCTACATGCACATCAAAGTGGGAAACCTTGATCCAGCCAGGCCCCAATTGGCCGATTGCTTTGGCTAGATAGCCTTCCCTTTTTAGCTGTACATCATAACGAGGGACTAGTCTAAACTATGTGGGAAAGGTCATGAGGTTACCTTGCTCAGCTATCGTGTCCAGTATCATTGTCCTACAAAATGGCTTTTTCTTTTAAAATCACCTTAGATTCCCAGAATGCAAATTAAATTCATAACCTTCCCAGATCTCGAGCGCCAGGAAAGAACACACTAACATTCAATCCATGACAAGCCAGTGTTCAGTCAAATCAGACCACAGAGTTAATCTTTCCAACAGCATGTCTCCCTTGAATGTTATTTACAAAAGAATGTTTTCTCTCTCTCTCACTCGCATGAACATCCTCCAATGTCCTTACTATGTCAGTCTTCAGCCTTTTGTGTTTTCCTAGCCTGTAAGCGTAATGAGACTGTCACATTCTAGAACAGTCAAGATTACGGAAATAAGCTTCATAAATTCAAATCTGCTCAGAGTGGTATGTGTGAAAACGTATCAGGATTATTTGATTACGTGTATATTCCACTCAGCTTATTAAATTAAATGTTCTTTTCCTATTAAGTATGAGCTTTAAGAGTTTTTGATACAAGCAAAATTTTGAGCTCTCTGACATTCCACAGTGAAATATGCGTGCCTCCAGCCCCCGGCGTGAGAAGGAAGTACTGCCACACATTCCACAAGTGAACAAATGTTATCACTTTATTTACAACGATCCATTGACATTAAGAACAGGTGCCCCCAATTCTTCTGAACAAATGCCACCGCCCCCCCCCGCCACTCCCCCTGTCATGATCAAGTGCTTTTCCTGCATCTCCTGTAGCAAATGTGTCACATGTAAGGCTACAAGCTTTCTCATAGTCATCTTGAATGGTTTTTTGTAAATAGGTGTGGCTAATACAGGGGCAGTGGTTAACACAGCTTTCAGGCTGACAAGTGCCTTCTGACACAGTCTGCTGTTCATCCTGATTCCCCTTTAGTCGAAGGAAAACGCTCAGAGCGACAGTAGGCTTTATCTCCTTCATCTTTATTCCGGGCCCTGGAGGGAGAGAGAATGATCACTCATATGCATAAGGACATGAGTTCTCAGTCTTCTCTGGAATAACAGTTTCTTAATTAATTATATAGTCATTTTATAGGGAGGAG
Organism: Hemiscyllium ocellatum; assembly: GCF_020745735.1. NCBI lineage: Eukaryota > Metazoa > Chordata > Chondrichthyes > Orectolobiformes > Hemiscylliidae > Hemiscyllium > Hemiscyllium ocellatum. The sequence goes on from NC_083410.1 coordinate 71,009,050, forward strand.
CATCCAGATAAGGCAACATACATATTGATTGAGTGACCATTATAATCAGCAACTGTCAACAGTAAAGATTAAGCAACCTGCTTATGAACGTTCTTGACCTTAACTGGCTTCACATAATTAATACTTTTCACCTTGGTAAACTGACCTTATATACTGAATGCTTCCACATCTTGTTAAATGGCTTTACATAATGAATGCTTTTCCACCTTGTTAACCTATTGATCTGAGTCATGCTCAGCTGAACCTCTTGCTTCACAAACTCATAACTCTTTCCCTACCTACTTATACCCGATAAACATTCTCTCACTGTCCACTAGAAATTCTTCATTTTCTTTAGTAATTCAGTGAGAGGAGTAGCCACACTGCTAAAACTTGATTCAAACTTTGAATAAAATCCACTTAATCCCAGGAATCACAGTACTGCTGTTTTTTGTCGATGGTATGGGAAACTCTCCAATCACCTTTGTTTTTGGATTCTATGGGGATATTTATCAGTATCCAATAACATTGATTAGGAAGGTGATTTGAACTTTGGCAAATTCACTCTTAGCCAGGTTTGTTACCAAGCATGCCTCCTGAAGTCAATTTAACAGTTCTGATAAATGTTGTAAATGTTCCTTCCATGTGTGACTAAAAGTTACCAGGTCATCAATATAAGCTACAAATTGGGTAATCTGGAAAGTACCTTATTGATTAGTTTTTGAAATGTGGCTGGCACATCCTTCATGACTTTAAATTGATATAGTCCATTTGCATTACAAAAACCAAAATTGTCTGTCTTTCTTCTTTCAAACTAAAGTACCTGCCAGTAACCTCTGAGCAAGTCCAACTAGAAATACAAGTTGCTTGTCCCACCTTTTCAATAAAGACTTTCAAATGTGGAGTCCGATATGAACCAGACTTTGATTATCACAAAGTCGATGCAATTACAAACTATTCAGATGATTGAGATAAACGAATTCAGTTTGTTCCAAATGCACCAAAAGAATTGGCCAAATTCAAACCATTTGAATTAGCTTTTGGGCATGAAGAGAGGGGACTGCTAAAATTGATTAAGGAGAAATTGGTTAGTCATAATTCAGAGTTCACATATTTGGACTATATCAAATTTTAAGGAATGATTAAATAAACTGGGGGCGTTGGTTAGACAGCATTTAAAAGTATCACAGCATGTATTGAAACAGGAGGCAGACAAGAAATTAAAAACTCTCAATTTTGCTGTCAGAGATAAAATTATTACTGCCAGTGATCGGTGACCCTTTAAAAGCAAAGTGTAGTGGACCATATCAAGGCGAAAGGTGATTGAGATTTCTTTCTGTCTGGACTTCTTACCAAATAATTCACCTCACTCTGTCATGTGAACATGCTCAAAAGATATTTTGACAGAGAAGGAAAGCAAAATGAAACTGTGGTGGGTACCATCTGGTTTTGGCACCATTGGTGAGCTCCAGTCACTATAACTCACATCAAATGTGTCAGCTTGGAGCATGCATTCAATCTCCTTTTGAACCCGTAACAACTTTAAAGATTTAAGACTAAGGATATTGCTTAATCGGAATAGCATTTCCTATCTCTACATCATGCATAATTAAGTTAGTATTTCCCAGCTTATTTCCACATATCTCCCCATGTGATAGCAATAACTGTTTGTTTTGGGTCATTTTGATTTTCCTCTGGAAGGTAACTCAATAATTTATCCCAATTTTTAACGACTTTCTCATTGTTCAATTTTAATTCAAGGAATGTCCAATTCAGAATCCTCTGAACTTGGTTCTTCACTTTGTTGTAACCAATAACACAGTCTCCTTTTGATTCCCTTCCCTATCAAAATACTGTTTGAGCATATTCACATGACACTGAAATTTTTCTGTCTAGAATCTACTTTTGACTTGATAAGGTCCACTAAACCTTGTTTTAAAGATTCATCACTGGCAGTAACAGAAGTCCCAACATGGTTTTAATGTCTGATGCCACCTTTCTAGCACACCTTGCAATTTTGGATGATATGCAGTAGATTTGAATTGTTTTATTCCTAACTATCCATAACTTTCTTGAATAATTTTGAAGTTTGACCCTTGATCTGATTGTATTCCTGTGGGAGTTCATCTCTATTGAAAAACTTGAATAATTTCTCTACAATCCATTGAGCTGTGGTATTGTGTAATAGAATCACTTCTGGACTTCTAGTGGACACATCCATTATTATTAAGAAATCCTGATTCCCATCTTTGTTTTAGGTTAGGGGTCCTTTGCAATCAATTAAGACTCTTGGAAAAGGTTCCTTAAATGCAAGAATGGGTATTATAGGTGCAGGTTTTATTGCTGCCTGCGGTTTTTAAATTACCTGACATGTATGACATGTCTGACAAAATTCAACTACATTTTTGTGCAATCTAGACCAGCGAAAATGTTTTTGTATTTTAGCTTGAGATTTTCCTACCCCTAAATGATATCCTACTGGTAATTCATGTGTTACCCACAACACCGCTGGCAATATGACTTGATGAATGTCTGCCCATTTCCTATTTGTCTGAAAGTCATGGGCTGTATTTTCCATTAAAACATCATTTGTAAGATAGTAGCACTCAGGAACACATCTAGATTCATTTTCCAAGTATACATTTTGATACAATTGCTTCAAATTTTCATCTTTCTGCTGTAACTCCGTTAACTTCTCTGAGCTAAAGATATCTACTTTGTCATCTATCTGCTTCTGGTTTGTCTCAACCATCTGATCAAACAGGGTCTCTGCAAATTCCACTTCAACTTTCTTATCTGTACTCTTTGATCTCTCCTGTTTCAGCTGCTGACTTAGAGACATTGTTACCACACTGTCGAGAAACATCCCCGGACATGCTTCCTATAATAAGTCCGTGTCTGATTTTCCACTGGCTTTTCAACTACAGTAGGCAGCACTCCTACCTGTGGACCAACTACAGAGGAACCTCAATTATCTGAATATCTGATTATCTGAAGGGGATCTCAAGGTCTCGACAAAAACATACGTCAAAGAGCTGTTTCAACTCTGATCGTTTTTAATCTCAGCTCACTGAAATGCTGCCGAGAACAGTCCTGGACAGAACAGGCACTGTCTCTAAATGACTGATCTCCCACCTGTCCTCCCTCACTTTCCCTGGAATTCTACACAAGGGTGTACCCTAAACTCCTCTCCCTCTTCCACAGATAATCTCTCCCAACATTGTCCTGTACAGGGCAGAGGTGGAACTTGTCAAAATGTTGTGTGTGTTCGCTCGCGCGTGCTATTTGGAGGCAAGGACTGATTAGGGATAGTTAACATGGCTTTGTGTGTGGGAAATTGTCTCTCAAACTTGATTGAGATTTTTCGAGAAGTAACAAAAAAGGATTGATGAGGGCAGAGCGGTAGATGTGATCTATATGGACTTCAGTAAGGTGTTCGGGTAAAAAATGAGGTCTGCAGATGCTGGAGATCACAGTTGAAAATGTGTTGCTGGTTAAAGCACAGCAGGTCAGGCAGCATCCAAGGAATAGGAAATTCGACGTTTCGGGCTTGAGCTAAAGTTTTAAAACCATTAGCAGAGTAGTGGTGCCAGCTCTTACCCCTAAGAGCTCTCTCAGGCTACTCCCCTTATTGCTGCAAACAAGCTGTCTTGATACAAAAATTGGTACTGAGATTTCAAAAAGCGTCACATGTCCTTAATCAGATAAGCAGTAATAAAATGGAAAAAGTTTATAGAGGAAGAGACACTAATTGACAGGTCTGAATATACTTGACTAATTAAGCTACATGCACATAAAAGTGGGAAATTCTGATTAAGCCAGGCCAAATGGCCAATTGCCTTGGCTAGATAAGCCTCCATTTTATCAGTACATCATAATGATGGACTAGTCTAAATTATATGGAAAAGGTCATGAGGTAACCTTGCTCAACTAACATTCCCAATACCATTGTCCTACAACATGGCTTTTTAAAAAAAAATCATCTCCCAAAATGCAAACTAAGTTCATAACCTTCCGGGATCTCAAACTCCAGTGAACAGCACACGTTCAATCCATGACAAGCAAGTGTACATTCAAATCAGACCACAAAGAGTTAACCTTCTCTCACACTTTCTCTCTCTCTCTCTGTCTCAAAGAATTCAAAGATCTGGTTGATGTAGATTTTTAACACTCTGGAATTTCCTCCACCTTAATACATCTTTTTGAGATGGAGATTAAAACCAAATCTGGGAATTATTGATTGGTTACTGAACTTGATAAGAAAGATCCGAGAATTTTATTGCAACTCAAGTCCAAAAGTGTAATGAAAACAGAAAGGCTGGTTCATACTTGGCAAAAACTGATAATATTCGTTTTAGAGGTAACGTGTAGAAAACAATATTGTGAAAAATTTGACTTGCAAACTGTTTTTTTTTCTGTTGGTCTTTCTTAAAGTTCCTTCCTAAATGCATTTTATATGAAATCTTCACTTCCTTTGGTATTGAGGGGTGCAGACTTTAAGACAAAGTGTTGGGTAAACCTCTTCCCATTTACTTACAAATACTGATGCAATGACATCAACTGAATTGAAACGTTTGTGCATGCTGGGATTGTGACGAAAGTTATGTTTACTTCTCATAGACTTGAGTCATACAGCATAGAAACAGTCCCTTCACTCCACTATATTTATGCTGACCTACAAATACCACACTACATGAATCCCATTCATCTGCACTTGGTTCATAGCCTTGTGTTTTAAGTGCTTATGCAGCTGCTTCTTAAGTGTTGCAAGAGTACCTGCCTCCACCACCCTCTCAGGCAGCACATTGCATATTTCTACAACTTCCTGGGTGAAAAACAGTTACCTCAGATCCTGTCTAAACCATCTACTCCTCAACTTAAACTTATGCCCTCTGGTCTTAGTCATGTCTGACATGGGGAAGGAATTTTCATGAACTATTATGTGCCTCTCATAATTTTGTATACCTGAATCAGGTCATCCCTCATCTTCTCCTGCTGCAAGGATAACAAATATAGCCAAGCCAGTCTCTCCTCATAAATGAGGCTGCTCCATCGAGTGAATTGGACTTCACCTGAAGAAGGAGCAACACTCCAAAAGCCTGTGATTTCAAAATAAACCTGGACTATAACCTGGTATTGTGTGACTTCTGACCTTGTTCACCCTAGTCCAACACCAGCACTTCCACATCAATTCTACATAAACATTGTTTTTAAACTTGCTTAATATGTATCTATTAGGAAAGTGGATTTTATTAAAAATCATGGACCACAGATTTAAAGTAAATGGCACAAGATGTAAAATTAATGAGAAGAAGTATGTGGCGAGGGTCTGGAATGTGCTGCCTGAGATTCTGATGAAAGAAGGTTGAACTGAAGCACGGAAAAAAGGATTTTGAATTTAATTGGAAAAGGAACATTACACAGGGTTACCAGGTGAAGGCAGGAAACTGGCACTAATTTATAGAGCCAGTGCAGATACAGTGAGCCGAGTAGCCTCTTTCTACAGTTATAATTCTGTCCTTCATAAGTTTTCAATTGCATTCTTTTGAAATACCCTCATCAACTTATCCATACACCAAAGATTTGTGTACAAACTCCCTTAGGTCTGTGTTTCCATGGAATCCCTACAGTGTGGAAACAGGCCCTTCAGCCCAATAAATCCACACCAACCCTCCAAAGAGCATCCCACCCAGATCCTACCCTTTCACGGTGACCCCACACTTCCCCCATGGCTAATGCACCTAACCTATACATCACTGAACACTATGGGCAATTTAGCATGGCCAAACCACCCAAACTGCACGTCTTTATGTTGTCCTGTTCCCATCTCAGTCAAAGCAAAACACTTAGAGACACAGTATAGTTTTACCTCTTTGTTCCAGGCCCTGCAGGGAGAGAGAACAATCACCCGTGTACACAGGGACATGAGTTTGTGGTTTTCTCTCGAACAATAGATTCTTAATGAATTGTATAGTCACTTACACGAAGCAGCATCCAAATCAGGCAACATCTATATTGATTGGGTGACCATTGCAATCAGTGAGTGTCAATAGTGGAGATTAAGCCTTGTGGTGTTTCATGATGAATGTTCTTCGCCCTGCCCTGTTTAACTAACTTTGCATAATGAATGCTTTTTCACCTTGTTAACTGGCTTTACATAATGAATGCTTTTTTACCTGTTAATCCACTACCCTTGCCTTCAGCACCTTATTGTTTACTGCAAGCTTTTATCTGGTCAAAGTCATGCTAGCTGAGCCTTTGTCACACAACCCAAAATTTAACTCTTTCCCTACCTGGCTTAAACTCCATCTGCCATTTCTCTGCCCACATCTACAACTGATCTATATGCTGCTGTATTTTTTTGGACAAATTCCACACTACCCACTGATCTTTGTAAGATTGTTACAATTTGTAAAGTTAATCACACAACACTAGGTTATAGTCCAATGGATTTATTTGGAGGCACTAGCTTTTGAGGTGCTGCTTCTTCATCAGGTGGTTGTGAAGCAGGATCATAAGAAACAGAATTTATAGGAAAAGATTACAGTGAAAAGTCTACAGTGAAATCTTGAACAAACCTGGATTAAGTCTTTCATCTTTTAGAATGGATTTGCTGTTTTTTTGGTCCTTTAATATGTAGATCCCTAACTATTTCTAAGTAACATTCTCAAGATAATTTAAGGTTTTAATTCAAAAGGTGTCAGACAATGCATTAAAGGTGTGAGGTTACAGTCTGTCTGTTTGTATCCCAATTTGAGTCAGACTGGTTCTATTTCCTAAGTGGAATTTACAAAATATTGTAGGGATTGACTGCTTGCAGGTTCTGCATTTTTTTGAGCAAAACAGAATGTATCTGCAAGTACAAATTCACTCCATAAACCTATACATGTGTGCATATGCAGGAGAGAGTGTGTGTGTGCATGTGAGAGAGTGAGTGTTTGCGTGTGTGCAAGCTTGGTAAAATGTGTGTGAGATTGTGATGGGGTATAAGCCTGTGAGAGGGTATGTCTATGTGTATGTGTGGATGTATGTGCGTGTGTGTATATGAGAGAGGGCTCAGGTATGAAAAAGGGTGCATGTGTGAGGATGTAAGTGTGTGGGTGGCACAGTGGTTAGCACTGCTGCCTCACAGCACCAGAGACCTGGGTTCAATTCCTGCCTCAGGTAACTGTCTGTGTGGAGTTTGCACATTCTCCCCGTGTCTGCGTGGGTTTCCTCTGGGTGCTCCGGTTTCCTCCCACAGTCCAAAAAATGTGCAGGTTAGGTGAATTGGCCATGCTAAATTGCCCATTGTGTTAGGTGAAGGGGTAAATGTAGGGGATTTGGTCTGGGTGGGTTGTTCTTTGGAGGGTCATGGTGAATTTGTTGGGCCGAAGGGCCTGTTTCCACACTCTAAGTAACCTAATCTAATCTAAAAACACAGTGGTGTCACCTGGAGTGTGAATGAACCCAAGGTCCCATTTGAGGCTATCAGCTTCTGCTTGCCTGTCCCAAAGTTCGCTTGGAGGATGATCACCTGAAGAAGGTCTGAAGCTGAATGTCCCCGGCTGTTGAAGTTTCCCTGACTGGTATTTCTAATTCCAGAAATACATTTGCAGATGCATTCTATTTTGTTCAAAAATGCAGAACCTGCAGGCAGTCAACACATGTAATATTTCGTAAATTATACTTTGGAAATAGAACCAATCTGACTCATGATTGGGATACATACAGACTGTAAACTCACAATTTTAAGGTATTGTCTGAGCTGAGATGTCTCCTTTTGTTATAAAACCATAAGTCATCTTGAGAATGTGACTTAGAAGAAGTTCTGGCATTTACATATTGAAGAACTAAAACCAGCAAACCCACTCTAAAAGGTGCAAAACTTAACCATCTAGGTTTATTCAATATATCATTTCAGCTGCATGAGACTGTAATCTTTTGGTATAAATTCTGTGTTATGATTCTGTTTCACAACCACCTGATGAAGGAGCAGCTCTCCAAAGCTAGTGCTGTTGGACTATAACCTGGTGTTGTGTGAATTTAACTCTATCCCCCCCAGTCCAACACCGGCTCCTCCAAATCATACAATTTGTAAAGTTCTGAATGGCCTTGACAAGATAGAATGCATGTTTACTCGTGTGGAAAATTCCAGAGCTAGAAAATACTGCTTTAAAATTAGTGATTGCTAAGATGAAGGAAATTTTTTTTTAAGGTTTTGCGACTTTGGAACTTTCTGCCTCACAATGTGGTGGAAACAGGGTGATTAAATATTTTAAAGATAGCAGTGGATAGTTTTTCATCAGGCAAGGGAATCAAAATTTATCTGGGGAAAGGTGGGAATGGTATTTGGATCAGAGACCAACTGTAAACTTATTGGAAGGCAAGTGGCATGAATGGCTGATTTCTGCTCTTAATTCATATTGTTCATTCAATTCTTGGTGTCACACATTAGGAATGATATCAAGGCCTTTGCTGGGGTGCAGAAGAGATTTACCAGAATTGTTGAGAGCTTTCATTTGGGTAGAGAGACTAGAGAAGTTTGTTTCTCTTTGGAAGACAAGGTAAAGAAGAAATTTGATAAGTGTTCAAAATGAAGGAAGTAAATGAGGACAAACTACTTCTACTAGCAGAAAGGTTAGAAACAAAGGGCTGAGGAGTGGCAGATAAATTGAGATACATGTGAGGTGTTGCATTTTGATCAAACAAGCCAAGGCAGGACTTGAACAGTTGGTGCCTTATGGAATGTTTTTGAACTCAGGTATAGGATTCAGGATTCAGGTATGTAGTTCCTTGAAAGTGGCATAACAGGTAGACAGGGACGTTTGGCACACTTGCCTTCATTGGTCAAAGCATTGAGTAGAGGAGTTGTGACATCATGTTGCAGTTTTATAGGACATTGAGGCCAATTTTGGAGTCCTGAATATAGTTCTGGTTGCCCTGCTATAGGAAGGGCATAATTAAATTGGAACGGGTACAGAAAGGATTTACAAAAATGTTGCTGGGACTGGAGGGTTTGACTTATAAGGAGAAGTTGGATAGACTGGAGCCTGTTTCCCTGGAACATAGGAGGTTAAAGGATGACCTTTATAGAAGTTTGTAAAGTTTCTGATGTGGAGCTTAAACCTACAGCCTTCTGATTCAGAGGCAAGAGTGCTGCCACCGAAACACCGCTGACATCATAATATTATAATTTGCTGATCCATTATGTAATGTCTAACTTTATTTGTACCCATGTAGAGTCAGAACCTAGTAGCAAATGTTTACTTGCGTCTTGGCTTCATTGACATTTGAGCCCTGTTGTAGCAAATCATAAACCTGGGACTGTCAGAGTCAACTGGATCCTGTGGGGAAACCGAATTAAGTATATCGTTTGAATTTAATGATTAACTTAATGTCCAAGCGAAGGCCACTATGGTGATGGGAAACTCTGAGCAGTTGGCTGGGCTAAAGCATTTACATTATAAGAAATATTTTCACTGATTATATTTTGAGTAAAAGCTCTCATTGTACATCACCTGATGAGATTAGTTGAAGGTTAATGTAAGTGTTTCCTGCAAAATTCTTCTGAATTTAAACTCAAAAATCAACAAGTGTTGCTTTCAAATTTGAGACCTAGTTTTAAATCAAGCCCAGACAGAAGAATGAAAAATCTCCTTATCTGGCTATGGAATACAATGAAGATTGTAAATTGCAACACTATAATCTTTCTTAACTCTGCAATGCAAGAAACAGAAATTAGATGTTGAGTCAATCCAAGACTCAATTCCTGCTACCCAATTCTGAGAATAAATTATTATTGAGTTTGTGAATGGTGGAGAGAAGTAAAGAATGAATGAAAATACACATTTTAAAATGGAGGGAAAATGAAATGCCTAAACTGATCATAGTTGTCTTAAGGCAGGTCTTGAATAAGGCAACTTTTCTCGTTACTGAGTTCTAGTTTATGGGAATAGAAGCTAATGCCATCTGATGATGTAAGCTCATTATTGTCTAAATTTACTTGGACCCCACACGTCAAATGCGCAATGTGTGTTTTTGTTTTTTTTTACAGCATCTGAGGAGAAGGAGATTGTGAAGAGTCAATTTCTGAAAATAATGGATGCATATGGCTGTCTGGGAGTACTTTGTATAAAGAATGGTAAGTGGATAGGTGATCTTATGGAACCTAATGGAGCAGAATTGGTCAAAATTAGAATTTTGTCAGGTTTAGCAAGAATCCTATCAGATTTAGAAAAAGAAGTCTGGATCCTGACAAGTTATAGAATTTAAAGCACTTTGGTGTGATATTCTATCAAATTAATTTGAATTTGAAGTGCACATTGAGTTGGGATTTTTTGCACTGACATGTTTCATTTTTATTCTTTGCTCAATTACCATTTGTATAATTTTGAAAATTCTGTCATTTCTTACCACTGCAATGTGAAGAATTGGGCCATTGTGTAACACAAAGGATGTAATTCAGCCCATTGTTCTTGTGCGAGCTCTTCGAAAGAACTAAAAATGAGTCCCAGTCTTCCTCAAAATCCTGAAAGCTTTAAATATAAATTCAATCCCTTTTTAAGGTCACAATTGAATTTGCTTCCAGTGCCCTTTTGCATAGCACATGGTAAGACATTACATAAACTGAATTCCTCTCATTCATCCTGGCTCTTTTGCTAATTATTTTAGATTTATGCCCTTTGGTTACTGATCTTCCTACAGTTGGAAGCAATTTTCTACTTAACTTAAATTTCTACATTATTTTTAACACTGTTTGTTACATTTTTCCTTCTTTGATATGGAGAAGAATTCCATTTTCTTTATACTCTCAACATTTAATGAGTATTTTTCATCAGTTTTTTTAGATTAGATTACTTACAGTGTGGAAACAGGCCCTTCGGCCCAACAAGTCCACACCGACCCGCCGAAGCGCAACCCACACATACCCCTACATTTACCTCTTACCTAACACTACGGGCAATTTAGCATGGCCAATTCACCTGACCCGCACATCTTTGGACTGTGGGAGGAAACCGGAGCACCCGGAGGAAACCCACGCAGACACGGGGAGAACGTGCAAACTCCACACAGTCAATCGCCTGAGGCGGGAATTGAACCCAGGTCTCTGGCGCTGTGAGGCAGCAGTGCTAACCACTGTGCCACCGTGCCGCCATGTTGAAGAGAATCCTGAGGTACAGGATGTACATGTTTTTGGAAAGGCAAGGACTGATTAGGATAGTCAACATGGCTTTGTGCGTGGGAAATCATGTCTCACAAATTTGACTGAGTTTTTTGAAGAAGTAACAAAGAGGATTGGTGAGGGCAGAGTGGTGGACATGGTCTGTATGGATTTCAGTAAGGCATACGACAGGGTTCCCCGTGGGAGACTGGTTATCAAGGTTGGATCTCAATACAGGGAGAACTAGCCATTTGGTTGCAGAACTGGTTCAAATGTAGAAGACAGAGGATTGTGGTAAGGGTTGTTTTTCAGACTGGAGGCCTGTGACCAGTGGAGTGCCACAAGGATCAGTGCTGGGTCTGCTATTTTCCGTCATTTATATAAATGATTTGGATGTGAGCATAAGTGGTATAGTTAGTAAGTTTACAGATGACAGCAAAATTGGATGTGTAGTGAACAGTGAAGAAAGTTACCTCGGAGTATAATGAGATCTTGATCAGATGGACCAATGGGCTGAGGAGTTGAGTTGGAGTTTAATTTAGATAAATGTGAGGTGCTGCATTTTGGAAAAGCAAATTTCAGCAGCACTTATACACTTAATGACAAGGTCCTAGAGAGTGTTGCTGAACAAGAGACTTTGGAGTGCAGGTTCATAGCTCCTTGAAAGTGGAGTCGCAGGTAGATAGGATAGTGAAGAAGGTGTTTGGTATGCTTTCCTGTATAGGTCAGAGTATTGAGTACAGGAGTTGGGAGGTCATGTTGCGGCTGTACAGGACATTAATTAGGCCACTTTTGGAATATTGCGTGCAGTTCTGGTCTCCTTCCTATCAGAAGGATGTTGTGAAACTTGAAAGGGTTCAGAAAAGATTTACAAGGATAATGCCAGAGTTGGAGGGTTTGAGCTAAAGGGAGAGGGTTGAATAGGCAAGGGCTATAATCCCTGGCACATCAGAAGCTGAGTAGTGACCTTATAGAGGTTTATAGAATCATGAGGGTACGGATAGGATAAATAGACAAGATCTTTTCCTTGGGGTGGGGGAGTCCAGAACTAGAGGCAGAAATACAAGTTTAGGATGAAGGGGAAAGATATAAAAGAGACCTAAGGGCAACCTTTTCACGCAGAGAGTGGTGCGTGTGTGGAATAAACTGCCAGAGGAAGTGGTGGAGGCTAGTACAATTGCAACATTTAAAAGACATCTTCGTGGGAATGTGAATAGGAAGGGTTTGGAGGGATATGGGCCAGGCGCTGGCAAGTGGGACTAGATTGGGTTGTGATATCTGGTTGGCATGGATGAGTTGGACCGAAGGGTCTGTTTCCATGCCGTATGTCTCTATGACTCTATGTATGTATAATTGAACACTGTCATTTCTAGTATCACAAGAGTAAAATTCTTTTTAACCTATTCCACAATCTTGACATTATTTCTAAATTGTGATTCCCAGAAATAGGTAGAATTTTAGTTGAGCTTGGTTTTTAAAAAGGGCCACATCTGACATAGACAAGAATGATACCCATATAGTGAATAGAAGCCAAGCGTTTTATTTCCTGTGTCTGATTTAAATAATGCAGAGCAGTATCCCTCCTCAATCTGGCAGGATTGATGTTAGGGTTATGGGATAGGAGCTGAAACTGGATAGAGCAGGGACCCAAGCAAATAGTCATTGGTATTAAATTGTTACATGGCTTTTGAAGCTGCACAAAAATAAGAAAACGTAAAGTGAGTAATGAGTTTATTGTGAGGGACTTTCATTTCATATTTGATAAATTAATTGGCAAAGGTAGCTTGGAAGATGAGTTTATGAAAATTATTTTAGGTAGTCTTTTACCTAGCTGATCCCTTGATAACTGTTCCAGAAAGCTATTTTAGATTTAGCATTGTGTAATGAGTCTGGCATGTTTGTTAATCTTCGATTAACAGATCTTGGGGAAAGTATGATCATTAATATGACTGACTTTAATATCAAGTTTTGGAGCTGTATGATTAAGTTGGAAATAGGCATCTTTAAATTTAAACACATTCAGTTGTGGAGGTTTGAGAAGTGTGTGGGTTGAATTATTTTGAGAAATTAGTTAAGATAAATAATCGATGGCAATATATTAATTAATTCATATTTTCAACTATTATACATTTGATTGAGTCGTAAAACCTTTGTTGGAAGAATTCTACAGCCACATCTGAGTAGATAAATTAATTCTATCACAAACTTAAAAGATTTCTAATGTTATGAAAAAGACAAGCAATCCTGGGATTTGGGAGGGTTTGAACCAATAGACAATAGGTGCCGGAGTAGGCCATTCTGCCCTTTGAGCCTGCACCACTATTCATTATGATCATGGCTAATCATCCTCAATCAGTATCCTGTTCCTGCCTTATCTCCTTAACCCTTGATTCCACTATCCTTGAGAGCTCTATCCAACTCTTTCTTAAATGAATCCAGAGACTGGGCCTCCACTGCCCTCTGGGGCAGAGCATTCCACACAGCCACCAATTTCTGGGTTAAGAAGTTTCTCCTCATCTCTGTCCTAAATGGCCTACCCCTTATTCTTAAGCTGTGTCCTCTGGTTCGGGACTCACCCATCAGCGGAAATATGTTTCCTGCCTCCTGCCTCCAGAGTGTCCAATCCTTTAATAATCTTATAACCAGCAAAAGATGACCTAGAAATTCAAGAAGAAAAGGAATAAGAGAATAGATAAGAGAAGCGAAAAGATTCTCTACTGTGCTGAACCTTCATCATGGGGCTCCTTTTTATTTTTCCCTTTTATTTCAATTCCAACTTTTAACTAAAAGGGATGCTAATTTTGAATCCTCTTTCTTTAGCTCCTTATAACAATATGCTCACTTTGGATCTGAAGTATCTCCACTTTTCTTTTTATTCTCATCAGTTTTTCTTTCCAATTTCCCTTGGCCATATCCCTTTTTAATTCACAAATTAGTGGTTCCAGTTGAGTGTCTTTGGGTTTGAATGTTTCCTCCTCCTTTTTGTTATTGTAATGCATCTTCATCACACTTCTCTTGGTGTAAGATTAGTTTGTTACCACTATCAATCTTTTCTGGTTGAAATCGATAGGGCTGATGCATTGGCTTCCAGTTGTGAAACCTGCTGTTGTGCACAGAACACAGAGATTCACCACACCAGGGAAAAAAAAAGGAGGAGCATGCTCCTATAGAGCTTATAGGTGGTTTTAACTGCTGGTCTCAAACCTTCACGTCACAGAATTTAAACTTTCTCAAATAATCCTTTCAGGGTTTTAGCCAAAACACTTCTGATTTTGAACTTTTACTGAAAGGTAGAGTTCTTTATGTAAGAGATAGGGTTCTCTTCTGCTTTTCTGCGGTATAGGTAATCAGAATGAATATTAGTAGGAGACCATGAGGTTTGATTTTTTGCACCAATACTCTGTCCAGATACATGTTGCGTTTTAGCGAGTTTTGACAAGATTTGTAGCTCAAGTTGAGGTTCTGGATGTAGGATTGCTCGCTGAGCTGGGAGGTTCATTCCCAGATGTTTCGTCATCCTAACTCGGTAACATCTTCAGTGGGCCTCAGGCGAAGCGGTGTACATGATTCCTGCTTTCTATTTATATGTTTGGGTTTCTTTGGGTTGGTGATGTTATTTCCTGTGGTGATGTCATTTTCTGTTCTTTTTCTCGGGGAGTGGTAGATGGGGTCTAACTCTGTTTGTTGAGAGTTCCGGTTGGCATGCCATGCTTCTAGGAATTCTCGTGCTTGTCTCTGTTTGGTTTTCCTAAGCTGGAATTGTCCCAGTCGAAGTGGTGTCCTTCCTTATCTGTATGTAAGGATACTTTGTAGAGGATTTTGTATTCAAAAAGAATGGGTACCCATTGAACACACTCTGCCGATTTCTCAGCAACAAACCCAAACAAGCAGACAAAGCATGTCCAGAGACCTTAGCCACTCTCCCCTACATCAAAGACATCTTGGAAATGATTGCCAAACTACTCAGACCCATTGGCATCATGGTAGCCCACAAACCCACCAACACACTGAAACAGCAGCTAATGAACTTGAAAGACCCTATACAGACAACAAGCAAAACTAATGTCATTTACAAAATACTGTGCAAGAACTGTAACAAACACTACTTTGAACAAACAGGCAGAAAACTAGCCACTAGGATACATGAACACCAACTACCATGAAGGACACCACTTCGACTGGGCCAACACATCCATCTTAGGACAAGCCAAACAGAGACATGCACGAACATTCCTAGGAGCATGGCATTCCAACCGGAACTCTATCAACAAACACATCGGGTTAGACCCCATCTATCACCCCCTGAGAAAAAGAACAGAAAATGACATCGCTAACCCAAAGAAACCCAAACATATAAATAGAAAGCAGGATTCATGTACGCTGCTTCGCCTGAGGCCCACTGAAGTTGTTACCAAGTAGGGTGATGAAATGTCTGGAAACGAATATCCCAGCTCAGCAAGCAAACCTGCATCTACATGTTATGTTTCCTGAGATGGGGTTAGAATCCTCTGGAGTGGGTTTAGTTGAGGTTAGAGTCCTCTGTGTGGTACTGGGGTTCACGTCCCCTAGGTTAGGGGTGTGTGATTGAGGTTCAAGTCCTCTGCGCGATATTGGGGTTCGAGTCTACTGGGTTAATTTGCAGTTCAAGTCCTCTGCACTGTGCTGCGGCTTGAGCTTTGTGTTTAATTGGGGTTCGAGCTCTCTGTGTATAAGCGAGGTTCAGGTTCTCTGTGTTTAAATGGGATTCAAGCCCTCATGAGGAGTAAAATGAGAAAGGGGTTAAAGTCCCCTAGTGGTGAAATTTGAGGCTCTGTGAGTCTTTGTTCTGGGGGAAGAGAGTGGCTGGATCGTGGCGCCATGTGGTCCGCTGCAAGGGCTTTCTGTTTTTATAAGTGTCATTGCAGTGAGAGAATGCAGAAAAAAGAGAAACGCTGAAATTAAGGTTTAATAATACTTGGGTTGAAAAAGGAAAGTTTCAGTGGAGATTGTGCCATGCTGAGAGTGTTTGATGTTTAAGATTTTTGGTTTGTTCAAATACTGATTCTGAAAATCCTTTTAAGGAACTATTTTGCCTTGTTTGAATCAGGATCTCAATTCAAAGTGTTTTGTCAGCTGTGTATTGGGGCAGATTTTCTTCCTACATTGAAATTGTACAACATTAAGTCCTTTTTAAAATTATCAAGCTTAAAACAAATTGAGTGCCTCGATGTGTTTGAAATTCTACAATATCTTTAAAAAAGGAACAGTTGGGTCAGTGGTCATGGTTTAACCAGATGAGAGTATTGCATTAAAATATCTTTGCTGCTGCGCAGTATGTTTACAAAAAGAAGAATGCATTTTTAGTTTGATGGTTGGTTAAGATTTTCTAGATAATATTAGAACTTGAGGCTGAGCTGTTTAAATTCTGTTAATTATTGTTAAGATTTCATTGGCTCCCTTCAAATTGCAAATTCAAAGAATGTTGATCACTACCAAAATTGCCTCCATAATTTCAACTGTTTTAGTCGGGAAGTTTCATTTTGGAGAATGAAATATATAATATTTTTAATATATTCTGCATTTGTTTCCCACAAATATTTGAGACTTAAACAGAAACTGCCTCTTAAATGCAAGAATACAGGAAACATTTTGTTGTTTTCTTGCTGTTCCGGACAGTTGAAATACTTTTCCAGACAGCTTTCACATTAGCCAAATATCAATTTGTTAAAAGAAAATAATTTTGGAATAACTTGAATGGGGGACCTGTGAGGGTTTGATTTTAGGACCATTGATTGTTGTTTGTACTGCCTAAACAATTCAGTTAATTATAATGGATTGTATAAAACATGATAGTGTCATAAACAGTGAATAGAGTAACAGACTTCAAGAATTCAAAGAGTGTTGAAATAAGCAGACACAATTTAGTGTAGTTAAATGTATGACTGTCTTCATACTGATACCCACCTTGGCAAGGAAGGAATGAAAGAGGATTTCCAAAGATACTACAGCAGCTAACATCGTCTCTAGAGTTTCTCCATTCACATCTTCAGACCACCGCCCACCCCTCCACAACCTGTTCCAACAGATTCAATCAGCTTCCCAGCCATGAGCACAAAATATCAATATGAAATTGATGAGGAGGTCGGTACGCTTCTTGTCAGTGGCCATCCAATGGACATTACGCCATGTGAGCTTTACCATATGAGATATGAAGATTCACTGATCAAGCTAACATCACAACAGCCAGTTGGCTTTGTTACGTTTAACAGCAGAGTGGGGGCAGAAGCAGCAAACATTGCTGCATTCACCTGGCCTGCAGCTGCAGCTGCTGCACTGCACACTCAGATGCACTAGTATCCTCTATCTGAAAAGTATCTGCAAGTATGGAAGTCTCGTCATGTTTTTTAAGTATTTAAATACCATTATCCAAGAATTCAGATTTCTCCGTGGCGTGATGGACAAGGACAGACTGAATTTTGTTTTCAGGTTGGACTTTGCTGAAGGAGACTTTGGAGAACTGGCTTGTTTCCACTTGACTTGAAGGGGATGGAGTGGTCACTAAGTACTGTGGATTTAAGACCTTTATTGGTGAATTTTTTTTTCCACAAAGGAGGATTCTTCAAATTCTAATTACTGCAATGGACTAGTAATTCTTGTTGTTATAATCACTGCATATTGTGCATCAATAACTTAAGACTCTGACAGCCAGTGCTTATGAAAGTTAGTAATGCCATTGGTTATCATTAAATGATAAAAGGAGGGAATGAGAATGTATATAGGGTATAATCAAATAGGGGAAAGTGAGGACTGTGGATGCTGGAGACCAGAGTTGAAAAGTGTAGTGCTAGAAAAACACAGCAGGCCAGGCAGCATCCAAGGAGCAGGAGAATCGACGTTTTGGGCTGAAGAAGGGCTTATGCCCGAAACATCGATTCTCCTGCTCCTTGGATGCTGCCTGGCCTGCTGTGTTTTTCCAGCAACACACATTTCAACTATAATCAGGTAGGGAAAGAGTTAGGTTCTGAGTTTTGTGAAACAAGAGCTTCAGCTGAGCATTACTAAGATCAGATAAGAACTTGCAGTTAACAATGGGGTGCTGGAGGCAAGGGTAATAAGTTAACGAGGTGGAAAAGCATTCGTTATGTAGAGCCATTTAACAATATTGGAAGCATTCAGTATGTAAGGTCAGTTTAACAAGGTGAAAAGTATTCATTATGTGAAGCCAGTTACGGTTAAGAACATTCATTGTGTAACAGCAGGTAGCTTAGTCTTTACTATTGATGCTTGCTGATTGTAATGGTCACCCAATCAATATGCATGTTGCCTTAACTGGATGTTCTGCCCTGTAAAATGACTATATAATTCATTAAGAAACTGCTATTCCAGAGAAGACCGTGAACTCATGTCTCTGTGCATGTGGGCGATCATTCTCTCTCCCTCCAGGGGCTGGAATAAAGATGAAGGAGGTAAAGCCATACTGTACTTCCTGAGTGTTTTGCTTTGACGAAGGGGAGGGGCAACGGGACAACAAGCATGCATTTTATATAGAATTAATGAGTTGCAATATAACAGCCATTGAGAAACTTAAATGATTAGTTTTTCTTTTCTCCTTCTAGTTTTACAATCAACCATTCAAAATCGTTTTGTCGGGGGAGGTCTCTCATTCACATAAAAGTGCAAAAGTTTAATTAAAACACAAAGGACAAAAACATTACAGGCATATGGAGCAAGTTTAGGCAATGGGACAACAGTCGGTTCTGATATAACGCAATAGTTCAATTCTCCTGCGATCATGTGTTATAAGAAAATCACGCAGTTGCCATATCAGTTAAACTAACTAGACCGGAATCACGTTCTAGCCAATACTGATAAGGAAAGTTTGCATTCTACAAATAACTGTCTAAATTCTTCAATCACATTAATGCTAATTTGCACTGAAGAAACACACATTATAGCAGAACTGACTGTAACTGAATATTCTTTCAAAGAAAGATACTATATGGGTTTAATGAATATTTTCTATGCTGTAATGTCTGGCAATTCAATGAAATATATCTTTGAAAGCTCTGACAGTACACAGACAATGCATAGTTTTTTAACAATTGTTACAAAGTTTGCAGCAACTATACATTCCTTAATGGTGTAAAACCCCAAAACGGCTTAGTGCATCTGGGTTAGCAAAGGAAAATAATGTGTGTATAAGAGTAAAAGGAAAGACCTATATAGTATCAGAAATATTAGTTACCATTAGATTGGAAGGATGTTAAATTATGGCAAAGGGGGACTAGGAAGTTACTAAATAAAGGGAGAATAAAATATGAATGTAAGTTAGTTTAAAAAAAATAGATTGCTAAGCCTCAAGAGGTTCCTTCATTGCGGAAAATACAAAAATAAGTCTTCCAAAATTAGAGATTGAAGCAACTAGAGAGAATGAGGAATTTGAGGAAACTGGAATAGTAGGATTGAGTACATAAATTGGAAATGTTAAGGAGAATGAAGGCTGATAAATATGCAGGACCTGATATTCTTAATTGGAGACTGTTGAAAGAGACAACTATGGAAATAATGGCTACATCAGTGATCATCTTCCAAATTCTGTAAACGCTGGAATAATTCCTGCAGATTGGGAAGTAGCAAAATGCCGCCTCACTATTTAACAAAGGAGAGAGAAGTGGGGAACTATATATCTCAGCTTATATCTGTAGTAGGAAAATTGCTAGAATTTATTATGAAAGATATACTTGGATCAAAGTGATCTGATTCAGCACACTTAGCATGGATTGAAGATGGAAAATTATGTTCTGTTGGGATTTTCTGAGGATGTTATGAACAGAATTGATAGAAGGGAATCAGTGTATTTGGATTTTCACAGTTTTTGCTTAAAGCCCCCAAGAAAGATTAGGTAGCTGGTCATGTACTGTCATGGACTAAGGGTTGACTAAAAGGCAGAAAGCAGAGTAGGATAAATGGATCATTCTCACATTGGAGAGCAATGAGTAATAGGAACCCACAAGGATCAGTACCTGGGCCTCAATTATTTACAATATATATTAAATCATTTGGACAGGACAACCAAATGAAATATTTTCAAATGCATGGATGACACAAAGCTAGGTGGGAATGTACCCTAAGAGGAAGATGCAAAGCTACTTCATGAAGATTTGGACAGAGTGAATGTGCAAGAACAGGACAACTGAACTATCTTATTGAAAAAATGTGACATTATGCACATTGGTAGTAGGAACGGATATTCAGAGTTTTTTTAAAAAAGGCTAACAGGTTGAAAAGTTTAGAGGCACAATGGGAACTGGGTAAGAGGTGCAAGAAGCGATTATGTAGGCTAGTGGAATGTTATCTTTTAATCACAAATGGATTGGAGGAGCGGGAGTAGTAGTTTTGATTAGGGATAATGTTACAGCCGTAGTTAGGGAAAATATTCCTGGAAAACCTCCGAGGGAAGTTATTTTGGTGGAACTGAGAAACGAGAAAGGGAAGATCACCTTATTGGGATTGTATTGGAGATTCCCTCCAAATAGTCAGTGGGAAGTTGAGAAACAAATTTGTAAGGAGATCTCAGTTATCTATAAGAATAATAAGCTGCTAATGATAGGGGATTTTAACATTCCAAACATAGATTGGGACTGCCATAGAGTTAAGGGCTTAGATTAAGAGGAATTTAAGTGTGTACAAGAAAATTTTCTTATTCAGTATGTGGATGTACCTACCTGAGAGAGTGAAAAACGTGACCTACTGTTGGGAAATCAGACTCGGCAGGTGACTGAGGTATCAGTGGAAGAGTACTTAAGGGATAGTGTTCATAATTTTATTAATTTTAGAATAGTTATTGAAAAGAATAGACCAGATCTAAAGTTAAAGCTTTAAACTGGAGGGAGGCCAATTTTGACGATATTAGACAAGAGCTTTAAAAAGTTAATTTAGGAAGGATGATCGCAGGTCAAGGGATGGCTGGAAAATGGGAAGCCTTCAAAGATGAGATAACGAGAATCCAGAGACAGTGTGTTCCTGTTAGGATGATAGGCAAGGCAAGGATGGTAGGTGTAGGGAAAGCTAGATCACTGGAGAAATTAAGATTTTGGTCAACATTAAGAAGGAAGCATATGTCCCGTTTAGACAGCAGGGATCGAGTGAATCCCTAGAAGAGTAAAGAGGTAGTGAAGCATACTTGAGGGAAATCAGGAGGGCAAAAAAGGGGACATGAGCAACCGTTGTCAAATTGGGTGAAGGAGAATCCAAAGGGATTCTACAAATACATTAAGGACAAAAGAATAATTAGGGAGAGAATAAGGGTCCTTAAAGATCAGCAAGGCACTTATGTGTGGTACCACAGGAGAGGGTGAGAAAGTATATAAGGTATGAGAAAGTAGGGAAAGAGTTTTGAGTTTGTAAAGCATTAGGTTCAGCTGAACATGATTCAGATCAGATAAGAACTTAGTTAACAAGATGAAGAAACATTCAGCATGTAAAGTTAGTTAACCAAGTGAAGAATATTCATTATGTATAGTGCCACATGGTTTAATCTTCGAGGAGAAAGTGCGGTCTGCAGATGCTGGAGATCAGAGCTGAAAATGTGTTGCTGGAAAAGCACAGCAGGTCAGGCAGAACCAAGGAACAGGAGATTCGACATTTTGGGCATAAGCCCTTCTTCAGGAATGAGGAAAGTGTGTCCAGCAGGCTAAGATAAAAGGTAGGGACTTGGGGGAGGGGCGTTGGAGATGCGATAGGTGGAAGGAGGTCAAGGTGAGGGTGATAGGCCAGAGTGGGGTGGGGTCAGAGAGGTCAGGAAGAAGATTACAGGTTAGGGAGGCAGTGCTGAGTTCGAGGGATTTGACTGAGACAAGGTGGGGGGAGGGGAAATGAGGAAACTGGAGAACTCAGATTTCTCCAGTTTCCTCATTTCCCCTCCCCCCACCTTGTGTCAGTCAAATCCCTCGAACTCAGCACTGCCTTCCTAACCTGTAATCTTCTTCCTGACCTCTCCGCCCCTACCCCACTCTGGCCTATCACCCTCACCTTGACCTCCTTCCACCTATCGCATCTCCAACGCTCCTCCCCCAAGTCCCTCCTCCCTACCTTTTATCTTTGCCTGCTGGACACACTTTCCTCATTCCTGAAGAAGTGCTTATGCCCAAAACGTCGAATCTCCTGTTCCTTGGATGTTGCCTGACCTGCTGCGCTTTTCCAGCAACACATTTTCAGCACATGGCTTAATCCCTACTATTGACACTTGCTGATGCTCCTCCCTGTAAAGTGACAATATAATTCATTAAGAATCTGCTGTTCCAAAGAAGACTGAGAACTCGTGCACTTGGGCGATCATTCTCTCTCCTTCCAGGGTCCGGAATAAAGATAAAGGAAGTTAAAGCCATACTGTGTCTCTGAGCATTTTGCTTCAACTGAGGTGGAAACGGGATGACAAGGGGTGAGATACTAAATGAGTATTTTGTACCAGTGTTTACTATGGAGAAGGGCATGGAAGCGAGAGAACTTGGGAAAATAAATAGCG
Source organism: Hemiscyllium ocellatum (assembly GCF_020745735.1). Taxonomy (NCBI): domain Eukaryota; kingdom Metazoa; phylum Chordata; class Chondrichthyes; order Orectolobiformes; family Hemiscylliidae; genus Hemiscyllium; species Hemiscyllium ocellatum. The sequence goes on from NC_083410.1 coordinate 71,031,675, forward strand.
ACATCTTAAAATGTCCATATATCAGGGGAGGTGGTGCTGGATATCTTAAAATGCATAAAGGTGGATAAATCCCTGGGATTTGATCATGTGTAGCCTAGAACTCTGTGGGAATACTATCTATTGCATTCAGTCCAGTCCATGTGTAATTAGACAACTTGAAGGGAACTTCTAGCTTTGATTAATCATTACAAACTCCTAAAATTGTTAATCTTATATTTGAAGTGATTTTCCAATGCCTATTTGTTTATTTGGATCAGATTATGAGGTGTTTCTTCAATGGCATTTTCACTGCCAGCATTAGCAGGTGGTCAATTATAAATCCAAACCACTAACTGCATTAAACTGTTCACATATATCAGCTCTATTTTTTTTACTTCAATACAAATCTTATTTGGAAGACGAGACACAAGTTTTGCTGGAATAGCCTGATTTTTTTTTTCATTAAGTGTCCCAGTGCCCTGACATTTCTCTAAAAATAATTCCGATGTTCTGGTTTTCATACTTTCCATTTCTCTTGTTAGGTCCTTAGATTAGATTACTTACAATATGGAAACAGGCCCTTTGGCCCAACAAATGGATTAATAATATGCCACACAAGGCTTAAAATGATAAATTAGTGGTTATTTAAATGTGGTGTTTACCTAATGACAATGCAGTCTCCAGTCTTCTTTAGAAATTCTCAAATATATTTCAGTTTTGTTGACCTATACAAATCATATCAGTCAAGTAAAACCCAGATCAAAAAGAACCCATTAATTCTAAGTCTTCAACTCAGAACGTGAGCTATGTCTTTTTCTTCTTTCAATAAATGGTTCCTATAAATATCTTTTTTTACTCTGGCACGCAATCCTGTTAGACCTGAAAGTTGGCTTTTCTTGTTTTGCTGGTGTCAACCGGCTGAACAGGAATTAGTCATTAAAAGGGTCACAGGAGAGCTTGGACTTGTCAGTTTCACAGATGGCTGCCTAACTTAGATACGAATTGAAATGTATTTCGAAAGGCTTTGACTCATTTTCGGGAGAATTAATAAATTTTAGTTCATCAGCTCTTTACTGTTGTGTAAGGTACTTTGCATTTTGCATGCATTGTATTCTTACTGACCGAGAATGTTAACTGAGATGCACTCTTGTCAGTGTCAGAAATTCAACTGTATAACTGATCTGTCACCTGATCTGCTGGCTCACAATCTTCCCATTCTTCAGTGACACTTGACTACCCTGTGGCTTTGTGTGAAATTGATACTGTTCCAGTAACTAAACACGATTGCATTATCATTATGTTATTGAATGGAAAGTGGGTTGTTGAATCCAAGTTAAACAGATCAAGTAGCACTTCTTTCACTTGCTGTAGTCAGAAATGCCATCAGTGGAATTGTAAAGAATGATTCTCTGTATCTCTGGCAATGGTTTACCCGGGTTATTTGTACAAGTTGACATTTATATTAATTGCAAAGCATTTTATCATGGAATGCTGCCAGATATAGAAACTCATTAATCCAATCTCTTATTTCATAGAATCATAGAATCCCTATAGTGTGAAAGCAGGCCATTCGGCCTATTGAGTGAACACAGTCCCTCTGAAGAGCATCCCATCCAGACCCCCGCCCCACTCTATTCCTGTAGCCCTGCAATTCCCATGGCTAACCTACCTAGCCTACAAATCTCTGGACACTGTGCAATTTGCCATGGCCAATCCACCTCACCTGCATATCTTTGGAATGGTTTAATTGCCTTACTTTCTTTATAAAATCTTTACTGGATTCACAAATTAGTTTGTAGTTACGTATTGGAATGGAATTTTGACACATTTAATTGAAAACTACGGTTTCTTTGGTCCTGCACAGGTTTACATATTGCAGGAAGCTGGTAAAAGATAAAATTCCACCTTTTTAACTGCCTAAACAATTTGCATCGTCGTACAAATTGAACCTGCATTTGACTGGTGAACAGAATGACTATCTACTCTTCTAAGCAAGTAGTTTAGAGCCAATTTAATAAATCGTCCCGTATCAGAAAGCTTAAGTAAGATATTCTTTCTTCCTTATTGTGGTTCTGCTCGCCGAGCTGGAAGTTTTTGCTGCAAACGTTTTGTTCCCTGGCTAGGGAACATCATCAGTGCTGTTGGAGCCTCGTGTGAAGCGCTGCTTTGATGTTTCTTCCGGTATTTATAGTGGTTTGTTCTTGCCGCTTCCGGGTGTCAGTTTCAGCTGCAGTGATTTGTATGTGGGGTCCAGGTCGATGTGTCTGTTGATGGATGTTCTTGCCGTTTCCGGGTGTCAGTTTCAGCTGTAGTGGTTTGTATATGGTGTCCAGGTCAATGTGTCTGTTGATGGAGTTTGGGGACTACTACAGCTGAAACTGACACCCGGAAACGGCAAGAACATCCATCAACAGACACATCGACCTGGACCCCACATACAAATCACTGCAGCTGAAACTGACACCCGGAAGCGGCAAGAACAAACCACTATAAATACCGGAAGAAACATCAAAGCAGCGCTTCACACGAGGCTCCAACAGCACTGATGATGTTCCCTAGCCAGGGAACGAAACGTTTGCAGCAAAACCTTCCAGCTTGGCAAGCAGAACCACAACAACGGATACCCGAGCTACAAATCTTCAATCAGATTTTTTCTTCCTTATTTTTGAAAAATAAGAACTCCTCTATTTATTGCTGGAAGCAATGCAAGGGTGTTCATGGAGCCATTGTGAACACCATCATGATTGAGATTAGCAAAATCAAATCGAACTGAGAGAATTTCATAATTTTGGTTTGCTTTTTAAGAATTTGAACTCATAGACATAGTACTTGTATTGTGCCTTTCTTGATTTCAAGCCATCTCAAAACTTCGAAGTGCAATGACTTTCTCTACCATCATATATGCCTTTCATTCTATTTAATCTGTAACATTAAGTATGTGGGTGGCACAGTGGTTAGCCAGAGGTCCGGGTTCAATTCCCGCTTCAGGCGACTGACTGTGTGGAATTTGCACATTTTCCCTGTGTCTGCGTGGGTTTCCTCCGGGTGCTCCGGTTTCCTCCCACAGTCCAAAAATGTACAGGTTAGGTGAATTGGCCATGCTAAATTGCCCATAGTGTTAGGTGAAGGGGTAAATGTAGGGGAACGGGCCTGGGTGGGTTGTGCTTCGGTGGGTCGGTGTGGATTTGTTGGGTCGAAGGGCCGGTTTCCACACTGTAAGTAATCTAATCTAAACTTGCAACAATAGAGTAGCTTGAGATTCCTCTACTCAGGTACTCTCCTACTTTGTTGTGCAATTGCCCTTGCCACCCCTTTTCTCCAGAAAGTCTATGCCTGATCCATTTATTTTTGCAAATGATCATTCTGTTTCCCCACCTTATTTTCATCTTTTAAGAATCTTGAACAGGTATTGTCCTAAATCTGTGCCCACCTTTCCATAATTTGATGCTCAATTCTTTCCAAACAGGTTTCTACCGTATCAAATCAATGCACAGTTTTGATCAAAGTGACAAATGGCATCTTCTGTGACAATACTGTACTTTAACAGGATGTGCCACACAGTCCTGCTCCTGTGTCACTGTAATGTTCCCAAGCTTGGTGAGACTGCCTTAGCTGGTTGATTCTTGCTGATTAAAATGGACCAGTGTATCTACAGTCCTGGTTTTCTACTTTAGTCATTTTATCTCTATGGTACCCAGAGGATTAGCCTTGAGCCTTTTTGCTTTTTCATTTCCATTTTGCACCTTGATGACATCATCTGACATGTGATAGGTTCCCACAGATACATTAACTACACTCTGCTCTATATTACTGGCAACTCTGTTCACCTTTCTGCTGCCCTGGTGTTAGCAGCCATTTAGTCTGATATCTGACCATGGATGAATCATAGTTTCTTTCAGTTAAACATCAAAACCATTTGTCTTCAGCTATACCATACATTTTCTATTGTAGACACTAATTCTGCCTTTGTCCCTGTTCTCCCCGTGTCTGCGTGGGTTTCCTCTGGGTGCTCCGGTTTCCTCCCACAGTCCAAAGATGTGCGGGTCAGGTGAATTGACCATGCTAAATTACCCGTAGTGTTAGGTAGGGGGTAAATGTAGGGGTATGGGTGGGTGCGCTTCAGTGGGTCGGTGTGGACTTGTTGGGCCGAAGGGCCTGTTTCCACACTGTAAGTAATCTAATAGGATCAATTCATAATTTAAAAGAAAGGAAACCAGTAGTGAAGAGTGATCTGATAGAATTTAGTGTAGCATAGAGGCTCAGTGGTTAGCATTGCCGCCTTACAGTGCAAAGGACCCGGATTTGGTTCTAGCATAAGGCGACTGACTGTGTGGAGTTTGCACATTCTCCCTATGTCTTTGTGGATTTCCTCCGGGTGCCCCCGTTTCTTTCCACGATCCAAAGATGTGCAGGTTGGGTGAATTGGCCATGCTAAATTGCCCAAAGTGTTCAGAGGTGTGTTGGTGGAGAGATGCAGAATAGTAAGGTGGGGGAATGGTTTTGGATGGGATGCTCTTTGGAGGGTCTTTGTGGACTTGTGGGGCCGAAGGGCCTGTTCTGGTTTAGAGTGGTGCTGGAAAAGCTCAGCAGTTCAGGCAGTATCCTGCTCATTGGATGCTGCCTGAACTGCTGTGCTTTTCCAGCACCACTCTAATCCAGAAAGTAGATAGATGGCGAGCTGATTGCCTAGGTTGGATTTGTTCTGCTGCTTCTTTACAGGACATACATGGGCAGTTTTAATGTTGGCTTGCTGTGAGTGTAGTGGCTGTACTGGAACAACTGGACTCAGGACTTGGCAGGTTTTGAAGCACAAGTCTTCAAGACTGTGTTGTCAGGGTCCATAACCTTAGAGTATCCATTGCCTCTTGTTAGCATGTAGAATGAATTGTATTGATATAAGAGTAGCATTGTCATGTTGGGGTAGGCTGAGTGGGATCATCCACTCAGTACTTCTGGCTGAAGATTGTTGCTTAATTTCAGCCTTATGTTTGCACTGATGTGCTGTGGTTCTCTATAATTGATGATGGGAACAGTACAAAAGTCTGGTACAGCAGTAGAGCTTAGATCTGATCCGTTGGCTGTAGAACTGCTTCTCTCTATCACTTGATGTTTGGTATGTAAGTATTCCTAGAATGTTGTTTCACTCAATTGACACCTGATTTGTAGGTATATCTAGGACTGCTCCTGGCATGCCCTCCTACATTCTTCATTGAACCAGGATTGAACCTCTGGGTTGGTGGTAATCATAGAGTAAGGAATATGCTATGCGATGAAGGTTACAAATTGTTTTGGGAGTATGTTTCTGCTGATATCGATGGCCCACAGCGCCTTGTAGATGCCTATTTTTGAATTGCGATATCTGTTCAAAATCTATCCCATTTAGGAAAGTGATAGTGCCACACAACACAGTGGCGAGGATTTTGAATATGAAGGTCGGCTTTCCACAAGGACTGTCATGGACAGGTGTATTTGCAACAGGCAGATTGGTGACCATGATGTCATGTATGCTTTTCCCTCTTGATTCCCTCACCACCTACTGCAGATCTAGTTTTGTGGCTGTGACCTTTAGAATCCTATCAGCTCAATCAGTGTTGATGCAAGTGAGCTGCTGTTGGGGATGGACATTAAACTCCCCCAACTAGAGTACATCCTGCACCCAGGAATGCTGAAGGGGCAACGGTGGTGGTAATCTGCAGGCAGTTTCCTTGCCTATATTTGATCTGGGTAGTACCTCACTTCTGTAATTTATTTTTGTTGGTCTCCATTTGAAAGTCTTTTCCCTGGGGTTGGGAAGTCCAGAACTAGAGGGCATAGTTTAGGGTGAGAGGGGAAAGATATAAAAGAGACCTAAGGGGCAACTGTTTCACACAGAGGGTGGTACGTGTATGGAATGAGCTACCAGAAGAGGTGGTGGAGGCTGGTACAATTGCAACATTTAAAAGGCATTTGGATGGGTATATGATTAGGAAGGGTTTGGAGGGCTATGAGCCGGGTGCTGGCAGGTGGGACTAGATTGGGTTGGGATATCTGGTCGGCATGGATGGGTTGGACTGAAGGGTCTGTTTCCATGCTGTACATCTCGATGACTCAAACTTTCTTTACCTTTATGTTTTGATAGGAACACATTTATATTCCCTTTTAAGTAAACCAATTATCTGTTATTGTACTCTCTCTTTGACCCTCTTTCCTTTATTCTGCTTGATTCTCTGTTGTATCATGAACCATTTTTGTCAGAGCCAACTTTTTCATTTTGACCTCAGCATCTTTACTCTTTGAGTGTCCATCCATTTCCTTCTCAGAACTGTCAATCAGTACCTGCATCCTCATCATCTCTCAGAAGGCTTTTTTTCAGCTAATCTACTGTTTTACTTGCCAATCATTAATTCCAAACTGCCTTGGCTCAAACCCTTTTCCAATTCTCTGAATTTAGCTCTCTTCCGATTTACCATTGTTAACTTCGATTACTACTTGTTCTTTTTCATTACTCCTCAGAACCAAATATTTGGATTGCTGTTTTTCGAAAATGATATCCTGCTGAGGAATATTCCTCTAATTCTACTATTTGCAAGATGTTTTTCCTTTTATATTGAGCTGTAAACACAAAATTCAAGAAATTTCTCCACACATTTTAGGAATTCTTTTTTACACTTCTTTTGCTCCAGTTCATATTAGGATAATTGATTTCTACAGTAGCACTCTTGTTGTTCGTGTATTTTTCTGAAGTTTGTGCACTGGTACGATCCTGCTTTTCCTTCCTGTTAATTTCATGTAGAGTAAGCAGCAGACCTACTCATGCTTACTAACTCTTGCCGTGACTGTAACAGTAGTTAATTCTTCCTGACTAAATAGTAGCTAGGGCTTCCCCTTTATTTGAACAAATTCACCATTTTGTAACGATATTGCTTGAGGCAAACGGTACCTGCAATAATTGAGTTGAAACAAGATGAAAAATAAACTGATAAAGTAAAAAAAAAACAAATGCTGGAAAATTCCATTTGGTCAGTTTGCATCTGTGTTGATGGCCAACAAGTTAATATTGCAATAATAAAAGCAATGCACTGTGGCTGTTGGAGATCTGAAGTACAAACAGAAACTCAGCAGGTCTGGTAGCATCTGTAACTCTTTTTGGTGTCACAATAGACTGGAAAAGTTAACTCTGTTTATCACCACAGACGTTGTTTGAACTGAGTTTCTCCAGCACTTTGTTTACAGACTCCTTATCAGAATGACAGGGTAGTGGGTGGGTCTAATTGGAATGCTCTTCAGAAGGTTGGTGTGGACCTGATGGGCCGAATGCCCTGCTTCCGTGCTAGAGGCATTGAGCGTAATCTTTCAATCCTCCTTAGGTATATGGATGCTATCACAGCATTGGAGAATGACAAATTAAAGCCAAGATTAGAGTGGTGCTGGAAAAGCACAGCAGGACAGGCAGAATCCAAGGAGCAGGAAAATTGACGTTGCGGGCAAAAGCCCTTCATCAAAAGACACAGAGTTAACTTTTCCAGTCTATTGTGACACCAAAAAGAGTTACGTAAGCTACCATTCCTGATGCCCGAAATGTCGATTTTTCCTGCTCCTCAGATACTGCCTGACCTGCTGTTCTTTTCCAGCACCACTTTAATCTCCAGCATCTGCAATACCCACTTCTGCTTAATGGCAACGTTAACCCCATCATTCATAAGCAGAAAATGTGTTGTTGGAAAAGTGCAGCAGGTCAGGCAGCATCCAAGGAGCAAGAGTATCGACGTTTCGGGCATGAGCCCTTCTTCAGGAATAAGGAAGGTATGCCAAGCAGGTGAAGATAAAAGGTAGGGAGGAGGGACTTGGGGGAGGGGCATTGGAAATGCGTTAGGTGGAAGGAGGTTAAGGTGAGGGTGATAGGCCGGAGTGGGGGTGGGGGCGGAGAGGTCAGGAAGAAGATTGCAGGTTAGGAAGGTGGTGCTGAGTTCGAGGGTTGGGACTGAGACAAGGTGGGGGGAGGGGAAATGAGGAAACTGGAGAAATCGGAGTTCATCCCTTGTGGTTGGAGGGTTCCTAGGCGGAAGATGAGGCGCTCTTCCTCCAGCCATTGTATTACTATGGTCTGGCGATGGAGGAGTCCAAGGACCTGCATGTCCTTGGTGGGGTGGGAGGGGGAGTTGAAGTGTTGAGCCACGGAGTGGTTGGGTTGGTTGGTTCGGGTGTCCCAGAGGTGTTCTCTGAAACGTTCCGCAAGTAGGCGGCCTGACTCCCAATATAGAGGAGGCCACATCGTGTGCAGCGGATGCAATAAATGATGTGTGTGGAAGTGCAGGTGAATTTGTGGCGGATATGGAAAGATCCCTTGGGACCTTGGAGGGAAGTAAGGGGGGAGGTGTGGGTGCAAGTTTTGCATTTCTTGCGGTTGCAGGGGAAGGTGCCGGGAGTAGAGGTTGGGTTGGTGGGGGGTGTGGACCTGATGAGGGAGTCACGGAGGGAGTGGTCTTTTCGGAACACTGATAGGGGAGGAGAGGGGAATATATCCCTGGTGGTGGGGTCCGTTTGGAGGTGGCGGAAATGACGACGGATGATACGATGTATATGGAGGTTGGTGGGGTGGTAGGTGAGGACCAGTGGGATTCTGTCCTGGTGGCGATTGGAGGGGCGGGACTCAAGGGCGGAGGAGAGGGAAGTGGAGGAGATGCAGTCGAGAGCATCGTCGACCACGTCTGGGGGGAATTTGCGGTCCTTGAAGAAGGAGGCCATCTGGGTTGTTCGGTATTGGAACTGGTCCTCCTGGGAGCAGATGCGGTGGAGACTAAGGAATTGGGAATATGGAATGGCGTTATTACAGGGGGCAGGGTGGGAGGCGGTGTAGTCTAGGTAGCTGTGGGAGTCGGTCGGTTTATAGTAAATGTCCAACCACCAACCACAAGGGATGAACTCAGCTTTTTCCAGTTTCCTCATTTCCCCTCCCCCCACCTTGTCTCAGTCCCAACCCTCGAACTCAGCACCACCTTCCTAACCTGCAATCATCTTCCTGACTTCTCCACCCCCACTCCGGCCTATCACCCTCACCTTAACCTCCTTCCACCTATTGCATTTCTAACCCCCCTCCCCCAAGTCTCTCCTCCCTACCTTTTATCTTAGCCTGCTTGGCACACTCTCCTCATTCCTGAAGAATGGCTCATGCCTAAAACATCGATTCTCCTGCTCCTTGGATGCTGCCTGACCTGCTGCGCTTTTCCAATAACACATTTTCAGCTCTGATCTCCAGCATCTGCAGTCCTCACTTTCTCCCATCATTCATAAACTGTGTAAGGATGAACCCAGCAAATACAGACCAATCAACTTGACTTTCATGGTGGGAAGGTTTTTCAAAACCGTATCTTGAATCAGTCACTTGGGCAAATGTAATTAATGGTTGGGTTAAAGATAAGTTGTATTTAACTAACTTGCTTGAGATTTTTGAGGTACATTTGCTGATGGTAATGTAATTGATGTGGAGCACAAAGACTTCCAAATGGCTTTGACAAGTGCTGCATAAAAGGCTTATCAGCAAAGTTGCAGTCCATAGATTTAAAGGGTTAGTGAAAACAAAAATAAAGAATTGATTGAGTGGTAGAAACAGAGTTGTGGTGAATAGGTTTGCTCAGATTGAAGAAAAATATATACTGGGTTCCCTGGATTGATCCTAGGACCACAGCTTTTCATGTTCCATATTAACAAGCTAGACTTTGTCCAAGCCACTGTTGCACAATTTGTAGATGATGTTAAACCTGGAATCACTAAATTTTGAGGATCGTGATAAGCTTCAAGAAGGCATATGCAGGTTGATATGGATGAACAAGTTGGTGATGGGATTTAATCAGAAAATGGAGAGTTGATTCATTTTGGTCGGAAGAATGAAGAGAGGTAAGATAAAGTAAACAGCCCCCTTCAACAAGGGCTGCAGGTTAGAGGAGGCCAGGGTATTTATGTACATATCACTTGATGGCAGGTTAGGTTGATAAACTGTATGGGATTCTGGGTGTATAAAAAAAGACAGAACCCCACTGGTTCTCACCTACCACCCCACCAACCTGCGCATACAACGTATTATCCGCCGCCATTTCCGCCACCTCCAAACGGACCCCACCACCAAGGATATATTTCCCTCCCCTCCCCTATCAGCGTTCCGCAAGGACCACTCCCTTCGTGACTCCCTCGTCAGATCCACACCCCCCACCAACCCAACCTCCACCCCCGGCACCTTCCCCTGCAACCGCAGGAAATGTAAAACTTGCGCCCACACCTCCACACTCGCTTCCCTCCAAGGCCCCAAGGGATCCTTCCATATCCGCCACAAGTTCACCTGTACCTCCACACACATCATCTATTGCATCCGCTGCACCCGATGTGGCCTCCTCTATATTGGTGAGACAGGCCGCTTACTTGCGGAACGCTTCAGAGAACACCTCTGGGCCGCCCGAACCAACCAACCCAATCACCCCGTGGCTCAACACTTTAACTCCCCCTCCCACTCCACCGAGGACATGCAGGTCCTTGGACTCCTCCACCGGCAGAACACAACTACACGACGGCTGGAGGAGGAGCGCCTCATCTTCCGCCTGGGAACCCTCCAACCACAAGGTATGAATTCAGATTTCTCCAGCTTCCTCATTTCCCCTCCCCCCACCTTGTCTCAGTCGGTTCCCTCAACTCAGCACCGCCCTCCTAACCTGCAATCCTCTTCCTGACCTCTCCGCCCCCACCCCACTCCGGCCTATCACCCTCACCTTGACCTCCTTCCACCTATCCCACCTCCATCGCCCCTCCCCCTAGTCCCTCCTCCCTACCTTTTATCTCAGCCTGCTTGGCTCTCTCTCTCTTATTCCTGATGAAGGGCTTATGCTCGAAACGTCGAATTCTCTATTCCTGAGATGCTGCCTAACCTGCTGTGCTTTGACCAGCAACACATTTGCATTCTGGGTGTATAACAAAATACCATGTTAGGTTCTTTTCCTTGAGATTCTTGCGCACTCAATGCAACTGCAGACACTAACTTCTGAGAACAACCAAATTTATTAAGCAAGTACAAGGTGTGGAGGAACTCAACACTCTTTGCAATGTTTGCGAAGCCATGTTAAGGGATCTGTCTGATCAAAGGGACAGTTCTTCCTTTATACAGTACAAGAGTTTCACATTACAGCCAGTAACGCCCACAAGATGACTCCCAACCATCCCCCCCCCGCCCCCAGTCACATGCAACTTAAGACACGTGGTGATCACATCATTTTCAGAAACAATATCATGCAAATCATTCCTTTAATGGTCAAATCTGTTGTGAATTGTTTTTTTTAAACTGCAGGGAGCAGTCAGAATTTTAATTGCAATGTTCTTATTGATTCTGAATAGGAGATGATGACAATGTAAGTTCTTTCACTCTGAATAACTTGGAAGTGGCCATGCAAATGGCTCTGAATGGCATGCATTCTACCTGCAAGACAGACATACCACCCTATCTCCCCAGGAAATCCAATTTCTGCAGGTCAGCAGAGAAAATTAACCCTTTAGTATCACAACCAAGCACAAAAAAGGAAGTTCTAGCAAATCTTTCAACGATATTCGTTTGACCTCACCTCGAACACCATGTTCAATTCTGGGCACACTGCACTTCAGGAGGAATGTGAATTCAGTGGAGAGGGTGGAAAAATAATGCATTTGAATGGATCAGAAATAAAGCATTATAGCAATGAGAATATATCTGAAAAGTTGGGACTGTTGTCCTTGGAGAAGAAAGGAGGTGATTAGTTAGGTTTTGTTCAAAATCATGGGGCGTCCTGACACAGCAGGTAGGAAACAGCTATTCCTATTAGCAGAAGGATTGAAACTGAGTCAATATGATTTGAAATGAATGGTGAAAGCTGCAATTGGCAAGAGAAGTACACTTGTGCAGCACTGTTAGATTCTGGAGTGCGCCGCTTGTGGGCGGCACGGTGGCACAGTGGTTAGCACTGCTGCTTCACAGCGCCAGAGACCCGGGTTCAATTGCCGACTCAGGCGACTGACTGTGTGGAGTTTGCACATTCTCCCCGTGTCAGCGTGGGTTTCCTCCGCGTGCTCCGGTTTCCTCCCACAGTCCAAAGATGTGCGGGTCAGGTGAATTGGCCATGCTAAATTGCCCGTAGTGTTAGGTAAGGGGTAAATGTAGGGGTATGGGTGGGTTTCACTTCGGCGGGTCGGTGTGGACTTGTTGGGCCGAAGGGCCTGTTTCCACACTGTAAGTCTAATCTAATCTAATCTAATCTAATCTAATCTAATCTAATCTGGTGAAGGCAGATTCAATTTAGGCCTTTAGCAGGGAATTGAATGATTATCTGAAGTGAAGAAAACTGTTACAAGGCTATAGGGCAGGGACCAGGGTGGGAGTGAAATGGAACAAGGGAAGAGGTGCATTGCTTTTGCAGAGAGCATAACAGGACATCCTCCTGTGCTATAATCAATCTATAATGCTATAAATCACATTTAAAACTAGATAATTTTTTTAAAAATTCTCTTATGCACATCTTTGCATTGATTTATGTATTTTGTGATCATTTTTGGACAGGACCTAGTTTCTTATTGTATTATTTCTTTTTCAAACCAAATACGAAGAGTTTTCATTTTATGCTTTTCATTTCCAGGTGACTCAAGACTCTGCTTTCTGGTTCTGGTGACAGGTTGTGTATCTGTAGGGAGGATCCGCGACACTGACATATGTAAGATTACCACAACAGATTTTGTTCCACTTCAAGAAGAAACAGCAGATGAAGAACGAATCACTGCCTTAAGGAAACTGCTGAACTCTGGGATGTTTTATTTTTCATCAGCTTCTGGTTCGACTTTTGATCTTAGTCTGTGTGCACAGAAGCTGTATGCAAAAGACCATGAGGCGGGAATCCGATTTTTCTGGTTAGATCACCGTTTTAATTGATTTAATGCTATTAGAAACTGACAAATTACCAGAAATATTGATGACCCCTGCTCCCTCCACTGCATGGTAAAACCTTCACAGAGTGTGGAATGGGCAACAGAAACCACAAAGCCCTACAAACTTTATTCCTCGCACATAGGTTGGATTTCTGCTGAGTCAGGAGGCTTTTAATGTAATAGATGTGACCCACATCTACGAGACCCACTCCCGTTCTAGCTTCTAGTAATTTTTGCTGGCACAGGTTAAGAATTTGTTAACCATCCTGCTCACCGCACTTCTGCCCTTTTTGGCTCTGTTGCAGGGCTGAACATTTCAAACCCCCTCATAGTTTTAGTAGAGTCAGACCCAGTTCACTAGCTATGGTTCATGATCTGATGAAGGAGTTGGGAACCATTGCTGTGCCCTAGACACAAGTCAGCAGCAAAAATAAACAGTCATTCAACATTTTCATTGGTGTACATTTCCCCTCTTACCTTGTCACAAATCTGTCAGTCAATCACCAGTCATGATATCAATTTAACAAAGCTTGCATCCATTTCGGATGTTCAAAGGTTTGGTCAACGAAGTAGATTTTAGAAAGCATCATAAAGGGAAAAATGAAGTAAGAAGATGGAGAAATGTTGGAAGGGAATTCCAGAGCTTGGGACCTGGGCAGCTAATGGCATGATATTTGATGATGAAGCAAGTAAAATTGGGGTCATTTCCAGAGGCCAGAATTAGAAGAGTGCAGATGTTCAGAGCCTGTGGGACTTGGTGTGAGCTTGCCTCCAGGAGAGAATTTTACATGATGCGGCATTGCTTATGCTACTTCCCATAGCATAAGAAATAGGCACGAATGCTGTGGTACTGAAGAATCCAATAGACATTTATTACAACTAATTACATACATGTCAGAGCTAAAACTGAGCTGTTTGGTTACAGCAGAGGATCATGCTTCCAGTAACGTGTCATGCCTCAGGTAGTCTAAGGTGAGATGGAAAATAACATCTGTTTACTCTTATGTTACCTCCCATGTGCAGTGACAATATCATGAGCTTGTCTATTAGAAATATACTGACTGTGAAATATAATACAACAGGTGAGGGGAAATTATGTAAATAGGGAGGAGAAAGGTCAAGGGGGCTGTGTTGAAAACAAAGATGGCAGTTTTAAAGTCAGGTGACAATGTAAATCAACAAGCTTCAGAGTGAGAGGGGAATGGGACTTGGTACTAGTTAAAGCATAGGTAGCAGAAGTTTGCATGACCTTGAATTTACAAAGGGTAGAATGTGAGACAACAATCAGGAATGTATTGAAGTAGTTGATTCTAAAAGTAACTGAGGCAGAACTGAAGGTTTCAGTAGCAATTCTTGAGATAGGGGTGAAGTGAGGTGATGAACTGGTGTTGGAAATAGGGCATCTTGTTGATGATATGAATATGAATTTGGAAGTGGAACTGAAGATGAAACGTGACAACAAGGCTGTGGAAAAACTAATAGAAACACATACATCAGAACATCTATTCTGTGCTGTAAGATTCTAGGATCCTTTGCATAACTTTCATAAACGCTGCAAATGTGTTGCTGGTCAAAGCACAGCAGGTTAGGCAGCATCTCAGGAATAGAGAATTCGACGTTTCGAGCATAAGCCCTTCATCAGGAATAAGAGAGAGAGAGCCAAGCCGGCTGAGATAAAAGGTAGGGAGGAGGGACTAGGGGGAGGGGCGATGGAGGTGGGATAGGTGGAAGGAGGTCAAGGTGAGGGTGATAGGCCGGAGTGGGGTGGGGGCGGAGAGGTCAGGAAGAGGATTGCAGGTTAGGAGGGCGGTGCTGAGTTGAGGGAACCGACTGAGACAAGGTGGGGGGAGGGGAAATGAGGAAGCTGGAGAAATCTGAATTCATACCTTGTGGTTGGAGGGTTCCCAGGCGGAAGATGAGGCGCTCCTCCTCCAGCCGTCGTGTAGTTGTGTTCTGCCGGTGGAGGAGTCCAAGGACCTGCATGTCCTCGGTGGAGTGGGAGGGGGAGTTAAAGTGTTGAGCCACGGGGTGATTGGGTTGGTTGGTTCGGGCGGCCCAGAGGTGTTCTCTGAAGCGTTCCGCAAGTAAGCGGCCTGTCTCACCAATATAGAGGAGGCCACATCGGGTGCAGCGGATGCAATAGATGATGTGTGTGGAGGTACAGGTGAACTTGTGGCGGATATGGAAGGATCCCTTGGGGCCTTGGAGGGAAGCGAGTGTGGAGGTGTGGGCGCAAGTTTTACATTTCCTGCGGTTGCAGGGGAAGGTGCCGGGGGTGGAGGTTGGGTTGGTGGGGGGTGTGGATCTGACAAGGGAGTCACGAAGGGAGTGGTCCTTGCGGAACGCTGATAGGGGAGGGGAGGGAAATATATCCTTGGTGGTGGGGTCCGTTTGGAGGTGGCGGAAATGGCGGCGGATAATACGTTGTATGCGCAGGTTGGTGGGGTGGTAGGTGAGAACCAGTGGGGTTCTGTCTTGGTGGCGGTTGGAGGAGCGGGGCTCAAGGGCGGAGGAGCGGGAAGTGGAGGAGATGCGGTGGAGGGCATCGTCGATCACGTCTGGGGGGAATCTGCGGTCCTTGAAGAAGGAGGCCATCTGGGTTGTGCGGTGTTGGAATTGGTCCTCCTGGGAGCAGATGCGGCGGAGACGAAGGAATTGGGAATATGGGATGGCGTTTTTACAGGGGGCAGGGTGGGAGGAGGTGTAGTCCAGGTAGCTGTGGGAGTCAGTCGGTTTATAATAGATGTCTGTGTTGAGTCGGTCGCCCGAGATAGAAATGGAAAGGTCTAGGAAGGGGAGGGAGGAGGATAGAAATGGAAAGGTCTAGGAAGGGGAGGGAGGAGGATAGAAATGGAAAGGTCTAGGAAGGGGAGGGAGGAGGATAGAAATGGAAAGGTCTAGGAAGGGGAGGGAGGAGGATAGAAATGGAAAGGTCTAGGAAGGGGAGGGAGGAGGATAGAAATGGAAAGGTCTAGGAAGGGGAGGGAGGAGGATAGAAATGGAAACACTAAACACTAAATGTGACCCTTAGAGCAACAGCTGCTTTCAATCCATCTTCTTTGTACCCCTCAAAACAGCTGCTTTCTATTCTCTCTGTCCATACACACACCTCAAGCAGGTCCCCTCTCAGTTTTTTCTGCTCAAAAGAAACCAACCTGATCTTATCTGGTCAATCATGGTCAATCTGCAGTACATTCTCCACAGTGCAATCACATCCTTCCTATCATGTAATGACCAGAAGTGCACACTGTACTTGAGCTGCAGCCTAACCAAAGTCTTATCCAGCTCCAACCTAAGTTCTCTGCTGTTAGAATTTCTGCTACAACTGATAAAGTCAACTGTCCCGTATGCACCTTCACTACTCTATTAATCAGCCCTGCTGCTACCTTGAGATCTTTGGACAAGCACCTCAAGATTCCTCTGTTCCTCTGAGCTTCCTGCAGAGTTTCCCCCTGTATTCCATGAGATCTAACCTTGCTGATCAGTCTCCCATGGGGATCTCATGGAATACAGGGAGAACTAGCCATTTGGATCCAGAACTGGATGAAAGGTGGAAGACAGAGGGTGGTGGTGGAGGGTTGTTTTTCAGATTGGAGGCCTGTGACCAGTGGAGTGCCACAAGGATCGGTGCTGGGCCCTCTACTTTTTGTCATTTACATAATAGATTTGGATGTGAGCATAACAAGTACAGTTAGTAAGTTTGCAGATGACACCAAAATTGGAGGTGTAGTGGGTAGCAAAGAGGGTTACCTCCGATTACAGCAGGATCTTGACCAGATGGGCCAAAGGGCTGAGAAGTGGCAGATGGAGTTTAATTCCGAGAAATGCGAGGTGTTGCATTTTGGGAAAGCAAATCTTAGCAGGACTTAGTGGTAAGGTCCTAGGGAGTGTTGCTGAACAAAGAGACCCTGGAGTGCAGATTCATAGCTCCTTGGAAGTGGAGTCACAGGTAGATAGAATAGTGAAGAAGGTGTTTGGTATGCTTTCCTTTATCGGTCACAGTATTGAGTACAGGAGTTGGGAGGTCATGTTACGGTTGTACAGGACATTGCTTAGGCCACTGTTGGAATATTATGTGCAATTCTGGTCGTCTTCCTATTGAAAGATGTTGTGAAACTTGAAAGGGTTCAGAAAAGATTTACAAGGATGTTGCCGGGGTTGGAGGATTTGAGCTACAGGGAGAGGCTGAACTTGCTGGGACTGTTTTCCCTGGAGCGTCAGAGGCTGAGGGGTGACCTTTATAGAAGCTTACAAAATTATGAGGGGCATCGATCGGGTAAATAGACAAAGTCTTTTCCCTGGGGTCAGGGAATCCAGAACTAGAGGGCATAGGTTTAGGGTGAGAGGGGAAAGATATAAAAGAGACCTACGGGGCAACTTTTTCACACAGAAGGTGGTACGTGTATGGAATGAGCTGCCAGAAGAAGTGGTAGAGGCTGGTACAATTGCAACATTTAAGAGGTGTTTGGATGATGATATGAATAGGATGGGTCTGGAGGGATATGGGCTGGGTGCTGGCAGGTGGGACTAGATTGGGTGGGATATCTAGTCGGCATGGATGAGTTGGACCGAAGGGTCTGTTTCCATGCTGTACATCTCTATGACTCTGTGTAAATTTTCTTTTTGAGAAAGACCCAATTGGGTGGCCCTTGCTAAATAATATTTGTGTCCAAGATTGTTGATAGTCATTTGGCAGCTTTAAGATCACCATTACTGACACTAACATTAAAAAAATTCCAGCTGTATTAATTTGACTCAAATTCCTCATCAGCTGTGGTGGGATTTTAACGGTCTCTATTATTAATCCTGATCTCTATCTTGCTTGTCTAGTAATCAAGACTCAACACCATAATTTTTAGGCTTTAACCTTACCTAACCTAGTGAGTACACGTCTGTGTTGTTGACATAGAATTTTACCAGGTATAATTATAGTCCTATTACATGAAGACCACTGAAGAGTATAAATTCCATAAAACACCTATATGCTATTATTTTGACAGTAATAGTCGTAACATTGGACAGCAGAGGGCAGCAAGTTCTAACAGCTGAATTGTAAACTCTGGAGCCATAAACCCTGGCCCCTGACTGAGAAATGAGTCGGCAATCTGCCACCTGAAACCCTGGTGCCATGTGTCAATGTTACGTTGGGAGCAACCTCAATTTTTTGTTTGGGACTTCTGGCCTCTTCTGGGAGGAAGTCCTGCCATAGAGCCATGCTGGCCTATCTGATTGGCCAACAATACTGTAGTTGCAGCAATGCTAGGACTGAATAAAGGCTCGTGCTAGCATTGCAGTTTGTCCATGAGGAACAAAACTAATGGAATCTGGCCTTAAAGACAAATATGGAAATTTGGACTGGCCCAGCTAGCACAGCCAAGCAAGGAGTGTGAGTGTGAGTGTGAGTGTGAGTGTGAGTGTGAGTGTGAGTGTGAGTGTGAGTGTGAGTGTGAGTGTGAGTGTGAGTGTGAGTGTGAGTGTGAGTGTGAGTGTGAGTGTGAGTGTGAGTGTGAGTGTTGCAAGGGGGAGGTTGGGGGTGCGTGGAGGAAGGGGTCATTGCAAGGGGGAGGTTGGGGGTGCGTGGAGGAAGGGGTCATTGCAAGGGGGAGGTTGGGGGTGTGTGGAGGTGTGGGAAATGGATGAATGCAAGTTTGAGAAAGCAATTTGTTTAAAGGGGATGTGCAATCTTGGGTAGGTGTGAATTTGAACATGGAACTTCCCTAAAGCTTTCTCAATACAGCTCACTCTGAAAACTGCTGGGCTGCTCTCCTTGTCTCCATTTCCCCTGTTGCGTATAGAATAATGACAAAGGTGGAAGGAGACCCTTTGACCATTAATTCTCCATTTAAGGTCCTTAATCGATTCAAGGTGGGTGGGTTGTCTGATGTCTTGCCCACCACTTTAATATGCCTTCATGTAGACCAATGGAAGGCTACAAAATTGAGCCCAATGTTTTGAGAGTAAATTAAAACCTGTTAAAGATTGTTTTCAATTCATTTTCTGTTATATGGAGGCTTATGTAACATTAACTTCATGACAGAGTCAGAGGTAAACCCTTAAGTGTTCAGTTTTTCCCACTACAGCTCTATCACAAAGGTGGGGTTACACATTTTTCAGTGCCCTACACCTTGGCAAACCTCCAACGTCAGCTTTTGATTTTGAAGTTTTATGTTACAACAATTTCAACATTTTCCAAGACACAGCAAGGATCTGTACCCACGCACAGATGGGAGAAGGCACATCCAGAGTGATGTACAGCCCAAGTGAATGGTTGATATTGGAAATTTAGTGCACTGTGGGAGTTCAACCAGTAAAATCTTTCCATTCTTAATTTTTTTTTAAGTTGCATGGTCTAGTTAAAAGATTAACAAGGAAACTGACTGAGAGATAGTTATCAGTCAAGCACCTGAAGCCTGACTAAAACCTCAGTAGATGATTGAAGCTTAGAAAACTTCAGGGGTCTGCTGATTGGGAAAACAAACCAAATCACTGACATCACAAGAAAGTGGGCTGTTGATTTTAAAAAGGTACACTTTTTAGAAGAAAGGATTAACTGAAAAACAACATGAATAAATGAAAGTCCAGTCCAATATAATAAAGGAATATAAGTAAGCAAAGTAGGGTAAGGGAACTACGTACTTAAATAAGTATAGATTTTTAAGAAAAAGGTACTCTCAGACTTAAAAAGTCCTGGTATTTAATATGTGACCATCAGAAGTCGGAGTAGAAGTAGCCCCCACCTCCCCCCATCTAACTGGAATCTGCTGGTATTCAAAATATTCAATAATCTGGCCACAACACCTTCTGAGGCAGAGTTCCAAAGTTACACAATGCTCCAAAAGAGAGAGAATCTCCTCGCCTCTGTCGTAAAAGGGCGACTCCTAATTCTAAAATGGTGCCTCCTGGTTCTGAAACACACACACCGTCTTACAATCAGATTCTCTCACCAAAACGTACACTCACACATTAACATATATTTTGTATTTCTACTGATTTGTTGGAAATGGAGAGAAAGTTGAGAGCATTGGTTTGGGATTTCCTGCTTTGACTCAAGTTTGGTTGGAAGTAGACATAATAAATTTCAATGCTAAATTTCAGAAATTGACTATTGATAAATTCGTAAAGATTGCCAATGAATGCTGTTGTGCAGTAAATTGGTATATCTTTAAAGACATATGCTCACATTATCACTGCATGTGACCTGATGGTATTAAGATCATATACTCCATCTTAACTTGGAACAGGACATACGAATGGAAGCACGTTTCTTCTGTAATTAGAAGGCATGATACTAGCCCAGACATTCATGCCTGTGAATGTAATAATTGTATATAATAGCCAACTATAATATATAACTTGAAGTTTCCAATACCATGTTGTACAATCCTAGTTTCTTGTCTTATGAAAGACATTATGAGCATTACATTAGATACTCTAGTGGAGGTAAAAGCTCAGTTTCAAATTTTCTCTGAGCAGTGAATGTAGAAATAATCTGCTATTTTTTATTGCCTATAGAAATGTTGACAATTTCTCTTCATTGTCTGTCTCTGTGAACCAATTGTAGGAATCGCACTCTACATGTACATCTCAAGCAGTACCAAGTGAACTGCTCAGATTGGCTGCTGAAGGTGATCTGTGGTGTAGTAGAGATACGTACAGCCTATGCTACAGAAAAAAAGGCAAAGGCCTGCCTGATATCACGGCTCAGCTGCGAGCGAGCTGGCACCGGCTTCTTCGTTAGAGGAACTGATGATGATGGTCATGTATCCAACTTTGTTGAAACAGAACAGGTATTAAAGATATAAGAAAGACTCGCATATGTTTAATAGCCTTTGTTATGGACCAGACCAAGCCCCCTCAGAATATAATAAGAAGGTTACCTAGACCCTAACTTTTCTTAATTTACAGGCAACTGTCTGGTGTTGCATTCCAGATGAAATCTAATTGGTCAAACCACCAGTCTTGAAGCAAAACACCCTTGATTCTTACACTATAGTTAAAAGATAACAAAAGAAGGAAGAATTTGGAATAACATAGCTCTATTGAAAAACTTAACAGGATAATTGTTTAAGTAAAAGTAACATCCCTTTCTAAAAGCAAATTCAATAAAATAGATTGTTGAACATGCAATTCTAACAGCAGGAAGAGAACTTCCAACTTTTAGCTGTAATAGAGAGAAAAAAATGCATCCACGTCTAGCTTAAAGACCCCAACTGCTACTGAAAAACTAAAACTAAATGTCCTGGCTCTGAGGGAATTTGACCCCAAACATTCAGGTTACTTCTATTGTTCCAACTTCAAAAAAAGCCCTACAGCCTCACAAGCTGTTTACTTTAGTGACTTTGGTACAGACTGCTCAGTGCCTCTGTCCCAATCCTTCCTCATTTCAATAAAACTCTGACAAGATACATTTCTTAAAGCCATAGTATTGTCACACTTTCATGACTTCTAGCTCATGTTCTTCTGTTCACGTGTAGCCTAAATATCAGCATGGAGATGTTCAACTCAATAGCCTTAAGCGTCATGTAACAAAATCCAACCCCAGAATTGCATTCTGCTGCAGACAAAACTAAATTCTGGGTTGATTTCAAAGAACTGTTTAATTTGGTATAGCTAAAATAACTAGCTAAGAGGTGTGATATGATCAATAGCATGAGTGCACAAAAGTAGTGATTTACAAAATTCCTTTACATAAATTCACAACATTCTTATCAGCAGGAGAGGTCATTTGTTCATTTTTTATACAATTGTAATGAAGTCCAAGCTGTTAAGTAATAATAAGTAATACCAACTGAATGTTGTATCTACCTTTATTACAATAGCTTTTTCTCTAGTTAACTAATGAAAACAACTGGTGAAACAATAATTGTGAATTTAGTAGAAATTGCTGGAAAAGCTCAGTATGTCTGGCAGCATCCCTGGAGAGAAATCAGAGTTCACGTTTCAGATCCAGTGACCCTTCATTCTGAATGTTTCTCGCACTGAGTTTTTCCAGCAATTTCTGTTTTTGTTTCTGATTTACAGCATCTGCAGTTCTTTTGGTTTTATTTGTTGTCCTGTCCTATTTTGTTTAAAGACCGCTCCTGAAGCTGGTATAAAGGTATGAAGTAATGGCTTCAAACTGTTTTGCTCAGAGATTCGTGATTGCTCGCTGACCTTAATGAAAATGACACAAAACATGTCCATTTTTTTTTAAAGATTCAGATGAGCCTGGAGTGAATCCTAAACTTGTAGATTTAAACAGAGATCCGATCCGAAACGAAATGCAGTTTGAGATGGATATGGTAGAAATTTTAACTTAGAAATTCAGCTGCAAATCGGCCTGTAAAGTGAACCCGCATTATTTATTCAGGTTGATACACTAGCAGCAGAGACCATGTCTTAAACATTAGGAGAAATGATTAAACTATTCAGACATTTACCAGTTCTTAAATTCTTCAGCTCTTTTGGCATGTATTGAATTCTCATAATCAAAAACACCACCCAAGAAGAAAGCCCTCCCATACTTGAATGAATGTGAAGTTGGGACAAGCAGGGTACCTGCCTGACCTGTAAGAAAATGTAAGCTGTGGCTGATTACTACTACCCTGTCCTCCTCACTGTTTTCACAGCACCCCTCAATGCATTCTATAAACTATTAGCTCAAAATGTTAAGCATATTGAAATTGGGATAGACGTCTAACATTCATTTCAACAAACAAAGGTGTTTTTCCATTTTTATCTGAGCTTCTCATTCTGTTCTGCTTTGCAGGTAATTTACTTGGATGATGCAGTGTCTTCCTTTGTCCAGATACGAGGTTCAGTCCCATTATTTTGGGAGCAGCCTGGAATACAGGTAATTTATAGTACTAATTTAGTTTTACTTGTTTACAAGGAATGCTTTGCAGAATAAACTAAAATACGGAGCATAGTTAGCAGCTTCATTTGATGATTTTTGATCGTTGGATTAGATAATTTGAATTAGAACCTTTGCAAAATTTGCAGCACCCCTATTCACACCAAGTTGAAATCCATTTCAATTAGAATAATTCTAAAAATTAATATTTTTCACCTCACCCTCCAGTTCTGCATTATTTCAAACATTTACACATCACATTGACAGGTATTCGATCTTGACAGTTACATTTCCCAAACAATTCCTGGCATTCTCACAAATGCTCTCCCCTTTGAATAGGAATTGATACATAAAGCAAAACAAGATTGCCATTGGGAGCAGCAGAATTTAATATCCTCTCCCCCATTGACGAGACAATACTGTCCACAAAGGAGAAAAAGCAGAGCTGATGGTGCAGCCATGGGCAATTTAAGCGGACATCAAGCAAGAGTTGTATAGGCATAATCGTTTTCATCTCTTCTCCCTCTTGGGCTGCAGACACTAGTTTACAAGCTAATTCTGTGCCGCCTTCAATGCAACTTGTGATCAGATAAAATTCCTTAGCTAGTGCAGGAGGAGGATGAGAATGACAGTGCTGGTGAATTATCTGACTTTTGCAGCTATCAACTCAGATACTAACATTATTCATCTTTGAGAGGCGAAGGTAGAGGTGGGATTTGCACATGTGGTAGCTTATTTGTTACAAATATACAGGTATAAGGGTTGATGTAGGAGGTAGTTTGCATGATCTGGAGTATTGTGAGCAATTTTGGTCCCCTTGCATAAGAGTGGATAAATCCCCAGGACCTGATTAGGTGTACCCAAGAACTCTGTGGGAAGCTAGAGAAGTGATTGCTGATCCTCTTGCTGAGATATTTGTATCATCGATTAGTCACAGGTGAGGTGCCAGAAGACTGGACGTTTGGCTAACATGGTGCTACTGTTTAAGAAGGGTGATAAGGACAAGCCAGGGGACTATAGATCAGTGAGCCTGATGTTGGTGGTGGGCAAGTTGTTGGAGGGAATCCTGAAGGACAGGATGTACATGTATGTGGAAAGGCGAGGACTGATTAGGGATAGTCAACATGGCTTTGTGCGTGGAAAATCATGTCTCACAAACTTGACTGAATCTTTTGAAGAAGTAACAAAGAGGATTGATGAGGGCAGAGTGGTGCACGCGATCTATATGGACTTCAGTAAGGCGTTCGACAAGGTTCCACATGGGAGACTTGTTAGCAAGGTTAGACTCATGGAATATAGGGAGAACTAGCCATTTGGATATAAAACTGGCTCAAAGGTAGAAGACAGAGGGTGGTGGTGGAGGGTTGTTTTTCAAACTGGAGGCCTGTGACCAGTGGAGTGCCACAAGGATTGGTGCTGGGTCTTTTCGTCATTTATATAAATGATTTAGATGTGAGCCTTAGTGGTATAGTTCGTAAGTTGGAGGTGTAGTGGACAGTGAAGAAGGCTACCTCAGTTTACAACGGGATCTTGATGGGTCAAAGGACTGAGAAGTGGCAAATGGAGTTTAATTCAGATAAATGTGAGGTGCTGCATTTTGGGAAAGCAAATCTTAGCACACCTTATACACTTAATGGTCATGTTCTGGGGAGTGTTGTTGAATAAAGGGACCTTGGCATGCAGGTTCATAGCTCCTTGAAAGTGGAGTCACAGGTAGATAAGATAGTGAAGAAGGCGTTTGGTATGCTTTCCTTTATTGGTCTGGGTACTGAGTACAGTAGTCGAGAGTTCATGTTGCAGCTGTACAGGACATTGGTTAGGCCACTTTTGGAGTATTGCGTGCAGTTTCTGGTGTCCTTCCTGTGAGAAGGATATTGTGCAACTTGAAGGGCTTCTGAAAAGATTTACAAGGATGCTGCCAGAGTTGGAGGATTTGAGCTATAGGGAGAGGCTGAATAGACTACTGCTGTTTTCCCTGGAGCATTGGAGGCTGAGGGGTGACTTTATAGAGGTTTATAAAATCATGAGGGTCATGGAAAGGATAAATAGACAAAGTCTTTTCCCTGGCATGGGGGAGTCCAGAACTAGAGGGCATAGGTTTAGGGTGAGAATGGAAAGATATAAAAAAAGACCTAAGGGGCAACTTTTTCACGCAGAGGGTGGTACGTGAATGGAATGAGCCATCAGAGGAAGTGGTGGAGGCTAGTACGATTGCAACATTTAAAAGGCATTTGGATGGGTATATGAATAGGAAGTGTTTAGAAGGATATTGGCTGGGTGCTGGCAGTTGGGACAAGATTGGGTTGGGATATTTGGTCGGCATGGACGAGTTGGACCGAAGGGTTTTTTTAGATTTTTTTTAGATTACTTAGTGTGGAAACAGGCCCTTTGGCCCAACAAGTCCACGCCGACCCGCCAAAGCACAACCCACCCTGACCCATTCCCCTACATTTACCCCTTCACCCAACACTACGGGCAATTTAGCATGGCCAATTCACCTAACCTGCACATTTTTGGACTGTGGGAGGAAACCGGAGGAAACCCACGCAGACACTGGGAGAATGTGCAAACTCCACACAGTCAGTCGCCTGAGACTGAAATTGAACCCGGATCTCTGGCGCTGTGAGGCAGCAATGCTAACCACTGTGCCACCCACAATTTGTTTGTTTCTGTGCTCTACATGTCTCAGGCTCTAAAGGTATTATTTCAATGGAAGCAATTCAAAGAGTTTCACTAGGATGATTCTAGTATGGAGAGATTGTCTTACGATTTAAAGGTTAATCAGATCAGGACCTTGTTCATTGGAGTTTAGAAGAATGAAAGGTGATCTCATTGAAACACGTAGGATTCTTAAGGGTCTTGACAGAGTAAATGCTGAGAGGATGTTTCCCTTTATCAGAGACTGGGAACAAAGGGCATGATCTCAGAATAAAGAGGCATCAAATTACGACTGAGATGAGGAAGAATTTCTTCTTCTAAAGGGTTGAGCGTTTGGCATTCCTTCCCATGTAGAGCTATGGGGACAGATTCCTTTTGTATTTTTAAGGCAGAGATAGATTCTAGATCAGTCAAGGAATTGAGGGTTACATGGAAAAGGCAGGAAAGTGAACGTGAGGAATATTGGATCAGCCTTAGTTATTTATTATTGTGCTGCTAAGAATTTTGCTGCACATGTTGAAATAGCAGGCTTCAGAAGAATGCTGATGGTTGTATTTGGGAACTGCTTAGTGTCCTAGGCAGGCTGCTAGGATCACATACAGAGTCAGAGTCTATTTTTGTTTCCAATAGCTACTTCAGTCAACCTCTTTAAACATCTGAAGGTGCTCCAAAGTAGATGGGACTCAAAACCAGATCTCTGGACCCAGAGGAAGGGGCACTATCACTGCACCACAGGGCTCTGGATGTAGGTCTGCTTGCTGAGCTGGTTCATTTCCAGACCCACTAGGTAACATCTTCAGTGTGCCTCAGGTGAAACACTGCTGATAATTCCTGTTTTCTATTTACATGTTTGGGTTTCTTTGGGTCTGGAACAAAACGTCTGGAAATGAACCTTCCAGCTCAGTGAGCAAACCTACATCCAGAACCTCAACCTGAGCTACAAATCTTCTCAAAACTCACCACAGGGCTCCTCCATTTTTTTTCCAATGAAGAATGAGTGATTAACCTGATCAACTGTGGAATTCACCATGATGGAGCATCTCAGACCAAATCTAGTAGCATTTGACAAGGCAGAAAATGCTGCCATGAAGGTTTGGATAACTGAAGTCTTGATTTTGGGTACCAGTGATAAAAGGAATTTTCAGGATGGTGCAAGAATTTTGTGCTCAGTTTTCCAATCATGCACCAATAGTAATGAAGTGTAGCTAGAATTGACTGTCTTGGAGGAAGACATACCGTCTTCTCCTCCTCTAGAGGGCCAAAGCCTGCTACTACCACAGTAGTAGTGTTGCTGGTGTCCGCGAAACAACTAGCCCAGATAGCTATAACCAATGTAGAGATGATATAGTCTGGAGATGTGCCTTCCAAAGTCAAAGGTCTTCATGGTTGTCCTCCAAGGCCTTCTGCATTATCTTTATTACTAGATTAGAAAGCTTTCACTGCATAAGCTACAACGTTTGGGAAAATAACTCTGAGAAGTGACAGGAGAAGTAAAAGACCACAAAAGGCAAGCAGTAAGGAAAGGCACAAGGGTGATTTGTTTCATTTTGTATAAAATGTAAAAGTTACGTGCCAGAAATAGTTAAAAAGACTCATGGTGTTGCAACTTCAGCTGAGGACCAGACGCATCATCAACTGTAAATATTGTCTCACTTTGTTGTTAGTCTTATAAAATAGTCGCGCCCTGTGATTCCATTTTGTTTAGGGAATGTAGTTATTAGTTTATCATTAAATC
This sequence comes from Hemiscyllium ocellatum, assembly GCF_020745735.1. NCBI lineage: Eukaryota > Metazoa > Chordata > Chondrichthyes > Orectolobiformes > Hemiscylliidae > Hemiscyllium > Hemiscyllium ocellatum. The sequence goes on from NC_083410.1 coordinate 71,058,788, forward strand.
CATCATCTAAATTAATGCCTTGTCAATGAATGTGTAGATATTGTATTAACTGCAGTGTAGATATTGGTCATCAATCAACCTCTAAGGCACTGAAAATTAACTATTACAAGTTTTGAATTTTTAGTGAGAATTTACAAGTGTTTAAATTTTAATTTTGTTTGCCTTTTAATTTCTTTTTGTTGCTTTCTGGCCTCATGGTGTACCTCAAATGTTTTTTAACTTTTTTTTGCATTTTGCCTTTGCTCCTTGAATGTGATCAATCAAACAGATTGATCACATTCAAAAGTAAGCCACTCAATCACAATGAGATAGATGATCTAAAGGCACAAATACGGGCAAATGGTTATAATATAGATCATAGATTTTTGAAGGACTGTGTTTGTTAATGAAGTTCTGGAATATTACAGCGAAAGATAGATGAGTAGGAGCCAAAGAAAACGATTCAATTCGCCTACAAACTGGGTGATAAATCCTGAGGAAGTGCGTATGCCATATTTCGTCAGACTGGACAAACTGATTTCATCTGACATTGGCTTGCTCATTTTTACCTAGCTAACATTTTATGTTAGGCGAGGAGCTTTAAGTAGAAACTTTAACGATGGCATTAGAGAAAACGAATGATAAAGTTAATCATGTCATTTATGAGATATATAATGTTTATGAAACTCTTCATTCCAACCATTAGAATTTTGAATACTGAAAAAACTGGGTGGTTGAGTGGATTACAATGAAAAACGTGGAAATGTATCCAGGTTGTAGCACTCATCCAAAACTGTCAATTGATTCCTGTTGAAAGATAAATGGGAAAGAAATTGAATAAGGCCCATTAACCGTGTGAGGATCATGATGAACCAACGCACTTTGTCATGATCAGATAGCATGTAAGTTTTGAGTCTGTTGATGTATATGGTAAAAACAATAACTGCAGATACTGGAAACCAGATTCTGGATTAGTGGTGCTGGAAGAGCACAGCAGTTCAGGCAGCATCCAAGGAGTAGTAAAATCGATGTTTCGGGCAAAAGCTCTTCACCAGGAATACAGGCAGAGAGCCTGAAGGGTGGAGAGATAAGTGAGAGGAGGGAGCGGGTGGGGAGAAAGTAGCATAAATACAATAGGTGAGTTGGGGAGGGGATAAAGGTGATAGGTTAGGGGGGTGGAGGGTGGAGTGGATAGGTGGAAAAGAAGGTAGGCAGGTAGGACAAGTCATGGGGACAGTACTGAGCTGGAAGTTTGGAACTGGGGTGAGGTGGGGGAAGGAGAAATGAGGAAACTGTTGAAGTCCACGTTGATGCCCTGGGGTTGAAGTGTTCTGAGGCGGAAAATGAGGCGTTCTTCCTCCAGGCGTCTGGTGGTGAGGGAGCGGCGGTGAAGGAGACCCAGGACCTCCATGATTGATGTATATGACCAGAGTGCACATCACAGCACTAATCAAGCTACTAAGTATCAGGCAGGTGGCCCATGTTTGTCTGACTTTAAACCAGCCAACCTTACTTTAAGCCAGCCTTCATTTCTTAAGGGGAGCTTCATACTCTTGTTGTTTTGTTTTGAAACAAAAACAAAAGTGCTGGAGAAGCTCAGGCTTGGCAGAATCTATGTAACCAGAAACTGAGTTAATGTTTCAACTGCAATATGACTCCTCTTCAGAACTATGTTTTGCTTGTGTAGGCCCAATAGACAACACCCATATGCTACAAATCATTATGAATAAAACAGTAACTTGTTAATGACAAAATTATTTGATTTTTGTGGTGATGATTTAGAGACAAGTATTGGCTAGGACACCAGGGAGTATTTCCCTACTCAAAAAATAATGTACCATGATATTCTTTTACATCCACCCAAATAGGCAAAAAGGAGCTCAGTGTAACATATCAACTGAAAAATAGCACCTCCATGCCTCCTCAGTACTACCTTTACTTAACACAAGAAGGAAAATGGCACCGAGAATAAAAACTGCTTTAAGATTCACTGTGTCAATCCACTGATTTTTTGATTTTAAAAAAAATTAAAGGATGTATTTGCTGCACTGAAGCAAGTACAGCAAGCAAGGGAAAAAAAAACACCGCAGGGATGAGGTGAATCATGCAGATAAATCTCACCATGTGCTCAATCCTGAAGGAACTTCGAGTAATGAGTACCCTGCATGGAGGGAAATCCCTTCAGCTAGGGGTATAGACTCTGAAAAAAACAGGCAGTCTCAGGAATGCCTTGTTTTGACCAGGAAGCAGCGAGGTAGTGGCCAACTTTTCATCGTACATTGTGTTATGCACATCCTTCCTATTTTTACAAAAACAAGCAGGAAATTTTGGCGTAATAGGACCATATGATGAAAATACATTGTGCTGAACTCCTACAGTGGGAGATGATATTATTATGTTCAAACTCTTAAATGAAGCAGATTTAGTTGTCCATGAGCTCCTGAGTATTGCTGGAGGGAAATGACTTTTAACTTCCTGAAGAGTCTGGTACAGCTAGAGAAGCCAGATTCCAAAACATTGGAAGAAGTAGTAGGGATCTTACAGAATGATTTTTCACCAAAACCATTTGTGATTTCTGATGGGTTCAGATTCCACCAATTCAACTAACATGTTGGTGTATCTATCTCTGAGTTCTTGACACTTTTAGAGAAGTTAGCAGAATTCTGCAGATTTGGAGACAACTTTATTGGTGCTCTGAGACAGACTGATATGTGGTTTATGATGTGAAGCAATCCAGAAGACACTGCTGACAGAAAGGAACCTTGACTTAAAGAAAGCACTGGAAATAGCAGTCTTGAATGAACTAGCTTCAAGTCTGAGAGTTCACAAAATGGTGGCTGAGAAACAAGCACCAATGCAGAGTCAAAATTGCCATCAGTGTGGCTAAATGTATCATAAGCAGCAAATTACTGGTGTAAAGAAGCTGTATGCAGAAACTGAGGGGAAAAAAAGTGTACAGTTTCATTGATACCTAGAAGTGTGTATCAGAAGTAGCTAAATCACATTGCACTGCAACCCTCAGAAATTGTACAAAGAACGTACACAAGTGAAGTAGTGCCTTTTTCAGGAGCTGTATCAATGTGTATGTTCAGTTGAAGATTTAAAGAAAGAAGTCATTTAAAGTCTGAAGATTTACCTTTACGTACTGTCAGAGGAAATTTTCCACCTTCATTGGGAAGAATGCGGTTGGAGAAAATCAAACTTAACTAGGTTGAAGTAAATTGCTTGTCAGTTCCTGAGACTGATCTATCATAAATTCTAAAGAAACATGTCATTGTTTTCAGTGGGGATCTGAGAACATGAAAACAATACCATAAATTTGAAAATCAAGGATGAGAATCCAGCAAAATATTGCTTGGCTAGATCAGTACCTAAAGTAATCAGACCAAAGGTCGAATCAGAATTAGAGAGTCTGGACAAGATGAGAGTCCTTGAACCCATATCTGAGTGATTGGGTCACCCATTTCATATTGGTAATTGGAAAAAAAATGGATTGGTATGTATCTTTGGTAATCTTAAGGCCACTAAGATCTGGTACTGTGTGACGAGTATTGTCCTTTGCCTTTACCGATGACCCTATTTACTGGACCAGTGGAGGTCGGCTTTTCAATAAAATTAATCTAAGACTAACTCATTTCCAGATGAAGGTATCTCCTGAATCATTGAAATACTTGATTATATCAAGCAAAGAAATAAAATAATTCAAATTGCCATAGTCCAGAGGATCATAAAGCTGCTCTTTCCTTAGAGAGAGATGACTGGTGCAGTTTAAAATGAGGTTCACTGTACATCTGGCAAGGGGAGAGGTTGAGGAGATTCCTTCGTGGTAACCTCACCCAATGTGGGAACAGAACCCATGCTGTTGCTATCACACTGCATTTAAAACCAGCTGTCCAGCCATCTGAGCTAACTGGCCCCTTTCACACATAAAGGACTATTCAAGTACAAGAGACTTCCATTTGGAATCACATCTACAACTGCATTGTTACAAAATGCCATGGATCAGATTTTAAATAGATTAGATGCGGTCCAGTATTACCTAGATGATATTTTAGTCATGAGGATAAATGAAAAAGCACATCTGCATAATTTAGATACTACTCTGCAAAGACTTGAAGGTTACAGCTTAAGAGTGGGAAAAGACATGAATTTAAAAAAAAGGTTCTATTGAATGTTTAGGCCATATTATTAACAGCAGAGATGATAGCCAAAAGACATTCCGGTGAGTAGGAATTAACTTCGAAATTGAGGAGAAGACAAGAATATATGCAGCTTGTGCAAGAGTACTCAACTTAACCCCATTATCATTATTACATCCATGACAATGGCCAGAAAGGTCATAGCAAAAATTCCATTTTGATGAAAGAAACTGAATGAGGAGAAATAAACTATGATGTTTTAAAATCATTTCACATTACAGAAGAGGACGTTTGGGAGCTCTTACAGAATATAAAGGTGGATAACTACATTGTCCACTGGAGTAGTGCCAGATGATTGGAGGGTTTCAAGAAAAGGAGTAGGGATAATCCTGTGAATTACAGGATTATACTCTTACATCTATGGTGGGCAAACATTTGAAGAGGATTCTGAGACAAGATTTATGATTAAAAGCAAATTACTGAAACCAAAAGAGAAAATGCTGGAAAATCTCAGCAAGTCTGGCAGCATCTGTAAGGAGAGAAAAGAACTGATGTTTCGAGTCTAACTGACCCTTTGTCAAAGCTTTAAAAAAAGGGGGAGAAATAGGGAGGTGTTTGTACGAGGCTGAGAGAAGGTGAGTCATGGCTCCAGAAACAAAGGTAGCAACAAAGAAATGATAATGACAGTGTATAGGGAGATTAGGAGTTGTAAATGACCAAGGCTGAATAAATGAGGGGACAAAGCCAAGTGCTGAATTTCCAGAATGGTCAAGAAGTTTGCAGATAAAGGAATTGCTAGAAAATGAGAAATCTTCAAAAATGAGACAATGAGAGTCTAGAGACAATATGTTCCTGTTAGGGTGATAGGCAAGACTGGTAAGTGTAGGGAATGCTGGTTGAGTGCAGAAATTGAGATTTTGGTCAAGAAAGAGGAGGGAGCACATGTCAGGTACAGACAGCAGAGATCAAATGAATCCTTAGAAGAGAATAAAGGCAGTAGGGATATAATTAAGAGGGAAATCAAGAGGGAAAAAAAGGGGGACATGGAATAGCTTTGGCAAATAGAGTTAAGGAGAATTCAAAAGAATACATTAAGTAAAAAGGGTAACTAGGGAGAGAATAGGGCCTCGTAAAGAATAGCAAGGCAATCTGTGTGGAACAGCAGCAGATTGGGGGAGGTACTAAATGAGTATTTTGCATCAGTGTTTACTGTGGAGAAGGACATGGAAGATATAGAACGGGGGAAATAAATAGCAACGTCTCAAAATGTCATATTATGGAGGAAACAGTATTGGACGTCTTAAAATGCATGAAGTTGGATAAATGACCGCAACCTGATCAGGTGTACCTGAGAACTCTGTGGGAAGCTAGGGTAGTGATTGCTGGGCCCGTTGCTGAGAAATTTGTATCATCGATAGACACAGGTGAAGTGTTGAAATACTGGAGGTTGGCTAACGTGTGCCTCTATTCAAGAAAGGTGGTAAGGGAAAGCCAGGAACTATAAACCAGTGAGCCTGACATCGGTGGTGGACAAATTGTTGAAGGGAATCCGGAGGGACAGGATGTACATGTATTTGGAAAGGCAAAGACTGATCGGGGATAGTCAATGTGACTTTGTACATGGGAAGTTGTGTCTCTGTAACTTGACTGAGTATTTTTTTGTAGAAGTGACGATGAGGATTGTTGAGGGTAGAGCAGTGGACTTGATCTATTTGAACTTCAGTAAGGCTTTTGACAAAGTGCCCCATGGTAGACTAGTTAGCAAGGCTAGGGCACATGGAATACAGGGAGAATTAGTCATTTGGATACAGAACTGGCTTGAAGCTAGAAGACTGAGGGTGGTGGTGGAGGGTTGATTTTCAGACTGAGGCAGCCAAACGCCAGCTCGCGGACGCCTCCTCTTATCGCCCCCTTGACCACGACCCCACCTCCCACCACCAAACCATCATCTCCCAGACCATCCAGGACCTCATCACCTCAGGGGATCTCCCATCCACCGCCTCCAACCTCATAGTCCCACAACCCCGCACCGCCCGTTTCTACCTCCTGCCCAAAATCCACAAACCTGCCTGCCCCGGCCGACCCATTGTCTCAGCCTGCTCCTGCCCCACCGAACTCCTCTCCCAATACCTCGACACGGTCCTGTCCCCTTTAGTCCAAGAACTCCCCACCTACGTTCGGGACACCACCCACGCCCTCCACCTCCTCCAGGATTTTCGCTTCCCCGGTCCCCAACGCCTTATTTTCACTATGGACATCCAGTCCCTGTACACCTCCATCCCCCATCACGAAGGACTCAAAGCCCTCCGCTTCTTCCTTTCCCGCCGCACTAACCAGTACCCTTCCACTGACACCCTCCTTCGACTGACTGAACTGGTCCTCACCCTGAATAACTTCTCTTTTCAATCCTCCCACTTCCTCCAAACTAAAGGAGTTGCCATGGGCACCCGCATGGGCCCCAGCTATGCCTGCCTCTTCGTAGGATATGTGGAACAGTCCATCTTCCGCAACTACACTGGCACCACCCCCCACCTTTTCCTCCGCTACATCGATGACTGTATCGGCGCTGCCTCGTGCTCCCACGAGGAGGTTGAACAGTTCATCAACTTTACTAACACCTTCCATCCCGACCTGAAATTCACCTGGACTGTCTCAGACTCCTCCCTCCCCTTCCTAGACCTTTCCATTTCTATCTCGGGCGACCGACTCAACACAGACATCTATTATAAACCGACTGACTCCCACAGCTACCTGGACTACACCTCCTCCCACCCTGCCCCCTGTAAAAACGCCATCCCATATTCCCAATTCCTTCGTCTCCGCCGCATCTGCTCCCAGGAGGACCAATTCCAACACCGCACAACCCAGATGGCCTCCTTCTTCAAGGACCGCAGATTCCCCCCAGACGTGATCGACGATGCCCTCCACCGCATCTCCTCCACTTCCCGCTCCTCCGCCCTTGAGCCCCGCTCCTCCAACCGCCACCAAGACAGAACCCCACTGGTTCTCACCTACCACCCCACCAACCTGCGCATACAACGTATTATCCGCCGCCATTTCCGCCACCTCCAAACGGACCCCACCACCAAGGATATATTTCCCTCCCCTCCCCTATCAGCGTTCCGCAAGGACCACTCCCTTCGTGACTCCCTTGTCAGATCCACACCCCCCACCAACCCAACCTCCACCCCCGGCACCTTCCCCTGCAACCGCAGGAAATGTAAAACTTGCGCCCACACCTCCACACTCACTTCCCTCCAAGGCCCCAAGGGATCCTTCCATATCCGCCACAAGTTCACCTGTACCTCCACACACATCATCTATTGCATCCGCTGCACCCGATGTGGCCTCCTCTATATTGGTGAGACAGGCCGCTTACTTGCGGAACGCTTCAGAGAACACCTCTGGGCCGCCCGAACCAACCAACCCAATCACCCCGTGGCTCAACACTTTAACTCCCCCTCCCACTCCACCGAGGACATGCAGGTCCTCGGACTCCTCCACCGGCAGAACACAACTACACGACGGCTGGAGGAGGAGCGCCTCATCTTCCGCCTGGGAACCCTCCAACCACAAGGTATGAATTCAGATTTCTCCAGCTTCCTCATTTCCCCTCCCCCCACCTTGTCTCAGTCGGTTCCCTCAACTCAGCACCGCCCTCCTAACCTGCAATCCTCTTCCTGACCTCTCCGCCCCCACCCCACTCCGGCCTATCACCCTCACCTTGACCTCCTTCCACCTATCCCACCTCCATCGCCCCTCCCCCTAGTCCCTCCTCCCTACCTTTTATCTCAGCCGGCTTGGCTCTCTCTCTCTTATTCCTGATGAAGGGCTTATGCTCGAAACGTCGAATTCTCTATTCCTGAGATGCTGCCTAACCTGCTGTGCTTTGACCAGCAACACATTTGCAGCTGTGATCTCCAGCATCTGCAGACCTCATTTTTTAATCATTGCTGTGCCACAAGGATCAGTGCTGTGTTCACTGCTTTTCATCATTTATATAAATGATTTGAATGTGAACAAAGGCGGTATGGTTAGTAAATTTGGAGATGTAATGGACAGTGAAGAAGATTACCTCCGAGTATAACGGGATCTTAATCAGATAGTCCAATGATCCAAGGTGTCGCAGATGGAATTTAGTTTAGATAAATGTGCAATGCTGCATTTTGGAATGGTTCATAGACCCTTTAGAGTCACACAGGCTAATGAAGAAGGTGTTTAGTATGCTTTTCTTTATTGGTGTCTATGCATTGAGTATAGAAGTTGAGATGTCATGTTGCGGCTCTACATGACATTAGTTAGGCCACTTCTGGAACACTGCGTGCAATTCTGGTCTCTCTGCTATAGGAAAGACATTGTGAAACTTGAAAGGTTCAGAAAAGATTTACAAGGATGTTGCCAGGGTTGGAGAGCTTGAGCTATAGGAATAGGCATGGATTGAGGTATGGATAGGGTAAGTAGTCAAGTCTTCTCCCTGTGGTGGGGTGCCCAAAACTATGGGGCATAGATTTAAGCCCCATAGAGATCAAGTGAATCCTTTAAAAAAAAAGGCAGTAGGAGTATACTTAAGGTATATATGTGAATAGGAAGGGTTTAGAGGGATATGGACCAAATGCTGGTAAATGGGACTAGATTAATTTAGGAAATCTGGTCAGCATGGGCAAGTTGGACCAAAGGGTCTGTTTTTGTGCTGTACATCTCTGACTCTATAAGTGTTGCTGAGGAATTATCTCACTGGCAAGAATTGGGTACCAGCCTTCATTGTAGCGCAGACTGAACTGCTTTCCTATATCATAGGAAAGAAAGACTATGTAGTACAGATGTTCCCAGGATTGCATTCATTGAAAATACACAAAAAAAGTTGTATCCAGACACCTGGATGTTCCTGAGGGCCAAACAGTGACTGGAGCATCTGAGAAAGACTGTAGCTTTCATGGAGAAAACAACATTTGTGTGATCCTCCAAGGATTTAATCATCTCAGGAAACGAGAATGACAGATGATTTTTCTAATGCACCTCAATCACCAGACCAACGAGAAAAATAGAGACGCCTGAGGTACATCAACAGCCACACAAGAATTTATGTTTTCTGGAATGTCTTACTGACTGGCTTTACTTCAAATGATTCTAAAGGATTTACAACATTTCATGAAAGGAACGTCTGATGTAAAATGGGAGGGATGTTGTGCAATTATGTAAGTATGGTAAACTGCCACTTTGAGTCTGGTCATGTGATGTAATAATGACATCAGGCATTTCGGGCAGAAAGCAGTTTACTGTAATCTTGCTGCCTGTAGAATAAACCTCTCCTTAATAAAGATGCTGTTTAATGCTCCAGCCTTCTTGGTCCTTTTTTAGAACTTAACAACTGTGAAGGCAATGAAATCAAGCAGAAGTAGCGGTCACTGCCAACATTCTAACCCAGAAATCTTTCTGCAGTTCAGGGAGAAGTTTGTTCACTTCACCTGAGCAAATAAGGTCAGGAATACAACTTTAAATGCTACAGCTATAGGATGGAGTACTAGCTGCACACATTGCTTCATTCGCCATCACCCCGACACGCCATCACCTTTTGCTCACTCCGACCCCCCCCCCCACCACAAACATTCAATGTATAAAAGCAAATTGCTGCAGATGTACTGCTTATCCTTTATCAAGCATGGCTTTAGCCACATTTCATCTCATGCCTGCATCATTAACATTGCTGCAAGCTTGACATCCTCATCTGTCAGCCTACACATTTATACTAGTGATCCAAAAATGACTGGCACAGCACCTAAACACATGGTAACTCAGTGACAACTGTGTTCCTTTACAGGATGGGGTGGCACCTAACACAGGTAGCAATGTAAATCAGACTGGGGACAGACATGACTATATGTCCTCAGCACATGGAGAAGGTGAGACTCATGGTCATTGGTGTGGCCATGACAGGGGCTCTGTCAAGAATGAGATGGACACCATAAAAGATGTGGTCCCTAACTAATCCATCTCATCACATTAACCCTCATCTCACCTCATTCTGATATACAAACTGCAGATGGTGGAAAAGAGAATGTTCGAGGGAAATAAGGATTAAGCTTTTTTTAATAAATATAGGTTTGTGAAAGCTTTCTGTATTTTTTGTTCTCCATTTGTCAGGTTGGCTCTCACCAGTTACGACTCACCCGTGGTATTGAAGCTGATGCTCCTGCTTTCGACAGGTATTGTGTATTATTGAAACTCTGTCTTATAATATAAACAGTACTGAGTCTACATATCAAATAATCTTGATATTAGAAAATAATAGAGCAACAACAACTTGTATCACTATGATTAGTGTAATAAAACATTAGCGAGGTTCTGGATTTAGGTTTGCTTGCTGAGCTAGAAGGTTCATTTCTAGCTGTTTCCTCATCCTATGAGGTAACATCTTCGGTGGGCCTCCGGGCGAAGCATTGTTGATAATTCCTGCTTTCTATTTATATGTTTGGATTTCTTTGTGTTGGTGATGTCATTTCCTGTTGTGATATCCCTTCCTGTGGCAATGTCATGGTATTCCAACTGGAACTCTATCAACAAACACATCGAGTTAGACCCCATGTACCACTCCCTGAGAAAAAGAACAGGAAACGATGTCACCATAGGAAATGATGAGCTGTTTTAAAGGAGTATTTTGAAGTAAATTAGGATAATGAACTAGGTTCATGTCAAAGAAAAGGAGCATCTTAAAGGAGGAGACAGACAGATGTAAGAGAGCTTGAGGCTTAGGGTGGGTGTTCTTAGCACTAGGTTGCATATCTCATGGGTGGGAGAGGTACCATTTGGAATCATAATTTCCTTTATTCCCCTTGTGTGAGAGTCTAGGACCAGTGGGCATCATCTTAGAGTATGAGATTGCCTATTTAACACAGATGAGGAGCTTTTTCTGAGTCGTGAATACATGGAATCCTTTAGCACAGTGGGCTGTCAAAACTGGGTCATTAGGTATATTCAAGGCTGAAATAAACAATTTCTAATCATTAAGGCAATCAATACTAGAATAAGACAAGAAAATGGAGTTGAGGACTATCAGCTCAGTCATTATTTCATTGAATGGCTGAGCAGGCTCCATGGGCCTAATAATTTACCTGTGTTCCTTCATCTTAGAACATAGAACATAGAAAGATACAGCGCAGTACAGGCCCTTCGGCCCTCGATGTTGCGCCGACCGAATCCTACCTAACCTACACTAGCCCAATAACTTCCAAATGCCTATCCAATGCCCGCTTAAATGACCATAAAGAAGGAGAGTTCACCACTGCTACTGGCAGGGCATTCCATGAACTCACAACCCGCTGTGTAAAGAATCTACCCCTAACATCTGTCCTATACCTACCACCCCTTAATTTAAAGCTGTGTCCCCTAGTAACACCTGACTCCATTAGCGGTAAAAGGTTCTCAGTGTCGACCCTATCTAAACCCCTAATCATCTTATACACCTCTATCAAATCTCCCCTAAACCTTCTCTTCTCCAATGAGAACAGCCCCAAGTGCCTCAGCCTTTCCTCATAAGATTTTCCTACCATTCCAGGCAACATCCTGGTAAACCTCCTCTGCACTCGTTCCAATGCCTCCACATCCTTCCTATAGTATGGCGACCAAAACTGCACACAATACTCCAGATGAGGCCGCACCAGAGTCTTATACAGTTGCAACATGACCTCAGGACTCCGGAACTCAATCCCTCTACCAATAAAGCCCAGTACACCATATGCCTTCCTCACAGCACTATTTACCTGGGTGGCAACTTTCAGAGATCTGTGTACATGGACACCAAGATCCCTCTGCTCATCCACACTACCAAGTAGCCTACCATTAGCCCAGTAATCCATCTTTTTGTTACTCCTACCAAAGTGAATGACTTCACACTTAGCTACATTGAATTCCATTTGCCACATTTCTGCCCAGCTCTGCAACTTATCTATATCCCGCTGTAACCTACCACTTCCTTCCTCACTATCCACAACTCCACCGACTTTTGTGTCATCCGCAAACTTGCTTACCCAGCTTTCAAGCCCTTCCTCTAGATCATTTATAAAGATAACAAAAAGCAATGGTCCCAAAACAGATCCTTGTGGTACACCGCTAGTAACTGCACTCCAAGATGAACATAGTCCATCAACTACTACCCTCTGTCTCCTTCCAGCCAGCCAATTCCTAATCCAAACCTCTAATGTATCCTCAATACCATACCTCCGTAGTTTTAGCATTAGCCTACCATGGGCCTCTGAGGCACCAGTGATGACTATGGAGAGGAGGCTATGGTGGGACAGACCTGAAATCACTGGCGGATTGCTGCTAAACAGCATGACAGTAGATGTTGAGCCCAAAGTACTTGCCATTTTTAGTGGGGAATGCCAGGTGACCCAGGCTGGTTATGTGCTAACTTTCTGCAAACAGTAGCAGGCAAGCGCAGCTTGGTGACTGACTTTTAGTCAATCAACCAGGAAGTTATATGGTTGAGCTTGGAAGGTGAACATGTGGGTGCAGTTGGAGAGGGATTGCTGAATCTTCTATCATGAGGGAATATTGAAGAGTTTGGCCAAAACTACATGACACACAAAAATTAACATTTTTCAGAGTACTTTAAAAGCAAAACTTTCATGATCGTGTCCCACTGTCCCATAGGTTGTGACAAAATCTGTAAGTGTGCAAAAATATCATGAATCTACCAAAAACTCAAGTTGCCTGACCGACCCCGCCCAGGAAAAAGCAAACTACACCAGCCTTTTTTTTTCAGGAACAGTAAAAGAAATTCTATTCATTGTGACACTTAACTTCAATAAAAGCAATAAACAGATGATTTATACAACTTAAACTTATTCCTCTTCAAATTTCCCAAACGCACACATTCTCAATCAAGGTTAAGACACATAAAATACAAATCATTTGGTCTACAATGGATGGAAAGGGTCATACGGTAAACATAATTATGAACATTAAAGTCCAGACCACAATGTGGAAACTTAGTTCTTTTTGATGTGTGCATTGGAGTGATGCTATTAACTTTCTGTTCGATGGATGATCAGGTGAACTTTATTTCTTTTAAGCTTTCTGGGTTTTTTTGTCTTTTCACCACATGAAGAGTGGTCAGGATAGGGTTCGAGGTTGGATTCTGTTTGCAAGCTGGATGTTTACACACTTTCTGCTGCCCTTCGCATTTGCAGTCTTTCAACACTGCAAATCAGCCAATCAGAGAGCCATTGCCATGCAGAATTTTCTTAACTTGGAAGTGTTTAGTGACAACTTTCTCCACATTTTTTTTTGCAGAAAGCAACATTGTGTGGCACAACTCAGCAATATGCATTATTTAATTATCCATATTGCAAATATTTGGTTCTTCGATTAAGGTGATGCAACTTTCAGTTTATTATTCAAAAAACTGGAAAATATGTGATCATTTTCAATGGGCAGGTACAGCAAATGATTAGGAAAATAAATGGAATGTTTATTGTAAAGAGGGTTGGAATATAAAAGTAGGGATTTTTGACTACAGTTGTTGAGGGCTTTAGAGGCTGGGTCATTGAATTTATCCAAGGCTGAATTCGGAGTTATGGAACCGCATCTGAAACTGGAGTTGAGACCACTGCTAGGCCAATCATTCGTCCATTATTGAATGGTGGATATGCTTGATAGAATGGTGCATAGGCATTTGATAAGGTTCCCCATAGTATGCTGATGGAGCAAATGAAGTCGCATGTGGTCCAGGGTGTACTAGCTAGATACGTGGAGAACTGGCTTGGCAGCAGGAGACAGAGAGTAGTAGTGGAAGGGAGTTTCTCAAAATGGAGAACTGTGACCAGCGGTGTTCCACAGAGATCCATGTTGGGACCACTGTTGTTTGTGGTATACATTAAATGATTTGGAGGAAGGTGTAGGTTGCCTCATTCAGCAAGTTTGCAGATGACACTAAGAGTGGTGGAGTAGCAGATGATTAGATTAGATTAGATTACTTACAGTGTGGAAACAGGCCCTTCGGCCCAACAAGTCCACACCGACCCGCCAAAGCGCAACCCACCCATACCCCTACATTACCCCTTACCTAACACTACGGGCAATTTAGCATGGCCAATTCACCTGACCCGCACATCTTTGGACTGTGGGAGGAAACCGGAGCACCCGGAGGAAACCCACGCAGACACGGGGAGAACGTGCAAACTCCACACAGTCAGTCGCCTGAGTTGGGAATTGAACCCGGGTCTCAGGCGCTGTGAGGCAGCAGTGCTAACCACTGCGCCACCGTGCTGCCCACTAATGGATGTTCAGGTCCATTGAACCATGAAGGTCTCAACACAGCTTGATAGTGTGGTCAAGAAGGCATACGGCATGCTTTCCTTCATTTTGGGGTGGGGGGGGTGACGGTGGTGCGGTGAGGTGGGGGGGTGGGGGGGGGTGGAGTTCTTTACGCAGACAATGGTGGGTGCCTGGAATGCATTGCCAGCGGAGGTGGTAGAGGCGGGCACGATAGTGTCATTTAAGATGTACCTAGACACATACATGAATGGGCAGGGAGCAGAGGGATACAGATCCTTAGAAAATAGGTGATTTGTTTGGATAGAGGATCTGGATTGGTGCAGGCTTGGAGGACTGAAGGGCCTGTTCCTGTGCTGTAATTTTCTTTGTTCCCTTTTGTTCTTTGATGGCTGAATGGCAGATTCCTGCTCCTAATTACTTTATTTGTATTTCCCAACTGCTGCTCATATCTCTTGATTCCCTCAGCAACAAACAAAATCTATCTCAGCTTTAGATATGGTCAACAAAGGAACATGATAAAATAATCTGGGTTAGATAATTCCAATGACTTGCAGCTCTTTTGGAAAGTCTCAGCATCAATCCTATCAAGTCTATACATAATCTTGCATGTTTCAATAAGATCAGCTCCATTCTTCTAAACTTCAGAAGGTATTTTATCATATGACAACCTTCATCACAAAATCACAGAATTGTTGAAGTATCTTAGAATCATTATTCCTCAAACCACTGAACCTTTACTGCATTGCAGCCAATACAAGTACGTCTTTAGACCAAACCTATGCACAGTTTGTATAGTCTTACCAAGCCCCTGTACTTTCTTAACAACACCCTTGTTGCAACTGCTGCCTCTGAAAGCAGGCATCAGATAGCAGTTAAGGTGGGTGAATGACAAGGACAACAAGCAGTGGAGGTGCACCACTCTTTATTCTAACAGTAACCCAATTGTATTGAAGAGTACCATTCCTCATCCCTAAGCCCTCACCCTTATTAAATGCCCGTGTCCCATAGTCACTCTTAATACTCCACATCACCCCACACCCATTCCTGTGCCACTCTTACTTCCATTGTCCTTTCATGTCCCCTTCATATCACCTGCCTCTTTAAGGTTTTCTCCATGTTCTGATAGCCACATCCAGTATCCACTACAGGTAGAGTTCAGGAACATGTCTTTGAAATGAATTAGGAGAAAGTGAGGCCTGCAGATGCTGGAGATCAGAGCTTAAAAATGTGTTGCTGGAAAAACGCAGCAGGTCAGGCAGCATCAAAGGAACAGGAGAATCGACATTTCGGGCATAAGCCCTTCTTCAGGATTCTCACAGGAATATACAGACCTTGAACTCTACCTATTTCACATTTAAAGGCTTGCTAGAGGTACCTTTGCCACCAATCAACACCTGCCCACTCCTGGTCTATATCCCTCCAAACCTTTCCTATTCATGTATCAATCCAAATGTCTTTTAAACATTGTAATTGTACTTGCATCCAGCACTTTCTCAGGAAGTTCATTCCACACTTGAACCACCCTTTGTAGGAAGAAGGGCTTATGCCCGAAACGGCGATTCTCCTGTTCCTTTGCTGCGCTGACCTGCTGCGCTTTTCCAGCAACACATTTTTAAGCTTTGAAATGAATGAGGAAAAAAATTCTATCGATCTAAAATGGTGGACTCAATGGTCTGAGTTATCGGGAGAGGTTGGACAAGCTAGGACTCTTTCCTTATTAGTGTAGGAGACTGATGGGGGATCTTGTAGAAGTGTATAAGATCATGAAATGCATTGATAGGATAATTGCACTCTATCTTTTTCCCAGGGTTGGGGTATTGAGGACTAGAGGGCATCGGTTTAAGGTTAGAGGGAAAAGAATAAAAGGGAACCTGAGGAGCAACTTATTGACACAGAGGGTGTTACGCATATAGAATGAGCTGCCAGCAGAAATGGTTGAGGTGGGTACAATAACACCATTTAAAAGGCATTTGGACAAATGTGTAGATAGAAAAGGATTAGAAGGATATGGGCCAACTGGGGAATGGGATTAGCGTGGACGGACATTTTGGTTGGCATGGACCGGTTTGAGCAAAGGGCCTGTCTCCGTGTTGTAGAACTCAATGATTCTATGAGTGCTCATTAAAAACATTTGTATTTTCAATAAAGCTCCAGACCCATTCAAAATGGTAAATCTTCTCTGAGGAAGTTACCCAAAAGGTTGATGATGACACAGTAGCAGATGTTGTTTATTTGAATTTTCAGGAACTGTTGCATGGGCAGGTGCTGAGGAAGGAGACGTGGTTGTAGTATGGGTCTACTTCAGGACTTGGTTGAAGAGGTTCAGGGTAGAGGAAATGACCTGCAGTAAAGCCTTTGGCAAGGTCTGCAAGGTAGACTAATTAGTAAAGTTAGGTCACATGGAATTCAGGCCGCGCTTGCCAATTGGATACATAATTGGCTTAACAACAGGAGACAGAGTAATGGTGGTGGAGGGTTGCTTTTCAGACTGGAGGCCTATGACCAACTGTATACTACAGGGATTGGTTCTGCATTGTCATTGCTATAAATGATGTGGATGAGAATATAGAAGGCATGATTAGTAAGTTTGTGAATGACACCAAAATTGGTGTCATAGTAGACAATGAAGAAGGTTTTCTGAAGTATTAAAGGGATCTTGATCAAATGAGTCAATGGGTAAAAAATGGCAAATGGAGTTCAATCCGGATAAATGTAAGGATTTGCATTCTGCTACAACAAACGTGGGTAGGATATATGCAATAAAGGTAGAACAGAGGAACCGAGAGGTGCAGGGACATAATTCTTTAAAGTTTGCTCAACGTACAGACAGTGTGGTTAAAAAGGCATTTGGCACTCTTGACTTCTTTGCTCGGTCCTTTAAGTATAGGACTTGAGAAGTCATGTTGAGGCTGTACAAGACATTGGTGAGACCTCTTCTGGAATACTGCATCCAGTTCTGGTCACCTAGTTACAGTAAGGATATTATTAAGCTGGAGAGGGTTTGGAAGAGATTTACCAGCAATTTGCTGGGTATGGAAGGTTTGAGTTATAAAGAAAGGCTGGACAGGCTGAGACATTTTTCACTGGAGTGTAGAAGGTTGAGAGGTGACTTGATAGAAATTTATAAAATAATGAGCGGCATAGGTAGAATTGATGATTGTTGTCTTTTCCCAGAGATGGGGAATTTCAAGACTAGGGCGCATTTTTTTTAAATTGAGGGGGGAGAGATTTAAAAAGACATAGAGGCAGTGTTTTTTTAACAAAGGGTGATTCAAGTGTGGAATGAACTTCCTGAGAAAGTGCTGGATGCAGGTACAATTACAATGTTTAAAAGACATTTGAGTGGACACATGAATAGGAAAGGTTTGGAGAGATATAGACCAGGAGTGGGAAGATGTTGATTGGAGTAGTTTGTTTGCCGGCAAAGGTACCTCCAGCAAGCCTTTAAAGGTGAAATAGGTAGAGTTCAAGGTCTGTATATTCCTGTGAGAATGAAAGGAAAGGCAATGTTGACAGGAATAGGGAACCCTGGCTGTCAAGAGATGTTGAGGCTTTGACCAGAAAAAAAGGAGGTAACTGGGATCAAGGGAATCCCTGAGGATATATAGGGGTTACAGGAGTTAACTGAAGAAGGAAGTTAGGAAGATGAAGAGAGGCATGAGATAACTTTGGCTGGGAAGGTTAGGGTGAATCCAAAGAGGTGTTTTAAGTATGTTAAAAGAAAAAAAATAACTAGAGAGAGAATAGGACCCCTCAAGCATTGTAATGGACATATATGTGTAGAACTGCGGGAGATGGGTGACGTCTTCAATGAGTACTTCTCCTCCATGGAGAAAGACATGAAGAGTTGGGAACTTAGGGAAAATAGTGGTCATATCTTGGAGGCAGTCCATATCACAGTAGAGGAGGTGTTGGATGTAATAGAATGTATGAAGGTGTATAATCCTCCTGGTCTTGTCCAACTCTTGGTCATGAGGCTAGAGAAGATGACTGATATTTGTCATCATTGTTAGCCATGGGTGAGGTCCTGGAATATTGAAGAGTAGCGAATGTTGTGCCCTCATTCAAGAAGGGCTGCAAAGAAAAACCTGGGAACTACAGACCAGTAAGCCTAACGTCTGTGATAAGTAAGTTACTTGAGAAGATTCTGAGAGATAAGATATACATGCGTTTGGAAAGACAGGGTTTGATTAGGGATAGTCAGCATGACTTTGTGCGTGGGAAATCATGCCTAATAAATTTGTTAGAGTTCTTTGAAGTGACCGGGAAAGTAGGGCAGGGCAGTAGACATAATCTATAAGAATTTCAGTAAGGCCTTTGATAAGGTTCCACATGGTCGGCTGCTCTGGAAGGTTAGATCACATGGAATCCAGGAGGAACTGGCAAATTGGATACACAATTGGCTTAATGGAAGGAAGCCGAGGGTAATAATGGAAGGATGCTTGTCAGACTGGAAACCTCTAACAAGTGGAGTGCCTCAGGGGTCGGTGCTGGCCCCATTGTTGTTTGTTATCTTTATCAATGATTTGGATGAGAATGTACAAGGCATGATTAGTAAGTTTGTAGATAATACTAAAATAGGCAGTATCGTGGACAGTGAGGAAGGTTTTCAGAAATTGCAGCTGGACCTTGATCAGCTGGGGAAGTTGGCCAAGAAATGGCAAATGGAGTTTAATATAGATAGGTGTGAGGCCTTGCATTTTGGAAAGCCAAATCAAGGTAGGAGTTTCATGGTGAATGTTGGGGCCTTAAGGAGTGTAGTGGAACAAAGGGACCTTGGAGAGGAAGTGCACAGTTCTCTGAAAGTGGAGTCATAGGTAGACAGGGCAGTGAAGAAGGCTTTTGGCACACTGGCCTTCATCCGTCATGGCATTGAGTATAGAAAGTGGGAAGTTACGTTGCAGTTGAACAGGATGTTGGTGAGGTTGTAATTGGAATATTGTGCTCAATTTTGTTCACCTTGTTAGTGAAAGGATGTTATTTAACTGAAAAGAGTACAGAAGAAATTTGCAAGGATGTTGCCAGGACTCAACAGTATGAGTTATAGCGAGAGGTGGGATAAGCTAGGACTTCTTTCTTTAGAGTTTGGAGACTTAAAGGGGAGCTTATAGAAATGTAGGAGATCGTGAGAGGAATGAATAGGGTAAATGCACTCCGTCTTTTTCTCAGGGTTGAGGACTAGACTGCATCAGTTTAAGGTGAGAGGGGAAAGAATAAAAGGAACCTGACTGGCAACGTTTACACAAAGGGTGGTGCAAACATGGGATGAGTTGCCAGTGGAAGTAAAGTTTGCTGCATTAACAACATTTAAAAGTCATTTGGACAAATACATGGATAGAGAAGGTTCAGAAGAATATGGGCCAAGTGCAGGGAAATGGGGTTAGCGTGGATGGACGTTTTGGCCGGCATGAATGAGTTTGGGCCAAAGGGCCTGTCTCTGTGCTTTAAGACTCTCTGACTTTAGGTGGGACTAGTTTGGATTGCGGTTATATTTGGCATGGACTGGTTCGACTTAAGGGTCTGTCTGCCTGCTCTATGACTCTGTGATTCCATAAGTGTGTCTTGCAGCGAATACTGATGAGATAGTTGGTGGCAGCTGAACCAAAGTTTCCAAGTGACTGTTTAAGGCACAAAATCATCCCATTTGCAGTTATGTAGAACTAAAAAGGGGTGGGTGGAGATATTTGGAAAAGAGGTTAGTCTGTTAAATTGGAAAATTGCCCAGGAGCAAAACTTTGTTGTGTACTTTGCAGTTTAAATATTTGGCTCTTGGCTGCATTGTTTTCTAGGTAAAAGTAAGAGTAATTGTTTAAGTATTCTAAAATCTGATTACCCCTAACAACTCCACATTCTCCACAGCTAGGATTTTTCTCACTTCCAGAAGTCTGCAGTTCGTATTCCTTGCTCTCTCGCAAATATTCTTGTCTCCTTTGTGATCATATTTTCTAATTGCATGATTGTACAAGAGGACCGTCTAAAAAAAATTGTCATGATATCAAAATTCCAAATGTAAAGTTGATTCTTGCAAATCAAATTTATTTCAGATAGCATTCATGATTCATCTCAATTGATTGACAAGTCGGTTAATATAAACTCAGAGGTGTTAAGCAGCATGGAAATATGCCCTTTGGACAAATTAGTGTGTGCCAACCAGGGTTCCTAAACTGAATGAATTCCATTTGTTCCTGTTTGGCCCATATCCCTTGAAACTTTTCCTATCTGTGTTCCTGTCCAAATGTCTTTAGCATTGAGCACTTCCTCTGGCACTTCAATCTATATACACACCACCCTCTGTGGGAAAACATTGTTCATCTTGTCCTTTTAAAATCTTTTTTCCTCTCACCTTTCAATCTATGCCCTCTAGTTTTGAACTCCTCCCTATTTTGGGTAAAGACCTTGGCTATTCACCTCATCTATACCCCTCACGATTTTATAAATCTTTGAGATCTCCCCTCAGTTCCCTATGCTCCAGAGAAAGAAGGCCTCAACCTAACCAACCTTTCTGTATAACTCAAACCTTCCAGTTTTGGCAACATCCTTGTAAATCATTTTTGTACCCTTTCCTGTTTAGTAATATTCTTTCTGTAGCAGAGTGATGAGAATTGTGTGCAGTCGTCCAAATGTGGCCTTACCAATGTCTTGAACAGCTGTAACATGACATCCCAACTTCTGTACTCAGTGCTCTGACACCTTTGGCATCACACTGTCTATCGGTGATGATACTTTCAAGGAAATATAAACTTGTGCCCTTATGTCTCTCTGTTCAATAACACTCTCCAGGGCCCTGCCATTAACTGTCCAAGTCCTGCCCTAGTTTGTGTTACCAAAATACAACACCTCACATTTACCTGAATCAAACTCCATCTGCCATTTCTCAGCCTACTGACCCAGTTGATCATGATCCTGTTGCAATCTAAGATAACCTTCTTCACTGTCCTCTAAAACACCAATTTTGGTGTCACACACAACTTATTGACATGCCTCCTATAGAAGGATACAGCGCAGTACAGGCCCTTCGGCCCTCGATGTTGTGCCGACCGAATCCTACCTAACCTATACTAGCCCAATAACTTCCAAATGCCTATCCAATGCCCGCTTAAATGACCATAAAGAAGGAGAGTTCACCACTGCTACGGGCAGGGCATTCCATGAACTCACAACCCGCTGTGTGAAGAATCTACCCCTAACATCTGTCCTATACCTACCACCCCTTAATTTAAAGCTATGTCCCCTAGTAACACCTGACTCCATTAGCGGTAAAAGGTTCTTAGTATCTACCCTATCTAAACCCCTAATCATCTTATACACTTCTATCAGATCTCCCCTAAACCTTCTCTTCTCCAATGAGAACAGCCCCAAGTGCCTCAGCCTTTCCTCATAAGATTTTCCTACCATTCCAGGCAACATCCTGGTAAACCTCCTCTGCACTCGTTCTAAAGCTTCCACATCCTTCCAATAGTATGGCGACCAAAACTGCACACAATACTCCAGATGAGGCCTCACCAGAGTCTTATACAACTGCAACATGAGCCTCCTATATTCTCATCCAAATTATTTATACAATTGACCAACAACAGTGGACCCAACACCAATCTTTGGGGTACACCACTGGTCCCAGGCACCCAGTTTGAAAAACAACTGTCTAGCATCACCCACTGTTTCCTACATTGATGCTAATTTTGTATCCAATAGGCTAGCTCTCTCTGGATTCCATGTGATCTAATGCGACCAATTTCATCTACCATGCAGTATCTTGTCAAAGGCCCTGTTAAAGTTTCTGTCGATAAGTCTATCATGCTGTCATCTATCTTCTTGATCATCTTTTTAAAAAACTCAATCAAATTAGTAAGACATGATTTTCCACACACAAAGCCATGCTGACTATCCTTAATCAGTACTTGCTTTTCCAAATGCATTTAAATCCTGTCTCTCAGAATCCTCTCCAACAACTTCCTGCCACTGACATTAGGCTTATTGGTCTGTAGTTGCCAGTGTTTTCCTTGCAGTATTTCTTAAATAATGGCACAACAATAGCCACCCTCTAGTCTACTGGCACTTCACGTGTGGCTGTTGATGATACAAATTATCTCTGTAGGGGCCATGCAATTTCTTCCCTTGCTTCCCATAATGTCCCATTATACCTTAGATCAGGTTCTGGGGATTTATCTACCTTTATGCATTTCAAGACATCCAGCACTTTCCCTTCTGCAATGCAGACTCTTTTCAAGACTTTACTATTTACTTCCCTGAGTTCTCTAGTTTGCATGCTTCATCCATGATAACCAAGAAATATTTGTTTAGGATCTGACCCATCTACCTTGGCTCGAGATGACCTCACTTATCTTTAAGGGGCCTTATTCTCTCCATAGTTACTCTTTTGCCTTTAATATGCTTGTAGAATCTCTGGATTCTCCTTAACCTCATCTGGCAAAGCTATTTCATGTCCCCTTTTTGCCCTCCTGATTTCCCTCTTAAGTGTACACCTGCAACCTCTATTCTCCTCAAAGGATGCACTTGATCCCAGCTGCCTCCTTTTTCTTGACCGTAGTCTCAATTTCTGGAGGCATCCAACGTTCCCTATTCCTGCCAGCCTTGCCCCTCACACCAATAGGAAATGCTGGCTCTGAACACTCATTATCTCACTGATGAAAGCTTTCCACTTGCTAGACATCCCTTTATGGTGAACAGCCTCCCACAATTGACTTTTGAAACTTCCTGTTTAAAACCATCAAAATAGGCCTCTCCCCGATTTAGAACTTTAACTTGTAGACCAGATCTACTCTCTTCATAACTATTATAACACAAAGGGAATTATAGTCACTGGTCCCAGAGAGCTCCCCACTAAATACCTCAGTCACTTGCCCTGGCTTCTTTGCCAAGAGTCTTGCCCCTTCTTTACATTCTTAAAATTTTTGATTGAGAAACTTTTCCTGAACACATATTTAACAAATTCCTCTCCATCCAAGTCCTTAACACGGTCCCAGTCTATGTTTGAAAAGTTAAAATCCTCTACTGTTACAATCCTATTATTCTTAAATCTATCTGTGATCTCCCTACGTATTTGCTCATCAATTTCCTGCTGACTATTGGGGGTACCAATTGTAAACTCCCACGAAAATAATCACCCCTTCTTATTTCTTAGCACCACCCATTTAGCTTCACTGGACAATCCCTCAGTAATATCCTGTCTAAGTACTGCCATGATGTTTTCCCTCATAAAAAAATGATATTCCCCTCCTCTCTTGCTTCCCCTTCTATCCTTCCTAAGGCATCTGTAACATGGAGCATTGAGTTTCCTATCCCATCCCTCCCTCAGTCGTTTCTACAATAGCTATGAAATCCCAATCGAATGTACCCATCCATTCCCTGCGTTTATCTGTCTTCCCTGTCGGGCCTCTTGTGTTGAAATAAATTCAGTTTATTCATCAGTCTTCCCTTATTCCGTGCATACTCTTGCCTTCCTTGTCTGTTTAACTTCTGTGCTAACCTCAACCTTCTCCTTTTCCTCACTACTTCCGGTCAGACTTGTTTAAACCCTCCCGAGTAGCTCTAGCAAATTTCCCTGCCAGGGTATTGGTCCCCCTGCAGTTCAGGTGCAAGCTGTCCCTCTTGTACAGGTCACCCCGAATCCAGAATTGATTCCGATGATTGCAAAATCTGAATCCTCATCAACTGCACCAGTTCCTCAGCCATGTGTTCATCTGCTCTATTCCTGTTCCTACTATGACTAGCATGTGGCACCGGGAGCAATCCACAGTTTTCAACCCTTGAGGGGATCCTGCTTTATAATCTTATGCCTAATTCCCTATATTCATTCTGCAGGATGTTATCTCATTTTTTTTTAACCGATGTCATTGGTACAAATGTGTACAGCGACCTTTGGCTGCTCATGCTCCACTTTGAGTAATTGCTGCAATCACTCAGACCCATCCTTAATCTCGACACTAAGAAGGCAACAAACCATTCTGGAGTCAAACTGGATGTTTGAAAAGGAAATTGAAGGGAAAGTTAGAACAAGAGAAGTCAAGAAAGACAACTATATCCATGAGGCAGAAAACTTGGAAAGGGATCATGCTGTAAGGTTGAGTGAAATAGGGGTTGATGGGAAGGGTGAGAGCAGTAACAAATTAAAAATACTGTAAATGAACGCACGAGCATTAGACATAAATTGGATGAGTTGAGGTTCTTTTGGAAATTGGCAGATACGATATTGTTGGGGATAACTGAGACGTGGCTTCAAGTGGACAGGGTCTGGTAAATGAATATTCAAGGCTACACGTGCTATCGTAAGGACAGACTGACAGGCAGAGGGGGTGGGATGGCCTTGTTGGTAAGGGAGGATATTCAGTCCCTTGTGCGGGGGGACCTAGAGTCAGGGGATGTAGAGTCAGTGTGGATAGAGCTGCGAAATACTAAGGGTAAAAAGACCCTCTTGGGAGTCATCTACAGGCCCCCAAACAGTAGTCTGGATATCGGATGTAAGTTGAATCAGGAGCTGAAATTGGACTGTCGCAAAGTTGTTACTACAGTTGTTATGGGGGATTTTAACATGCAAGTAGACTGGGAGAATCAGGATGGTATTGGACCTCAAGAAAGAGACTTTGTGGAGTCTCCGGGGCCTGATGGTCTATATCCCAGGGTACTGAAGGAGGTAACTTGAGAAATCGTGGATGCATTGGTGATTATTTTTCAAAGTTCGATAGATTCGGGGTCGGTTCCTGAGGATTGGAGGGTGGCTAATGTTATACCACTTTTTAAGAAAGGTGGGAGAGATAAAGCAGGAAATTATAGACCAGTTAGTCTGACCTCAGTGGTGGGAAAGATGCTGGAGTCTATTATAAAGGATGACATTACAGCACATCTGGATAGTGGTAACAGGATAGGACAGAGTCAGCATGGATTTATGAAGGGGAAAGCATGCTTGACTAATCTTGAATTTTTTGAGGATGTAACTCTGAAGATGGACGAGGGAGATCTAGTAGATGTAGTGTACCTGGACTTTCAGAAAGCTTTTGATAAAGTCCCACACAGGAGGTTAGTGAGTAAACTTAGGGCACACGGTATTGGGGACAAAGTACTAGATTGGATTAAAAATTGGTTGGCTGATAGGAAACAAAGGGTAGTGATAAACGGCTCCATTTTGGAATGGCAGGCAGTACCCAGTGCGGTACCGCAGGGATCCGGGCTGGGACCACAGCTTTTTACAATATATGTTAATGATATAGAAGATGGTATCAGCAATAACATTAGCAAATTTGCTGATGATACAAAGCTGGGTCGCAGGGTGAAATGTGAAATGTGAGGATGTTAAGAGATTACAGGGTGACCTGGACAAGTTAGGGGAGTGGGCAGATGCATGGCAGATGCAGTTTAATGTGGATAAATGTATGGTTAACCACTTTGGTGGCAAGAACAGGAAGGCAGATTACTACCTCAATGGAATTAATTTAGGTAAAGGGGCAGTATAGAGAGATCTGGGTGTTCTTATACACCAGTCAATGAAGGCAAGCATGCAGGTACAGCAGGTAGTGAAGAAGGCTGATAGCATGCTGGCCTTCATAACAAGAGGAATTGAGTATAGAAGCAAAGAGGTGCTTCTGCAGTTGTACAGGGCCCTGGTGAGACCACACCTGGAGTACTGTGTGCAGTTCTGGTCTCCAAATTTGAGGAAAGACATTCTGGCTATTGAGGGAGTGCAGTGTAGGTTCACAAGGTCAATTTCTGGAATGGAGGGATTACCTTACACTGAAAGACTGAAGCAACTGGGCTTGTATACCCTTGAGTTTAGAAGACTGAGAGGGGATCTGATTGAGACATATAAGATTATGAAAGGATTGGACAGTCTGGCAGCAGGAAACATGTTTCCGCTGATGGGTGAGTGCCGAACCAGAGGACACAGCTTAAAAATACGGGGTAGACCATTTTGGGACGGAGATGAGGAGAAACTTCTTCACCCAGAGAGTGGTGGCTGTGTTCAATGCTCTGCCCCAGAGGGCAGTGGAGGCCCAGTCTCTGGATTCATTTAAGAAAGAGTTGGATAGAGCTCTCAAAGATAGTGGAATCAAGGGTTATGGAGACAAGGCAGGAAGACGATACTGATTAGGAATGATCAGCCATAATCATATTGAATGGCGGTGCAGTCTCGAAGGGCTGAATGGCCTACTCCTGCACCTATTGTCAATTGTCTATTTTCCCCTGAGAGACTATTTCCCCCAACATTATCCAAAATGGTATTTGTTTGAGAGGTGGAGAACCACAGGAGATACCTGCACTACCTGTCTATCTCTCCTTGTGGCTGTCCATCTTCCTGACTGAACTTGCAGTGTGACTGCTTCTCTGAAGCTATTATTTATCACACTCTGTATGCATTTAACTGCTGCTCCAACCAACGCAGTTTGAAAGGAGCTTCAGCCAGACACTTCCTCAGACTTCGTTTTCAGGCACAGTTGACTGCCATCTGATCTTCCACATCTGGCGGAGAAGCATGCCACTCCACTGACTGTCATCTCTGGCCCTTTTAAAAACTAATCAACTTAGGAGGTGAAACAAAACTCTTATCTTGCAGTTATGTTGTCGCTGCCCGCCCCCTTAAACAATGCCCATTCTTCATATAACCCCTAACAGCAGCATTTAGACTGTAAAGCAGCCGCTGTCAAAAATGGCCCCACTACCAGAGCCTGCCTCCCTTTTGTTCACTGGTGAAACTAACAGCTGCATATCATTTTAAGCCTTGCAAGTCTCCCAAGGCAGATACTGGTGAAACTTCGAGCAATCCAAATATTAATTTGGGGATTTACTTGAAGTATTTAGAAAAATGAAGCGTGGGAGTAATGTCTGTTTTTAATATGACTCTATAATGGTTGAAAATGTGGTTGAGATTACTCTTTAGAGGTAAACAACAATCTACACTGAGCTAGGGGTTAGATGGCTGTGTTGGAGTAGCAAAAAGGTGAAAATTGCAACAGTATTCTATCCCATTCTGCATTTGTCCGTATTGTAACAACTGAGGTTGCCAACTGTCATCAATTTACACAATTGAGATATTTCGCAACAAAAATAGAAATTGTTGGAGAAACACAGCAGTTCTGAGAGCATCTATGGAGAGAACACAGTTCACATTTTGACTCCAGTGACCCTTCTTCTGATGCCGCCAGATTTGTTGAGTTTCTCTAACAATTTCTAGTTTTGCTTCAGATTTCCAGCACTTTCAGATCTTTGTTTAATTTAAGACATGTTGCCAACACCCTTTTGGTAAACACATTCCAGGTAATCATGACTTGCTGCATTTAAAATGAAGTTCCCCAATTTTTTTGACAATCCTCTTATTTGCTGCCTGCTAATAAAAGCCATTTCTCACTTTATTCCGTTTATCTTGTCCACTCCCTTATACCTGTGCCATTTTAGTATTTATAACACCTTTCCAGGCGAGTGCAGCTCACATTTGACACAATATTCTTGCTGAGGCCTAGACAGTGATTTAAAAAGTCTTATTCAAGTACTAAAACTTTCTTTTGCACTGTATGTGTTCTTTTTTGGATAACACAAAGTCCCCTATGCTTTAACTACCTGATCATCTTCAAAAATTGTAGACTTATTTCCCAAGGTCCCACTTGACACCTTTAGAAATTGCACATTAATTTACATTGCTTCTTTTTCATTTCAAAATGCATCACTTCAAATTTCTCTAGATAAAATTCCTCTGATGTATGTTGTCCATTTCATGATTCAGTATGTTAACCAATTTGGATCCACGTAGCTACTGACCTTGACAAATCCATTATATGCTCAGATACTTGCTGAAAGTTCATAGAATAACAATTGCACTACCTTTGTCAATCCTCTGGTTATTTTATTAATGCGCTCATGTTTTTGAAAAGGCATATAACATTTGCAACTCTTGATTCTTCCAACACCATGCGTCTTCATTTTATCCACTGGTCAGTCTTCTCTGTTGATTGCTGTAAATGAACTTTTCAATTCTCCTCTGTACTCTCCATATCCTCCTTAATTCTTGAAGATAATATGATTGCAGTAGATTACTTACAGTGTGGAAACAGGCCCTTCGGCCCAACAAGTCCACACCAACCCGCCGAAGCGCAACCCACCCATATCCCTACATATACCCCTTACCTAACACTACAGGCAATTTAGCATGGCCAATTCACCTGACCCGCACGTCTTTGGACTGTGGGAGGAAACCGGAGCACCCGGAGGAAACCCACGCAGACACGGGGAGAACGTGCAAACTCCACACAGTCAGTCGCCTGAGGTGGGAATTGAACCCAGGTCCCTGGCGCTGTGAGGCAGCAGTGCTAACCACTGTGCCACCGTGCCGCCCTGCTGTGCCACCGTGCCGCCCTGCACGGTGGCACAGCACCGTTATTAATAACAAACTTGACAATTCTGTTTGCTTTTAATTCCAGTTTCTTTGGCCAACTAGAAGACTGTAGTCTCACTCCAAATATCTGCCTTTGGCCCATATCCTTTAACATTTGTTTAACAAAAATGATCTAAACCAGATTTAAAATTGAGAATTGATCAAGCATCAACTGCAGGTTAGAACATAGAACAATGTAGCGCCGCACACGCCCTTCGGCCCTTGATGCGCGACTTGTGGGCTATTCTCATTTCGTCCCCCTACACTATCCCAAAATTATCCATGAGCTTATCTAAAGATTGTTTAAATCTCCCTAATGTGGCTGAGTTGACTACCTTAACAGGTAGGGCATTCCACGCTCTTACCACTCTCTGCGTAAAGAACTTTCCCCTGACATCAGTCTTAAATCTATCACCCCTCAATTTGTAGTTATGCCCTCTCATACAAGCTGACATCATCATCCTAGGAAAAAGTCTTTTTCTGTCTACCCTATCTTATCCTCTGATCATCTTGTATGTCTCTATCAAATCCCCCCTTAGCTGCTTTCTTTCCAATGAGAAAAGACCCAAGTCTCCCAGCCTTTCCTCACAAGACTTTCCCTCCAGACCAGGCAACATCCTGGTAAATCTCCTCTGCACCTTCTCCAGTGCTTCCACATCCTTTCTGTAATGGGGTGACCAGAACTGTACACAATATTCCAAGTGTGGCCGCGCTAGCGTTCTGTATAGTTGCAGCATGATTTTGCAGTTCCAGAACTCAATCCCTCTACCAATGAAACCTAACACACTGTATGCCTTCTTAACAGCACTATCCACCTGGGTGGCAACTTTCAGGGATCTATGCACATGGACTCCAAGATCTCTCTGTACATCCACATTACCAAGAATCTTTCCGTTGACTAAGTACTCTGCCATCCTTTTATTCTTCCCAAATTGCATCACCTCACATTTAGCTGCATTGAACTCCATTTGTCACATCTCAGCCCAATTCTGCAGTTTATCCACGTCCCCCTGCAACCTGTAACATTCTCCCAAACTGTCCATTGCTCCATTGACTTTAGTGTCGTCTGCAAATTTACTAATCTATCCACCTATGCCTGCGTCTAAGTCATTTATAAAAATGACAACCAGCAGTGGTCCCAGAACAGACCTTGTGGAACACCACTAGTAACTGTACTCCAGACTGAATATTTTCCATCAACCATCACTCACTGTCTTCTTCCAGAAAGCTAGTTTCTAATCCAAACTGCTAAATCACCCTCAATTCCATGCCTCTGCATTTTCTCCATCAGCCTACCACGTGGAACCTTATCAAAGGCTTTACTGAAGTACAAATATACCACATCAGCCTACCCTCATCTACATGCTTGGTCACCTTCTCAAAAAACTCAATGAAGTTTGTGAGACATGACCTGCTCTTGACGAAACCATGTTGACTATCTGAAATCAAATTGTTGCTTGCTAGATGATTATAAATCTTATCTCTTATAATCCTTTCCAAAACCTTTCCTACAACAGAAGTAAGGCTCACTGGTCCATAATTACCTGGGTCATCTCTGCTGCCCTTCTTGAACAAGGACACAACATTTGCAATCCTCCAGTCCTCAGGTATTAAACCCGTAGAAAATGACGACTCAAATTATCAAATCCAAAGGCTCTGCTATTTCCTCTCTAGCTTCCCAGAGAGTCCTCAGATAAATCCCATCTGGCCCAGGGGACTTTTCCACTTTCACTCCTCCTTGAATTGATAACACCTGTGCGTAACTAACCTCAATCCTTTCTAGTCTAATATCTCGTACCTCATTCTTCTCCACTACAATATTGTCCTTTTCCTGAGTGAACACCGATGAGAAATGTCCATTTAGCATCTCTCCGATCTCTACAGGGTCCACACTCAACTTCCCACTTCTGTCTTTGATTGGCCCTATTCCTACCCTAATCATCCTTTTATTCCTCACATACTTATAGAAAGCTCTAGGGTTCTCTTTTATTTTATTTGCTAAAGACTGCTCGTGTCCTCTCTTTGCTCTTCTTAACTCTCTCATTAAATCCTTCCTAGCTGATCTGAAACTCTCCATTGCCTCATCTGTACCATCTTGCCTCATCAACACATAAGCCTCTTTCTCCTTAACAAGGGATGCAATTTCTGTCGTAAACCATCGTTCCCTTACCTGATCACTTCCTCCCTACCTGACAAGGACATAACTATCAAGGGGACACAATATCTGTTCCTTAAACCAGCTTCACATTTCCATTGTCCGCATCCCCTGCATTTTGCTACCCCATTCTATGCATCCTAATTCTTGTCTAATCACATTATATTTGCCCTTGCCCCATCGATAACTCTTGACCTGTGGCATGTACCGATCCCTTTCCATCGCTAAACTAAACGTAGCTGAATTATGGTCACTCTCTGCAAAGTGCTCACCTACAACGAAATCAAACATCTGGCCTGGTTCATTAACGAGCACGAGATCCAGTGTGGCCTCCCCTCTTGTCGGGCCTTCGACATACTGTGTCAGGAAACCCTCCTGTACTCATTGGACAAAAACTGATCCATCTGACGTACTAGAGCTATGACATTTCCAATCAATGTTGGGGAAGTTAAAGTCCCCCATAATGATCATCCTGTTCCTTTCACTCCTACCCAGAATAATGTTACTAATCCTCTCTTCTACCTCCCTGGAACTCTGCAGAGGCCTATTAAAAAAAACTGCAAGCAGTGTGACCTCTCCTCTCCTGTTTCTAACCTCAGCCCACACTACCTCAGTAGACGAGTCCTCATCAAAAGTTCTGTCAGCCACCATTATACTATCTTTGACTAACAAGGCCACGCCTCCACCCTCTTTTACCGCCTCGCCTGTTTTGAATGAAAGATCTAAACCATGGAACCTGCAACATCCATTCCTCATCCTGTTCTATCCATGTCTTCAAAATGGCCACAACATCGAAGTCCCAGGTACCTATCCATGCTGCAAGCTTGCCTACCTTATTTCGGATACTTCTGGCGTTGAAGTAGACACATTTCAAACCACTTCGCTGTCTGCCAGCACATTCCTGTGACCCTGAAGTCCTGTCCCTGTCCTTCCTACTCTCATCCTCCTGTGCACTGTAACTACACCTCTAGTTCCCATCTCCCTGCTGAGCTAGATTAAACCCACCCGAATATCACGAGCAAATTTCCCACCCAGGATAGGTGAGAAGAAACCGACTTATTTTTATTTCCGTCCTACTATATAAGAAGTCCCTCCTTTCCCAGAAACCTCTGTTCTCTGACTTCAACTTTAAAAGCACAAATCAATGACTCACTGCTCCCGGCAGTCCCCTGGTGCAAGCTGCCGCCCTTCGAGTTGCTGCTGCCACTGCCGCTGCCGCTGAAAAACAGTTTGTGAAAGAGAATTCCAAACCTCTGTCATCCTTTGTGTGTAGAAGTGCTTCATCACGTCATTCCTGATCATTTCCTACTTTTTGGACTATGCCCCTGTGTTATAGAATCTTCAACCAATGGAAATAATTTATCTTTGTCTATTCTGTCTTTTTCTGTTACTATTTTGAAGACTTCAATCAGATTATCCTTTAACCTTCTAAATTTCAGAGAACACAGCCTAATTTGTATAATCTCTCCTCATTTCTTAACCCCTGAAGTCCAGGCATCATCCTTATAAATCTATGTTGTACACTTTCCAAGGCCAATGCATCCTTCTTAAGGTATAATGCCAGATCTACTCACAGTCCTCAAAGTATTTTCATCTATGATTATTCTTTTCCATTGCAGCAATAAACCTAATGTTGTGATTACTGTTTCCATATTCTGCTTGCATTTCTCTTTTGTCTGATTCCTTCAGATTTCTGAGCAACTGTTTATTCTCGTGCCAATTGTTTCTCTGCCTTTAATATTATTTCTCTCTGCTTCATCTTGGCTCCCTTTCCCCTTCCAAATTAGTTTAAGCTGCTTTTGGTGTACTGCTCTTAATTCAAGTAGTGCAGTGGGATATTTTATGCTAACCTTAGAGGGCTGATGATGTCTTGGTTTGACATCTCAGGTAGAAAGTGACTACTGTGATAGTGTAGCATTTCCTCAGTATTGCACTGAAGTGTCAGACTAGATTCTGTGCTCAAGTTCTGAGGTTGGAATTGAATCCATAATATCCAAACTCGGAATGCTTCCATTGTGTGACAGCTGAAATTTATACAAAATGTATTTATAATGTACATTTATATCTATGATATACGTGACTTTATGTATTTTTAAATGTGAAAAATGAATATTAGATTAATGTGCTTACTTTTGTATAGTATATGTGCATAATTATTGCATCTGGCCATCTATGAAGTGAATAAAATGCATTGACTGTGATTTTGCAGGCATTTGATTTTGCTGAGACAGCAGTATGGGAGTCAAGTCATTGTTAACCTGCTAAGAATTAAAGGAGGAGAGGAGGTTCTTAGCAGGGCTTTTAAGGTAGGGATGTCATCAGTGAAAACTTTGTCTGAAACATTTTGTATGCACTGTAGCAATGTGGATTGTTCAGTGAGTTAGTCACTATCTTGCTGCAGAATCTCAATGGTCTATAACTTTTGGGAATGAGATTTGAATTGAATTTAAACCTGAATTTAAATTTGGGTAGGGAAAAATACGCATGAAATTATTTGCCAAGAAGGCTTGGTGAACTGCCGTTCAGCTTCAAGTCATGGGTTTGACCCAATTCCATTGTGTGGGAGTTCCAATTGAAAAAGGCACGTTGTTCTTGACATAAAAGCAAAATACGACAGACACAAATTCCATGAAAACAGGATATTCAGATAATATGGAATGGATTTGGTAGCAACTGTGGAAATAGAAAGAGACTAAACATTTCAAGTCAATGACTAAGCTAGCCTAAAGAGAGAGCGACCCATTTGTGGCTAAACAAGTAAGTTAAATATAAAAGAAGTTGATTAATTTTGAAAGAAAAAGCATGTCAGGAAGGAAAACAAAATAGAATTCAGCAAAAGAGATCTAAAAAAAGTTGCAACATTGGATAGAATAATTGTAGATTGGGAGAGAGGAAGTTAGAATTTGATATTTCTAAAATTGTAAAAAGGGGGGGAACATTATGTGGTCCCTTGAAAGGGTGGTATTTTTTCAGTGCTTAGAGTTAAACAGTTTTAAAGTTTGCAGCAACAGAGAGCACTTGAACTGAAATATTTGTATTGAAAAACCATACAGTTATCAAACTGTTGCTTGATAAAAGCAACAGTTTTTATCAAGGTAACAGGTTTTAAATTTAGCCAATCAACTTAAGCTAGGTCCTTATATACCAAGCGAGTAAAAAATGAGGTCTGCAGATGCTGGAGATCACAGCTGCAAATGTGTTGCTGGTCAAAGCACAGCAGGCCAGGCAGCATCTCAGGAATAGAGAATTCGACGTTTCGAGCATAAGCCCTTCATCAGGAATAAGCTTATTCCTGATGAAGGGCTTATGCTCGAAACGTCGAATTCTCTATTCCTGAGATGCTGCCTGGCCTGCTGTGCTTTGACCAGCAACACATTTGCACCTTATATACCAAGCACCTATTAAATTTAAATCTGATGGTTTTGACAACATAGGTCCAATCCTATATGTCATTAAGGGTATAAAAGAGCGGGACAGTTAGACAAAGACCCAGAGCTGACTGTCATCACCTGAACTAACAGCCCTCAATTCTAGAGAGAGAAATTAGCTCTCAGTCATCTATGCATTGGAGAAACTGTAATCTAAAATGTAACAGTACCAATGACAGCGAAAGAGTTACTGACAGAAGAATCAACAGAAGAAGGCACATAATGTTCCGAAAGACACAACCTAGCTGTACTTTTGAGAGAATAAATTTCTATTTTTTTGTATATGGGTGGGACTGGTATTTATTGGAACAGCATGCCATTAGAATCTTGTCTTATTTGGAAATAGTTAGTAGTTAGAAGGGTTTTATTCTGTTTGTTAATAATTTAGTTAATTCACTGTTAGATTTAGATGAATAAATTGTTACTTGTTAATTTTAAAGTGAGTGTCAGGGATTTATTTTATTTAACCAGGAAGTTGCTGGAGAGCAGGTTACACCACCTTTCACACTCTTTTTACCGATTATAGGGCGAGATGTTCCTCTTTCAAAGTTTGTGAGAAGATTTGTAGCTCGGGTGTTTGTTGTTGTGGTTCTGTTTGCCGAGCTGGGAGTTTTTGTTGCAAACGTTTCGTCCCCTTTCTATGAACCCGCTTCCATGAACACCAACTAGCCACAAAACGACACGACCAGCTATCCTTAGTAGCCATAGACTCAGATAACAAACAACATGAATTCGATTGGGACAACACCACTATTGTAGGGCAAGCCAAACAGAGAACAGCCAGGGAATTCCTAGAGGCATGGCACTCATCCACAAATTCTGTCAACAGACACATCGACCTAGACCCTATATACCGGCCACTGCAGCGGACAGCAACTGACAACTGGAAGCAGCAGATTCAAACCACTATAAATGCCGGAGGAATCAGCACAGAAGCGCTTCCCAGGAGGCTCCCAAGCACTGAGGATGTCACCTAGAAAGGGGACGAAACGTTTGCAACAAAAACTCCCAGCTCGGTGAACAGAACCACAACGTGTTCCTCATTGGAGAGAGAAAGTAATCTACAAGGGCAAACTAACAAAGAATATAAAAACTGACAGTAAGAGCTTCTTTAAATATATAAAAAGAAATAGAAAAGGTCAAAATGAACATAAGCCCCCTAGAGCAGGAATCTAGGGAGATAGTTTTGGGGAGTGAGAAAATGGATGTTTTGTACCCATCTGATATGGTAGAAAATACTTGGAGCATCTCAGTAAATATAAACACATAGGGGAGGAATTATTTTCCAACATCACTTGAGAAATAGTAATGAGACAGACTAATGGGGCTAAAGGCAGGTAAGTGTCCTGACCCTGATGGCTTGCGACCGAGGATCTGAAAAGAGGTAGCCACAGAGATAGTGGATACATTGTTGTTACACCTAAAAATCTTTGGATCTTGGAGAAACACCTGAGGATTGGAAAAGTGTCATGTGACACCTAAATTCAATAAAGGAGAAAAGTAAGGGAAAAAGTGCATAACTGTAGGCTGATTAGCCTAACGTCTATTGTTGAAAGTATTATGGAGGAAATGATAGCTGCAGATTTGGGAAATCATTAATCAAGCAGAGTCAGCATAGCTTCATAAAAGGGAAATCATATCTGACTAATTTATTATTATTTTTCAAGGAAGTGTCAACCAAAGTGGACTGAGGGGAACCAATAGATATATTGTATTTGGACTTCCAGAAGGCATTCAACAAGATATCTCACAAAAGATTGAGTGATAGGGTGTTAGAGGCAGTGTAGGCATAGATGGAGAATTGGCTGATGGGCAGGAAACATCATTGGGGATAGGGTTTTTTTTAGCTTGGCACTCTGTAACCATTCCTGATGAAGGGCTTATGCCCGAAACATTGACTCTTCTGCTCTTTGCATACTGCCTGACTGGCTGTGCTTTTCCAGTGCCACACTTTTCGACCCTGACCAGATGGGGTTCCACAGATATCCGTGTTGGGACCGCATTTGTTTATAACATATTATTGACTTGGAGGAGGAAGCAAATGTACAATAACCAGATTAGTAGATGGTATACAAATTGGTGGATAGGCAAGTTGCGAGAAGAATATAAACAGTTTACAAGGATATATTGATAATTGAGAATTTCATAGAATCCCTACAGTATGGAAACAGGCCATTCGACTCAATAAGTTCACACTGAATCTACGAAAAGCATTCCAACCAGATGTCCGCCCCCCCCCCCCCCCAACTCCATTCCTGTATCCCTGTATTTACCATGACTAATCTGCCTAACCTGCACATCCCTGGACTCTGGGAGAATCCTCCTAACCTGCACATTTTTTGACTGTGGGAGAAAACCAGAGCACCCAGAGGAAACCCATGCAAACAGAGAATGTGCAAACTCTACACAGACTGTTGCCTGAGGCTGGCATTGAACCTGGTCCCTGGTGTTGTGAGGCAGCAGAGTTACCTGAGGCACTGTGCCATGCTGGCCTATTTTCTCATTTATTCTTACAATCTGTATATGTTAAATAAGTGAGCACATTGTTGGCAAATGGAGTATAATGTGGAAAAATGTGATCTTCATTTTAGAAGGTAGAACAAAATATCTATTACTTGAATAGAGAAAAGCTGCAGAAAGCTGCAAAGGGGCTTGACGTTCCTTGTGCATGATGTACAGAAAGCTAACACACTGGTGATAGCAGCAGATAATCAGGAAGGCTCATGAAATGTTGGTCTTTTTGCAACTGTACTTGTTGTTGGTGAGACCACATCTGCAACACTGTGAGCAGTTCTGGTCCACTTGTTTAATGAAAGATTATTTCATTGGAGGCAATTCAAAGAAGGTTCACTTGGACGATTCCCTGTGATGAATAAAAAAATCACTCATGGGATGAAGATGTCGCTAACTAGGCAGCATTTAACACCCATCCATAATTACCTAGAGAGAAGTCAAATGTCAATCACATGCTTTGGGTCTGGAGTTACATGTAGGCCAGACCAGGTAAGGATGGCAGTTTCCTTCTCTACAGGTCATCAGTGAACTGGATGGTTTTTCCAACAATTGGCAATGGATTCAAGGCCATCATTAGATTCTTAGTTCCAGATTTTCTTTCATCGAATTCAAATACCATCATTTGCCATGGTGGGATTTGAACCTGGATCCATATAATATTATCTGGGAATCTGGATTAACAGTCCATCAGCAATAATACTACTAGGCCATCACCTCTCCCTAATGGAGGGATTGTTTGATCACCTTCAATGATGAGATCTACAAAGAAATCAAAGGTACACCTATGAGATCACAATATCAGAACTTTTAGCAGAAGCAGTTATGCAGAGGTTAGAATAAACAGCCCTTCCCATGATCTAGCCCAACCTTTGAGTCTGCTATGTGGATGACACCTTTGTTATCATGAAACGCAACAAATTAGAAGAAACTCACAAACAACATCCTTACTGGCCTAAAGTTCACCAAAGAGGAAGAAAACACAACTGACTCCCCTTCCTAGATGTCACAGTAGAAAGAAAAGCCAACAGAGAGCTGCAGACCAGCTCTACAGACAGGAAAGCTCTACACACTGAATAGATGCTCAACAATAGAAACAGTCATCTCAACAATAGAAACAGTCATCCCAACACCGACAAGTGGAGCTGCATCAGAACAATACTTAAATGAGCCACAACACACTGCAGCACCCAGGAACTACGAGAAGCTGAAGAAAAGCCCTACACAACATATTCAGGAACCAACAGATACCCGATATGCGCTGTCTGCCAATTCCTGCACAACAGACATAAACAAGAAGACACAACATGCCCAGAGACTCTAGCCGCCCTGCCATACATCAAAGACATCACAGAGATGACAACCAGACTACTCTGGCATCATGGTAACCCACAAACTTACCACCATACTGAAACAGCTCCTGATGAATTTAAAGGACCCCGTACCAACAATCAGCAGAACAAACGTCATGTATAAAATATCCTGCAAGGACTGCAACAAATATTATATTGGACAGATGGGCAGGAAACTAGCCACCAGAATATCTGAGCACCAACTAGTCAACAAAAGACATGACCAACTATCACTGATATTCATGCACACAGAAGAAGAGGGACACCAGTTCGACTGGGACAATACATCCATCCTGGAACAGGCTAAACAAAGACATGCACGTAGAACATAGAAAAATACAGCGCAGTACAGGCCCTTTGGCCCTCAATGTTGCTGACAACAATGTATCTGACAACATCCTGGAAAATCTCTTCTGAACCCTCTGGATGTATTGTCCCTCATCCTTCATATAACTGGGTGACTACTAGAACAGGATATGGTATTCCAGAAGAGGCTTCACCAATCTCCTATACAACCTCAACATGACTTCCCAACTCCTTTACTCAAAGGACTAGCCATTTGGATACAGAATTGGCTCGAAGGTAGAAGACAAAGTGTGGTGGAACAGGGTTGCTTTTCAGATGGAGGCCTGTGACCAGTGGTGTGCCACGAGGATCAGTGCTGGGTCCACTGCTTTTCGTGATTTATATAAATTATTTGGATGTGAACATAGGAGGTATCTCTCCCATGTCCTGGGGTTCAACCTAGTTACCCTCTTCCTCTTAGTGTCGATGTAGAATCAATTTTACCTTATCTGCTAATACTACCTGTATCCCTGTTTGTCTTCCTAAGAATGCCTGTGCACTCGATATTGATTAAGAGATTCAATTGAACCAGTTTATCCACCATGACTGATTCCATCTAGAATGTAAGAACTCAGAGCAGGAGTAGGCCATCTGGCCCTTCGAGCCTGCTTTGCCATTTCAATAAGTTCATGGCTGATCTTTTCGTGTCCTCAGCTTCACCTACCCGCTGTCTCACCATAACCCCTAATTCCTTTATTGTTTTTAAAAAGTCTATCTTAGCTTTAAAAACATTCACTAAAGTAGTGTCAACTACACCCCTGGGCAGGGAATTCTATTGATTCACAATTTTGAGGCTATGCCCCCTTATCCTAGTTTCACCTGCCAGTCAACACATTTTCTCCACTGCTATCTTATCTATTTTATATATTTCTATAAGATCCTACCTCATTCTTCTAAATTACAATGAATATAATCCTAGCCTCCTCAGTCTCTCCTCGTAAACCAACCTCCTCAGCTCCAGAATCAACCTAGTGTACCTCCTCTGGAGACCAAAACTGCACGCCCTACTCCACGTGTGGCCTTGTCAGCACCCTGCTTTTAAATTCAATCCCTTTAGCAATAGGAAAAAAATTCCATTTGCATTGCTATTTATTCATTGGACCTGCAGACCACTCTTCTGTGATTCATGCACAAGGACACCCAGGTCCCTCTGCACAGCAGCAGCTGCAACTTTTTATCATTCAAGTAATAGTCATTTATTAATATTGTATTCCATCTGCCAGACCTTTGCCCACACACTTAATTTATCTATGTTCCTCTGCAGAGTTTCGCAGCCCTGTGTACATTTTGCTCTGCCGCTCATCTTAGTGTCATCTGCAAACTTTGACACACTACATGTGGTCCCCAACTCCAAATCATCTATATAAATTGTGAATAGCCAACTAGAATAGCACTCATTTATCCCCACTCTCTTTGTTTCCTGTTAGTCAACCAATCCTCTATCCATGCTAATACTTTACCAGTAATGCTGTGCATCTTTATCTTATGCAGCAGCCTGTTCATAGAATGATATCATAGAATCCCTATAGTGTGGAAACCAGCCCTCTGGCCCAACAAGTCCATACTGACCCTGTAAAGAGTATCCCACCCAAACCTATTCCTCTACATTTACCACTGACTAATGCACTCAACCTGCACATCCCTGAACACTATGGGCAATTTAGCATGGCCAATTCACCTAACCTGCACATCTTTGGATTGTGGGAGGAAACCCACACAGACACAGGGAGAATATGCAAACTCCACACAGACACTCACCTGAGTCAGCAGTGCTAACCACTGAGCCAGTGTGCTGGTATAGTCCAGCACCTTGTCGAAGTCTAGATACAACACATCTGGGTCCCCATTGTCCACTGTGCTCGTACTGTCTTCATAGAATTACAAAAGATTAGTTAAGCATGATCTGCCTTTCATGAACCCATGCTGCGTCTGCCCAATGGGACAATTTCTATCTAAATAGCTTGCTATTTCACCCTTGATAATAAACTCAAGCATCTCCCCCACTACACAGATTAAGCTAACCGGTCTATAATTATTCATCTTTTGCCTACCATCCATTTTAAACAGTGGCATGACATTTGCTGTTTTCCAATCTGCTGGAACTGCCCCAGAGTTCAGCGAATTTTGGAAAATGACCACAAGTGCACTTGCTATTTCTCCCACCATATCGAGGAGGATAAGGGCAAGAGGAACACAGGAACACCATCTTGCAAGTTCCCCTCCAAGCCAGTCATCATACTGATTTGGAAGTATATTACCTCCTTTCACTGTCACTGGGGGAGCATCCTGGAATTCCCACCTTGTCGGCATTGTGGGTCAACTCACAGGTGGACTTCCAGCAGTTCAAGAAGGCAATTCACCACCACCTTCTCAAGGGCAACTAGGAATGGACAATAAGTGCTGGCCAACCAGAAGCATGCACATCCCACGTATAAATAAAAAAAAATAAAATTACAGGAAGAAAGATATGAAGAAATGCTGTCAGGGTAGCTTTGACTATCACTGAGTAGTATTCTTGTACTAAACAGTCTCTTTGATTCCATTCTTCTAAATAACATTTATTGCTGTAGGAACATATATGGACCCTGGATATGCAGCATGGTGTCTCAGTGGTTAGCACTGCTGCCTCACAGCATCAGGGACCCAGGTTTGATTCCAGTCTTGGACGACTGTCTGTGTAGAGTTTGTACATGCTCCCCGTGTCTGTGTAGGTTTCCTCCGGATGCTTCGGTTTTCTCCCACAATCCAAAGATGTGCAGGTTAGGTGAATTGGTCATGCTAAATTCTCCATAGTGTTAGGTGCATTTGTCAGGGTAAATATAGGGTAGGGAAATGGGTCTGTGTGAGTTACTCTTCGGAGCGTCGGTATGGACTTTTTGGGCCAAATGGCTTGTTTCCATACTGTAGGGAATCTGATCTAATATGCCTGCCTTTTTGTGGGAAATGTAGAAAATTAAACATTCTTTGATTCAGGCTAACCTTAACTATCTTTATAGTGCATGTAGTGTATTGATGACAGTATTAGTGTAATTTTCTGAATTAGTTTCATTTCTTTTTGTTGCTCTTGACTAGAAAAAATCATCCCCCTCCCACTTCCATATTCTATCCTTCCATTTCTTTCACCTGGTCCATCTCCAATGCCACCCTTCCTTTTCTCCAGTTCTGGGTGTAGGCTGTCAGGCAATAACTGGTATAAGTCCACTGATTCCCACAACTACCCTGATTCTGTATCCTCCTACCCATTCCTTTTCTGGACTCCTTTCCAGTCTCCAAGGTACTTTGTCTCAGTTTGATGATGTCACTTTCTATATTTGTTCTTCCAATCAGTCTTCCTTTTTCCTTGATTGCTGACGTCATAGCTGACAAAAGCTTTAAACATATCTGATCCATTTTCAAAGATATTGCTCTTACTCTCTTCTCTCAGTCCTAGAACCATAAAAGGCTGCACTTGTCCTTGTTTTCCAAACCATGTGCCTCCATTTGAACAGATCATCCTCTGCCATTTCTGCCATCTCTAGTGTGATGCCACAGCCAAACACATTTTCTCTTCCCCATCCAACATTCCAAGGGGACTGTCCTTTTTGAAAAATCTCAATCACCATGAATACCTCCTTGCCTTCCCAAAGAAGCTCAACATCCGGTTTGTTACTTTCTTGCTTCTCGGTATCCAAAACGTAAAACCCTTCTTGTACTTATTTTAAGTAAGCCTATTGTATTTACTGCTGACAATATGGTCTGTAATTTGTGGAAATTAAACAGATTGGGCAACCACTTTGATGAAATTCTCAATTTAATCTGCAAGGGCGATCCTGGACCTGCAATTGCTTGTTGATTTAATTCTCTATCTCAGTCTCACTCCTTAGATCAAGGGCAAAGAAGTCAGTGAAGCTCAAAAGTACCTCATTTCAATTATGATTTGGAGATGCCGGTGTTGGACTGGGGTGTACAAAGTTTAGAAATCACAGTGCACCAGGTTATAGTCCAACAGGTTTATTTGGAAGCACTAGCTTTCGGAGCGCTGCTCCTTCATCTGGTGGTTGTCCAAAAGCTTGTGCTTCCAAATAAACCTGTTGGACTATAACCTGGTGTTGTGTGATTTTTAACTCATTTCAATTATGTGCTTTACAAACTTCTGGGCTCAACTTTTGAGTTCAGTAGTGAGAGAGATTGTGCTGGAAAAGCACAGCAGGTCAGGCAACATCCGAGGAGCAGGAGAATTGATCTTTTGGGCATAAACTCTTCATCAGGATTGAGGCATCTGTAGTCATCACTTTCTCCCAGAGATAATTTGTTACAGATTATCTTTATTAACTCACTCACAAGCTCGCTAAAGTTACTTCATTTTCACACCTTATCAGCCCTTGCTACAAGCAGTGTTTATATCTGAATAAGTGTGGCATACAAAACAATGCCAGGCCTGTCAAGTCTCCATGCAACATTATAATATTAATCAGCCCTTACCAACCATCTCCTGGACCTGAATAGATTCCCCAGTTAGTAAGTTCCTGTTAAATTATTTTTAACTCGGCTATTTTCCCTTTAAGATGCTAACTGACAAAACAGCGCTTCCATGAAATTGCATGAATGAATGAAACTCATACCGGCAAATAGTAAATAATCCCACAACCCAGCTGCAGTAATCAGTTTAATATACTTTGCTTTTTTATTAAGTACATACAATTTCTAACTTATTTAGAGCATATAGGCCTGGTATTTTTACTAACATTTACTAACTTTAAAGACAA
This sequence comes from Hemiscyllium ocellatum, assembly GCF_020745735.1. NCBI lineage: Eukaryota > Metazoa > Chordata > Chondrichthyes > Orectolobiformes > Hemiscylliidae > Hemiscyllium > Hemiscyllium ocellatum. Next base: position 71,102,094 of record NC_083410.1, read on the forward strand.
AAGGACTAACGCCTCTTAATTATGTAAGTGGACTGGATAGATACTCTTAATCCCACCAGAAGTAGCAGCCTGCATTTAGCGCATTTTAACCCATATCCTGTCTGTCAGGACAGAAGCCCTTCAAACCTTTCTGTGCTATAGATAAAACAATGTAATACTATAGTAATGGAATTTTAATATATGTAAGAACTGTATTTCAGGATACTGTTGCCACGTCAAACTTGTACTGTGATTGCTGAATAAAATAAGCTATTTTCACCACTCAACGATTTTGGTTGTTATTTGAACACGGTCCCACAATACTTTCTGATTAGAATTCATGTTCGCAATTTTCTTGGACCACAGCAATTGATGTTGAATGTATCTTCCCCCCACCCCCCTTTTTTATTGAGTTGTACAGCATGGAAACAGACTGTTTGGTCAACTGGTCCATGCTGACCAAGTTTCCTAAGCTAAGCTAGTCCTGTTTACATTTCTTCTAAACCCATATTTTGTTTCCTGTTTTAACATGTTACCAAGCACTACCATCTTGTTGGATATTTCATCATTCCTGCCTTCTGCTCTATCACAAACTTACCTTCTTGCTCTTCCACCACCTCTCCCCCGCCCATAAAATTGTCTGCCTCTATACTTCAAACCAGTTACATCTGAACATTTTCCAGTTCTGATGAAAGCTCGTTGATCCACAGATGCTGCTAGATGTGTTCAGTCTTTCCAGTAGTTTCCTTATTTTCACTGTAATATGTAATGCCTATTCATATTAAGTCTACCTTCTGCATTGTTTTTCATTTTTTTTAACTGAAAGCTTTTGTTCAAAGCTTCTTCTCCACTTGCCTTCAAAAAATTCAGAATTAATTCATTTTCCTAATGTGCTACTTCCCAACACCTGTAGATGGAAGGGCAAAAATGAAGCAAAAAATGTAAATAGAACTGTAGCATAAGTTAGATTAGATTCCCTACAGTTTGGAAACAGGCCCTTCGGCCCAACAAGTCCACATTGACCCTCCGAAGAGTACTCACCCAGACCCATTCCTGTACAGTATATTTATCCATGACTAATGTACCTAACACTATGGGCAATTTAGCATGGCCAATTCACCTGACCTGTACATCTTTGGATTGTGGGAGGAAACCGGGGGACCTGGAGGAAACCAATGCAGACACGGGGAGAATGTGCAAAGTCCACACAGACAGTCATCCGAGGCTGGAATTGAATCCAGGTCCCTGGTGCTGAGACAGCAGTGCCAACCACTGAGCCACTATGCTGTCCCAAACTTTGTTGGTGGTCACAGTCATGTGAAACTCCAGATATTATGTCACATTCTAAGGATATACATTTAGGAGGGAGTTGAGGAGAAATTTCTTCACCTCAAGAATGATGAGGATGTGGAATTCTTTGCCACAGAAAGTGGTTGAGGCCAAAACATTGAATGTTTTCATGAGAAGGTAGATATGGCTCTGAGACTAAAGGGATCAAAAGATATGGGTAGAAAATAAGAACAGGATACTGAGTTGGATGATCAGTCATGATCATATTGAATGGCAAAGCAGGCTCAAAGAACCAAATGACTTACTTATGCTCCAATTTTTCTGTTTCTATAGGGGTGGGATAAGCCCATGGAATGATTTGGAAACCAAGATGAAAAATTTTGCAATCAAAGTATTGCATAACCAGGAGCCAATATAGAGCAACAAACATAGATGTGATACGTGAATGGGAGTTTGCACAATTTAGAAAATGGGCAGCAGAGTCTTGGTGATTTTGACATTGAGGATGGAAGATGGAAGGTTAGCTAGGATTATGTTATAGTTTTTACCACAACTTTTTTTAATAAAAGGAAACCTCAGAACGCTGGTAACAGTTTAGTTTATAATCAATCAGAGGGTGGTTTGCATGTGTGATGAACTTCCTGAGGAAGTGGTGGATGTGTGTATAATTATGATGTTTAAAAGACATTTGGATAAGTACATGAATAGGAAATGTTTGAAGGGAAATGAGCCAGGAACAGGAGGTGGAACTACATTCAGCATGGACTGGTTGGACTGAAGTGTCTGTTTCTGTGCTGTATGATTCTATGACTATATGTAAGTTGAATGGCTATTCTCCTGCACCTTGGATGCTGCCTGACCTGCTGTGCTTTTTCAGCACCACACACTCAAAACTGATCACCAGCATCTGCTGTCCTCGTTTTCTCCTAATTCAATAGTGGACAATGCTGAAATTTTAACACTTGACACATCAGAACAATAGACAGCATTTTTGTTCAAAATATGCTCCTGTCACACACAATCTGCTGTGGCATGTGCAGTAATATTTATACACCTGATACATGGGTGTTACTGGATGGCCAGCATTTGCTACCCATCCCTAATTGTTATAAATAACTGTTCGAAAGGGCAGCTGATTGAGATTCTATCCGGTTATTCCTTCACCTGATGAAGGATCAGTGCTTCAAAAGCTGGTGATTTCAAATAAATCGGTTGGACTACAACCTGGTGTTGTGTGACTTCTAACCACCCCACTCCAACTCTGGCACATCCACATCAGGATGAATGTGACTGAGGCTGATTAGCACACTGTGCTGTTGGTTTCCAGTTTGCCTCACCCTCTTTGTGGGGAAATATCCAGACTTCAGTCAGTTCTCCTGAACATCTCATGACTTATAATTAAATGAACGTTAAAGAAGCCATATATTAAGTGTTTTTTTATTCTATCTAGAAACTGATGTGGGCCTCTGCTTATGCCCCTGACACGCCAATGATAAATTTTGACTATCACCATTGTGTGAAAGGAGGGAAGGCGGAGAAGCTGCACTCATTGCTAAAACCTCAGCTGCAGGAACACTTAGAAAACTTTGGCTTTTTCACCAGTGGTGAGCAGATATGTCCCTGGTGAGTCTTTAGAAGTTCTTATTCTACTTCCTTTCTCAGTGGTAAAAATTATGAAAGTGCACCAGTCAAATAAAATTACAATTTGTTTTCCTTGCTGAAATTACACTATCTACTTAGTCTGGTTAACTAAAAGACTGAAAGAGTGTGGTGCTGGAAAAACACAGCAGGTCAGGCAGTATTCGAGGAGCAGAAGAGTTGATGTTTCCTGCATAAGCCCTTCATCAGGAATGGCTTATGCCCGAAATGTTGACACTCCTGTTCCTCGGATGTTGCCTGACCTCCTGTGCTTTTCCAGCACTACACTTCTTAACTCTGAGGACCACAGATGCTGGAGATCAATGTCTCCTTAACAATAAGACTGCTTAGGTGGCATGTCCTCAAAACGTATATTTATAACAATTAAAAGTAATAGAAATTAGTGCTTACAAAATGAGAGATCTATCTAATTTAAATGTTTAAGAATTTAGCTTCTTGAGGATATAACCATTTAATAAAATGTTTGATAGATCCTTGTTGTGAGTCCTCCATTAGAGTTTGTGTGAAATAAATTAATGAGATGAGATAATGATCTTTATTCTGATAGCTATAATTTGCTAAATGTTAGGACTGCTAAAAGGTTCATTTCATCTTCTAGTGGACTCCAGGTATAAGTCTTACAATTTGATGTAATTGTGGGAGAGGATCCATATGGAAGGCTGTATAGTAAATAGTAAATACACACTTAAAATTCTGATCTTCATTCTAAAGCACAATGCCATTGATGTGGATATATGAATTAGTAGCACGTTTAGGTGATTTGGCCCCTTGAGTTTGTTTTGCTATTTGACAAGTTTGTGGCTGATCTGACTGCGGTCTTAACTCTAATTTCCCTAGTGACCATAATTGATTCCCTTGTTAGTCAAAAACCTATCTAAAAATATTTAATTTTCCACCTCGTTTACCTTTTGGGGATGGGAGGTCCATAGACTCATGACTTTTAGGGAAAAAAACTCCTCAACTATTATCTCAGATGTCATGCTGGAAAAGAATATTTTTTTCATATTGCAACATGTTTTTGTGGAAAGGAAAAGGGATCTCTAATTCTGCTTTTCCTGCGTTATCACATTTTTTAAACTTCCTTGTAATTAAAGTCAGTCTGACATTGGTTGCCTTCCTTTTCCTTCTTTTATTTGAATGTACGTAAGTTATGTACGTAGTCATCTCCTCTTTAAGGACCTTTTATTGTTTTGTTACATTTCCATTTGCCAGTCTTTGACTACGATTTATCTGGGCCTTTTCAGTTTTCTGAAATTTGATAGCCTCCAGTTTGTATTTTTATTTTAGATTGCAACTTGTCATACTCCATACATTACCCAGCTTTGATCACTACTGGCTAGATTCACCATTTGACCCACTTTATTCCTCAGGATTACATCCAGCAATGTCACTTTCCATATTGAACAGTGACATAATAATCAAAAAAGTTCACCAATATGTATTTCAAAATTTCTTCCTCGTTTGTCCTCAATCACGTAATCAAAGTTCCAATTAAGTTCCTATTATCATAGTTCATGCATCCTAGTTTGTCTGAAAATCTGGATCACGTTCTTCTCCTCACTATTTGATGGTCTGAGAAATACACAAGTTTGGAATTGATCCTTGTTTGTTTCTTAATTGTAGTCATTAACATCTAAGGGTATTTCCTTTTTCTAGTGTTGTGACACTTTATTTTAATCAAAATTGTTACTCCTTCCTTTTTTCCTTTCTCATCATTCCTGATACCTTATACCCAGGAATATTAATAATTCTATCCTTTTTTGAGCCAAGCTTCCATTATTGCCACTGCATTGTATTTCTATCATTATTAACCTTTATTAACCACTCTTCCTCCATTAATATAAATTCACTCCGTACCTGACCTTGAACTCTGCATTCTGTGATCTGAGCTATATCAATAATATCCTGTTAATGTGTCTTTCTGTATGCTGTCTGTAGCTTTAAATTTTTCATTTTGGTGCCCAGTCTTCTCCTGAATTATTTAATCCCCTTTCTCTCAGAATAAATTCAATAATCCAGCCTCCACTGCTGCCTGGAGTAGTGAATTCCAAAGGTTAATAACTCTTAAAAGAGGAAGTTTATTCCCTTTCCATCTCAAGTGGCAGGACAGTACCAATCTCTACTTCTGAATCTCTAGATGCAGAACCAATATTTTTCAGATTGCTCAGAAAAGTATAATATTGCTAAAATTTCACTGATATTATAAATTATAATACCACTGATAACCATTTGTTTTTACATTTAAATTTTAGTCAGGCTTCGTGGTGTTATACAGTAATTGGAATTTGCAACCTCAAGACTGAATAATGTTCATCTATTCTGCAGAAGTAAACCATTAATTGTGTCTGTTCTTTTAAGTCTGCAGTCTGGAGTGCTCAGAACAAATTGCCTTGATTGTCTGGATCGGACAAACAGTGTCCAGTCTTATGTGGCATTGGAGGTAATAATTTTAATTTTTAAAGAAATTGAGGTCAATTTTGAAGGAGATATTGGTTTATTGTTGGAGAGTGCGTCTTGATAAAATACAATAAAAATAATAAGAATAGCTTCTGCAACACCTTGAATCTGTTCCAGCAACTGGTTGTATCATTGTTGATGTGTATCTGATCTCCATCAACTTGGTTCCATAACCATTAATTCCTCTTCCTTACAAACAACTATCAGTTCCAGTTGTTAGGTTGTCAATTAAAAATTGGAAGGTTCACTTACTTTTTTGGGGAGAGAGCATGCATACAATGGACAAGAGTAGACTACTTGACCCTTCGAGGTGGCTCTGGCATTCAATAAAATATTGACTCATAGAATCCCTACATTATGGAAACAGACCATTTGACCCAACAAGTCCACATTGACCCTGTGAAGAGTAACCCACCCAGACCCATTCCCCTACCCTATTATTCTACATTTCCCCTAACCAATGCACCTAAATTACACATCCCTGAACACTATAGGCAATTTAGCATAGCCAATCCATCTAACCTGCACATCTTTGGTCTGTGGGAGAAAACCGGAGCAAACTCACGCAAACATGGGGAGAATGTGCAAACTCCACACAGACAGTCACCTGAGGCTGGAATCGAACTCGGGTCCCTGACGTTGTGAGGCAGCAGTGCTATTCACTGAGCCAACATGGTATCTGCCCTCTCTTCATTGGATAGAAGGTTTCTGACTGGTGGGTTGACACAAAGTAAACTACTGTGCACTCAACATAATATTTGGTAAGTCACCCTTATTAGGGACAGTCTTGTGAAGAGGCAGTGCTCATTAGAGACAGTCATCTGCCCCATCATTGACTCCTGTGGAACCGCATTTGACACTCCTCTATTTGGGAAAACATCCATCAACCATCAGTCTGCTTCCTGCCATTCAACCAATTGTTGGTGTAATTGCCTTAGATCCTATGGGTTCTTATTTTTGCTATCAGTTTCCAATGTAGGCCCGTATCAAAACCCAGCTTAAGTAGATTAAATCGAAAACATTGCCCTCATCAACAGATTGGTTATCTCTTCAAAAAAAATTTAATCAATTTGGGCTGACATAACCTCCTTTTAACAAACCTTGCCAACTGTTCTTGATTTACCCCCTGCTTCTTGCAGAATAACTCTGTCCCTCAGAAATTATTTCTAGTAGTTTCCCCACCATCAAGGTTAGACTGGATCGTAGTTTCCTGGTTTATTTCTCTCTCCCTTCCTGAATAACAATATCACATTGGCGGTCCTCCAGTTCTCTGGCCAGAGAGGAATTGAAAATTTTTGCAAGCATTCCTGCAAATTCCTTCCTTGCCTCACTTGCAACCTGGGATACATTTTATCAGCTCTGGATATTTATCTGCTTTGAAGCCTGCCAGACTGCTCAGAGTGTCCTCACTATCTATCCAGTTTGTTTCTTCAACTGTATCATAAACATAATCTCTATACCCTCAATACTCCTCTTAGTAACGGAAACCAACACAAAATATTAGAACCCGACCCATATCCTCTGGGTCCATGCTCAAATTACTGCTGTGTCCTTAATGGGCCCTACTCTTTCCTTTGTAATCTTTTGACACTTAATGTACGAAAAACAGTTTAGGATTTTCCTTTGTTCAGTATAGTCATCAGATCTGGTCACATTATTTAGGGAAGGATGTTAAAGCCTTGGAGAGAGTTCAGAGGAGATTTTGTAGAAAGATACCAGGAGTGAAGGATTTTAGATACAAGCAAGGATTAGAGAGATCAGGCTTATTCTCCTTGGATCAGAGAAAATTAAACGGTAACCTTATTGAAATGTTCAAATCTGTGAACACTTTTGATGGAGTAGAAAAAATATTGTTTCCTGGTGATATGTCAGTAACTAGGGGATCACAATTTCAAGATTATCAACAAGAGAGCTAGAAGTGGGAGGATGAGAAACTTCTTTACTCAGAGTTGTTAGGATTTGGAATATGCTGTCTTGGAGAGTGATGGAATTGGGTTCCATAGAGAGTTGGATATATATTTAAAAGTGATGAAGTTAGAGGGCTATGGAGACAGGGCTGGAAGATGGGACTAACTGGGTATCTCTTTCAGGAGCCTGTACAGATATGCTGGGTTGAATGGCCTTCTATACTGTAAGATTCTATTTTATTTTACCTGCCAGTATCCTTACACATCCCGTTTAGGTCTCCAAATATCCTTTATAAATTCCCCTCTTGCATATTCTGTACTTTTCTAGGGCTTCTGTAGTTTGACCCCTCAGTATCTGTCATAAGGTTCACTTTTTCTCTTAATGCTATGTATCCCTGGATATTCAGGATTCATAAGATTTGATGGTCTCATTTTTTTTTCTTTTTTAAAATATCATGGCCCTCTACTCTCCAAATTCTTGAATGCACCCAATTGCCCTGAGAGCGATTTTACCTGAAAGTATCTGCTCCCAGTCTACACTGGCCAAATCAAATCTGATCTTATTAAAATTGGCATTGCTTCAGTTGAGAACTCTGATTTCAGGCCCATCCTTATCCTTTTCCAGAACAATCTTGAATTGAATGGAGTTATGATCTGCAAAATGACCCCCTACTGATAGTTCAGCCACTTGCCCAGCTTTGTTACCTAAAATTAAGTTCAGGATGTTTCGCGAATTGCTTAAAAAGCTGGCCTGGCTGCATTTTAAGAATTCTACTCCATCCAAACCTTTCACACAATTACTACCCCAATTAATGTTGGGGAAGTTGAAATCCCTTACTATCACTACCCTATTATTTGTACACGTCTCTGAAACTTGCCGACACGGTTGCTCTTTTTTTTTACCTTGGACTGTAGTGGCCTTTAGTACACTCCCAGTAATGTGATTGCTCCCTTTTGGTTTTTGCATTCTACCCATAAAATTTCATCTGAAGAGCCTTCTAAGATGTCATCTCTACATACTACTATTATTGATTCCATGATCAAAATCGTGCCACTGCCTCCTTTTTTACTTCCTCGATTTTGCCTGAAGACCCTGTATCCTGGAATATTGAGCTGCCAGTCTTTTCCCCACTCTGAACTACATCTCAGTGACAGCAATTACATCATACCCCCATGTTTTAATTTGCACTCTGCCTTGTTTGTCAGACTCGTTCATCAGACTCCTTGCATTAAAATGAATACCATTCAAGTTTGCCAAACCTACTTACGACTTAACTGGGCTATAATGTCTGTTCCATCCTGGCTCACTTGCTGTCACTTCTAATTTCTATCTTCTCACGCTGAATCTTCTCTCTGGATCCTACACCCCCTGCTAAATTAGTTTAAACCCTCTCCAACAGTACCTTCCTGCTGGATGCTGGTCCCATCTTGTGCAGGTCCCACTGCCTCCAACAATGGGTGAAGAATCCTGAAACCAAAACCCTCCATCTCTTAAGCCACATATTCATCTCAATTAACCTCTTAATTTTGCATGCACTCACATGCAGCATTAGAATAATCCAGAGATACTATAGTTTAGATCCTGTTATTTACTTTACTTCCAAACTCCCTAAGTTCTGGTTTCAGGACGTCCTCCTTTTTCCTACCTATGTTATTGGTATCAATATGCACCACAATCAGTCTGTTTGCCTTCCCCATTCAGACTGTCCTGTAGCTATTCAGTGACATCCCTAACTCTGGCAACAGGGAGGCAACATAGCATCCTGGAATCTTTTTTCCTCATTAGGTAATCCACTCAATCCAGGTAATAGTCTAGTAAATCTTCTCTGAACTGCTTCCAATGCATCAAGATCCTTCCATACGTATGGTGACCAGTACTGTACTCAGTACTGTACTCAGTACTCTAGATGCAGACTCACCAATGCTGCAGATAAGTGAAACATGGCCTCCCGACCCTGCATTCAAATCTCTGTGCAATAGATCATAACATTTGTTAGGGTCATAGATTCATAGAGTCTTACAGCATAGAAACAATCCTTTTACCCAACCACGTCATTGCTGAACAACAAACACCAAACTATACTTATCCCATTTATCTTCACTTTAGTCCCTTGCCTATGAAGCTCTGACATTTTAAGTGCTCATCTAGATGCTTCATAAATACTGCGTGAGTAAGAGCCTCCACCACCTATCAGGCAGCACCTTCCATATTTCTGCCATATTTCTACTACATTTTTCACACATTTCCTTGAAATGAATTATTCCTCTCCTAAGGTTTATACCCTCTGGTCTTAGATGTATCTGCCATGAGGAAAATATTTTGTCTGGGCCTCTCAATTTTGTATATTTCAATCTGATCACTCCTCTGCTCAAAGGAAAGTAAAGCCCACCTTTTATTCCAGGCAACATCCTGGTGAATCTCCTCTTCATCCTCTCCAGTGCAATAGCATCCTTCCAATAGTGTGGCGACCAGGGCTCCATGCAGAATTCGAGCTGTGGCTTAACTAATGTTTTATAAAGCATATTGTTCTCATATTCTGCTTTCAGAGTATGGAGCTGGAAAAACACAGCAGGTCAGGCAGCATCCGAGGAGCAAGATTTATATGATGAAGGGCTATGCCTGAAATGTCGATTCTCCTCCTCCTCCTCAGATGCTGCCTGACCTGCTGTGCTTTACCAGCACCACACTCTCAACTCTGATCTCCAGCATTTGTAGTCCTCACTTTCTCCTTGTCTTATATTCTGCGCCCTGGCTAATTGAAGACCAGCATCAGGTATTTCTTCTTCACCACCTTATCTACTTGTGCTGACACCTTCAGTGATCTACGAACTTGTATATCAACGTCCCTTTGTTCCCGAGTGGTTCCAAGAGGTCTACCAGTTACTGCGCATATCCCTCCCTTATTAGATCTCCCAAAATACATCACCTCACGCTTTTCAGGACTAGATACTCTGCCCAATTTAGCTATCAACGCTGTCAATTTTTGTGTCATCTGCAAACATACTAATTGTACCTTCTATATTCACATCTAAATTGTGAAGATGCATAACAAATAGCAAAGGTCTCGGCACTGATCCCTGTGATACATTGCTGGTCACAGGCTTCCGATCACAAAACTATTTCTCCGCCATCACCCTCTTTGCAAGCCAGTTTTGGATCCAGTTTGACAACCTGCCTTGGATCCCATGGGCTGTTACCTTTTGGACCAGCCTTTCATGTGGGACCAACTCAGGGGCCTCATTGAAGCACATGTGAACCACATCAACTATACTAAGCTCATCAATATATTTAGTCATCTTCTCAAAAAACTCAATTAAATTTGTCAGAATCTCCCTCTAATAAATCTGTGCTGATGATCCCTGATCAATCCCTGCCTTTCTAAGATTAATCCTGTCCCTCAGAATTTTTCCAATAATTTGCCCACTACTGATTTCAGACTAATTAGGTTGCAAATACGTGGCCCATCCCTGTTGCCCTTGAACAAAGAAACTACATTGCCTATCCTCCATTTTTTTGGCACTTCACCTGTGGCCAGCAAGGTATTAAATATATTCACCAGCACACCAGCAATCTCCTTCATTGCCTCCCATAGCGGCCTGGGACACATCTCATCCGGACCAGGGGATTTCCTCACCTGCATGCCTGCTAAAACATCTAATACTTTCACTTTATTAATCTTAACATATCGTAGGACCTCACAATCCCAACTGAAATCCCTGTTTGCTATGTTATTCTCCTCTTTGAATGCAGATGAGAAGTATTGACTTAAGACTTCACCTCATGTCCACTGGCTCCACACACAGGCCCTTTTGTTCTTTGATAGATCCTATTCTTTCCTAGTAACCCTCTTACTTTTAATATACTTATAAAAAGCCTTGATCCTACCTGCCAGAGATATTTTATGCTCCCTCTTTACCCTCCAAATTTCTATTTCAAGCAGCTTCCAATTTTGAAGAATCTCCCATATTTTTAATGTGCTGTGCCTGATGCATGCTTTCTTCTGTTTCTTTATCAAATGCATGATGTCTAGAATTTTGTGGGCTTGCTGCCTTTTCTCTTCACTCATTGAGGAATACAATGGCCCTTGAATTCACTATATTACTTTAAGAGACTCCCACTTTCCGAATGTAAATTTGCCACCAAGTAGCTGCTCCCAGTTTATTTTTGCCAGATCTTGTCTCATGATATTGAAATTGACCATCCCCCAGTTTAATCTTTTAACTCCTGCACTATCCTTATCCCTTTTCGTAACGAGATTGAAGCTTCCAGAGTTATGGTTAATTTCCCAAAAATGCTTGCCCACTGAAACTTCAACCATTTGACCGGCTTCATTCCCTCGGCTTAGATCTAGCACTGTCCCATTTTTAGTAGGATTATCTGTGTATTGGCACAAAAAACTCTCTTGGATACACTTTAAAAATTCCATCTTGTTTAATCCTTTCTCACCAAGGCGCACCCAGTTAATGTTACAGAGTTGAAATCCCCTACAAATGTAACTCTGTTTCTCTCGTACCTCTCTGTGATTTCCCTACATACAGGCTCCTCTATCTCACTTTGATTATTGGGAAGGCTGTTATATAATCCTGGCCAAGTATTCATGCTTTTTCTTATTTTTAAGGTCTACCCCGCTGGTCTCATTTGAAGACCCTTCTATGACATCTTGATTATTTGCTTTCCTGATTACTAACGTACTGTGATTCATGCACAAGGATACCCAGATCTATCTGCATCTCAGAGCTTTGCAACGTCTCGCCAGATAGATATTGTTTTTAATTCTTTCTCTCAAAATAGACAATTTCACACTTCTGCAAATTGTTCTCCATTTGTTTGATCTTTGCCTACTCACATAACCTATCTATATCACCGTGAAGTCTCCTTATGCCCTGTTCACAGTTTGCTTACCTATCTACCTTTGTGTCACCAGCAAACTTAGCTACCATACCTTCAGTCCCAAATCATTTATGTAAGTTGAAACCTCAGCACCAACCCAGGTGGCACACTACTTATCCTGCCAACTTGAAAAAGACATTTATTTCTAATCTCTGCTTCTGCTTAGCTGCAAATCTGTCCAAGCTAATACATTACTCCCTTCACCACGTGCTTTTAATTTCTGCATTAACTTTTGATATGGCACCTTAACAAATGCCTTCTAGAAATCTAAGTATATTGCATCCACTGGTTCCCCCTAAGGACAAGTTATTTCTTCCAATTATTCCAGATGGTGCTTCGCTGGCTGATATCACCCCTTAGTGATTCTAGCTCTAGTTTTCAGGTTACAAACTCCCTCACTAGAGAAAATGGTTTTTCCCTATCTTTCTTCAATCACCTTAAACATGCTTTCATTGCATTCAGCAGTGCTGCCAGTTGCTCATCTGATTGGCCAGCAGATCTTAGACTGGATGTTCACCTTGCAGGGTCCTTAAATGCTTTTGTGCATCTCTGCGTCAGTGTGTAGTAACACCTCTGAACAGGTTGATCAGGTAAAGTCTAAAAACAACAATGACAGATGACCATATTCCCAGTTGAAAACAGTTTGCCTGCTTTGGTGATGAAAATAAAAATTGAAAGATGAAGGCCATAAAAATAATTGTAACTTACATTTCTTGTCTACATGAAATTGATGCTATTTCATTGTTTTGGAATCATATTTTTTGCCCTTAGGTTTTGTACAGCCAGCTGGAGAGCTTGGGAATGGCTGTTAAGAAGACAGTAGTGGAGCGTTTTGTGGAATTTTACAAGACAATGTGGTCATTAAATGGACATAATTTAAGCAAGATCTTCACAGGAAGTCGTGCAAAAGAAGGAAAAACGAAGGTAAAAGAAATAGCATGCACTTATAGTATGTGCAAAACCCTATTTGAAAATATCCAACTGGATGGTGATGCCATGGGATCTTGCTTCACCCAGCTCTTGCCAATGACATCTTTGAGTTCGATGAAAAATGGGTCTTCAACGGAATGACAACTAGCTTCCTATTCCTTACATATTTCCAATGTGTTGATATATTTTCTGTATTTGAATCTGTAGTTGCATATATGAGTTTCTTTAAACGTCTTAAATGGGATCATTCAGGTTTATCCTGTGCTCAGATTCACATTTGAAGTTAAATATGATTTTGTAAATGTTCAAATACACTATAATACTGAGTGCACAAAGAATTATTTTGTCAGCAAATTCAAGACTGTCAGTCTGGCTGTACAGACTGAGCTTGGGAAGACATTAGTGTGTGTGCAGTGTTTTTTCATTACAGCACAAGAAAAAAGAGCCAGAAATCCTACTTCTGCTCAATGTCCAGTGAACCTTAATGCAAACCTTAATAAACCTTATTTATCTAAGGTCAGAACCCACATGACACCAGGTTATAGTCCAACAGGTTTATTTGAAATCACAAGCTTTCGGAGCACTGCTCCTACGTCAGGTGTAGCAAAAATAAGCACACAGGCACAGAATGTATAGGCAGAGAGATCAAAAGATCATGCAAATGGTGTGTGGCAAAATAGTAAGTCCCTGCAGGTGATCAAGTGTTATACGGTGTCAGTAAGGTGTCAACAGCTGAATAGCAAGTGAAGGGATGACCTATGATCTGATTAATTGAAGCAGAGAGATAATTACAAAAATTAAAAATTAAATGATGCAGGAGACAAACCAAATGGCTGGAATAACATGATAGGTATAACAGTCATATACCAAGGGTTTAACTAAAGTAACATGTAATCCAAAATTGTATAAACTAATTAAGGTAGAGAGATCATAACAAGTTATCAAGGTGATGTTGTCAAAACAGGACAGTAAGGAAGCTTTTACAGATACAGAACAGTACGGTGGGGTTATCTGTAGTATGATGTGAACCCAAGATCACAGTTGAGGCCATCTTCATGGGTACAAAGCTTGGCTCAGTGGTTCTGCATTATTGTGTATCTTGAAGGCTGCCTTAGAGGAGGCTTACCCAAAGATCAGAGGCTGAATGTCCTTGATCGCTGAAGAGTTCCCTGACTGGAAGGCAACATTCCTGTCTGGTGATTGTTGCATAGTGTCCATTCATCTGTTGTTGTAGCATTTGCATAGTCGTGCCAAGATAACATGTCTCGGAGCATCCTTGCCTGCAGCGTATGAGATAGACAACATTGGCCGAGTCACATGAGAATCTGCTGTGTATGTGGTGTGTGGGGTGGTGTTCCCACATGTGATGGTAATATGCATGTTGATGAACTGGTATATCCTGCAGAGGTTGCCATGGCAGGGTTGTGTGGTGTTGTTGTTAATATTGCCCTGTGATTATCTCTCTGCCTCAATTAGTCGGATCATAGGTTATTCCTTCACTTGCTATTCAGCTGTTTAGACCTTACTCACACCGTCTGGCACTTTTGAATCACCTTCAGAGACTTGGTATTTAGCCTGTCGACACTCACTCACATCATTTGCATGATCTTTTGATCTCTCTGCCTATAAAGAAGCCTGTGTGCTTCTTATCAGTTCACTTGATGAAGGAGCAGTGCACTGAAAGCTTGTGATTTCAAATAAACCTGTTGGACTATAACCTCGTGCTATGTGACTTCTGACCTTGTCCACCCCAGTGGTGGCACCTCCACACATTTATATGGCCAGTGAAATAGAATTAAACTGCCCTAAAATGTAAAGTCGCTGTAGTCTTATTAGCGTGTTGTGCTGTTCCCTCATTAGAGATTAATGTCTGGTGATATTTTAACCTGAGGTTCAGCACACATTAAGCAAGGAGAGAAGTGTAGATATAACCTCAACTGATGTGGGAATTGAACCCATGCTGTTAATATAACTCTGCATTGCAACCCAATCATCCAGCTAACTGATCCATTTCCTCATATCTGAGTAACCAACTTACATTTGTTATTCTACACTTATATGAAGAAATTAGAAGGGGATGGTAACATCATTGGGGATGTACTATAGGCCCCCAATAAGGCAATGGGAAATAAAGGAACAAATATGCAGGGAGACTGGGGAGAGTTGGAGCAGCAATAGGGTTGTCATAGTAAAGGGTCTTAATTTTTCTAACATGGACTGGGACTGCCAAAGAGGCTTAGATGGGGTGGAATTTGTTAAGTGTGTTCAGGAGAGTTTCCTAAATCCATTTATGGAGAGCCCTACTTGGGAAGGGCAAAACTTAACCTACTGTTGGAGAATAGGCCAGGACATGTGACTAAGGTGACAATGGGGAAGCTCCTTGGGACCAGTGACCATAGTTCTGTTAATTTTTAAAGTAGTTATGGAGAGGGATAAAACTGGTCTGCAAGTTCAAGTTCTAAATTGAGGCAAGGTGAATTTTAATGGAATTAGACAGGATCTTGCAAGGGTTGATTGAAGTAGTTTGTTTGCACGTGGGAGCCCTTTAAAATAAGATAGCTAGAGTTCAAGGTCTATATGTTCATGTGAGGGTGAAAGACAAGGTTGATAGGAATAGGGAACCCTGGATGATGAGAGATGTTGACACTTTGACCAGAAAAAAGAAGAAAGCATGTCTTAGGTACAGGCAGCTGGGATGAAGCGAACCCCTGGAAGTTTATAGGGGATACATGAGTTTATTGAAGAAGGAAATCAGGAGAGTGAAAAGGAGAAGATTAGGAGAAATCAAAGAGGTTCTTGAAGTATATTAAAGGAAAAAGAATAACTAGAGAGAGAATAGGATTTTTCAAGGACCAAAGTAGACATATCTGTGTGGAATTGCAGGAGGTGGGCAAGGTCCTCAATGAATATTTCTCCTCTGTGTTTACTGTGGGGAAAGATAGGAAGACTTGGGAACTTGGAGAAGTGAGTGGTCATATCTTGAAGCCTGTCCATATCACAGTAGAAGAGGAATTGGATATATAAGAATGTATGAAGTTGGATGAATCTTCTGGTCCTGACCACATATATCCAAGAACAGTGCAAGAGGCTAGAGAAGAAATTGTGGGGGCCCTGGATAATGTTTTTGCATCATCAGCCACTGGTGAGATCCCAGAAGACTGGAGGATAATGAATGTTGTGCCCTTATTCAAGAAGGGTTGCAAAGAAAAACCTGGGAACTGTAGACCAGTAAATCTAACATCTGTCGTGGATAAGTTACTTGAGAAGATTCTGAGAGATAAGATATACGTGCATTTGGAAAGACAGGGTTTTGATTAGGAGTAGTCAACATGGCTTTGCGAATGGGAGATCATGTCTCACAAATTTATTAGTGTTCTTCGATGAAGTGACCAGGAAGTTGAAGAGGGCAGGGTGGTACACCTGTTTTATGGATTTCAGTAGGGCCTTTGATAAGGTTCCACATGGTAGGCTGCTCTGGAAGGTTAGATTGCATGGAATCCAGGGTGGTGTTGGCAAATTGGATGCACAATTGGCTTGATGGTAGGAAGTAGAGTATAATAGTGGAAGGATGCTTGTCGAACTGGAGGCTTGTGACTAGTGGAGTGCCTTAGGGGTCGGTGCTGGGCCCCTAGCTGTCTGTTATCTATGTCAATGATTTGGATGACAAGGTACAAGGCATGATTAGTAAGTTTGCAGATGACACTATAATAGGTGGTATTGTGGACAGTGAGGAAGGTTATCAGAAACTGCAGCAGGGTCTTGATCAGCTGGGAAAGTGGGCCAAGAAATGGCAAATGGAGTTTAATATTGATAAGTGTGAGGCCATGCATTTTGGAAAGTTAAGTCAAAGTAGGAGATTCATGGTAAATGGTAGGGCCTTAAGGAGTGTAGTGGAAACGAGGGACCTTGGAGTTGAGGTGCATGGTTCTCTGAAAGTGGAGACACAAGTTGACAGGGCTTTTGGCACACTGGCTTTCATTAGTCAAGACACTGAGTATAGAATTTGGGAAGTTATGTTGCAGTTGTATAGTACATTGATGAGGCTGCACTTGGACTACTGTGTTCAGTTTTGATCATCTTGTTCTTGGAAGGATGGCATTAAACTGGAAAGAGTATAGAAGAAATTTAGAAGGATGTTGCGAGGATTCTGAGTTATAAGGAGAGGTTGGACAAGCTAGGAATATTTCTTTTAGAACATAGGAGACTGAGGGGGGAATCTCCTGAGAGTGTATAAGATCATGAGAGGCATCAATGCATTCGGTCCTCTTCCTGTGCTCTGGGACTCTATGACATGAAGAATTCCACTCCAGTGATTTCAGGAGTACAACCAGCACCCATTAAATCACGTCTGAGAAAATTCACTTCTTCAGAAGAATTGGAGAAATTATTGAAGGAATTCATCAGGCCAGTCGTGGAACTCAGCATTCATGTACTAACATCACTGATTGTCTTGCTTCGCTGACCCTGCTATGCCATGCTGCAGCTTAATTCTGAAGTGAATAAAAACCAACCTCCTTTGGAAAAAAAGGGAAAAACATTAGAATCTTGAAATTTCAAGCAACAGATAGTTGGCCCATTATTGTCAGTGGCAACTCCTTGAGTAGATTGTCCAAGCAGATCTAATTCTCCCAGTTCCCATAGCCTTCCAAATTTTTCCTTTGTAGGCACCTATATTTAACCTATAAATCTTACTTCATTTTGAAAGTTTATATTAAATGTGCTTTCAACAGCTTTTCAGACATTCAAATCTAGATCACAATATGCCTGTGGAATGAACAATCTAACCACCACCCCACCTCCTCTCCCTGGCCACCCTCCATTCTTTTGTCAGATGGTATTGACATCATCTGTTTACTACAAGAATCCCTTTAGATTAAAAGCTGGAGAAATTGGAATTGGAATAAGGAACTGAAAATTCAATTATAATTCCAACAGATAAATAATTTCAGCTGATAAAAGAATGTTTTGATTAAACAAAACAAAGAACTGCAGATGCTGGAGATCTGAAACAAAAACAGAAATTTCTAGTGAACTTCAGGATCTCTGGCAGTATCTGACAGATTTGAAATATTATCTCTACTTGCTTCCCAAGATATACTTTGAATTTCTATTAAGTTAGTTGTTACTCAAACAACAGCCTCTGCCAAAAATTATGTAATCGCTATCGGGTGGTCTTATTGACTACTTTGATTTGAAGGTAAAAAATGAGGTCTGCAGATGCTGGAGATCACAGTTGAAAATGTGTTGCTGGTTAAAGCACAGCAGGTTAGGCAGCATCCAAGGAATAGGAAATTCGATGTTTCGGGCATAAGCCCTTCATCAGGAGGGCTTATGCCCGAAACGTCGAATTTCCTATTCCTTGGATGCTGCCTAACCTGCTGTGCTTTAACCAGCAACACATTTTCTACTTTGATTTGAACACCTTTATATTCATTTTTATTTCATATAATGTTTCCTATGTCCAGAATCACTTTGAGAATAGAAAGAATTTCAGTGGTAGACAGGCTGTTAGATTTGATGATGTTTTCCAGCACACTTTTTATTTCAGATCTCCAGCAACTGCAGTTCATTGTTTTATTTAATGAAAGCTTATAGCATTATAGAATATATATATTAAAATTGGTTCTGATGAGTTATGAGGGGCTAGGTAAGAATATGAATTGAATCCAATTGACTGGACAAAACAAGGGTATAGTGCATGGGTATGTACAACCTTAGGGATCTTTCCTGACCTGGTCAGATTGTAGAACTGCTTGCAGCACTGAATCCGTGTCTTCAGGATCACACTCCTGATTCTGACCTTCTCTGGAATCTCCAGACCACCTTATTAATGATTGCATCAGACTTCATTTTGCCACTGTTAGGGTAATACTGCCCTCCTGCGCTTTATTGCCCCTTTAAGTCCCCCATTAAATAGAACCAGTCTGACTCAAGATTGGGATGCACTCAGACTCTAACCTCAAACCTTTAATGCATTGTTTGAGCTGAGATGTCACCTTTTTTTTTATAAACCCTTAAGTAATCTCAAGAATGTGATTTGAAAGAAGTTCTGGGATTTACATATTAATAAACCAAAAGATGAAAGACTTAACAGCAGTCTAGGTTTGTTCAATAAAGCATATCTGTTGCATGCATGTGATCTTTTGCTATAAATTCTATGTCTTATGATCCTGCACCACCGCTACTTGATGAAGGAGCAGCGCTCTGAAAGCTAGTACTTCCAAAAAAAACCTGTTGGACTATAACCTGGTGTTGTATGATTTTTAACGTTATTGCTCCTAGCAGTGTGTGCAGAGACACATTAGATAATCTGAGAGGAAATTCACATGCTCTAGAGGGGGAAACCTCTACTCCAATATTGCATAGATTTTTCTGCATGAACTTGAGCAGACAGGCACAATGCTTTTCTCAATCAAAAGATGATACTTCCAATCATATAACAAATATTTGTGATAAGATCCTATGAGTTTTGGATTGAGCTAAGGAACTACCACTTAAGTCAAGCTGCTACCTTACTAGCTGAGCAGTGTGAAACTTGAATTAAAATGAAACTGTTGCTATGAATTAATTAAGTGCTTGTTTTTGTTAAGGTAAAAGATGGAGCACGTTCTGTATCCCGAACAATCCAGGCCAATTTCTTTGGAGCTAAACAAGAAGCTATTGATTTGCTCCTCGTGGGGGATTTTTATAGTGAGGATTATGCAGATAAGGCAAGGGTGTTGATGGACAGCAGTGCACTTTTCAGTAAGTAGACGTATTCATGACACATTTGTCACAATGTTTCCTATAATAACCTTTCTGTACCAAGAATTTAAGGTTGTTAAATTTCTGTTATATTTATAAGGTTTATCTTCTCTTCTGATTTCTTCAGTCATGATGGTGTACTGTGGTTTAAAGAGCAATGTATAATACAAAATGACAAATTCCAGTTGTTCTGTTGTCCAACAGCACCTCCTGGGATTTTGGAAGCTATGTGTGAGCGACAGATAGAATACACTAATGTCAAGAGCACTCGCATCAGCATTGGCACATGGAACGTAAATGGTGGTAAACAGTTCAGAAGCAACATGCTGAGTATTGCTGAACTTAGTAGTTGGTTACTTGATGCTTTCAAACAGAACAAAACATCCAAATTCCAGGGTAAGCTGAGGAACATGATTTTTCATGCTTCGCTGAATACATTGTTATTCTGAACTCTTCATCCACAGAGTGGATGATGCATTTCATTTAAGTTGCCAGGTGTAAGTACTCTGCAAACTACTTAATATACTGGAATAATGGTTATGCTATCAGAAATTTCAGTGACTGCATTGAGATAGAGAAAAACCCCATAACGTAGGATTTGCTGGCACAGAATCATATGCTGAAATATCACAAAGACCTGAACAACAAATCAGAATAACTTTATCCCTACAACATTAACAAGAACGAAAATCGATTTAAGACACAGATGATATTATTTTCTGCGTAGTCGTAAATCTCTGGATCTCTCAACTCCAGAAGGCAGTGGTGCCGGGATCATTGAATATTTTTAATGCAGAAGTAGATAGATTTTTGACTAACAAATGAGCCAGTTGTTATGGTTGGGGGCTCCACAATCAGATCAGCCGTGATTTTATTGAATGCTCGAACAGGCTGCAAAGGTGAAATGACTGCTCTTGCTGCTAAATGTTAGATTGTTACCATGCTACAACATATTGAGCTCCAATGCATTTTTAAATGAAGCAAATTTCCATTGGTGATTTCCTAATTTATATAATTTTAGGGAGGTAAGGGCTACTTTGGATAAAAGCAAATTACTGCAGATGCTGGAATCTGAAACCAAAAGAGAAAATGCTGAAAAATCTCAGCAGGTCTGGCAGCATCTGTAAGAAGAAAAAAGAGCTGATGTTTCGAGTCTAACTGATCCTTTGTCAAAGCTAAAAAAAGGGAGAAATAGGGAGGTATTTATACTAGGCTTAGAGAAGGTGAGTCGGCTTCAGTAGCAAAGGTATCAATAAAGAGGTGATAGTGACAGTGCGTAGAGAGATTATAGGGAGGTTAGGAGCTGTGAATGACCAAGGCTAAAGCCGGTGCTATGTGGCAAAATATGTGGGGGATAGGGGGGATGGGTGAAGCAGAGGCAAAATGGAAAACAGGGGAGAAGGGTAGCAAACACCTCCCTATTTCTCCCTTTTTTTTTTAGCTTTGACAAAGGGTCAGTTAGACTCGAAACGTCAGTCTTTTCTCTCCTTACAGATGCTGCCAGACCTGCTGTTATTTTCCAGCATTTTCTCTTTTGGTTAAGGGCTACTTTGAATATCGCCATAATAATTGGAGGGAAAAAGTGAAGTTGCCCATTACTGCAATTTGTTTTAGGAATGTTCCATCACCAGGTTGAAAAGAAGTCACATGTTGGAAATGTGCTCCTAATCTTTGAATTCATAAGTAGCCCATTCATCCCTCTGCAAACCAATAAGGTTATGGGTAAGACCAAATGACTGCAGATGCTGAAATCCGAACTGAAGACAAAATGCTGGAGATCACAGCAGGACAGACAGCATCCATGGAGAGAAAGCAAGCTAATGTTTCGAGCCTAAATGACTTCATCAGAGCTTGCTTTCTCTCCATGGATGATGCCTGACCCGCAGTGATCCCCAGCATGTTTTAATTTTAAGGTCATATCCTGTTTGTACTCCCAATTCTATCTACTGCTGATAACTTTTGATTCCCCGACCTAACAAGAATCTATTCACGTCCATCTTAAAATATTCAGTGACCCTATCTCTACTACTTTGAGGCAGACAGTCTTAAAGTTGCACAAACCTCCAAAAATAAAATTCCTCATTTCTGATCCTAAGATGACACCTAATTTTAAGATGTGCCCCTAATTCTGAACTGACCCACAATGGTAGAAACCCTTTCAACATTCACCTTGTCAAGATCATTGAGGACCTTATAAAATTCAAATTACCCTCTCTCTTTTAAATTCTGGTGAATGGAACTCCAGCCTATTCAATCTTTCATCAAAGGAATACCTGTTCAGTCTCGATATCAATCTAGTAAACCTCTTGTGGATTGCTTTCTTTAAACAAAGAGACCAAAATTGTGCAGACTCATCATGCAGAGGGTGGTACTTATACAGAACAAGTTGCCACAGGAGGTGATGGAGGTGAGTAGAATGTAACATTTAAAAGGCATCTGGATGGGTAGATGAATAGGAGTGATTCAGAGGGATATGGGGCAAATTGGACTGGATCAGTTTAGGAGATCTGGTCGACACAAGAGTTGGACCAAAGGGTCTGTTTCTGTGCAGTAAAACTCTGTGTGTGATATCTCCAATACACTGTATCCTGACGCATTAACATTCTTGATTTTATATTCAAATTTTTATCTATTAAAGGACAGCATTCCATCAGCCGCCTTAATCAACCATGCCCTGGAAACCTAGATGCCTCTGCTCCTTGGAACTTGGCAGTCGTTCATATTTCAGATAATGATCTGCTTTTTGACTCTTCCTGCCGAAGTGAACAACTTCTCATTTTCTCACATCATGCTCCATTTGCCAGATTTTTGCTCACTCATTCAATTTGTCATGTCATGACATACTTTCCTATCTGTCATTGTGCCGCCTGCAAATTTAGCCACCTTGTCTTCAATTCCCTTATCAAATTCACTGATATATATTGTAAAAGGTTGAGAGGCAAGAGCATACTTGTGCGAGCCACCACTCCTCACACCCTGCCAATCTGAAAAAGGTTTATAATCATTCTGTGTTGATTTTCCCTCTATTCTAATATATTTCTCCTAATACTTTGTCCAATAAACTTTTATGTGAGATCTTGTCAAAAGAGTTATGTAATTCCAAGTTACAGTAGATCAATGGGATCCCCTTTTACCGCAGCACGTCACTCTTTCGAAGAATTCCAGTTTCCCTTTCATAAAGCTATGCTGATTCTTTCAAATTATCTTGAGGTTTTCCAAGTGCCCAATTATAACTTTCTCCTTAATGATTGATTTCAATATTTACCATGTGACAGACATGAAGTTAATTGACTTACAGTTCCTGTTTTGACCTTCCTTCCTTGAAGATTAGATTAGATTAGATTCCCTACAGTGTGGAAACAGGCCCTTCAGTCCAACAAGTCCACACCGACCCTCCAAAGAGTAACCCACCCAGACCCATTTCCCTCTGACTGATGCACCTAACACTATGGGCAATTTAGCATGGCAAATTCACCTGACCTGCACATCTTTGGATTGTGGGAGGAAACCCACACAGACAGATTAGATTCCCTACAGTGTGGAAACAGGCCCTTCGGCACAAGAAGTCCACATTGACTCTCCAAAGAGTAACCCACCCAGACCTTTTTCCCTACATTTACTCCTGACTAATGCACCTAACACTATGGACAATTTAGCATGGTCAGTTCACCTAACCTGCACACCTTTTGGAATGTGGGAGAAAACTGGAGCACCTGGAGGAAACCCATGCAGACACCGAGAGAATGTGCAAACTCCACACAGACAGTCCCCTGAGGCTGGAATTGAACCCGGGTCTCTGGCACTGTGAGGCAGCAGTGCTAACCACTGAGCCACTATGAGGGATTGTATTTGTTACTTAATGGGATCCAAGACACTTTAGAAAACTAGCAGCAGCACATCTATTACCTCTTACTAGCAACCTCTTTTAAGACCCTAAGCTAAGGACCTGGAGACTTACCAACCTGCACTCCATCAATTACCATCCCAAAGCCATAGTACTGTATATACTTGAGTAACAGTCGTTTTTATGTAAAAGTCGATCCCCTATATTTGGCCAAATAACCTGAGATTTTTTCATCTGTTTCATCTAAACGTCAACCCTTGTTCTTCACAGATAACAGATTTACGAGTCAGTGAGCTGGCCATCACGTCGTGCTCTAGCCTTCCAGTCTACTGGTTGTTCTGCCCCGCTCCCAGTCTTACAGTCTGCTGGCTGTTGCATTCCGCTCAGAGTTTTCAGAATGACCATAATCTGTTTTTTTTCTTTATTCGTTTAGAGATCAATTTGGCTCTGCTAATGATACGGTATGAATTTTGATGGTCATGAATTTCAGTCCCTCCAAAATAGTATTCATGTTACAGTCGACCCCATAAATTTAACCTTAAAAAGTTGTCAAAAAATTAGACTATTATTCGAGTATATACGATAATTACAATATTACCAAGTTCCTCTCTTCCTTCAGCCTCCTGATTTACAGTTATTACTGGAATATTTTTGCAATTAAACATTACTAAAAGGGAGTAGAAATTGAAGCTTTTTGTCTTTTACTTGAACAAGAATGCATGAAACAAATTTGGATTTTGCATACAATGAGAGAGGGTGCTGATTGGTTGGGTCAGTCATTGGCATGGCAATCTAGCAAGACACTTAACAGTCAATCCTAATTCTCAGACCAGGCAAGTTGATATTGATTGCTTGGAAAAATGCCATGACAATGCAGCAGAGTCTAGCTGTCACCATGACCCTCCTTTTGCCTACATCAAACAGTCCTGAGTATTGCTGCATGTAGCTTTACACTACGAGTCTATTTGATGATCTTAATTTTGTTTTGACTGCAATCCTTAGCACAGTGCAGATCATTTAATTATGGTTTCTAATAGTAGAATTTAATAATGCATATACATTTGAGGGTTGTAAACATGGGCTGGTTAGAACAAAGAACAGTATAGCACAGGAACAGGCCCTTTGACCTTCCAAGCCTGTGCGGACACATTTTGCCCTTCCATACTAAAACTGTCTTCACATACAGGATTCATATCTTTCCATATTTGTCCAGGCGCATCTTGAATGTTGCTATAGTATTTGCTTCCACCACCACCTCTGGCAGTGTGTTCCAGGCACTCACCACCCTTTGTGTGAAATACTTGCTTCTCACATCTCTTTTAAACTTCTCCCTCTGCACCTTGAACCTGTCTCCCCTAGTAATTGACCCCTCCAGCTGGGGGAAAAAAACTCATATTTTCCATCTTATCCATGCCATTCACAATCTTATAAATTTCTATTAGGTCACCCCTTAACCTCCTCCAAAACAAACCTAATCTATCCAACCTATCTTCATAGCTAAAATCTCCCATAACAAGCAACAACCTTTTCTGCACCCTTCCAAAGCATCCTTCTGGTAGTGTAGTGACCAGAACTGTACTCAATATTCCAAGAATGACCTAACTAAAGTTTGATAAAACTTCAACATGACTTTTCTGTCCTCATACTCAAATGCCATAGGCCATTTTTACTACCTTATCCACCTGTGCTTCAGTGCTCTGTGGACCTGCACACGCATATCCCTCTGCATATCAATTCTCATAAAGATCCTGCCATTCACTGTATAATTTCCATATAAGGATGTACAGCACAGAAACAGACCCTTCAGTCCAACTTCTCCATGCCAACCCAATCTAGTTCCACCTACCAGCACCTGGCCCATAACTCTCCAAACCCTTCCAATTCATATACCCATCCAAATGCCTTTTAAATGTTGTAGTTGTACCAGCCTCCATCACTTCCTCTGGCAGCTCATTCCATACATTTACCACCCTCTGCATGAAAAGGTTGCCCTTTAGGTCTCTTTTATATCTTTCCACTCTCACCCTAAATCTATGCCCTCTAGTTCTGGACTCCACCACCCCAGGGAAGAGACTTTGTCTATTTATCCTATCTATTCCCCTCTATAAGGTCACCCCTCAGCCTCCGATGCTGCAGGGAAAACAGCCCCAGCCTATTCAATCTCTCCCTATAGCTGAAATCCTCCAACCCTGGTAACATCCTTGTAAATCTTTTATGAATATTTTCAAGTTTCACAACATCCTTCCGATAGGAAGGAGATCAGAATTGCATGCAATATTCCAACAGTGGTCTAACCAATGTCCTGTACAGCCACAACATGACCACCCATCTCCTGTATTCAATACTCTGACCAATAAAGAAAAGCATACCAAAACCTTCTTCACTATCCTATCTACCTGCGACTCTACCTTCAAGGAACTATGAAACTGAACTCCAAGGTCTCTTTGTTCAGCAACACTGCCTAGGACCTTACCATTAAGTGTATAGGTCCTGCTAAGATTTGCTTTCCCAAAATGCAATACCTCACATTTATCTAAATTAAACTCCATCTGCCACTTCTCAGCCTATTGGCCCATCTGATCAAGATCCTGTTTTAATCTGAGATACTTGACCTTCCAAAAAGCATCACCTCACATTTGTTCAGATTAAGCTCCATCTGCCATTTCTCTGCCCATGCCTCCAACTATATCCTCTAACAATCCTCCTCACTATCTGCAACTCCATCAATCTTTGTATTATCCGCATTAGACCAGCCATATTTTTTCCCAAATCATTTATGTAGACCACGAACAGCAGAGTTCCCAGCACTGATCCCTGTGGAACAGCACAAGTCACAGTCTTCCATTCCGAAAAGCATCCTTCCACCCCAAATCTGTCTCCCATGGCTAAGCTGTTCTGTATCCATCTTGGCAGCTCACCTTGAAACCATGTGACTTCACCTTTTGTACCAGTCTGCCATGTGCGGCTTTGTCAAAAGCTTTACTGAGGTCCGTATAGATAACATCAATCCCTTTTCCCTCATCAATCTTCTTCGTCACCTTCTCAAAAAACTCGATCAAGTTCGTGAGGCGCAACCTCCCCGACACAAAATCATGCTGTCTATTGGTAATAAGTCAATTTATTTCTAAATTCTTATAGATCTTGTCCCTGAGAATTCTTTCCAATAATTTCCCCACCACTGAGGTGAGGCTCGCAGGCCTATAACTTCCTGCATTATCCCTGCAACTTCATGCATTATCCCTGCTACCTTTCTTAAATCATGGGACAACATTGGATATTCTCTGGTCCTCTGGCACCTCATGGTGGCCAAAGAGGATTCAAAGAGGATTCAAAGAGATCTGTCAATATTCTAGCAATTTGTTCCCTGCCTACCTCAATATTCTGGGATAGGTCCTATCAGGACCCAGGGATATATCTACCTTAATAGTTTTTAAGATGTACAACACATCTTCCTTTTTAATAGCAACTTGCCTCAGAAATTTGTCACTCCCTTCCCTGAGATCATCCTTCACCAATTTCTTTTCTTTGGTGAATGCCAACACAAAGTATTTATTTTGGACCTTCCCTACCTCTTCTGGCTCTACACACATATTCCCTCCGTTATCCTTGAGTGGGTCAACCCTTTATCTTGGTACCCTCTTGTTTTTTTATATGTGTTGAAGAAGTCATGGGATTCTTCTTGATTTTGTTTCCTAATGACTTTTCACCCTTTGAATTCTTTGTTTAGTTTCTTTTTTACCTACCAATAACTCAAAGGCTTCGTTAGTGCCCTTTCTCCTCGATCTTATATATGTGCTTCCTTTTTCTTTTTAACCAAGATCATGCATCTGTAGTCATCCAAGGTTCACATAAGTTGTCATATACCTATCTTTCATTCTCGCAGGAATATGCTGCATCTGAACTCTTAACTGCCTTTTGAAATACTCCCATATTTCCGATGTTTACCCTCAACAGCCACCTCCAGTTAACATTCTCCAGATCCTGCCTAATATTGTTATAGTTTGCCTTCCCCTAACTTAACACCTCCATCCATGGACTGCTGTAATCCCTATCCACAAATATCTTAAAACTCTCAGTATTATGGTCATTACTCCTGAAATGCTCCCCCACTGAAACTTCACTCACCTGGCCGGGCTCTTTTCCCAAACCTAGTATAACCCCTTCCCCGGTGGACTGTTTACATATTGTTTAAAGAATCCCTCCTGAATGGTCCTTGCAAATTCTTCCACAACCAAGTCCCTCACATGAAGTGAGTCCAGTCAATATAGGAGAAGTTAAAATCACCCACCACAACAACCATGCTGTTTGTACACTTTATGAGCATCTGTCTATATATTCTCCCCTCTATCTCCCACTGGCTGTTGGGACGCCTGTAGTGTACCCCTAGCATTGTGATTTCACCTTTCCTATTCCTGAGTCCTACCTAGATTTGCTTCACTGCACTAGTTATCTGATGTATCCTCCCTCAGTACAGCTGTGAGATACTCCTTTACCGGTAATGCAACTCCCCCACCCTTTTTACATCACCTTCCATCACACCTGAAACATTTAAATCCTGGGACATTCAGCTGCCAGTCTTGTCTCTCTTTCAGCCAATTCATGATCATGGTTGATCATAAATGTCATGCTAATTGGTGTGTGTGGTAATCAGAACATAGTGTTTGATATGGTTCACCAGTCATTGGCTGCGTCATTGAATTTTTCAAGCTTGGGTTAGAAAGAGTTTTAGTAGAAAAAGGAGTCTCGGAGTATGCAAGTCAAATAGGAAAGTGCAACTGAAACCATAACCAGAGTAGACTGATCTGAGTGAATTGGGGAGCAGGCTTGAAGTGCTGATTGACCTACTCTTGCTCCAAAGTCCTATGTTCCTTTGTAAACAAGTCAAAGCAGGAAAGTTTCTCATCCATCTCCTGCCTGATTTAAATGTTCTCCTGCCATCAATTCTGGGTGAGGGAATTAAATTCCTTCCAACGAGTGATTTTATTTCTACATCATCTGTCAAACTTTGATCATTTTTTCTCTTTGCATAGATAATGAGAGCTGCCCACCAGATATCTTTGCTATTGGCTTTCAGGAAATGGTGGAACTTAATGCAGGGAACATTGTTAATGCTAGGTGAGCAAGTGTCCCCTCTTATTTTGGTTTCAGTTGACCATATTTCAAAGGTTTGTTTGAGGTTTCTTTGTTGTCCTCTTGGTAGCATATTTGATATAAATCATAATTGTTTTGAATTGGAACTAATTAATGGGCACAGCATTACTTCATTGCAATTATAATACAAGATTTATGAATGTATTCAGTAAGCTAATGGTGCCATTGTTATTGGTGGTAATTTGTCTCAATTTACTGTTGGAAAATTAACAGAAGTCCCAATGCTGGAAATCTAAAATTAAAGATCTACAATGAATACTTTATGTCAAATTAGATTTTCACACAATAGAGTTTTCTATTTATCTTAATACCTTAGATATTATTGGCTGATCTAGCAAGTTTATTAATATATTTATAAATCACTGAAAACTTTTTTCCATTTCAGCACAACTAACAAGAAAATGTGGGCAGAACAGCTTCAAAAAGCAATATCTGGACAACATAAATACATCCTGCTGTCATCAGGCCAACTTGTTGGTGTCTGTCTGTATATCTTTGTCCGACTCCATCACGTACCCTACATTCGGTTAGTAACTGGTACTTACAACTAAATTTGAACTTGTTAAATTGAAGTTAGATTTCATAAAGTAAAACATCACTATTTTAAATTTTTTAAATGATTTCAATCACTTTCTATGCCTTCATGCTTTGCTGACATTCCTAAACCTTTCCTTCTATTTAAACTAACATTCATTTCTAAAACTACCTCTTCATTTTACTATCGTTCATGGCCATTCTGCTTCTACCCTTCCAACTTTTAGATTAAGACATTTATGCATGTATCTGTATATCACTCTGTTTCACTTTTGAGCCATTTCATTTTGCATTTGTCCCTAGGAAAACCGATTTTCCCTGAGTCATTTACAGGCCCTTTCAAACTCCTACATATGAGCCTATGACGTTTTATTCACTGCAATACATCAGCTGTCAATTTACTGAACTACTTTCCCACCTCCACATTCACATTTGTTTCTCGCAAAATCTCAATTTGCAGTTGTCCCGGTTGTTTTCCCCTGATGTTCACTTTTTAAATCTAAGGCATGAAAATTTGAACATATTTGCCGGACAAATAATTTAGCAATCTGTCACTTGATCTGAATGGATTCTGGCAGAAACCTCTGCTGGTGGAGTGTTGAGTTTGAAGGTCGGGGATGGAACTTAATTAGGTGAGATGGTAGTATACTGTACCCTGCCACCTTAACCAGAAATAAATTCTGGGCATTAAAGTGCCTGAGGACAAATTGGATTTCATGTGTGGTCAGGGTGTCACTATGGATTATGCAGCAGGGATTGACTACATAATGTAATCAACATAAATGTAAATGTGGATTTATTTACATTTTAGAAGAGCTATTTTATGATTGGGGTCTCAACTGGCTGTTATAAGGGGAGACATTTGAATTTTTAAAGGTGGAATATAATATTTTATTTTAATTAGAATCATTCCTGTTCTACGTAGATCCCAATCTGGTGAATTCTGAACTCACATTCATTTCTGAGGTAGTTTAACATTCAGGACACAAAAGGACATCCTCTTGCTTGGTTATCCAGACCTGGATCTTGAGATTGAATTAGGGCAGTAAATGTTGAAAATGTATTTAACAGCTTTTGTGATCAGTTGCCTAATGTGGCAAGCTAGGTTTTCAGTTGCCAGTAGAGATGGGCAGTTGCAGATCAGATTCCTGAAAGATATTGATGTCCTTATCATTGTGGACCCAGTATCTCTGGAACATGATGCAGTTTTCAAAAGGAGGGCAGAGAGTTAATAGAATCCCTACAAAGGGGAAGCAGGCTATTTGGCCCATCAAGTCCGCACTGACCCTCCAAACAGCATCCCACTATTGATAGACTTCCTTAAGTCCAAGGACCATCACTTAGACGGTCTTGATCATTAAGGTGCCTTCAGACCAGCCAGCCAGATTCATGAAGGCAATCACATGTTGCATGTCCATCTGGTCTGTTGGTCATATGAAGCACATCTTGCACTTGGTTTTCTGGGCAACTGTCATGATTCCAAAACAGTGTAATATTTCAAGGTGCCTGGCCTCTTCAGACCAATGTCCAGACTCCATGGGTAGTTGATGGGATTTAAGGGCGATCCCTTTAGGTGCCAGCTGACTCTGGAATGGATGCAGACATACTGAAATCAAACATCTCTGCTAATACACGGCACGGTGGCACAGTGGTTAGCACTGCTGCCTCACAGCGCCAGGGACCTGGGTTCAATTCCCACCTCAGGCGACTGACTGTGTGGAGTTTGCACGTTCTCCCCGTGTCTGCGTGGGTTTCCTCCGGGTGCTCCGGTTTCCTCCCACAGTCACAAAGATGTGCAGGCCAGGTGAATTGGCTATGCTAAATTGCCTGTAGTGTTAGGTAAGGGGTATATGTAGGGGTATGGGTGGGTTGCGCTTCGGCGGGTCGGTGTGGACTTGTTGGGCCGAAGGGCCTGTTTCCACACTGTAAGTAATCTAATCTAATCTACATACCGATATTGAACAAACCATTGGTACCTTGATGACCACTATTTTGGTCAAGTGGTGCCCTCCAGTAAAGTCAGCCAAGGTATTGGCAAAAGTGGGGTGGCACGGTGGCTCAGTGGTTAGCACTGCTGCCTCACAGCGCCATGACCTGGGTTCGATTCTGGCCTCGGGTGACTGTGCGGAGTTTGCATATTCTCCCCGTATCTGCATGGGTTTCCTCCGGGTGGTCCAGTTGCCCATAGCGTTCAGGGATGTATAGGCTAGGTGCATTAGTCATGGGTAAATGTCAAGTAATAGGCTAGGGGAATGGATCTGGATGGGTTACACTTCAGAGGGTTGGTGTGGACTTGTTGGGCCAAATGGCCTGTTTCCACATTATAGGGATTCTATGGTATCTCATGTTGAGGTTAGTTGCTCTGTGTTGTACAAAACTGTAGAAAGGATACTGAAGCAGGTTGAAAAGAAGGACCCGGAATGGCACCCTCTCTCGAAAGATGGAAGGAAAACAGAAGAGTGGGATAAAAATAGATCTATTGAGGAGTCTGGTGCCCAGTCATGACGGAGAGAGACCACTGACATCATCTCAGGCCTCAGATATTGTTAGGCTGGTATAGCCACAAAAGCCACACTATTCAATAAATCCTTACTTGTACAGCATTCAGCTCTATTACAGGAGACTGAGTAACATGCTTTCCATCAAACAAAGAAGTTATCCAGTAAGTGCAATCATCTAGATAGTCTCAGTGACACCCAAATACATTGATAATGGGGTGTCTAACACTGTCGATTGCCCCATATCATAAGGCATTTGGTATGCTTTCTTTTATTGGTCAGAGTATTGAGTACAGGAGTTGGGAGGTCATGTTGCGGCTGTACAAAACTTTGATTAGGCCACTGTTGGAATATTGCGTGCAATTCTGGTCTCCTTCCTTTCAGAAAGATGTTGTGAAACTTGAAAGGGTTCAGAAAAGATTTACAAGGATGTTGCCAGGGTTGGAGGATTTGAGTTAGAGGGAGAGGCTGAATAGGCTGGGGCTGTTTTCCCTGGAGTGTTGGAGGCTGAGGGGTGACCTTATAGAAGTTTACAAAATTATAAGGGGCATGGATCGGGTAAATAGGCAAAGTCTTTTCCCTGGGGTGGGGGAGTCCAGAACTAGAGGGCATAGGTTTAGGTTGAGAGGGAAAGATATAAAAGAGCCCTAAGTGGCAACTTTTTCACACAGAGGGTGGTACGTGTATGGAATTAGCTGCCAGAGGAAGTAGTGAAGGCTGGTACAATTGCAACATTTAAGAGGTATTTGGATGGGTGTATGAATAGGAAGGGTTTGGAAGGATATGGGCTGGGTACTAGCAGGTGGGTCTAGATTGTGTTGGGATATCTGGTCGGCATGGACGGGTTGGACCAAAGGGTCTGTTTCCATGCTGTGCATCTCGATGACTCTAAACCAAGCACTGATTCCAACATCCAAGCCAGCACCATTTCAACTTCGATTTGAGATTTATTAACACAGATATTCATTCATAATCATCAGCTATTATTATTTCAAAAGAAATGAATGATGAAATAAACACACAACTTCACTGAGGTAACCCATTCTGTGTATCTAACTATGTGATCTTGTACATTCACTCCCACTTCTACAAGGTGTTCACTTGTTATGTGGTACTTACCTGTAATGCCTTATTGTAAAGCTGAAGGGCGGTAGATGTGTATGCTAATTGATAGAATGCAGCTATAGTATGATGTTGCAGGCTCTGTAGAGTCTCCTCCAGTCAGGAAGGTTTCATTCAGTCTGCAGGGACACTCTGCTCCCCTTCCGCTGCAGGTCGTATGTCACTTATGGTATTTTTTTCTGCATGCTGAGGAGAGAGGACAGCATACTCTGACCTTCCTGACCTGTTCCAACATGACCTTGATATGAACTGCTGAACTCTTCAGTGGCATCCAATTCTCATGGCACGGCATTCCAACCGGAACTCTTATCAACAAACGCATTGGACCCCATCTACCATCCCCTGAGAAAAAGAACAGAAAGTGACATCACCACAGGAAATGATATCACCAACCCAAACATATAAATAGAAAGCCAGAAACATCAGCAGTGCTTTGTCCGAAGGCTCACTGAAGATGTTACTTATAATGATGACGAAACATCTGAAAATGAACCTTCAGCTCAGTGAGCAAACCTACGTCCAGAACCTCAACCTGAGTGACAAATTATCCAATTCTCAGTTGCATTGTGGCTAATCACTCATTAATTCAACTGATCTCTTGCTCTGACAGTGTGGAGAAATATGGGTATACGGACTCTGAGCGCATGTGCACCTGTCTATTAGAGATCAGTTGTCTGGGTATCACTTGCTCATCCTTTTTCCAGATGTAATGGGTTATTTAATCTTTTATGACATGACCGATACCATCCTTATCACTCGCCTACTGGTGACCTCTCTAGTTGCCACCATTCAGATTGTTTCAAAGGCTCTGAACCGATTTCTTCTGCAGATACGAGGATCTATCTCTCTCTCACCTCTCTACAGCGCCTCGAATAACACCTCAAGAGGAACTTTGGAGAACTTTGCAGCTGTCCATTGATGCCTTCTCATACCAAAGTTACCCTTCTGCAAACTCTTTTGCACCATCTCCTCTGTCACAGGCAAGCCCAGCCTAGGCTGCTCAAAGAGCCCTTTCGTTTCTAGAATCTGCTCCTACATACTCCTGGCACCACTAAAATTGCACCCCCCAGGCCAATTTAAAATTGTTTTGAGTCACTGAGTGATACAGCACAGAATCACGACACAGGAATATTCTAGTCATTGGGATCCTAAACCTGAATGAAAGTTCAGTCTCGTGTCATTTGATGACATGGAGAGCCTGTGGAAATACCTGGACTCAGTTGTCATTTTGCTCCACAGTCAGCTGTACTTGAAACATTGAAGAAGTGGCTGCTCAGAATACTGAGAATTTACATGTTTTTCAAGGCCAAAATATAAACAAAACTATAATGTTCTTATTGATTTTTTCCACTATTGTGAATATCAGTAACGCTGTTCCAGTGAAATTCATCTGCTTATACCATGCATTTTTGAAACTCTCTGCCTTTGAGTCCCATAACGAATCATATCCGAGTGTCTTGGAAGCTTCTAAAAGACTACCCAAAGTGTTTCACATAGTGGGCAACCAATCCAAAATCGGTTGTTTACTGTTGGATTGCTCTATCTGGAAAATTGCTGACTGTTTTCCACTCATTATTTTCTCATAAATTTCAGGCTTTTCCTGGACATGCAGGTAATTCTTCCAAAAAGTGATGATTATGTTCTAAAAAAATTGCACTTAAGAAATGATGCTTAAGGTGTTGGTGGTGCAGTCACGTTACAGCCACCACGCAGTTAAAAGTTCGCGCTTTAGAAACAGTGTCCCCAATTCATCAAAAAAGTGAGGACTGCAGATGCTGGAGACCAGAGTTGAAACGTGTGGTGCTGGAAAAACACAGCATCCGAGGAGCAGGAGAATCGACGTTTCGGGCATAAGCCCTTCTTCAGGAATGAGGCTGATGTGCCAAGCAGGCTGAGATAAAGGGTAGGGGGGAGGGAATTTGGGGGAGGGGCGCTGGAAATACAATAGGTGGAAGGAGGTGAGGGTGAGGGTGATAGGCTGGAGAGGGGGTGGGAGTGGAGAGGTTGGGAAGATGATTGCAGGTCAAGAGGGCGGTGCTGAATCCGGGGTTTGGGATTGAGATAAGGTCCAGGGGTTGGACCCACGCTCCCGGATCAATGAGTTCGACACGCGGCTAGACATCGAGCATTTCTTCCACTGCCTTCGTCTCCATGCCTACTTCTTCAACCAGGACTCCCGCCCACCCTCTGACGACCCCTTTCCCCGCCTCCAACACACCCCATCCACCTGGACACCCTGTGCTGGCCTCTTACCCGCCCTCGATGTCTTCATATCCAACTGCCGCTGCGACACTGACCACCTCAACCTGTCCACCCCCTCACCCACTCCAACCTCTCACCCTCACAATGCGCAGCCCTTCACTCCCTCCGCTCCAACCCCAACCTCACCATCAAACCGGCAGACAAGGGAGGCGCAGTGGTAGTTTGGCGCACTGATCTTTACACCGCTGAAGCTAGATGCCAACTCACGGACACCTCCTCCTACTGCCCCCTCGACCATGACCCGTCCTACCACCACCAAACCATCATCTCTCAGACCATCCATAACCTCATCACCTCAGGGAATCTCCCATCCACCGCCTCCAACCTCATAGTCCCACAACCCCACACCGCCCGTTTCTACCTCCTGCCCAAAATCCACAAACCTGACAGCCCTGGCAAACCCATTGTCTCAGCCTGCTCCTGCCCCACCAAATTCATCTCTGCATACCTCGACACTGTCCTGTCCCCCTTAGTCCAAGAACTCCCCACCTACGTTCAGGACACCATTCACCCCCTCCACCACCTCCATGATTTTTGCTTCCCTGGCCCCCAACGCCTTTTCTTCATGATGGACATCCAGTCCCTATACGCTTCCATCCGCATCATGAAGGCTCCAAGCCCTCGGTTTCTTCCTCTCCCGCCGACCCAACCAGTACCCTTCGACTGACTGAACTGGTCCTCACTCTTAACAACTTCTCCTTCCAATCCTCCCACTTCCTCCAAACCAAAGGAGTAGCCATGGGCACCCGCATGGGCCCCAGCTATGCCTGCCTCTTCGTCGGATATGTAGGACAGTCCATCTTCCGCAGCTACACTGGCACCACCCCCCATCTTTTCCTTCGCTACATCGATGATTGTATTGACGCTACCTCGTGCTCCCACGAGGAGGTTGAACGGTTCATCCACTTTACTAACACCTCCCACCCCGCCCTCAAATTTACCTGAACCGTTTAAGGCTCTTCTCTCCCCTTCCTAGACCTCTCCATTTCTATCTCGGGCGACCGACTCAACACAGACATTTACTACAAACCGAATGACTCCCACAGCTACCTAGGTTACACCTCCTCCCACCCTGCCCCCTGTAAAAACGCTATTCCATATTCCCAATTCCTTTGCCTCAGTCGCATCTGCTCTCAGAGGACCAATTCCACTACCGAACAGCCCAAATGGGCTCCTTCTTCAAAGACTGCAATTTTCCCTCTGACGTGGTCGATGATGCTCTCCACTGCATGTCCTCCACTTCCCGCGTCTCCGCCCTTGAACTCCGCCCCTCCAATCACCACCAGGACAGAACCCCACTGGTCCTCACCTTCCACCCCACCAACCTCCGGATACGTCGTATAATCCTCCGTCATTTCCGCTACCTCCAAACAGACCCCATCACCAGCGATATATTTCCCTCCCCACCACTATCAGCGTTCCGGAGAGATCACTCCCTCCACGACTCCCTCGTCAGGTCCACACCCCCCACCAACCTGACCTCCACTCCTGGCACCTTCCCCTGCAACTGCAAGAAGTACAAAACTTGGACCCACACCTCCCCCTCACCTACCTCTAAGGCCCCAATGGATCCTCCCATATCCGTCGCATATTCACCTGCACCTCCACACACATCATTTACTGTATCCACTGCACTGAATATGGTCTCCTCTACATTAGGGAGACAGGCCACCTACTTGCGGAACGTTTCAGGGAACACCTCTGGGACACCCGCACCAGCCAACCCAACCGCCCCGTGGCTGAACACTTTAACTCCCCCTCCCAAGGGGGAGGTCCCTTGGCTGCCTCCATGCAGGTCCATGGCTGCCTCCATCGCCAGACCCTGGCCAAATGACGCCCGGAGGAAGAACACCTCATCTTCCACCTAGGAACCCTCCAACCACACGGGATGAATGTAGATTTCTCCAGCTTCCTCATTTCCCCTCCACCCACCTCATCTCCGTCCCAACCCCCGGATTCAGCATCACCCTCTTAACCTGCAATTTTCTTCCCAACCTCTCTGCCTCCACCCCCATTCCGGCCTATCACCCTCACCTCACCTCTTTTCACCTATCGTATTCCCAGCACCCCTCCCCCAAATTCCCTCCCCCCTACCTTTTATCTCAGCTCGCTTGGCACACCAGCCTCATTCCTGAAGAAGGGCTTATGCCCGAGTCGATTCTCCTGCTCCTCAGATGCTGCCTGGCCTGCTGTGTTTTTCCAGCACCACACTTTTCATCCCCAATTCTTGAATCGTATTACAGCGAATTTGCATTAACTAAACATTCTAGTAGAATGACCTGTACTTTCCCATTTATTTCCTCCTTATCTCCATCTACATTCATTTCAGTTAACCTGCTTAGGCATGATAAGACAAATTGACGGGGCAGTTGGAACCTGAATCCTGTCCTGTTGGCCTAGAGGTAGGGATGTAATCACTGCACTACAAGAACCCCTGTCCATGACTGAATTTATTTAGCCCCATTCATTACATGCTGACAATCACTCTTTGCATTTGTCAGCTTTCTACATTTAAGTTGACATCAATGGATATAACTTTCAATCCTTTGTATAATCTGTTGAATTTGAATTTTGTCTACAAATTACTGTATTTTGTTCTCCATGCTGTTAGTGGGATAATTAAAATCATACTTCATTAAATTTTCTAAATGAGCTGTTTTCAAAACTCACTAAACTATTGGTTAGATTTGAGAAGATTTGTAGCTCAGGTTGTAGTTCTAGATGTAGGTTTGCTCACTGAGCTGGAAGGTTCATTTCCAGACGTTTTGTCACCCTACTAGGTGACATCTTCAGTGGGCCTTCGGCAAAGCACT
This sequence comes from Hemiscyllium ocellatum, assembly GCF_020745735.1. Lineage (NCBI taxonomy): Eukaryota > Metazoa > Chordata > Chondrichthyes > Orectolobiformes > Hemiscylliidae > Hemiscyllium > Hemiscyllium ocellatum. Next base: position 71,140,175 of record NC_083410.1, read on the forward strand.
GCTGATAATTCCTGGTTTCTATTTATATGTTTGGGTTTTTTTGGGTTGGTGATGTCATTTCCTGCAGTGAAGTCACTTCCTGTTCTTTTTCTCAGGGGGTGGTAGATGGGGTCTAACTCGATGTATTTGCTGATAGAATTTTGGTTGGAGTGCCATGCTTCTAGGAGTTCTCGAGCGTGTTTTTGTTTGGCTTGTCCTAGGTTGGATGTGTTGTCCCAGTCGAAATGGTGTTCTTCCTCATTTGTATGTAAGGATACTAGTGAGAAAGAGTCATGTCATTTTGTGTCTCACTAGTATTCTTACATACGGATGAGGAAGGACACCACTGCGACTGGGACGATACATCCATCCTAGGACAAGCCAAACAAAGACACGCACAAGAATTCCTAGAAGCATGGCATTCCAACCAGAACTCTATCAACAAACACATCAAGTTATACCCCATGTACCATCTCCTGAGAAAAAGAACAGGATGTGAGTTCACTACAGGAAATTACATCACCACAAGAAATGACATCATCAACCCAAAAAAAACTCAAACATATAAATAGAAACCAGGAATTATCAGCAGTGCTTCGCCGGAGGCCCACTGAAGATGTCACCTTGTAGGGTGATGAAAAGTCTGGAAATGAACCTTCCAGCTCAGCGAGCGAACCTACATCCTAACCAATGGCTATTGTCTCTTCAGCTATTTTTCACCTACTGACATCCTGGGAGGTATTGGTGGTAGTAACATTCATCTAGTAACCCAGAGGGCTAAGCTAATGCTCCAAGGACATCAGTTCAAATCTTGCTATGGCAGCTGATGGAATTTGAATTAAGGAAATAAATATGGAACATAAAACTAGTATCAATAATGGTGGGCATGTCGACTGTCATCAGTTGTTAAAACAAAAGTCCATTTGATCCATTAATGCCTTATGGTAATGAAATCTGCCATCATCACCCAGTGTTACGTACATGTAACTCCAGACCAAAAGCAATGTGATTGACATTTAGCCACCTCTGAAAGATCGAGTAATCCACTTCAAGGGCATTTAGGAATAGGAAACGATGACTGGCCTTGCCAATGGTGCCCATGTTCCATGAAAGAATATTTTAAAACATCTTGGGCCCATGATCCTCTCTGACCACCATATCCATTGGTGATGTTAGGTAGAGGTCCCACCACTAGCTTGTGAATATTCTAGCTGAAAGATGAGGGCAGTCAATTCATAAACTCAAGACTAAGATCAATAGGTTCCTGGACATCAGGAGAACTGAGATATGGAGAAATTGTAGGAAATTTGAGGGTTTTTTAAAAGTTCTGTGATCTTAACAAGTTGCCAGGATTGCTCCAGTTTTTTTTTTCTGGTCTTAATAAGTAAAACAAGTGAGGAAGTAGGGAATAAAATGTAAATAGAAAATCTGTTTCATTTTTCTTTTGCAGAGAGGTTGCTGTGGATAGGGTGAAGACTGGGATGGGTGGAAAGACTGGGAACAAAGGAGCAGTAGCACTTCGTCTGCAGTTTTACAGCAGCACACTCTGCTTCATATGTGCCCATCTGACAGCTGGACAGTCACAAGTGAAAGAAAGAAATGAAGATTATAGAGAAATCATGCAGAAGCTCAGCTTCCCAATGGTATTTATTCTTTCTGCACATTTACGTTTTAGTCAATTAGCATACTGTTTACCTCTGGAACCAGATTTAAATGTAGCCCAGGAATTAAGATGATGGATTCTCCATTTTGATTTTGTTTAAATTTTTTCTTTTCTCTTGGTGAGTCATATAAAAATGAGTTTAGTTTGTTCCAGCATGTTCTTATTGTACATGTATATTTTGCACAAAACTCTGAAATAGTCGTTTAGTGCCAATTATTGAAATCGGGATTGCTAGTACAGAAATTGATAATGTTCAAAAGATACATCAAAGCAGAGTAAGAAAACAACCAGAAGTTAGGAGAAAATTTTAATATCATGACCATAACTAGTTTAATTAAAATTTATTAGGTATAAGGCATGATGAAGAAGTATTGGTATGAAAAATAAATTGGCAGAACAAGCTTTGGAACAGGAATGGAAAAAAGTTAGGGGAGAAAAATGCCATGTTTTTGAAGAGCAATAAAAAGTGTATATGCAAGGTTACGCATTGGAAATGAAGATGATACAGGGAAATGATAATCTGTATTAATTTAATAACTATAACCTATAATGTGTCTTCACATTAAGAAGGTGAGAACGAGAAAGACTGTGGATGGATTTGATGATGCACTATTTTAGAATGTATTATGGGCATTGTGCAATGTCAACATTTATCTATTTTTAATTGCTCTTCAGAAGGTGGTAATGAACCAACTATTTCAAAGCACTGTAATCCGCGTAGGAAGATTCCTATACAGTGCTGTAAGATAGGGAATTTATATGACTTTGACCCAGCAACAGTGAGAGAAAAGTGAGAAATTCCTTTGTGGGGAAAGGAATTTGTGACATGTAAAGAGCCTAGGAGGTGGTGTTGTTCTTATGGGCTTGCTGCCCTTCTAAGTGATAGATGCAGTCAGTTGGGAGGTGCTGTTGAAAATGACCGAGTTGCTACAGTGGAATAAAGGAACTGGCGTTTCTTTACAAGATTGGATTACTGAAGCTTGTGCATTCTGCATGGAGCAAAGGAAATTGAGAGGAGATTTGACAGAAATGGACAAGATTAGTCCAAGTTTTTGGAAGGTAGACACACACAGCTATTTATTAGCTAATGAAGAAAGTATTAGGAGACATAGATTTAGGATTTTAAGTAAAGAGATGTAAACAGAATATGATGAAGAACTTCTTTATTCAGTGGGTGATAATGAAATCAGACTTATAGTATTAACAAAAGCAATGAATAGTTTCAAAAGAATATTGGGTGGGTACTTGAAAGAAAGAAATTAAATGGCCTTGAGCAGAGAAGTAGACTGACTGGATTGCTTTGTGGTGAGCCAGCGTACACTCAATTGGTTGAAGGCCCGCCATAGTGCCCTAAGTAATTTGATGAGTCTAGGTGCAGTCTTTTTGAGTCTGTTCTGCCATTTGGTGAGATTTTGGCAGATCTGACCTGACACCATATACCTGCCTGTGTCCCATATCATTTGATATGTTTGACTAGCAAAAGTCTGTGCTTCTCAGTCTTAAGAATAATAGTTGATCCAGCAGTAACTGCTGCTTGCAGAAAAATGTTGCAAACGTCTACCACCCTGTAGAGTCATAGAGATGTACATGTTTTGATTTGCTCTGACTAGAGCCTCATCTGATTGGCTTAAGTGTAGTGTTTTGGATATGACCTTAGTCTTGCATTATCTATTCCCTTAATATTTTCAAAAGTTTGATCAAATCACCTTCTAATCTCCTACATTCCAGGGAATACAAAACTAATTTGTGCAAAACAAAAATGAAATAATTATTATCCAAGAAATCTGAAGAAAATATTGCTGGAAATAATCATGGATTAGACAGCGTCTGAGCAAAAGAAAGCAGAGTTACCTTGTCATGGTTAAGGAATTTTTACCTCTTCTTGTAATTTAACCTTTCAAGTTCAGGTTGCATTCTGGTAAATCTACACTGCATTGTATCCAAGGCTGGTCATATCCTACCAAAGATATGGTGCCTAGAACTTCTCACACTGTTCCACATGTAATCTGACCAGAGCTTTGCACAGTAAAAGCATGACATCTGTTTGTATTTTACTCCTCTGCATAAAATGGCCAGAATTCTATTAGTGCTTTTGATTAATTTCTGTTCTTGTTCATGACATTTTAATGATATATGTATCTGGTAAGTGTAGATACCAGAACAAATGTGAATGCAGTATGTGTCAACCTGCACCACAAGAATGCCTGCGACCATCTTAAAGCATATGCTCACTTTATCAGCTTCAAGTGAAATGCATCAGCTCCTTTGGAATACAAGCTCCAGTGATTCCCTCGGGTGACAACAGATGACAGAGAAGGGAATTTTGCAAATATTGCCTGCTCCAGCTTGGAACAAACATAAAATATATCAGTTTATTGCCATGGCCAGCATCAGAGGCTTTATTTTATATTCACTCGTGGGATGTAGGTGTTGCTAGTTAAGTCAGCATTTGTTGCCGATCCCTGACTGCCCTTGAGAAGGTGGTGGAAAACCGCCTTCTTGAACCGCTGTAACCCATGTGCAGTATGTAGCCCCACAATGTTGTTAGAGAATACCAAGATTTGACACAGAAAAATTCAGGATGGTGAAGGACTTGGAGGGGAGTTTGCAGGTGGTGGTGTTCCCATATATCTGCTGCCCTTGTCATTTTAAAGGGGAATGGTTATGAATTTGAAAGATGCTATCACAGAATCTTTGGTAAATTTCTGCAGAACATCTTATAGGTAGTACACTTTGCTGTTACTGAACATCATTAGTGAGGGCGTGGATATTTGTAGATGTGGTGCCAATCAAGTGGGCTATTTTATCCTAGCTGGGATCAAGCTTCCTGAGTGTGTTGTACCCATCCAGGCAAGTGGGGAGTATTCCAGCACACTCCTGACTTGTGCCTTGTAGATGATAGGCAGGCTTTGGGGGAGGCAGGAATTGAGTTGTTTGGTGAAGTATTCCTAGCCTCTGGACCTGCTTGTGTAGCCATTGTTTATATATGGCAAGTCCATTTGAGTTTCTGGTCAGTGGTAACTTATAGGATCTCGATAGTGGGGGATTCAGTGATGGTAATGCTATTGAGTGTTAAGGGATGATGGGTGGATTGTGTCTTTTGGAGATTGTCATTGCCTGGCATTTTGTATGATATAAATACTGCTTGTCACTTTTCAGCCCAAGCCTGGATGTTGTCCAGTTCTTTTTGCATATGAATAAAGACTTCCTCAGTATCAGAGAGTCATAAATAGTACTGAACGTTGTGCAATAATCAGCAAACATCCCCTACTTCTGACCTTGATGGAGGGGAGGCCATTTGGAAAATGCTTGGGTTTGGGATACTACCCTGAGGAACTCCTGCAAACTTTCCTGGAGTTAGGATGATATTGGAAGTCAGTCACCTTATCAGCAGAAAGCTCTTCCCCTGTTTCCCAGTGATTTGAGTTTTGCTATGGTCCTTGATGCTGCGATCAGTCAAATGTAGCCTTGATGCCAAGGGCTATTATTTTCACCTCACCTCTAGAATTCAGCTCTTTTGTCTGTGTTTGGACCAAAGCCGTAATGAGATCAGAAACTGAATGGCCCTGGTAGAACCAAGTCTAGTCATTTGTGAACCATTGCTGAGCTAATGCTGCTGGATAGCAGTGTTGATGATACCTTTCACCACCATTTGTGGAGCCTCCGCCTTCAGCAAGTTGTTTAATAGTACACCACAATTCATGACTGGATGTGACAGGACTGCAGAGCTTAAATCTGACCCAAGGAATTGTTTAGTTCAGTTACTTTTGCTGTTTGGTATGCAAGTGGTTTTGTAGCTTCACCAGGTTGATATCTTGTTTTTAATGTATGCCTGGTGTTGCTACTGATATGCCCTCCTGCATTCTTCATTTGACCAGGGTTGATTCCCTTGTTTGATGGTGACAGTAATTGTAGAATGGGGGATATGCAGGGTAATGAGATTGTGTTGGACTGTGATTCTGCTACTGCTGATAACCACAGCAGCTCATGGATGCCTAATCTTGATTTGCTAGATCTGTTTAAAGTCTGCCCCATTTAGTATAATAATAATGTCTCACAACATGATAGAGAGTGTTCTTTATGTGAAGGTAGGGTTTCATCTCCATGAGGAATGCACAGTATCTTACTGATAGATGGACAGATGCATCTCTGACAGATTGGTTAAGATGAGGTTAAGTAAGTTTTTTCCCTATGATTTGTTCCATCACTAGCTGCCCTAGTCCCAGTCTAACATCTATGTCATTTAGGATTTGTCCTGCTTGATCTGTATAGTGCTGCTGAGCAGTTGTTGATGGAGACCATTGAAATCCGCTACCCAGAGTACATTCTGCACCCCTGCCAACCTCAGTGCTTTCTCCAAGTGTTGTTCAACATGGAAAACTTCTGATTCCTCAGTCAAGGGAGGATGGTAGGTAATAATCAGTGGAAGGTTTCCTTGCCCACATTTGACCTGATACATTGACTCCAGACTCCATGACTCAATGTTAGACTTTGAGGCTTTCAGGAAGGAGTCTGCAAATGTTGCTGGTTTGACTGGTCTTGAATCTAGGCGAAAGTGGGTACTACAGATGCTGGAGATTAGAGACAAGATTAGCGTGGTGTTGGAGAAGTACAGCAGGTCAGGCAGCATCCAAGGAGCAGGAAATGCCTGATCTGCTGTGCTTTTCCAGCACTACTCTGGTCTTGAATCTATTGTTTCATTGAAGACACAAAAAGGTATGTTACTTCTTTAACATTCCATTTCCTTCACTTGAGTGACATCCTATTAGACTAGTAATTGCTTAGAAAATTTCTATCCTATTTCAATTTGTTTACATAATATTTGCTGTTCATTTATTGTGACAGGGAAGAAATGTTTTCTCCCATGACTATGTATTCTGGTGTGGAGATTCAAACTTCCGCCTTGATCTTCCACATGAAGAAATCCTTCACCACATTAAAGGACAGGACTGGAAAACTCTTCAGGTCTATGACCAATTGCAACATCAGAAGACTGAGAATAAAGTGAGTAAAATTTATTTTTCCAGGGTAGTCATTGCTCATAAATAAAAACAGAAATTGCTGAAAAAGCTTAGCAAGTCTGGCAGCTTTTGTGGAAAGAAATCAGAGTTAACATTTCGGGTTGAGTGACCCTTCCTCAGCAACTTCTCGATGGTTAGTATCCCCCCCCCCCCCCGTCACACGGGAGACCAGGGTTTAGTTCTCTGACAAGGAGTGCGTGCTATATCTGAGCTTGGCTATGCATCTGTAAGGTCACGTTCATTTGTGGCACAATAGCTCAGTGGTTAGCACTGCTGCTTCACAGTGCCAAGGACCCAGGTTCGATTCCAGCCTTGTGTGATTGTCTGTCAGGGACATTCTCATTCACATTCACATTGCACATTCTCCTTGTGTCTGTGTGTGGGTTTCCTCCAGCTGCTCCATAGTCCAAAGATATGCACATTAGGTGGATTGGCCGTGCTAAATGCCCAGTAATATCCAGGGATGAGCAGCTTAAGTGGGTTGGCCTTGTTAAATGCAAGGTTACAGGAATGGGTTGGGGACGTGGGTCTGGGTGGGATTGTCTTTGGTGGATCGGTGCAGATCCGATGGATCGAACTTCCTCTTTCCACACTGTAGGGATTCTGTGATTTTAGTGGCTCGGTGGTTAGCACTGCTGCCTCACAGTGCCAAAGACCTGGATTCAATTCTAGCGTCAGCAACTGTCTCTGTGGAGTTTGCACATTCTCCCCTTGTCTGTGTGGGTTTCCTTCTGGTGCTCTGATTTCCTCCCACAGTGCAAAGATGTGCAAGTTAGGTGGGCTGGCCGAGCTAAGTTACCCATAGTGTACAGGGATATGCAGGCTTGGTGGATTAGCCATGATAAATAAGGGTTTAGGGGATAAGATGCTCTTCGATTGGCTGAACAACCTCTATCTGCATTGCAGGGATTCTATGACTCTAGGAAACAGCAGGATGCATTATTGCTCATTGATTTATAATGATAATCTAGTAAAATGTATTTATAACTTAATACAAAAACGCCTGTGCCCCAATGTCTGATTTTATGTTATGAGGAGGAGTACATTACCAAGGGTTATTTGCAATGTGCTCTTGGTTTTAGCGAGTGAATTCAAGTCTAATATTTCTACAAGTATGTATTTGTTCTTACTGCCACTGTTATGAACAATTTTTGCACATTAATGCAAAAACCAGTTTCAGAAGGGGAAGTAGACGGGAGAATGTTCAAGGCCCATACATTAACTTGAGGATAGGTTCACTAACTTTATTTTGAATGATTGAGAGGGTTTTTTTCTGGGTTTTGCATTTCCAAGCTTTTCAGTGATGCACATGATGTGATGTCAAATTGATAATTTATGGGTGTAATACAAAAATGAAATATGGGGATTCCAGGAGATATTAACATGAACTCACATAAGGCAAGGCCATCGTACAGATTCAAGCTCCCTGTATTTGTGGCTTGGTGCAGTCAGGAGTGTTGGAGGAAGGAACCTGCTAAAGTCAAGTGATACAAAGGTGTCTGAAAGAATGAGGAACAGGAACATTATACCCAACAAAAAGCAGAAGTTGCTGGAAAAGCTCAGCAGGTCTGGCAGCATTTGTAAGGAGAAATCAGAGTTAACGTTTCAGGTCAAGGGACCCCTCCTCAGAACCCTTTCTCAGGTCACCAGATCTGAAACGTTAACTCCGGTTTCTCTTCATAGCTGCTGCCAGACCTGCTGAGCTTTTCCAGCAACTTCTGTTTTTGTTTCTGATTTACAGCATCTACAGTTCTTTCAGAACATTATACCCAAGTTTGGGTTCTACACAGAAGCAGCTTAATGATGTAACCAGCTTCTGTGCCCACTATTTATCCCATGTCAGCATGCTCTTTTACTTGCTTCATTATGAGACCCATGAGGCAAGTGTGCAATGGGTGTAGACATGGCCATAGGATTAGTTTGTTCAATGCTTTGGGGAAGTGCTAGTGATATGGAAGCCAACTAAAGGATTCATTACATATGAACAAGGAACAAGAGTTGGCCGTTCATGATGGCCATTCAATAAGATCATAACTGATTTGATTTAACCTCAATTCTACATTCCTGCACATTCCTGAAAAACTTTTATTACTTTCATGATCATGAATCTATCTATCTCAGTCTGAAAAGTACTGTATTTAAAAATTCTGCATTCACTTTCTTTTGAGGAAGGAAGTTCCAAATACAAAGGAACCTAGATTATCCGAATGAGATGGGTGGGTGCTATTTTGTTTGGATAATTGATTATTCGGTTAATCGATTCAATGCATTTCCTCTGGGGCTTTGAGTTTCCTGTAAAGTCTGCTTTCTGTTCAGGAGATAAGGTAGCATCACAGCGCATGCAAGGCCCCCCGACCCCACCTAAAACCACCCCCTCACCCGCACACCCAATCCCATCCAATACCGCTCCCACCTGTCCCCCAACGCCACCCCCCACCTGCCTCCCAACCCCATCCAACACTGCTCCACCCTCCTGCCCCAACCCCATCCAACACCACCACCCTCATCCACCCCCAACCCCATTTAAAACAGCTCCCCTGCCCGCACCCTAAACCCCATCCAATACCACCCCCACCTGTCCCCCAACACCACACCCCCACCTGCCTCCCAACCCTGTCCAACACTGCTCCACCCTCTTGCCCCAAACCCATCCAATACCGCCCCCTGCCCGCCCCAACCCCGTCCAATACCGCTTCCCCTCCTGCCTCCCAACCCCATCCAACACCGCCATCCACACCTGCCCCTAACCCCATCCAACACCGCTTCCCCTCCTGCCCTCCAACACCGCCGCCCCCACCTGCCCCAACCCCGTCCAACGCCGCTCCCCCCACCTTCCCCCAACCCTGTCCAACACTGCTCCTCCCGCCCCCCAAACCCCGTCCAACACCGCCCACTGCCTGCCCCCAACATCCCTCCGTCCAGTCCCGCCCACTCTCCAGGGCAGCTGTACTGGACACCAAGACTGCTGCTGTTGCTGCCTTTTGTAGGGTGGGTCTCCAAATAGCGCGGGCACGCACACTATCTTTTACTGCAGCACTTTGACCGATTCCAGCTTTGCCCTCTACAGGGCAATGTTAGAGAGATTATCTGGGGAAGAGGCGTTTAGGGTGCACCCCTGTGTAGAATTCCAGGGAAAATGTGGGGAGAGGGAAGGGTGGTGCAGGCGGTCAGTCATTTAGAGACAGTGCCTGCGCTCCCATCAGTCCAGGACTGTTCTCGGCAGGACTTTTAATCACTGTAAACAAAAGACGCGACCAGCGTTGGAAATACATGTTTGATGTAATGCTTCTGTCGGGACCTCGAGATCTCCTTCTGAAAATCCGATTTTTGGATAGTTGGTATATGGATAATCGAGGTTCCTTTGTACACTCATCTCTGAGAAAAAGAATGTTCCCTCATCTCTGTCTTAAATGGACAACCACCAGTTCAAGATTCTCCCACAGGTGTAAATATCTTTTTGACTTCCAGCTGGTAGAGTCCCCTCTGTTTGTATGTTTCAATTAAGTCACCTCTGACTCTTCTAAACTCCAGAGGAAAAAAGCCTGATCTGTCTAGCCTTGCCTCAAAAGACAATCTACTTAGTCCAGTTATTAGTCTAATAAACCTTCTTTGAACTGCTTCAAATGTATTAACATTTTTCTGTAAATAGGGTGAAATCTGTATTGTCCTGGTACTCCAAATACAATCTCACCAATGTCTTGTACAACTGAAGCACAATCTCCTTACTCTTGCATTCAATTCTCCCGCAATAAAGCATAATATTCTGTTAGCTTTTCTGATTACTATCTGTATCTACATGCTATCCTTCTACAATTCTCATACTAGGACACCCAGTTCTCTCTGCATCTTAGAGCTCTGCAGCTTTTTAACCACTTGGATGATATGTTTCATTTTTTTTCTTTCTGCCAAAATAGATTTTATACTCCATTTACCAGATCTTACCGACTTAAGGAGACTATCAAAAGATATAAATAAGTTATGTTCTCTTTACACCTCACTTTCCTGCCAAATTTCATGTCATCAGCAAATTTACTGCCATACCCTATCTTCCCATTGCTCTATAGTTCTGTTTCATGCCCCCCAGGACCCATAACACTGGAGTGGAAGAAAGTCAACCTTAATCCCAAGTGATTGCCTATGAAGAAGATTGCTCAGTGTCAATCTCCTCCTCCACTTTAATGTTCTCACTGTTAGAAGATATCTGATGAACATCTTTGTAAATGTGTGCAGCTCCAAACATTTTGGCTGTGTAGTACCATGCAGGAGCTGTTAAGATTCTTTAGGAGCTTGCTGATGAGTATGGAAAAACCCTAGAGACCTCACTGGGAGTCTGAAGGGCAGTCCTGATACATGAATTTGCTCAGTTAACCCACCTGGATGGTCCTATGACTTTCATCAGGATGTTTATGCAATTCACTTGTGTGTCTTTTTGTCTGGTTCAATCCATGTGTTCCCTAACTGGAAACCTTGGGTGAACCATGGGGAAATCCACTGCTTACTGAAGACCAGGCATGTAGCATTTAAGTCAGATAACCCAGACCTATACATGAAATCCAGGTATGGCCCTCCAGGCCATTAGAAATATCATGAGGAATACCAGACCAGGCTAGAGGCCCAAACTAACCATACGGACGCGTATGGCAAGGCCTACACAGCATAACGGGATATAAAATGAAGCAGAACAAAATAGCAGACAAAATTACATCCCTTCCCTGATGCACTCAATGCTTTCTCTGCTCAGTTTGAGCAGATTGCCAGTGGCACGGTGTCACCTGTCCCAATAGGCCAGGACACACTTGTTCCCCCATCACCGCTGCAGACGTCAGATCAGTCTTCCTGAGAGTAAACCCATGGAAAATGACTGGCCCAGGCAGAGTCCCTGGCTATATATTTATCTCCTGTGTGGACCAGCAAGTGGAGGTATTTGCTGACATTTTCACCCTCTCCTTGCTGCAATGTGTAGTCCCCATCTGCTTCAAGAACACTGCCACCATTCCAGTATAAAGAAAACACATGCAACATGCTTCAACAACTACTGCCCAGTGGCTCTGACATCCATAATCATGAAGTGCTTTGAGACGCTGGTCATAGCCCTCACCAACTCTATTCTCCCAACCTGCCTCGATCCCCTGCAATTTCCTAGTGGCAAACAGGACATCATTTCTTCAGCCCTACACTCATCACTGGAACATCTGGATAGCAAGGACACCATGGGGCTCGTACTGATCGACTACAGCTCCATCTTCAACATCATAATCCCTACCAGACTAATCTCAAAACTCCAAGACCTAGGTCTCAGCTCCGCTGTCATCAACTGGATCCTCAGCTTCCTGACTGCAGACTGCAATCAGCGAAGATAGACAACAGCACTTCCTCCATGATAATCCTCAACACTGGCACTGGCAAGAATGTTTTCTCAGCCCCCTACTGTACTCGCTGTACGCCCATGACTGTGTAGACAAATTCCACATGAACACCATTTGCAGGTTTGCTGACGACGCCACCTTGGTGGCTGGATGTCAAACAACAAAGAGTCAGAATTCAGGAAGATGTAGAGGTCTTGGTGCAATGACAACAATCTCTGTCAATGTTGGCAAAACAAAATAACTGATCATTAACTTTGGGAAGGAAGGAGAGGACACGCACCTATCTATGTCAACAGAACTGAGGTGGAGAGAGTTGACAGTGTAAAGTTCGTGGTAATGACAATAACCAACAATCTGTCGTAGTCTTCCCAACATTTGCAAATGCACCATAGAAAGCATACTACTCGCATGCATAACAGCCTGGTACAGAAACTGCTGTGCTCAGTACCGTAAGAAACTGCAGAAAATTGTGTGCACAGCCCAGACCATCACAGAAGCCGACCTTCCATCATGGATTCCATTTACTCTTGTTGTTGCAAAAAGGCTGCCAACATCAAAGACCCCTGCCACTCCCATAAAGCTCTCATACAACCTCTTCTGTTGGGCAGAAGATACTGAAGCTTGAATACAGAAGAACCTTGATTATCCAAAGGACACAGGCGGGGAGTATTTTGTTTGTTTAATCTAATTCCGGATAATTGAATGCCGGATAACATAGTCTAGCTGAGCATTGGGACCTTGCGATCTTGCCAGATAAACCGATATTTGGCATTCAATTATCCAAATAATCAAGGTTTAACAGTCTGCTGTTAGTAGACTGCTGAATGGACCTCTCAATTTTGAATAAAGTTGATCTTGCTTTGTGCACCTCCAGTGCAGCTGGAACCTTGTATACCTCACTCTGTCTAAGCACCCTGTGACCTGTATGTCCTAGTTTGCTATGATCTGCCTGCACTGCTTGCAAAACAAAACTTTGCACTGTATCTAGGTAAGTGTGACTACAATACATCAAATTTAAGTTGTTTATAAGTCAATGACCAACTCCTTATTTCTGCCACCTGAGCTAAATTGCTTTGTAATGCTGGAGTGCTGGATTGTTCTTTAATTTACTCATGAGACATGGGTGTAGCTGGCTGGACCAGCATTTATTGTCCACCCCTATTTATATAGTGATGGTGAACTGCTGAAGTCCATGTGCTGCAGGTACACGCACAATGCCAGGATTTTGACCCAGGGACACTGAGGGAACTGCTGTATATTTCTAAGTGAGGATGATGAATAGATTGGAGGGTAACTTGCAAATATATATTCCCACATATCTGCTGTTCTTGTCCTTCTATATGGGAGTGGTCATGAGTTCTGAATATATTGTCTCAGGATTTTTGGCAAATTTCTACAGTGCATCTTGTAGATATTACACATTGTTGCTACAGAGTGTTGGTGGTGTAGGGTGTGCAAGTTTGTGGTTATCGTGCCCATCAAGCAGACTGTTTTGACCTGTTTGCTATCAAGCTTCTTGAGTGTTGTTGGATCTGCAAGTAGAGAGTATTCCTGCACACTCCTGATTTGCAGATGATGGATAGACTTTGGGAAGTCAGGATATGAGTTACTTGATGCTGCATTCCTAACCTTCCTGGCAAGTCAATTTGAGTTTCCGATTAATAATAATCTGAGGATGTTGATAGCGGAAATGTCAAGGGGCAGTGGTTATCTTGTCTCTTATTGGAGACATTAAACATGATGAAGACATCGGAACTGCTCCCAGGGAGTCTACTGCGATTTTGCATGAATTATCACAACTGTAATGGGAGGAATATGCTGATAATCAAGTTCCATTAAAATACTCTTTAAAGAGAGTACTGCTGTCATTAGTGCTACTATCAAGTATAAAAGGAATGTCACTGAACTTCTTTAATTAACTTATTAACAAAACCTATTCTCACTAAATTGGAGATAACCACTCATTAACATCTAAGGTATGATCCTCAGTTAAAACTGTAATGTCCTTCATCCCACAGACATGCACTATCTCACATGAAAATGATATGTCTTTACAAAGATAGTATTAAAAAGGGAAAAGGGTTAAAAAAAATCCTATGGTCCAAAGTCTAGAAATAAACAATAAAATGTGATAACTCCTCAAGTCTGCTGAAATTTTCTGTTGACAAAGCTGAATCACTGACAGTTGTACCTTGATGATAACTATTCAGTCTGAGTCCAAGCAACTTGGGTTTGAGTTGTTGCAAATGATCAGCTCGTAGTACTTAAAAAAAAATTAGCTTTTGAAAACTCTATTACGTTCCCAGTAGCGATTTCCGAGGAATCAGACTTTAGGAGAGAGAGGTTGTGATTTCAGGGGTGCCTTCTCAACTTACTGATTCTGGGTTTGAAAAACAGAATTCTAAAACCAGAGAAAGTTGATAGGCCACAATTAGCATAGACCCTAACCCCCTCAAAACCAGTTTTCTTGTAATCCAATAGCTATATAATAAACCTAACTTGTTATTTCCTTGCTTTGCTCAGCTACTTCTGCGAAACCACTTGATTTCCAGAAAATTCCAAGTGCCTTACAATATACAATAAACGTTTGACATTAGAAATGGGAGGTGAGTGTCCACCCATGAACTGTTGAACCCATTTCCAAGAAATCACATGCTCCTGTTCAGTTCAGAAATTGTCCAAGTAATTCACGTTTACTTCGATGTTGTCCTTAAATTGTATTCCCAACAAAAACTCCTTTTGTCGTTGCATACCAGCTGTCCATTGTTAGAATGTTAATGAGACCCCCATTAATTTGGTAGTCATTTGGATTGTCACAAGCATGCAGTTGATAATGCCCTGTACTTGTGGGAAGCCAGTCAGGATGTAATATGACTACCAATCCATTCTTGCTATTGTAGAGGGAGTTAGTAAAGACTCACTTCCTGCCAAGCAACCTACCTGTAACGCGCCTCTTATGTCTACACGCAACAACTTCGAGACCCTTGAAATAGCAACTTAGGTGAAGATTTTACTGGGTTCTGTGCTGTGGCTGATAGCCAGGAGAGTGTCAGGGCATGGATGGATAACAAGTGGGGAGTTTGCATATCCAACACTTTGCCACCCTTATTGCATTTTAAGTGTTGGGAAAGTTGGCGCTTTTGCCCATTAGCCAGTTGAAAGCCTTAAATTGCTAATCTAGTGTCATTTAAGAATCTTTCAGTGCTGCTGGTTGGCAGTTTGTGATATGGTGAGAGCTTGGTAAATTACTAGTTTGAGAGATGAGTAACCCTGTAATGTGAACTCTACCCACCTGCCTTGGATACTAATCTTTTTATACCTCAGGCTAATAAAAGTCTAATAGTCTTAAATTTAACATTATTAATTCTACTTACATCTACTGTCTTTTGTGGGAGAACATTTCACACCTCCAATACGCTGTGCTTGGGCTTGATCTGAGGCTATGTCACCTTGTCCTGTCTCTCCATCAGAAAAGGTTTCTAATAACCTTTCAAAATCCTAAAAATGTCAACCAAGTCATTCAAGCCTCTGGGATGTTACAAATATAAGCCTGAGTTATGAAATCTCTCCTCATATTCTAATCTTTGAACCCTGATGTTATCTTAGCGAATTTATGCTGCTCTCCTACAGAGTCAATGTATACTTTCTAAGGTGCTGTGCTCAGATTCATAACCAGTTCTCTGAAAGTGGTTTATCTAGGGCTTTGTTTAATTAAGATAAGTCTTTTGCCTTTGGTAATCCAACCCTTTTATTATAAAGGCTAAAGTTCAATTAGCTTTTTGATTATTTGTTCTTCCACCATTTTTAGCTTCTTAGCATTTCAAAGTTATTTAATATCCACTGTTTTTACTGCAACATCTGTCTTGAAATGTATCAGTGGCTTTCAGATTATTTCTTCATTCCAAAGATGTTTAAGTATGTATGTTCAATATGAACTTTACATTCTGTGGGGAAAGTGTGCAATGCAATGAACCAGCTGCACAGTTATAAGCTTTTCTAATACAATCCATTAGTTATGCTTAGAGAACTTCCTTGAATCATTCAAGAAGAATTATTTTTAAAAACTTTATTGTTTACAATGTTAATGTTTTTTTCTTAATTTGCATTTTTTATTTAGATTTTCAAAGATTTCTTTGAAGGTACCATCAATTTTGCTCCAACATACAAATATGATGTGGGCACAGATGTTTATGACACCAGTGACAAATGCAGAACTCCTGCTTGGACAGATCGAGTACTGTTGTGGAGAAAAAATTGGTCCTGTGATACGTTTGGTATGATAAAATTGAAATATTAATCTAATATTTAAATAGATTAACTATTATCTAAGTATTAATAGTAAACTAAAATTGTTTAATATCTAAAGAAGTAACTGTTGTAATAGTCATTTTTTAATGTTGTCATGATTTTTAAGCCACAAGGTAGTTGCCTTCAGAAGATAGAGCCAATTTACCTATGCAGGAGGTACATTTTGGAAAATGTGATGAATATTCAGATTTAGACTCCAGATGAATAATGTAATTAAGGGGGTGGGCTATGTCAGGGCTAGTTCTTTAAGTTGCCTTTGTTTGGATAATCATGGACTTTTATTCTGTTAATTACTCATCTTCATGTACTGTACACAAAACATACAGGCTTTTAAACAGTTTTAAACATGTTTACTTTAATTCTTACCTTGGAAAAGTGACTGTTTGGCTTGCTGGGAGCAAGTGTTGTTTCTGCATTTCTGTCTTTTGACCTGTCGTCTTCATTTAGAGGCCTGACGGTCCTGGTTTTTCCCATGACTGGTTTGACTTGAGAAGGTTTAAAAGTTGTTATTCTTTTAAAGAAAATATCTAGAATTGACTGTTTTGCTTTACACAACTTGGCATCGTAAATCTATTGATAACATGACAAGCTGTCATTAACAAACCGTGGCACTTTGGCTGATTGATCTGCCAGATGATCATGACATCCAAGAATATTCAGGGCCTCAACATTGTGCCTGAAAGCATCTTGCAGACACTTTGTGATCAGGTCTTTTTCATGTTCTAGTGGTTCATTATCACCTGCATCATCTTAAGTCTCTTCACACAATGCTTGTGAATCCATCTCTACCAGGTCCGCATTACTGAGTGGCTTGGAATGTGACTTGAGTAAGTGTGCAACATCATTCTTTCCGTCTTCAAGGCCCACCTAATGTCCCAGATTTACTAACTCACTGTGAGTGCTGGTCAGTTCATAGGCAACCTAGTAGTTCACTGCCGCTGGGAATGACTTCTTCCATTCACTGTTCATATGATGAAGCAGATCTTTGTCCTATACAGCACCAGAGACGTTAACAGCATCCATGATGTTAAATTGCTTCCGGATGGCTTGGACAGATGGCATCCCTTCATCAGTTTTATTGTTGTGAGTCCAGAAAGTCTTACAAAGATGGTAGACTTTAAATGTCACTCTGATTCTCTCGTCCATTGGATGTATGATGAATGCGGTTTACAAAAGTAGGAACATGATTTTGGCATTTGGACAAAGAACCTCATAGTCCAAATTGTGAGCACTGGCATTGTCCAAAATGAGAAGAATCTTAAATGTCAAAATTTCCTTGGCAAAATAGTACTTCATCTTAGTACAAAGTAGTCCATGGACCAGTCATGTAATAGCTGCCTAATTATCCATGCCTTATGGTGCAATTTGCAGGTGATGGGCAGACATGATTTTTTTAATTGTACGTGGGTGTTCACCATGACAAGTGATCATAGGTTTCAGTTTCTTGTCACCTTTTGCAATGCTGTCTGGCAACAGAGTAAGACGTCTGTTCAGAGCCTTAAAACCAGAAGCACTTTACTCATTAATAGCATTATAGGTCCTTAATAGCATTCATATCCAGTATAGACTCGAATCATCTGCATGGGAAATTTGATGAACATCCTAGGACAGCACAGTGGCTCGGTGGTTAGCACTGCTACCTCACAACATCAGGGTCCTAGGTTCGATTCGAGCCTTTGGCAACTGTCAGTCTGAAGTTTGCACATTCTCCCCGTGTCTGCGTGGGTTTCCTCTGGGAGATCCGGTTTCCTCCCACAATCCAAAGTTGTGCAGGTCAGGTGAATTGCCCATGGTAAATTTCCCATAGTATTAGGTGCATTAGTCAGAGGGAAATGGGTCTTGGTGGATTACTCTTCAGAGGGACTGGTGGGGCGGAAGGGCCTGTTTCCACACTGTAGGGAATGTAATCTTAATCAATTTCTAAACTTCTCCAGAAATGTATCAGCAGCATCAGTGTCAGTACTTGCAGCTTTCCCTGCACATATATTTTCTTAAAGCTGTATCAAAGCTGGAAAAGACTAAATCAGCCCTTGCCCATACCAAAGGTTTCTTCTTTCTCACAGAGATTTATAGTAGGGCTCCCTCCTTGATCTTTTTTGTTATTTTCATAAAGACTGATAACTTCTGCTGGGATAAAGACGAGGCTGATCGCCGTGTTGTTCTCATGAAGATTGTCATCACATCACTAATCTGTTTTCCATTACCACCCCACTACCTGGCTGTGCTGGTGTGTTATAATTGCATTGAATGAAACACAGCATGTTTGGCTTTCTCATTGATCTTGTTGCTCTTTCCCAAAATCAAATGGTCGGTGGCAGCAATCTAAGATGGTGAGCAATGGTGACAGCATGATTACTACTTCTGTTAATTAAGTCTAATTTCACATCATGAGTCACAATTTTACGCTGTCACTTACGTTGAGAAGATTCAACATTTGCTCTAGTGATGCATTTTCCTGCCGTGGTCACACGGTACATGGATTAACATGATAAAATCAAAGAACAGTCTCACAGTAAACTTTCACTGAGAGTTATGAGCATAAATAGCATCAAAAAGGAACGCTGTGCAGGAGTTGCTGTGACATTGTATCATGTATAAGCTGCTGAGAGCACTTGACAACGTGCCAAAGTAGCAATGTAAGGAATAAACAGCTGAACAAGTAGTGAAAATTGTTCCCTAAAATAATAGGAATGCATATGCAAAAAAATTTATATTGGTTCAACAAAATGCTGTATATGAATTTTTTGAAAAATGTATAATGTTATTAATGTCTGTTTAGGTAAATAATGAGCAATAACTTTCAGTTATGTATATTTGACACTTGTTGATGACTTATTAGATGATCTTTGGTTTTACTGTTCACAGATTTAATTGAACTATATATGTATGCCAAATATTATGATTCTAGTTGTCATTACCACTGGACAAGACAAATCCCAGAATGAAACCTCTTGATAGACCAAGTTTAAAAAAAAATTGTTGGTCATTCACAGAAACACAGGGACATAAGGCTCCAGATTTTCTATTAGAATATTGTTTTATTAGAATATAGTTTTATTATAATAAAACAAATCAAGCTATCGAAACATAGTATACAGTTTGAAAAACTTAAAAACACATGGCAAAACAAAATCTAGTGCATTCCCTAACACCATAGCTTCATAGTGAGTCAGATCTAGAGAAATTCTTCTGTATCAAATCTTAAAGTTTGACTTAACAACTTCTTTCCACTTCTGTCCTGTGATCTGTGAATACTGTTAAGTGAATACTCACAAAACGAAAAACTTCAATTTTCTTAGTCTTTTGATAACCAGTTTATTATCGAAATCTGTCTTGGAAGTTTCATAAACTTATACTTATAATTTAGGATAACTGTGCTTTCCCTGAATTATCTTATGCTTCTTTCTTGGAGAGAAACTATATTTACTTCTGACCCTAGTCAGGTGTCGTCCAGTACTGCGTCCTAAAAGCTTTCAGTCTCTGGGCTTTTCTAAGCTTAAAATCAATACTTCATTGCCCTAAATCAGAGGCAAGCTTCGTCCTTTCAATGTTTACTATTGTAAACCCTTCAGCGTAAACAAACAATCAAAGTTTTTGATTTTATTTAGAACTCCTCATAAAAGTAAAGGTCACTTAAACTTCCCAATATTGACTGGGAATCCCTTAGAGCAAGAAGCTTAAGACTGGGCTGCATTTATTAAGTGCATCCAAGAGGGTTTCTTAAAATAGTATGTGGATAGTTCAACTAGAGGAGGGGCCATACTGGACCTTGTACTGGCTAATAAAACTGGCCAGGTGACTGACCATTCAGTGGGAAAGCATTTTGGAAATGGTGATCACAACTTCTTAAGCTTTAAGATAACTATGAATAAGGATAAGTCAGGACCTTGCGGGACGGTATTAAACTGGGAAAAGGCAAATTACTTTAGTATTGGGAGGAGCTAGGGAGTGTTGATTGGGTGGAGCTGTAATCAGGCAAGTCCACATTTGACACGGGGGAGTTGTTTAAAGATGTACTGATCAGAGTTCAGGGCCAGCATGTTCCAGTAAAGAGTATGAGAATGAGGAAGATATAGTATGAGGATGGTAAGGTGAGGGACTCTTGGATAACAAGGGAAGCTCTGAATTTAATCAAAAGGATAAAAGAAGTTAACATTAGACAGGGCTCAGATAAAGAAAGCAGGAAAGAACTCAAACAGGTAAATAGGAGAGCAAGAAGGGGCCATAAAATGACCTTGGCAAGGAGGGTTAAAGAGAATCCCAAGACATTCTATACATACATGAAAAACAAGAGGCTAATCAGAGAGAAGGTAGGACCGCTCAAGAATAAATGAGGCAACTTATGCTTGGAGATAGGAGTTGTGGGTGAGATCCTAAATGAGTATTTTGCATCCATATTCACCCAGGAGAATGATATAGTGGATAGTGAGATTTGTGTGGAGCATGCTGATATGCTTGGGCATTTTGAAATCAAGAAGGAAGTGGTGTTGGGTCTCTTGAAGAGCATTAAGGTGGATAAGTCCTCAAGACCTGATCATATGTACCCCAGGTTTTTGAGGGAGGCGAGAGAGGAGATTACTAGCACCTCGATCAAGGTCTTTGTGTCCTCTCTAGCCACTGGAGAGGTCCCAGATGACTGGTGAGTACCTAATGTTAATCCTCTGTTCAAGAAGGGAAACTATAGTCTGGGGAGTCTCACAGCAGTGGTTGTTAAGTTATTAGAGAGAACTCTTAGGGATAGGATTTACACACATTTGGAAAAGTGTGACCTGATTAGGGACAGTCAGCATGACTTTGTGCAGGGCAGGTCATGCCGTAGTAACTTGATTGAATTTTTCAAGGAGGCGACAAAGGTGATCAATAAGGGTAGAGCAGTGGATGTTGTCTACGTGGATTTTAGTAAGGCTTTAACAAGGTCCCTCATGGCAGTCTCATCCAAAGGATTAAGGTACATGGGTTCCAGGGTGACTTGGCTGCGTGGATTTAGAATTGGCTTGCCCATGAAAGACAGAGGGTGGTGATGGAAGGGTGTTTTTTAGACTGGAGGTCTGTGACTAGTGATCTGCAGAGATCCTTACTGGGACCTCTGCTGTTTGTGATATATCCTAATTTACATCGATGAAAAGGTAGATGGTGGGTTAGTAAGTTTGCAGACGATACGAAGATCGGTGGAGTTGTGGACAGTGTAGAAGGTTGTAAAAGGATACAGCAGAATATAGATCAGTTGTAGATATGGGCAGGGAAATGGCATATGGAGTTTAATCCAGGTAAGTGCGAAGTGCTGCACTTTGGAAGATCATATTAAGGAAAAGTATACAGTTACTGTCAGGACCATGAACATTATTGATGTGTTTAGTTTATTTTGGTATCATGTTCGGCACAGTATCATGGGCCAAACAGCCCATTCATGATTTGTACTGTTCTATGGTTAGCCAGTGTTCATATGATACTGATTTGAAATCCAAAGTCTAAAAATATTAAAATCACACAGTATTTACGTTAGCACTGTGTTATGAAATAAATGTGTTTTTTTCCTTCTTTCTTTTCAGACTAAGTTCTTGCCACTCCTCTCCACACAGCTTCCACTTTAAGTAGTTGATTAGGCTGCTTGTGGATCAGTTACCGTTTCACGAGGAGTTGAATTTAATTTTCTGTCCATCTAATATCTATTTTCCTCATGACACTTCATGTGGGCAGATTTTGGAATAACTTATTTCTTTGCACAATCTTGCCTATCCTTGAAGGTGTAGTCATGACACATGTAAGAGCTCATCATTCAAAACTTCCCGTAGGAAAGCATAATGATATTCTATTGAAGAAATAAGGCTGTTAATTTAATCAAAATAAGTAACTTTAATTTTAAAGTAAATAAACAATGCACAATCAACCATCAGTATTTTCAATTTCCTCTATTTAGGCATCGATTTAAGGGAATGTGAATATGAAGCCGGGACAGAAGAGAAGAAAATGTGGCCTCCTGCTGATTTGCTATATTATGGGAGAGCAGAGTTGAAAGCCTCTGATCATAAGTATGTGATTGTGATTGATATTGTATTCTGGATGCCAAGAGAGTTTAGGAAGAATTGCAATTAACAGAATTATTTTGTGAGAATTTCTCATTCACTGAATTGAATCTTTTGCAAGTGTTTCTTGCATTTTTATTTTAATTATCCAGAGGAGCTTGAGAAGTCAGTCTAAATTACAATATGACTTATTGCTTTTGCTTTTAGCTTTCTTTCGTGCTAATGAATGTGGGTAGACCTGCCGATGTGTCAGAATTCAGTGAATTTGACATTATACTGAATACCGAAAGGATAAATTTTGACAAAACTGTCAGTGTATTAAATGATGGTGTATTCTGAAACTCCTCTGCCTGTTTAAGTTAGGACCTTTCATATGCAGCCCATGTTTCCCCACATTGGATTAAAAGAACCAATCTTGCTGCCATCTCTTGCTCAGTGTAGAGTTGCTTGGTGTTCTTGGATGGTTCTTTGAGACAGAGAATTACTTTCTTCCTCAGATGAGTCCTGAGGTGACTAACTGCAATGACATGGGTTGGGGCTAAATCCACGCAATCATTGCTGATAGAGGTTAACTGGCTGCCAACCTTGATTGAACAGCAACAGCTCAACAAGATGGTGAAGCCAGCAGGGGTTTAGCCTTCTGGCATTACTTGATGGTGTGGACTGCAATGGCTGGAATTTGACAATGAGGGTATTAACCACTCCATCTCACTCCATGCCATCAAGGCAACAGCTGGCAATGTTCCTATCCTGTGACAGAACAGCAGGTCTTCAAAGTAATCGAGCAGTGAAACTGAATAACTTCAGTCATCTGCAGGTGAGTGATAATTGCATGTAACAAGCCACCTCAAGGTGTGCTTTCACTACTTAATAGGTGATTTCCAACTTCTTTGACTTTGCTGAGCTTCACAGCCCTGCTAGTGAGGTCTTGTCGTTAGCATCCGTGTCTCTGGCCCAGAGTCTCTTGCGTTTAGGTTCCACGTCCGATCTTGATGGTCATGAAAGGTATCTCACAATGTGGCCAATATATCTGATACATTTACAGCAAGCATTAAGAATGGAAGACCTGGTCAGTTGGAACAGTATGGCAGCTGCAGACCAACAGCCTTCCCACGGTTCCGTGTGCAGGTTCCTGCCATCAGCAGACCCCCCTCCTCGTTGAGAGAGACAATGATGCAAAGTGCGGGACAATAAATTTTATTGCATTAATTTCCTGTTACTGTATCACATTTTCAGTCATGTACCTTTGTGGAAATTTGGACTAGAATAGAATACCCTATCATTTCAAATGCCATTTTTAATGATAAGTAATTCCATTTGAAAACAGATTTGGGTACACTGTAGTTGCGTTTGGCAGTCTTTAGGTGGCAGTGTAGCTCTACTAAATCCTCTGACGCATCCTGTTTGTAGACAAACTAAAATCCAACATACAATACCTAGAGTCATAGAGTTATACAGCACAGAAACCGACCCTTTGATCCATCTCATCCACATCTACCAGATATCCTAAACTGATTGAGTCCCATTTGCCAGCATTTGGTCCATAACCCTATAAACCCTTCTCATTCATATACCCATCCTGAGGCCTTTTAAATGTTGTAATTGTACCCACCTCCATCTCCTCCTCTGGCAGCTCATTTTTACACAAACCATCCTCTGCGTGAAAAGGTTGCCCCTCAGGTCCCTTTTAATTTTTTCCTGTCTCACCTTAAACCCTATGCCCTCTAGTTTTGGACTCCCCTATCCTGGAAAAAAGACCTTGGGTAGTCACCTTATCTGTGCTCATGATTTTATAATCCTCCATAAGGTCACACCTCAGCCTCCAATACTGCAGGGAAAAAATCCCCAGCCTATTTAGCCTCTCCCTGTAGCTCAAACCCTCCAATCCCGGCAACACGCTCATAAATCCCTCTGAACCTTTGCTATAGCAGGGAGATCAGAATTAAATGGAGTAGTCTAAAAGTGGCCTCACCAATGTCCTGTACAGCTGCAACATGACATCACAAGTCCTATAATCAATGTACTGAACAATGAAGGTGAGCATGTCAAATGCCGCCTTCACCATCTTGTTGATCTACGGTTTACTTTCAAGGAACTATGCACCTGCACCCATAGGTCTCTTTGTCCAGCAACACTCCTCAAGGCCCTACCTTCACCGTATAAGTTCTGTCCTGCTTTGCTTTCCCAAAATGCAATACCTTCTATATCTCAATTAAATTGAGTTTGCTTTTTGAAAAAGTAGAAAGCATCTCTTTGCAGTGTATATATGACACAACACTACTGTAGACTTAGCATAATGCACAAAAGCACATTTGTAACACATTCAATCATCAGCTCCACATATAAATTTCACTTTGCTTGATGTACATTTTTACCTCATCATTTTATCTTCAACAATTTTGCCTACCAAATTATAATTCACAGAAACATCTGGTACTTGATATCATTGTATACAAATTTTTCTCAACCGCTTCAAGTGTTGCAAGTTGAGTGTGACTTGAAAAGGTTTTGGTGTATACTAAGCATTAGTGATGATCTTTCAGGAATCGCTAGAGTCAGGGAGGGTCCCAGAGGACTGGAAAATTGCTAACGTGACACCCCTGTTTGAAAAGGAAGTAAGGCAAAATACAGTAAATTACAGGCAGATTAGCCTAATCTTGGTCGTGGAATCCATTGTGAAGGATGAGATTTATGAATACTTGGAAGAGTATGGTAAGATACGGCAAAGTCAGCATGGTTTCATCAAGGGGAGGTCATGTCTGATGAATCTGCTAAAGTTTTTAGAGGAAGTAACAAGCAGGTCAGATCAAGGAAAGTCAATGGATGTTATCTATCTGGACTACAAGAAAGCCTTTGACAAGGTGCCACACAGTAAGATCTTACTGAGTAACTTAAGGGCCCATTGTGTTAGAAACAAGAAAGAATCCTGGCTGTCTGGCAGAAAGCAGAGAGTGGGGATAAAAGGGTCTTTCTCAACTGGTGACAAGTGGTGTTCCACAAAGATCAATATTGGGACCACAGCTTTTCACTTTATATATTAACAATCTAGACAAAGGGACTGAGCATTCTGGCTAAGTTTGCAGATGTTACAAAGAGAGGCAGGTCATGTTGAGGAGGTAGGGAGGCTGTAGAAGGATTTGGACAGGTTAGGAGAGTGGGCAAAGAGGTGGCAAATGCAGTACTAAGTGGGAAAGCGTGAGGTCCTGTACTTTGGTAAGAAGAATAAAGGCATGGACTATTTTCTAAGTGGGGATAAAATTCAGAAGTCTGAAATGCAAAGAGACTTAGGAGTTCTAGTCCAGTGTTCTCTCAAGGTAAACTTGCAGGTTGAGTCAGTAGTTAGGAAGGCAAATGCAATGTTGGCATTTATTTTGAGAGGACTTGAACATAAAAGCAGGGTGTACTTCTGAGGCACTGTATAAGGCTCTGGTTACACCACATTTGGAGTATTGTGCGCAATTTTGGGTCCCATATCACAGGAAGAATATACAGGCTCTGGAGTGTGATCAGAGAAGATTCACAAGAATAGTTCCAGGAATGAACAGCTTAACTTATGAGGAATGTTTGAGGACTCTGGTCTATACTCTATGAAGTTTAGAAGAATGAGGGGGAATCTAATTCAAACTTACAGAATACTGAATGTCCTGGACAGAGTGGATGTTGAGAGGATGTTTCCATTGGTAGGAGAGACGAGGACGTGAGGGCACAGCCTTAGAGTAAAGGGAAGACCTTTTAGAATAGAGATAAGGAGAAACTTCTTCACCCAGAGAGTGATGCAACTATGCAATTCATTGTCACAGAAGGCTGTGGAGGCCCGGTCATTAAGTATATTAAAGATGGAGATAGATAGGTTCTTGATTGTCAAGGGGATCAAGGGTTACAGGAAGAAAGTGGGAGAATGGCTTATCAGCCATGATTGAATGTCGGAGCAGACTCAATTGGCTGAATGGCCTAATTTCTGCTCCTATGTTTTATGGTCTTAAATGAAGGGTTAGATCTTTGCTGAATTGTGTAGACTAAAGGGGATCTTTAAAAAGGACTGAGCTGGGATTTGATTCTGGGATTCCTAAGCATCATTCTTTTTATCTAACTGTGGGATGTGGACATTTTTGGTTAAATGAGCCAGTTGCCCATCCCTAATTGCCCTTTAGAAGGTGGCGGTTATCTTTTCCACTGTAACTATGAATGAAGGAATATACACCGTGCTAGGACTTCAGGACTTTGATCCATTGAAAATGACAGAATACTTACGTAGCTTCAACTTGGGATAGAGTGACTTGCAGCTCATGGTACTCAAATGCATCAAATGCCTTTGTACATAGAATATAGAACATTACAGCGCAGTACAAGTTATTCAGCTCTCAATGTTGCGCCGACCTGTGAAAACAATCTAAAAGCCATCTAACTTACACTATTCCATTTTCATCCATATGTTTATCCGATGACCATTTAAATGCCCTTGAAGTTGGCAAGTCTACTACTGTTGCAGGCAGTGCACTCCATGCCCCTCCTAATCTCTGAATAAAGAAACTACCTCTGACATCTGTCCTACATCTATCACCCTTCAATTTAAAGCTATTCCCCTCATTCTAGCCATCACTGTCCGAGGAAGAAGGCTCCCATTGTCCATCCTATCTAACCCTCTGACTATCTACTATTAAGTAACCTCTCAACCTTCTTCTCTCTAACGATCTTCCAATTGGTAGTGATTACAGGTTTGGAAGATGCTGTCAACAGACCATTGGTGAATTCCTGCAGTCTGTCTTGTAGATGGTGCACACTGCTGCCAATGAGCATCAATTTTGGAGGGAATGAATGTTCAAGGTAGTAGATGGAGTGTCAATCCAAAGGCTGTATTATCCTAAGACATTAAGGAAAAGGAACAAGAGTAAGCCATTTGGTCCCTTAAGGCATGAAGACTGCAGATGCTGGAGACCAGAGTTGAAAAATGTGCTGCTGGAAAAACACAGCAGGCCAAGCAGCATCTGAGGAGCAGGAGAATCGACGTTTCGGGCATAAGCCTGAAGAAGGGCTTATGCCCAAAATGTCGATTCTCCTGCTCCACGGATGCTGCCTGGCCTGCTGTGTTTTTCCAGCACCACATTTTTCAACATTTGGTCCCTTGAGCCTGCCCTGCCCATCGTATAGGATCATGGCTGATCTGGCAGTCTTCACATCCACTTTCCTACATTTTCTGTGCGATCCTTTATTCCTCTATTGATCTAGAATCTTTCTATCTCAGCCTTAAATATACACAAGAGCTCTTTCCCCACAGCTCTCCCTTTGGCAAATTGTTCCAAAGACACTTAATCTTCTGAGTGAAGACATTCCTCCTCATCTCAGTCTTAAATTAGCATCCTCTTATCCTGAGACTTTGCTCTCTTATTCTAGACTCTCACATAGGGAGAAACATCTTCTCAGCATTTACCCTGTCAAGTCCCTTAAGAATTCTGTATTACAATGAGGTAACCTCTCATTCTTCTAAATTCCAATGATTAGAGTCTCAACCCGTTTAACCTTTACGAATGAGACAATCCCTCAATTTGTTGTAGTGAACCTTTTCTGAACTGCCTCCAATGAAATATCTTCCCTTAAATAGAGACCGAAACTACTCCAGTACTCAGATGTGATCTCTCCAACACCTTGTGCATTGCATTAAGACTTATTCCATTAGCCTTCCTGATTAACTGTTGCACTTGTGAGCTAGCGTTCTGTGTTTTGTGCACAAGTACCCACATCCCCACCCCAGTCCCTTTGTATTGTAGCTTTCTGCAGTTTTTTATTCATTTAAAAATACTCTTTTCTTTTGTTCTCCATTCCAAAGTGATTTTCATGTTTTTCTACATTATATTCCTTGTGACCATTTATTTAACCTATCACTATTTCTCTGTAAATTGTATCCCTCTCACAACTTCCCTTTCAACCTGACTTTTGTTATTGAGCTTTTTGAATGTCATTGGTGCTGCACGCATCCAGGCAAGTGGCGAGCATTTCGTCAAATTCTTGACATGTGTCTTGTAGATGGTGAACAGGCTTTGGTGAACCAGTTGGATTTTCTGTCTTGTCAGCAGAATAAACAGAATGATTAATATGACTGTGACACTCAACAAAGTAATGATGTAACTTATTTTCAACGTTTGAATCTCTGTAATGAGGCTGTGATTTTTAAAGTGCGGAAACCATTTTGAATGATATTTATATTTCATTGGTTATTGTTTACATTAGTGTTAATATGTTCACACCAGTTATGAAGTCAATGTTCCAACTTGTGTAATTATACATTTTTCCTCTTCAAAAAATCAAATATAGGCCTGTGTTAGCTGTCTTTGAAGTGAATATTCAGGAAGTGGATATTTTTGCACGTGAGCAAGTATTCCAGGAAATTACGTCTTCCCAGGGGCCCTCAGATGCGACTGTCGTGATATGTCTTAAAGGACCAACCAATGGAGAAAGGGAAGCCTTTTCGGATGACCTAAGCAATGAAATAACTAATTGGCTCCAGAGTTATGGCAATATTTTGTTGGTAAGGTAAGAGCTAGTTTCCAGTAATAAACGAGTAATAAACAGCCCTGAGAACAATTGTTCAATTTACCAGACTTTTATCTTTATCTTCTATCAAAATGAAAAGAGCTTGAACAAAACTAATAATTAGCATTACAACTGGGAAACTATCTGCGAAGCATGTCTAATAAGGTTTATAACTGTTGGAAATATTCAGCAGCTATGAGAACTTCAGTGGAAAGGGAAGCTGAACCCAGAACATTATTGACATGGCTGAAACCTAAACGATGGCATAGAAAGCTGTGGGCAATCATGGCTTTTTGTAGGCAGCATTGCCTTTAATTTTCTTCTTAGTTGCAGCGGGTCTCCAAGATCTGTGTGTAAAAGCAACTTCTAGAACCACAGAAAATGGGGGAGATACTAAATGAATATTTTGCATCAGTATTTACTGTGAAAAAGGATATGGAAGATATAGGGGGGAAATAGATGGTTACATCTCGCAAAGTGTCCAGATTACAGAGGAGGAAGTGCTGGATGTTTTGAAACGGTTAAAAGTGAATAAATCCCTAGGACCTAATCAGTTGTACCCGAGAACTCTGTGGGAAACTAGAGAAGTGATTGCTGGGCCTCTCACTGAGATATTTGTATCATCGATAGTCACAGGTGAGGTGCCGGCAGACTGGTGGTTGGCAAATGTGGTGCCACTGTTTAAGAAGGGCGGTAAAGACAAGCCAGGGAGCTATAGACCAGCAAGTTGTTGGAGGGAATCCTGAGAGACAGGATGTACATGTATTTGGAAAGGAAGGACTGATTCGGGATAGTCAACAAGGCTTTGTGCGTGGGAAATCATGTCTCAAAAACTTGATTGAGTTTTTTGAAGAAGTAACAAAGAAGATTGATGAGGGCAGAGCAGTAGATGTGATCTATATGGACTGCAGTAAGGCGTTCGACAAGATTCCCCATGGGAGACAGATTAGCAAGGTTCGATCTCGTGGAATACAGGGAGAACTAGCCATTTGGATACAAAACTGGCTCAAAGGTAGAAGACAGAGGGTGGTGGTGGAGGTTGTTTTTCAGACTGGAGGTCTGTGACCAGTGGAGTGCCACAAGAATAGGTGCTGGGCCCTTTACTTTTTGTCATTTACACAACTGATTTGGATGCGGGCATAAGAGGTACAGTTAGTAAGTTTGCAGATTACACCAAAATTGGAGGTGTAGTGGATAGTGAAGAGGGTTACCTCAGATTACAACAGTATCTGGACCAGATGGGCCAACGGGCTGAGAAGTGGCAGATGGAGTTTAATTCAGATAAATGCGAGGTGCTGCATTTTGGGAAAGCAAATCTTAGCAGGATTTATACACTTAATGGTAAGGTCCTGGGGAGTGTTGTTGAACAAGAGACCTTGGAGTGCAGGTTCATAGCTCCCTGAAAGTGAAGTCGCAGGTAGATAGGATAGTGAAGAAGGCGTTTGGTATGCTCTCCTTTATTGGTCAGAGTATTGAGTACAGGAGTTGGGAGGTCATGTTGTGGCTGTACAAGACATTGGTTACGCCACTGTTGGAATATTGCATGCAATTCTGGTCTCCTTCCTATCGGAAAGATGTTGTGAAACTTGAAAGGGTTCAGAAAAGATTTACAAGGATGTTGCCAGGGTTGGAGGATTTGAGCTACAGGGAGATGCTGAACAGGCTGGGGCTGTTTTCCCTGGATCGTCAGAGGCTGAGGGGTGACCTTGTAGAAGTTTACAAAATTATAAGGGGCATGGATCGGATAAATAGACAAAGTCTTTTCCCCGGGGTCGGGGAGTCCAGAATTAGAGAGCATAGGTTTAGGGTGAGAGGGGAAAGATATAAAAGAGACCTGAGGGGCAACTTTTTCACGCAGAGGATGGTATGTGTATGGAATGAGTTGCCAGAGGATGTGGTGGAGGATGGTACATTAGCAACATTTAAGAGACATTTGGATGGGTATACGAATAGGAAGGGTTTGGAGGGATATGGGCCAGGTGCTGGTGGGTGGGACTAGATTGGGTTGGGATATCTAGTCGGCATGGATGGGTTGGACCGAAGGGTCTGTTTCCATGCTGTACATCTCTATGATTGTAAGTCAGTGCTGTGATCATCATGTATGGAAACTCTGAGCAATTATGCACCCCCGACTGCATTTCTTGGATGGCTAGTAGCAAGCTAGTTTCTCCTGGGGTTGCTGTCCCTTTCGAATAATTCCCATTCCAAGAGCTGACAGCTCATTGGGGCTATCAAGAAATTTGGCCAATTCTGACACTGTGTCTGAAAGGTGAGAATGCTGGGAACAGGCCACCTCCCAATCAGGGAGTTAGGATCAGGAATCCGCAAAGTGAATTATGGCTTGTATTGTGAAGGAAGAGAGGTTGTAATGGTGGTGGCCTTTGTTGCTGGGGTCTCTTCACTGCAACATGGAATCTTTGAATTGGGGTATTCATTGTCTTGAGCTCACAGAGAGCTCTACATGTAGCAGTTCTCCTTCACCCAGCACTCATAAAATGTCATAGTTGCAGCAAGAAAATGGGCACTTTGTTGGTGAAAATGCTGTGGCAGTGAGAGAAGTCAGCGGACGCAGTTCCTCGCGGTGAACGGTAGCAGTAGGGATACCCTCCTGGCATTCAGGGCTAACAGAGGCAGTGGTGGCTTGTCCACCAATTGGAGGCAGTGGCAGTGGACCGTTCAAGATGGCATGGCTAGCAAGGTAACATCTCAAAGGAGAGCAGCCTGAGCGGCACTCTTGGCAAGATGGTATCAGCAGCCTGATCTGACAGTGGAGCTGGGGACTCTTGTTTGCAGGATGAGTATGGGTTCACCACCGGGTCCAGCATTGGTGATGGCGTGGGTGAGGCAGACCCTAAGGCGAAGAGGTGCAGCCTAAAGAGTAGTGATTCCTTTGTTGGTGGGTCTGATGCAGATGGTGAGATGGTGGACGATGGGAGGCAGCACAGTTGTCATTGGTGAGCTGGCTCAGGACTCTTTTTAGTTATATCTTTTATTCTTTTTATTCAAAATAGCACCAGATTTTGGTGACTGTTGAAGCTTTTCACTGTATTTTATTGCATTATTCACTGTAAAATGCAAGAGACAATAAATAAATCATTAAACCATCAGGACTAGAACACAAGTGACAGATTTGACAACAGAGATGCCAATTTACACAGCATGAAAACAAAATGCTGATCATTTGGCCCAAAGTTGTGGAGAAACAACAAAAACTGTTAACTATCAGCCTTCATTCTCGGACACAATGACCAGCTAGACTCTCCCTGTCTGGTCTTTGTCTCTGTCATCCTGGTTCATCTCAGGATTCTCAACCTCAGCTTCTTGCTCAGAGATTTCCCCTCCTTCCTGCATCTCCTCCTCTGACAACCCAACTCCAATTTGGCAACTAGGTTGTGAACGTATATGATACCACTGCATCAGGTTATAGTGTGTGGCATTACCTCACCAGTCTGGTCATCAGAACCTATCATGAGGAGGCATATGGTCTGTTCTACAATGGTCAAAGCACAGAAAGCATTATGTATCTCCTTAGTATCAATCTGAGGAGTTTTTAGAGATGTCAACTGGTATGATTTAAGAGAGAGTGTACCTGTTGTTACCCAGTAACCATCCTTGTTTGGGCTGAAGACCTTTGAAAAGGCTGGTACTGGTGAGTAGCCCAGGATGGTAATCATCATGGCAGCTCCCAGGATAACCAGCAAACACTAGCTGTTTTAGTCACAAACTAAGAGAATGGGATCTTTTTTCTATTTTGAAGACTTTTGTTTCATGATAGGGCACCCTAGCTGCCATTGTCAATCAGTGCCTGATGGGCAGAAGTTAATTGTGAAGGCAAAGATAATCCAGTGAATTATGCAGTTATTGAGAGAGACAGATACATGGATACTAGGTTTTCACCAGCTGATAGAGAGATGCTGATCGATGAATTGTTAATAATGTCAATGGTGAAGAGCTGATTTTTGGACACTTACCTGGTTATTACATCTACCATTATTCTCGCCATCTCTGGGAGCAGAAAATCAGACTCCTTAGTTTGAATTAGGAAGGATTGCTACAGGGATGTATCTTTAAATTTCAAATAGTTAAAATGATTTGATTACAGTTTGCAAAATATTAAAAAAGAGATTAATTATTTCCATCGGTTGGGGAGTCTAGGATTCAGGTTTATAGTTAAAAATTACAGCTGACATTTCAGGAATGAAATTGGTAAATACTTCTACATAAAAAGGGCAAGAGAAGGTTGGAACTCTATTTTACTTGATCAATTACTAATTTTTAGATTGCTGCTAGCTAGAAGTTAAGAATGTGTTAAAGAGGTATAGATCAGCCATGACTTCATTGTCAGACTGAAGAGGCCTGGGAGACTCAATGGCCCACTCCCTTTCCCATATTCTTATGCCTCATTCATGAATTCCTGTTGCCAAGCATTGAAACTCTGAACCTTGTTTTATGTTGTAATTGTCTCAACGGCAACATAGTTCCATGACATAATTAATTTAAAAATTGTAAGTCCAACTTTTAGGAAAATGCAAAGACTTGCGACAGCAGATTAATGTTATTGATGCATTTCTATGTATTGTGACAAAGTAGCCTGATCACAAGAAATAGCAGTGAGAATAAATGCTTATTTATTGTGATCATTGTGATTCTGTGCTTCCGCCCTACTTTCCTGCCCATTCCCCATACCTTTTGATTCCCTGAAAGATCAAAAAGAAAAATCAACACCAGCCTTAAGTATAATCAGTGTTGGAGCAATCCCAACCCTCTGACATGAACAGTTCTAAAGATTTGCAACCTGTTAAATGAAGTAATTTTTCCTCATCACAGTACTTAATGAACAGCCCTTGACCTGAAACTGTGTCCCCATTTTTAACATTTTCCAGCCAGAGAAAACTCTCTGATAGGAGATGATTTTCTCAACTTTGTTTTGCTAAAGAATGTTGGCCATAGAATATAGAACATAGAACATTACAGCGCAGTACAGGCCCTTCGGCCCTCGCTGTTGCGCTGCCCTGTCATACTAACTGAAGCCCATCCCACCTACACTATTCCATGTAGGTCCATTTGCCTGTCCAATGATGACTTAAATGCACTTAAACTTGGCGAATCTACTACCGATGCAGGCAAAGCATTCCATACCCTTACTACTTACTACCCCATGATGGGACAATAATTCTATTATTATATTTCTGTTAGATTTGATCATGGACAGATGTTGGTAACTTTTCAGGATAGTCGGATGGCTCTGAAAGTTTTGGATCTAGATGGAAAAATGGTAAGTCTAGTTTAATGCAAAACAGTCTCCATTTTATGCCCTAGCATGTTGAATTAAAATGCTGTCAGTCATTTTAATAATGTGATAACTGAACTTAAGAATGCACTTTGTGTATGTCACTAAGAAATGCGAATTGCCACAATAAATTAAGCCATTACTTTATCTGCTTTTCTGGCATATTTGGAATGTTATGTACAATTAATTAGCATTATTTTGAGAATACATAAGAATAAGCCAT
Source organism: Hemiscyllium ocellatum (assembly GCF_020745735.1). Taxonomy (NCBI): domain Eukaryota; kingdom Metazoa; phylum Chordata; class Chondrichthyes; order Orectolobiformes; family Hemiscylliidae; genus Hemiscyllium; species Hemiscyllium ocellatum. The sequence goes on from NC_083410.1 coordinate 71,174,576, forward strand.
AGGAGCGAAGTTAGCCCTCACCATTTAATTGCAATGGTTGAGTAATGCCATTAAAATCGAGGTTTAAAACTTACTGACTTGTTAGTACTTGTTTCCTGCCGTTCGCTATTTTAAAATAGAGTTTTCTTAAGTAATCCAGCAATTGGCCGAAGCAAGCAGTAACCTGGTTGATGTATTCAAAATGCATTAATTAGCAAACCAAACCAATTTCATATGAAAACGAAATTTGTGCTGCACTGATTTGCTGAGTAAAACCTAGGGACAAAACAAAGGGACTAAGAGATCACAAGGTCCCCTAAAACTATCATTCTGAACCTTGGGGTTTTAAAAGAGGTAGCTGCAAAGATTGCAGATGCATTAGTTTGATCATCCAGAATTCCTCAGGTTTATTGGAGGGATTGCAAGGTGATAGTTATAATCACACTACTTGCAGGGAGGTGACAGCATAGTGTTAGTGTGACTGGCCTTGTAATCCAGAAACCAATGTACATGTTCTGGCAGTTGGTTTCATGGCAGATGGTAAAATTTGAATTCAGTAAGATCTGGAATCTAAAGCTAGTCTAATTGTGGCCATGTAACCATTATCAATTGTTGTAAAAAATAATCTGAAACATAATGTCCTTCATGGATGGAGATCTGTCAGTCCTGCATGTAGTTAACTTTTAAATGCTCTCTGAAATGTTCTAACAAGCCACATAATGCAAGGTCACTTAAAGATGGTAATAAATACTGACCCTGCCAGTGATGCCCACCTCCCATGAAAGAATAAGGAAAAAAATTAAGAAAAGTGGAAGTGGGAAAATTAGAACCATATGCTAGCTAACATAACATCAGTAGTAGCAGTAAATGCTGGAATCTATTTTAGAGACTTGGCTACAGGAAGCTTAGAAAATCATCAATCCATTTAACTCTGTTCAATTATATTTTGGCACATAAACCATGCTTAACAAACCTATTCAAACTTTTTGAGGACATAACTAGCAGGGTGGATAAGGGGAAACCAATAGATGTAGTCAGTGTATATGTATTTTCAAAAGTAATTTAATAAAGTAGGAGCAACAATGATTGGGATAAATATATTAACTTGGATTGAATTGATAGAGAGTGAAAAACAGGAATAAATGGGATATTTTTCGGTTGTTGGACTGGTTTTGTGTGGATCACTAATAGAACCTTACAGTGCAGTACAGGCCCTTCGGCCTTCAATGTTACACTGCCCTGTGAAACCAATCTAAAGCCCATCTAACCTACGCTATTCTATTCTCATCCATATGTCTATCCAATGACCATTTAAAAGCCTGTAAAGTTGGCAAGTCTACAACTATTGCAGGCAGTTCCGCACCCCTACTACTCTGAGTAAAGAAACTTTACTCTCTGAGTAAAGACAGGGAGAAGGTGAGGACTGCATGCTGGAGATCAGAGCTGAAAAATGTGTTGCTGGAAAAGCGCAGTAGAACTGGCAGCATCAAAGGAGCAGGAGAATCGACGTTTCGGGCATAAGCCCTTCTTCAGGAAGAAGGGCTTATGCCCGAAGCATCAATTCTCCTGCTCCTTTGATGCTGCCTGACCTGCTGCGCTTTTCCAGCAACATATTTTTCAACTACCTCTGACATCTGTCTTCTATCGATCACTTCTCAATTTGAATCTATGCCCCTTCGTGTTACCATCACCATCTGAGGAAAAATGCTCTCACTGTCCACCCAATCTAACCCTCTGATTATCTTATTAATCGCAATTAAGTCACCTCTCAACCTTCTCCTCTCGAATGAAAACAGCCTCAAGTCCCTCAACCTTTCCTCATAAGATCCATGTCAGGCAATATCCTAGTAAATCTCCTCTGAACCATCTCCAAAGCTTCCATGTCCCTTCCGATAATACAATGACCACAACTATATGCAATTCTCCAAGTGCAGTCACACACCAAATTTTTATACAGCTGCAGCATGACTTCATGGTTCCGAAACTCGATCCCTCTACTAATAAAAGCTAACATACTGTATGGGTTAGAGTTGTGCTAGAAAAGCACAGCTGCTCAGGCAGCATCCGAGGAGCAGGAAAACATCGATGCTGCCTAACCAGCTGTACTTTCCCAACACCACTCTAATCTAGACTCTGATTTCCAGCATCTGCAGTCCTCACTTTTGCCTAACACACTGTATGCCTTCTTAACAGCCCTATCAACCTGGGTGGCAACTTGGGGAATCTATGTACATGCACACCGAGATCTCTCTGCTCATCTACACTACCAAGAAGCCTACCATTTGTCCAGTACTCTACATTCCTGCTACTCCTTCCAAAGTAAATCACCTCAAACTTTTCTGCATTAAACTCCATTTGCCACCTCTCAGCCCAGCTCTGCAGCTTGTCTATGTCCCTCTGTAACCTACAACATCCTTCAGCACTATCCATAACTGTACCGCCTTAGTGTTGTCCACAAATTTACTAACCCATCCTTCTGCACCCTCATCAAGATCGTTTATAAAAATAGCAAACAGCAGTGGACCCAAACCAGATTCTTGTGGTACACCCCTAGTAACTGAACTCCAGGATGAACATTTCCCATCAACCACCACCCTCTTCTTTCAGCTTGCCAATTACTGATTCAAACCACTAAATCACCCTCAATCCCATGCCTCCAAATTTTGTGCAGTAGTGTACCTTAGAGTGCAGTAGAGAACCTTATCAAATGCCTTACTGAAATCCATATACACCACATCAACAGCTTTACCCTCATCCACCTGTATGGTTACCTTCTCAAAGAATTCTAAGGTTTGTGAGGCACAACCTACCATTCACAAAACCGTTGAAAATGTGTTGCTGGTTAAAGCACAGCAGGTTAGGCAGCATCCAAGGAATAGGAAATTCGACGTTTCGGGCATAAGCCCTTCATCAGGAAGGCTTATGCCCGAAACGTCGAATTTCCTATTCCTTGGATGCTGCCTAACCTGCTGTGCTTTAACCAGCAACACATTTTCAGCTGTGATCTCCAGCATCTGCAGACCTCATTTTTTACCCATTCACAAAACCGTATTGACTATCCCTAATCAACTTATTCCTATCGAGATGATTATAAATCCTATCTCTTATAACCTTTTCAACACTTTACCCAAACAGAATTAAGGCTCACTGGTCTATAATTACCCGGGTTGTCTGTACTCTTGAACAAGGGAACAACATTTGCTATCGTCCAGTCTTCTGGTACTATTTCTGTAGACAATAAACACACAAATATCAAAGTCAAAGGCTCGGCCATCTTCTCCCTGGCTTCCCAGAGAATCCTAGGATAAATCCCATCTGACCCAGGGGACTTACCTATTTTCACACTTTCCGGAATTTCCTGCACCACCACTTTGTGAACTTCATTCCCATCTAGTCTAATGTCCTGATTCTTAGTATTCTCCTCGACAACGTTGTCTTTTTCAAGTGTGAATAACGATGAAAATCTATATTAATTTCTTAACTGAAGCTGTTAAATATCTAAGTTTGAGGACGGTTCAAGGCTAAATGGGAATATAAGAAGTGAGGGCAATATAAAGACACTGCAGAGAGTTATAAACAATTTAGTAAGTGAGCAGGTGGTAATAAGTGTGATGAAATGGAAAGTTATCCACTTTGATAAGAAAAACAAAAACAATATTTTTTGTTGTAAAATTGGGGAATGTTTGCCTTCAAATGGTGCTGGGTGTCCTTTTACATGATTTACAAGAGGTTAACAGGGAGGGAAGTAAGGTAATGTTAGATTAGCTTTTGTCAAAAAGAGAATATAAAAGTAAGAAAGTCTTAGTAACCTTGTGCAGGACATTGGTATGACCATGCCTGGTGGTTCATGTGCAGTTTTGATCTCCTTACCTAAGTAAGTAAACACTTTCTGTTAAGGAAGTGCAACAAATTGTTCATGATGTAATTACCTTATGAGAAGGGATTCAGCAGTCTAGCCCTGTTATCATCTAATTTGGTGTGAAGGGATACCAGGACTAATGGTACAAAAAAACAGGTGATGGATATATTAGTTAGGGGCTAATTTGGTGCAAAATGGTTGTACAAATATTGGGAGGTGGTAATCATTGGGAGCATTTTATGGAATACAGTTAACTGAAATATAGGTCTTACTAAAAGAATTGTATTTAAATAATTATCTTTTTGTGTCTAGCAAGGTCTGGGCCTCCAAAAAAGTTGATAAGAGGAAAATCAGAATATGAGAATAAACTTGCTAGGAATAGGGGGAGCTAGCTAATTGAAGATAAAATTGGCTTGAAGGTAGGAGACAGTGTGTAGTGATAGAGGATTGCTTTTCAGACTAGAGGCTTGTGACCGCCAGTGTGCCACAAGGTTCAGTGCTGAGTCTGTAGTGATTGTAATGAGATCAGCCAGGTGGACCTCAGTGAATATGAGTTCCCTGATTTAGAATGATAGAAGTAGGTCATTCAGCCCATCAAGTCTATACTGATCCTCGAAGAGCATCCAGTGGGAGCTTGATCAGATGGGCGAAAGGGCCAAGGAGTGGCAGATGGAGTTTAACTTAGATAAATGTGAGGTGTTGGGTTTTGGTAAGGCAAACCAAGGCAGAATTATATAGTTAATGGTAGGGTCCTGTGGAATGTTATTGAACAACAAGACCTAGGGATGCAGGTGCATAGTTCCTTGAAAGTGGAGTCACAGGTAGACAGGGTGGTGAAGAAGCCATTTAGCAAGCTTGCCTTCATTGGTCAGTACACTGAGTATAGGAGTTGGGACATCATGCTGCAGCTGTACAGACGTTGGTGAGGCCACTTCTAGAATATATGTACAATTCTGGATGCCCTTCTATAGGAAGAATTTTGTTAAACCGAAGAGGGTGAGGAAGAGATTTACATGGAAAATGTTGATACTAGAGGGTTTGATTTATAGGGAGAGGCTGAATAGGCTGGGACTTTTTTTCCCCTGAAGCCTTAGATGCTGAGGTGTGACTTTCTAGAGATTTATAAAATCATGAGGGCATGTATAGAGTGAATATGCAGGTCTTTTTCCCAGGATGGGGTAGTCCAAAAAAGAGGACATTGGTTTAAAGTGAGAGGGGAAAGGACCTGAGGGTGGTTATGTGTATGGAACAAACTATCGGAGGAAATAGTGGAAGTGGGTACAATTGCAATATTTAAAAGGAATCTGGGTGGGTATATGAATAGGAAGGGTTTAGAGGGATAAGGACCAAATGCTGGCAAATGGGACTAGGTCAGATTGGGATGTCTGGTTGGCACAGGCAGATTGGACCAAAAATTTTGTTTCCATGCTGTATGACTCTATAAAACCGAATCATAAAAGCTTTTGTAAGTGAGTGAAAAGGAAGCGAATAACTAAAATAAATGTTGACTCCTTAGAAGCAGAGGCAGGAGAAGTTATTATTCAGGATGTGGAAATGATCGAGATAGTGAACAAATATTTTGTGTCTGTATTCAGTAGAAAACAATTTAAATAACATAGCAGGAGTTGATCAAGGAGCTATTACAAGTGAGAAAATTAAGCTAATTCAAATCAGCAGAGAAATATCCTGTAGTTGTCAGAGGTCTGAAATCAGACAAAACTCTGTGACCAAATGGCCACCAACTTACAATTCTAATAGACCTGCAGGAATAGTTGAAGTGCAGGCTGAATTTGTCCAAAATATCTTAGATTCTGAAACAGACCAGCATTTTGGAAGTTAACACATGTTATATCACAGTTCAAGAAAGTAGGGAGAGAAAAAATAATGAATGACAAGCTTGCAATAAATCTTAGGGAAAATGTTGAAATCTGTGTTTAAGAAATCCTTTACAATTCACTTAGAAAAGTATGGTATGATTAAAGCAAATCAACAGTGCTCCAAAATAATTTGGAAGTAATGGGGGGATCAAGGGAGAGATAGTTTAACTTTTTCAATAAAAACAGATTTGAGGAAAATAGTTATACAAAACTTTGACATTCAACAAAGTCGATGTTTTAAACTACATTGCACTTTAGGTAGAATGTCAAAGATTTGAGTGTGGTGCTGGAAAAGCACAGCACGTCAAGCAGCATCCAAGGAGCAGGAATTGAGCTTTTGCCAAAAACGTTGAATTTCCTGCTCCTCGGATGTTGCTTGGCCTGCTGTGCTTTTTCAGCACCACACTCCTGACTCTAATCTCCAGCATCTACAGTACTCACTTTCACCCTGTCAAAGATTTGGATACATTGTAAAAGAGACTTCCAAGAACAGCACCAGGGTGGAGAGATTTCAGTCCTGTGGAGATTTAAGCTGAAGCAGTTTAAAATGGGATTTTATGGAAGTGTTTAACATGATGAGAAATTCTTATAGAGTAGGTAAGGACAAACTGTTGCAGCTTGGAGGAGGATTGGATACTAGAGGAAGGTGTCAGACAATTGACAAATGAGCTAAAGGAGAGATGACATTTGTTTACCTGATACTTTACTACAATTTGATGTGTGCTAAAAGGAAGGTAGAAACAAATGTTATGCAATTATTTGTTTGTGCAGTTCCATCAATTTAAATTATGATTTAACACCTTCAAGGTTAACGGCAGAGTGGTGTGTATAAAACCCCGAATAAGAAACTGGCTCAATAATCTACATGAAGAAATTAATATAAACAGAAACAGTATTGCACCGATGTCTCCGACTGCAAATTCTTGCCTGCTTGAAGAAACTTTTGATTTTAACAGTCTGGATTATGACACTGAAGGTAATTCATATGCCTCATGTGCAAAATTACTACCAAATGATACTAAAAATGCAGTGATAATGTGGATATTGATGTGCCAGAATGCCAATTGTCACAACACAGGTTCCTACGCAATAAGTTCAGAAGTTCAGCTGTGCAATTAGTAAATGCTGAGTAGAGAGTGGATTATCCTCAACAATGAAACATACTCCAAGTATCTCATCCACAACAATCACCTCAAAAAGAGTTTTAACTTGTGCAAAGCTAGAAAACTGCCAGTAATAGAGCTTGCTTCATTTATTTCACCCCTTTGTGGTTATTATTCTATCAATGTATTTTCTATCAAGTTCCTAGAAATGGTTAACATTCTCAATGATTCCCAAGACACAGTTGGGACATCATCTTGTCACTGTCTCCAGGGTAATACCTTTTTGTCCAGTTCACAAATCTAAACCCAAAACTTAATCATAGTCAACTACGTATTATATTTGATTGATTATATTTTCCTGGAAGGAGGATTCCCTGGGGGTAGATTAATTAGTATTGTAATTCTTCTATCAAAAATCTGTCCACTAAACTGTAAGTACAAGCATTTGTAGAATAGCTCGCTGTCTAAGAACTATATACAAATTTTAACAACACCCTCACCTGTACTACTGAAAGTGGCAAGGCTTATAATATGCGTAATGTGACCTGCCTGCTGACTACCCATTCACCCTCATAAGCCTTTCATTTTACAAAGAGTTTAACAGCCATTTAAAAGTCTCTTTATTGGCTGAGAGTGGGGACTTCCTTTAGATATCATCATCCAAGACAACACCAACAAAATCATTGCCTTCACCTTTTAATACTTCCTGTATGCCTCTTGGATGTGGCTGTTTTGCCTCACTTGCTGAGATCTGCCTGCCTGGACCTGTCAATGCTCCTGAATTCCATGAATTTTGTTGTCCATACTTCTCCCTGCCTGTAGTCCCAGCAGTGGACTATTCTATTTAGCTGAGAACAAATCCAAGGATTTCATGAAAGCCTGGTATGCATTGTTTGAATGATTTATTGAACTGGCAGATTACAATTTTTTTTATTTTAGAGTCATAGAGATGTACAGCAAGAAAACGGACTCTTCGGTCCAACTCGTACATGCCGACCAGATATCCCAACCCAATCTAGTCCCACCTGCCAGCACCTGGCCACATCCCTCCAAACCCTTCCTATTCATATACCCATCCAGATGTCTTTTAAGTTTTGCAATTGTACTAGCCTCCACCACTTCCTCTGGCAGCCCATTCCACACAAGCACCAACCTCTGCATGATTAGATTTTTAGATTAGATTCCCTACAGTGTGGAAACAGGCCCTTCAGCCCAACCAGTCCACACCAACCCTCCAAAGAGTAACCCACCCAGACCCATTTCCCTCTGATTAATGCACCTAACACTATGGGCAATTTAGCATGGCCAATTCACCTGACCTGCACATCTTTGGACTGTGGGAGGAAACCGGAGCACACGGAGGAAACCCACGCTGACACGGGGAGAATGTGCAAAGTCCACACAGACAGTCGCCCGAGGTGCTGTGAAAAAGTTGCCCCATAAATCTCTTTTATATCTTTCCCATCTCGCCCTAAACCTATGCTGTCTAGTTCTGGACTCCCCAGCCCCAGGGAAAAGACCTTGTCTATTTACCTTATCAGTGCCCCTCATGATTTTATAAACCTCTATAAGGATACCCCTCAGCCTCTGACGCTCCAGGGAAAACAGCCCCAGCCTATTCAACCTCTCCCTATAGCTCAAATCTCTTAACTGTGTATGTGATGGAGTTATGATTAATAAGGTTGGGCTTTAGGTTGTAGTCCTTAAGGAGATTACATTTTTCCCTATCTGTGTTCTGCTAAAGTTAGATATTAATAATAAATTATTAATTTTTGTTTGTGATGTAACCTTAGTGTCCAAGATCTGTTAATTGTAAAATTTTTGATTTTTAAGGCAATTTTGAAAGTCATTGAGTGTTTTGGTTTCACTATGTTGTGACTTCAGTTATAGCGAGACTATTTTGGTTTGACTTACAGAGTCATAGACATGTACAGCATGGAAAAAGACCCTTCATTCCAACTCGTCCATGCCGACCAGATATCCAACCCAATCTAGTCCCACCTGCCAGCACCTGGCCCATGTCCCTCCAAACCCTTCCTATTCATATACCTATCCAGATACCTTTTGAATGTTGCAATTGTACCAGCCTCCACCACTTCCTCTGGAAGATCATTTCACACCGGTATCACCCTCTCCCTTACGTCTCTTTTATATCTTTCCCCTCTCACCCTAAACCTATGCCCTCTAGATCTGGACTCCCTCACCCCAGGGAAAAGACTTTGTCTATTAATCCTATCTATGCCCTCATGATTTTATAAACATCTATAATGTCACTCCTCAGCTCCAGGGAAAATAGCCCCAGCCTATTCAACCTCTCCCTATAGCTTAAATCCTCCAACCTTGGCAACATCCTTGTAAATCTTTTCTGAACTCTTTCAAGTTTCGCAACATCTTTCCAATAGGAAAGAGACCAGAATTGCATGTAATATTCCAACAGTGGCCTAACCAATGTCCTGTACAGCTGCAACATGACTTCCCAACTCCTGTACTCAATACTCTGACCAACAAAGGAAAGCATACCAAATGCCTTCTTCACTATCCTATCTACCTGTGACTCCACTTTCAAGGAGTTATGAACCTGCACTCCAAGATCTCTTTGTTCAGCAACACACCCTGGGACCTTACCATTAAGTGTATAAGTCCTGCTAGGATTTGCTTTCCCAAAATGCAACATCTCACATTTATCTAAATTAAAATCCATCTGCCACTTCTTAGTCCATTGGCCCATCTGATCAAGATCCTGTGATAGTCTGAGGTAACCTATTTCGCTGTCCACTACACCTCCAATTTTGGTGTCAACTGCAAACCTACTAACTATACCTCTTATGCTCACATCCAAATCATTTATGTAAATGACAAAAAGTAGAGGGCCCAGCACCGATCCTTGTGGCCCTCCATTGGTTACAGGCCTCCAGTCTGAAAAACAACCTGCCACCACCACCCTCTGTCTTCTACCTTTGAGCCAATTCTGCATCAAAATGGCAAGTTCTCCCCATATTCCATGCGATCTAACCTTGCTCATCAGTCTCCCATGGGGAACCTTGTTGAATGCCTAAGTTATTGTATGGTTCACATCTACCACTCTACCTCATGAACCATCTTTATTACTTCTTCAAAAAACTCAGTCAAGTTTGTGAGACAGGATTTCCAATGCATAAAGCCATATTGACTATCCCTAATCAGTCCTTGACTTTCCAAATACATGTCTAGCCTGTCCCTCAGGGTTCCCTCCAATAACCTGCCCACATCCAGTCTTCCAGCATCTCACCTGTGACTATCGATGATACAAACATCTCAGTAAGAGGCCCAGCAATCACTTCCCTAGCTTCCCACAGAGTTCTAGGGTATACCTGATTAGATTAGATTAGATTAGATTACTTACAATATGGAAACAGGCCCTTTGGCCCAACAAGTCCACACTGACCCTCCGAAGAGCAACCCACCCAGACCCATTCCCCTACATTTACTCCTTCACCTAACACTACAGGCAATTTAGCATGGCCAATTTACCTAACCTGCACATTTTTGGGCTGTGGGAGGAAACCAGAGCACCCGGAGGAAACCCACGCAGACACTGGGAGAATGTGCAAACTCCACAATGAACCCGGGTCTCTAGTGCTGTGAGGCAACAGTGCTAACCACTGTGCCGCCATGCTGCCCATGGTGACCTGATCAGGTCCTGGGCATTTATCCACTTTTCTTTGTTTCAAGATATCCAGCACCACCTCCTCTGTGATGTGGACATTATTCAAGATGTCAACATCAATTTCCCTACATTCTATATAGAGTCATAGAGATGTACAGCATGGAAACAGACCCTTCGGTCCAATCTGTCCATGCCAACCAGATATCCCAACCCAATCTAGTCCCACCTGCCAGCACCTGGTCCATATCCCTCCAAACCCTTCCTATTTCGATACCCATCCAAATGCCTCTTAAATGTTGCATTATCTTCCATGTCCTTTTTCACAGTAAATACTGATGCAAAATCTGCCCTATCTCCTGCGGGTCCACACGCTGATCGTTAAGGGCCCTATTCTCTCCCTAGTTACCCTTTTGTCCTTAATGTATCTGTAAAAACTTTTTGGATTCTCCTTAACTCTATTTGCTAAATTTATCTCATGTTCCCTTTTTGCCCTTCTGATTTCCCTCTTCAGTATATTCCTACTGCCTTTATACTCTTCTCAGGATTCAATCAATCTATCCTGTCTATACCTGACATATGCTTCCTACTTTTTCTTAACCAAACCCTCAATTTCTTTAGTTATCCAGCTTTCCCGATATCTACCAGCCTTCCCTTTCACCCTAACAGGAATATACTTTCTCTGGATTCTTGTTATCTCATTTCTGAAGGCTTCCCATTTTCCAGCTGTCCCTTTACCTGCAAACATCTGCGCCCAATCAGCTTTCGAAAGTTCTTGCCTAATACCGTCAAAATTGGCATTCCTCCAATTTAGAACTTCAGCTTTTAGATCTGATCTATCCTTTTCCCTCATTATTTTAAACCTAATAGAATTATGGTCGCTGGCCCCAAAGTGCTCCCTCACTGACACCTCAGTCACCTGCTTTGCCTTTTTTCCTCAGAGTAGGTCACGTTTTGCACCTTGTACATCCACATGCTGAATCAGAAAATTTTCTTGTACACACTTAACAAATTCCTCTCCATCTAAACCCTTAACACTATGGCAGTCCCAGTCTATGTTTGTAAAGTTAAAATCCCCTACCTTAACCACAGTATTATTCTTACAAATAACTGAGATCTCCTGACAAATTTGTTTCTCAATTTCCCTCTGACTATTAGGGGTCTATAATAAAATCCCAATAAGGTGATCATCCTTTTCTTATTTCTCAGTTCCACTCAAATAATTTTCTGGATGTATTTCCGGGAATATCCTCCCTAAGTGCAGCTGTAATGCTATCCCTTATCAAAAACGTCAAATCCCCTCCTGTCTTGCCTTCCTTTCTGTCCTTCCTGTAGCATTTGTATCCTGGAACATTAAGCTGCCGTCCTTCTTGTATAGGTCACTTCTACTCCAAAACAGCTTCGAATGATCCAAAAACGTGAATCCTTCTCCCGTACACCAGCTCCTCAGCCATGCATTCATCTGCTCTATCCTCTAATTCCTGCCCTCACTAGCTCATAGCACCAGGGGCTCAGGATATCGGAATTTAGATTCTGTAGTTCTAGAATTGGATTTTGATACATCTTACAGCTGGTAATTTGACACAGTTTATATACAGACTTAAGGTGGCACTGGAAATTGCTAAAGACCTAATGTAAGAGACAAAAGCTTCCATCATACTTTTGCGGGTCATGACTAAAACTAAACTAACAGAGTCGCAGGCAGACTGTAAATGAACTTGCTACTGTGAGCTACAAAGACAGACATCAATTTAGTATTGAAACATGTGGGTTCAATGGAAATATCAGAGATGCAATATGGCTATAGAAGCATAGTAAATGGAAGCAAGAGTAGGCCAATCGGCCCTTCAGGTACTTTAAGGCATGAATTGGTGAGTGTTGAGTTTCAGTTAAAGGAATTGAAAATGAAAAAGTTGGAAATGGAATTCCAAAAGGAGGAAATGGAATTCCAAAAGGAGGAAATAGCATTCCAAAGAGTAATTATACTCAGAAAAACTGGAATTAGGGAGGCATGAGAGGGAAAAGGAAGAGAAAACAAAAAAAAAGGGAATTTCAATTTCAAATGATGCAGCTCAGGCAAGCTACATGAGACGTGTTAGAGAGTTTGGAAAGGGAAAGGCCTAGTCATAATCTGCAAATCAGTCAGGAAATATTTAAGGTTATGTAAGCTTTACCAAAATTTGAAGAGATGGGTGTGGAAACATTGTTGAAGTTGTTTGGTAAAGTAGCAATCCAAATGTAGTGGCCAAAAACAGATTTGATATTGCCAATGGAAAGTAAATTAACAGTAAAGCACAGACATGCAACCCTATAGGAGGAAAGTTCTTGAGATTATGATAGATAAAGGGCCAATTGCAAGCTCATGTGAATTAGTCTGGAAGCATACAAACAGACATTTCAGAACTTAAGGAAAGAACCTGGACAAGCTTCTGATAAGTAAAAAACATTTTGACAGGTGGATAAAATCTTTGAAGGCTGACAATGCTTATGATGCTTTTTTAGACTTTAAAACTTCCCTCCCCTCTGTAATAAGAACTCGAGTAGAAGATGACAGGCAAGGCAAGCAGCTATAATGGGTGATGATTACGAACTGATCCAGAGACCTCTATTTCATTACCACCAGAAATTTGAGGAAAACAAAAAGTGGGAGAGAGAAAGAAAGACAGGTAGCCAGGGTGATAACTGGACAGAAGGAAATACCCTAAGCTCTCCTCCTCAGATTAGAGAGGTGAGGGTGGAGGTGAAGTTTGGAAACTTAAGTGTTTCTATTGTAATATTGGGACATGTTCATTTGGAATGTTGCCAGTTGTAATGTAAAGCTAGGGACTTGTAAAGTATGAACTGGGTGGTTATCTGTCATTTTACCTGATGCTGAAGATCTATAGCATTGAGGATATCATGAGTTGTGATATCTGCTGGGTAGATGATTTATATTTTTGAATTTTAAGCAATCACATGAGGCCTTTGTTGAGCTTGGGCCATTTGCCTTCTGTGCCCAGCACAAAGCCAAAATACTTGGGCTTAGAGCTCCCTGTCAATTCCATGATCACTGACTCAAGGTGTTGAGACTTCAGTGCGTAATCTAATGCTTATTGTCATCCTCATGTTGGACTGTGACATCCACCACTTTGACCTTTCTAAAAATGATGTCTGGTTTCCAAATGATGCCCCAACAACTTTCAGCCTTGGTAAGGTGTCTAACCTTCTTTGGAGACAAGTTGCTGAAGTTAGGTTAAAATCTTATTGTGGTACTTTATTCTCTCACATACTAAGCATGGGCAGTAGCCAGAAATGAGAGCAAGGATTTGATTGGGGCCCTTCATCTTTGGCAGGATTTGATTGTGAGATCAGAGCTGTGCTAGGACGGATCTTTGTGGGATACAAATTGCTCTGCAGCAGAAGGCTTTTGGTGAAACGAGATGCTTTTGTTATATGCAGATTTCATTTCGGAGTTTGAGATCTTTATTATATTTATAATACGATATGGCCATATCCTGGTGTTTAAGTTTGACTATTTCATGGATTCCCACTTCCTGTATGCTGTACAGCTGATTATCAATTGCATTGTGGATAATGTTTGTTCTCCTGTGACAGGGTCAGTAGGCTCCAACTCCTCCGGGGTGCAGCTATCTTTGTTTTGAAGGAACCTTTGATTTCCTTGAGGACTTTGAGCTTGCCAGACCTTTGATGGCATTGACTTTGTTTTTGCCCTAGAATCATGATGTGTCTGGATGTTGAGTGCTTCACTAGAATGCCCCCAGTCCCTTCATCCAGATCATTAATGTATAATGTGAACAGCTGTGGCCCCAACACTGGACCCTGCGGGACACCGCCTATCACCAGCTGCCATTCCGAAAAAGGACCTTTTATCCCAACTCTCTGCCTTCTGTCAGACAGCCAATCCTCAATCCACACCAGTAGCTCACCTCGAACACCATGGGTCCTCACCTTGCTCAGCAGCCTCCCGTATGGCACCTTATCAAAGGCCTTTTGGAAGTCTAGATAGACCACATCCACTGCGTTTCCCTGGTCTGTTGGTAAGCAATGTGGTGTATCGAATGGTCCTCTTAAACCTTTCTCTCAGGACATGATTTGCAAAACTATGCTCTGTTCTACCAAATGCTATTCACTGTTGAAATTAATCACATGCACTTTCTTTCTCTTGTAGGAGATTTAGATGAAGACTTAGATGAAATTGTTCCACAGCATTTGGTGACAGGGCAAATAGTGAATCACAAAAAATCACCTGAAGAGTTTACAGAATCTCTTGTTTATGAGGTTGCTGAGGTTCAATTACTAAACAGAATGCCTGATTCTCAAAAAAGTGAAATAACTGGTATGTAATCACTTTTGACCATAATCAATATCAATATTAATTATGTTACTTTGAGCTGGGGAGTTTTACTATTAGACTTTCTGTGCCATCTAAATATGTTTTCTTCCTGCTTTAAACAATGTAAAATGTTCCCTAGTTAATCGAGAGGCAGCTCCTCAACTACGTACAGCATGTAGATCTGTGTCAGTACCTGAACGACCTCAACCTCCACAAAGACCCCCTCCACCAAGTAAGAATTACCATACTGTTAGCTATCAAGTAAACAGACCATCATGAACTTAGTAGTACAGCCATTTATTTAATTGTTTAGATTTTAAATTGAATGCTTTCTTTTTCTAGCTATGCAAAGCATGAAAAAATCAGCCTCTGATACTGTGCTTTCATCTGAAGAAAGTCCTTTTCAGGCCATGACTCTGAATCCATCCCAGATTCTTCCAGGGCCAGCTGTAAGTTACCAAATTGAAATTCGTAGAGATACAACATAAGAGGAGTCAATTGACCATCATGATGAAAGAGTGCTAATTGGTTTGCAAGTGGTCTCTGATTGATATAAAGGTTGCCATGGAGAATGCACCAACAAACAATTATCCCATAAGCTTTAGTTTAAATTCAAATCAGGCAAGTCAACTCTCATTACTTAACGTTTTGATATTCCTAGGGAATGATCTAGGGAATAGATGAGCCCCAAGCTTTTGTTTTGTTGACTTGCAATGTGTGGATATATTCTTTATTTGCAAAGGACAGAGCCCTGTATATGAAAATATACGTACATGTAGCTTCGAGAAAGTGAGCCTAAATGACGATAAATTGGTTGTTAGTGTCAATGTTAGCACAATCAGAATTGTTTGATAAGTATTGTCCAATCACAAAATTATCTTTGATATAGTCCGAATTCCGTTTGTTTGTCACAAATAGCCAAAAGCATCGACTGCACTGTTGTCACTTGTGATCAACAAATCATTGAGATGTAAGAACTGTATGTTCAGGCATTACACTGGCATTGCAATTCATATGACATTTGCTTCTTTGTCTTCTTGACTTGATGGCAGCGTACTGTCAATAGGGACTATCACTCATCCTGCTGTTGATTAGTAGGAGTGTGAAACAGCTAACATCACATGTTGCTCAAGCTTTTGAAACACCTTACCCTTCCAGCATAATGTGAGAAAAACCTGGCTCTTTGTAGGGTTGAAAGTACAATTCTTCGGCTCATTTTTGAGTTTCCATGATATGCAGCGCGATGTGATCCAGTCAGAGTAATTATTATCCTGCAAGACATCTTTGCTGTGTTCATTTTTAGCATCAAGCTTGCATAGTACTCAATGATTTGGGATCGGTTTACGAAATTGCCAATTAATCAATCTTATAGTACATGTAACTAACAATCCACTGAAAGTGGGATGCAGTAGATAGAGGTGGAAAACCCCTTAGCAGATTCCTCAACTAGAATGTTAATTGGAATTGACCTTGTTATAATGTGTAAGGAAATTCTTACATGCACTGCAGATTCAAATCTAGCAAATGTATCAGTTATGTATTGGAAATATACAAAAGGAAATTAGAGGTCATTTTGTGGAGGATTGACAAGTTGAAACTAGAGGAGATGCCATGGCAGCACCATAAATTTAGGCATGTATAATGTCATTAAAGTTGAATGCAACAAGATGAGTTGCTAAGTTCATAAATTCAATGATTCAGACAATGGCAGCATTTCTAGATTATCTAAATAGAGTCATGGAATGTACAGCATGGAAACAAAGCCTTCGGTCCAATCTGTCCATGCCGACCAGATATCCCAACCCAATCTAGTCCCACCTGCCAGCACCCGGCCCATATCCCTCCAAACCCTTCCTATTCATATACCCATCCAAATGCCTCTTAAATGTTGCAATTGTACCAGCCTCCACCACATCCTCTGGCAGCTCATTCCATACACGTACCACCCTCTGCGTGAAAAAATTGCCCCTTAGGTCTCTTTTATACCTTTCCCCTCTCATCCTAAATCTATGCCCTCTAGTTCTGGACTCCCCAACCCCAGGGAAAAGACTTTACCTATTTATCCTATCCATGCCCCTCATAATTTTGTAAACGTCTTTAAGATCACCCCTCAGCCTCCGTGCTCCAGGGAAAACAGCCCCAGCCGTGACCCTCAGCCTCCGACTCTCCAGGGAAAACAGCTCCAGCCTGTTCAGCCTCTCCCTGTAGCTCAAATCCTCCAACCCTGGCAACATCCTTATAAATCTTTTCTGAACCCTTTCAAGTTTCACAACATCTTTCTAATAGGAAGGAGACCAGAATTGCATGCAATATTTCAACAGTGGCCTAACCAATGTCCTGTACAGCCACAACATGACCTCCCAACTCCTGTACTCAGTACTCTGACCAATAAAGGAAAGCATACCAAACGCCTTCACCATCCTATCTACCTGCGACTCCGCTTTCAAGGAGCTATGAACCTGCACTCCAAGGTCTCTTTGTACAGCAACACTCCCTAGTGTACCACCATATGTGGTTTCCTTAAGGAGCACATTGTAGAATAGGATAGCAATATCAAATATGCTGTAACTGCTTAATAGAGTTACATATCTTTATACACAAGGCTCTGTCCATTGTAATCAGAAGATATCCAGTCATTATAGCTTTTCATAAATCAAACTTTGGGGGGCAGCTATTTCCTGAGTATTTCCAATTCTGCCCTAAGAGTACAATACAAAACTCAATAATGTGTCTTTTTCTCAGCCAAACAGTTTTATGGTAAGAACTGCAGATACTAGAAATCAGAAACAAAAATTGAAATTGCTGGAATAGCTCAGCAGGTCTGGCAGCATCCGAGTAGAGAAATCAGAGTTAACATTTCAGATCGAGAGAACCTTCCTCAGTGCACTTCTGAGGACTGGTCACTCAAACCAAAATGATAACTCTGATTTCTCTCTGCAGTTGCTGCCAGACCTGCTGGGGTTTCCACCAGTTTCTATTTTTGTAACAGTTTTATAGTCATTATTAGACTCTTAATTTCATATTTCTATTAGATTCAAGTTCTACTATCTGTCATAGAACATGAGTTGTGTCTCTTCAAAATAATAGTCTAGCAATAACACTATTAGACCATCACTTTCCTCTTGAACACTGTAGTTAATTCACCACCTCCTAACCCTTCCTGCCCCCTAACAGAGACAAGGCTTCCATTGAGATATACAAATCAATTTTCTGGTTATTAATCAAAGAATTCTGTCAGCTTTTTAAGTGTCTGCTATTTTCAGTCATTTGTGTAAATGCAACCTCAGTTCTCTGTTTCTCGACTTGTACAACTAACTTACATTGACTTCTTTCAATTTCTATTGACCAAACCATGGGTAAGAGGGAATTCAGGAGAAAATGGTTTTCTTCTTTGTGGGCTGTAGAACAGATACATAACCAAAGTCAGATTCAAGTGGGGAAAGATAGTGACTTAGGCAAGTTTTCATAAGATAGAGTTCTACAGAATCTAGAAAGGGCAAATCATTGAAAGTATAGTATTTGTTAATTGTTACTAGGTGCAGAATCAAGGCTAAATGCACACTTATGATAAATGTTTGCTAATGTCTCAGGTTTAAAGTTAATATGTTTGTTTATCGCAAATAAGTTAATCCACCTCTAAAATTGGAGAGAAACATATGTAGAATCCAAGATCACAGTTTCTACTTCAGTTAACATAGTTTAGTTTTTGCTACAATCCTCAGTCACACTATCTATGACCACGTAATAGGCAGGAAAAGTAGTGGTCCAGTTGTAAAGGATGCACAGTCTTGTATTGGGAGAGATCAATAATATCTGGAGTGGAGCTGTAATTTGTAATGGTGACTTTCCGAAAATGAGAAGTGCAATTTAAAGAAACGCAAATATTCTTCATGTAAAGTAGTAGTTGACTATGCTCTTCACAGCCCTATCCCCCAAAAAATCCACAGCCCTCAGTCACAACTGTGTGCATGTTCACAGGTACATAGAAGGCTACCTTTGCTATGATTCTATATTGGGATTTGTTGAATGTGTTATTATTGTTTCATATTTGAAGTTGTTTTCAACACAATCTTGTTTCTCAGTCTTCATCTAGAACTGGAATTAGCAAGCCATATCATGTGAGACAAATTAAAACAACAAGTGCCAAAGAAGCAGAAGCAGCAATAAAACATCTAATGGAAATGAAAACAGGTGGAGTGATTCTAGTGTCCTTTTACCTGCTAAGCAATGCGTGAATGTAAAAGAAGGGATGTTGTTGTGCAATGGTAGTTTCCCTACCTCTGAACCAAAAGGTCAGGATTCAAGACCCACCTGCCTGGAGGTGTGTCACAACTGTTGATTAAAACAATTATTATGTAAGAGAACAGACTGCAAGTACAATGCCACTGAAATTTTAAATTAAAATTGAAATATTTAAAGATGTTATTCCTGTAGCACCTTATCAAGATAAATCTGTTGAGTGTTGCATTACATTAGACTTTCTTAAAACACTCTTTGAGCACATGCACATACACACACAAGCGCACATTCCACAGGCACCAAGCCCTCTCTAATTCTGAATGTGAGGTCAGCACCAAAAAGCCATAAAAGATAAAGACACTATTGTCTTATCAGACCATAGGGATGCTCTCTCATTAGAGAAAGAAAATTGATGGTGGTTTAACTTGAGAATCACCATGCATCAGGCAAGGGGGAAAGGTTGAAAAGGAGAATCCTCTATGGTAACCTTAGCCGGTGCAGGAATTGAAACTGTGCTGTTGGTATGTCACTAAACATTGGCCAAGATACCACCTCTGTTCTTCTTTGAAGTTAGTGCCATTTGATCTTTTACATCCATCGAAGCAGGATTTTGGAGCTTCAGTTTAATCTGCCATCCTATTGGTACTGTACTGGAATGTTAAACTTTTTGTTGTACTCAAGCCCTTGAGCGGGATTTGAAACTGGAACCTTGAGAATCTGAGGTGAGATGGTTATGACTGAGCCACTATTGACACAAAAGTCATAAAAGATTAGTACAATCTTGATTTCAGCTAATATCCACACACAAGCCCATACCTGTGTGTCTGTGTGTACTTCCTGGTCAAAATGCCTGTGCCGCAATTCAGGAGCAGTCTTGGCTTTGCTTCTCCATACCTATTGGACATAAGGCCAACTGGAGCGGCTTACATCATCCAGTTAGATCCAGCAAACAGACACAGGCACAATGTTTGTGGCATTCCTAATCTGAACAAATGAACAATTTGTCTGTATCTCACCAGTTCTAGGCAAAAGATTTGTCTTGGTCCATTGCCTGTCCCCTGATCCTGTCTCTGACTTCAACAGCTGCAGCTATGGCTGAAGTCAGTGGCAGACCCAGCCAGTCCACATCCTCTCGCTCTTTAATAAGCCTCCAACCTATCAACTATCACCTCCCCCACCTTGCACTGTTTTCGAAGCGAAAAAGTACAGCCTACTCCTTTGTTACAAATAAATTATATTCTCTTGATGAGTTCATGAGAATTGGCAGGTTTGTAGAAATACAAGACCTGTGAAAGGTGTAAGAATAGAGAGACATATGGCATTTTCTCCCTGGGTAGCCTTGTACATTTCTGTAGCTGTGTCCCTGCGCACAACCTTTATCTGTGTCAAATCTCACTATAGCAGCGACAGGAATGAGCATAGGAGGCTATTTCTGAGCATTTTATGTGCTATGATGACTCTGCTTCAAGAACAAACTAAGATTTGTACCACTGTTGATGTAAACGGGACAGATATGTAAGTTATGTACTTGTCTTCCCTACTGAATGAAACCTTTGCAACTGTCGACAGCGCTAGACACCAAAGTGGGCTCTGAACAATGTCTTTCTTTTTCAGGAAGTTTGAAGTCAGAGGCTAACAAAAAGCCATCTCTAGTACAGTCAATTCTCAAGTCCCAGTCTCTTCCTGATGAACATGTTGAAACATATTCTACTTCATTAATTCCTCTATTACACGCTCAAAGAAATCCTGCTGCTAAACCATCTGATCCAGAAGGAACAAGAATAAGAGGTGACTTGGTAAGTTATTTTGATTATCATAAACAAGAGATGTTGATTTCTTAAAGCATTAAGAATGTTTACATTGTAAATACCTAGTGTCAGCAACTAACACTGCCAAGTTCAAATCAATTATAGTCAGGTTCAGTTAGTTCCACCTCAAAACTGTGTTTGTCCCTCTCAATCTCTTGCAATTGGTATGGTCAGCTCAGTAACCAATTGTGAGGAGTTTTTTTAATGCTGTGAATTGGTTTAAGACTTTCCTAATTTCTTGAAAGTTTTTATCGCCAACAATAAAGATTTTTCTTTTTGTGATGCATGAAACTTGCTGAATTGTCCTTCTGTTCTTAGTTGGAAAGTTACAAAACTGAGTGCTAACCTACTTAGGCTGAGTCGTTTTAAAAAAAATCCAAACAAGGAGAAATCAACAGGAATAGGCCATTCAGCTATTTGAATCTATTCTAGTATTTAAATTGATAATGGCTCATTTGCATTTCAACTCTACACACCCATTTTTAAAAAAAACAGTTCACAGTTGTGAATGGTTCTGGAAGTTAGTTTGTTTTGTCAATTGCCCACCTTTAGTTGGCTTGAGGAAGTTATTGGTAAGCTACTGTCTTGAACTGTTGTAGTTCATGTAGTGTACATATACCTACAGTGCTGTTAGGAAGAGTGTACCAACATCTTGATGCTTCAGTAGTGAAGATACTGCAACATATTTTCACGTCAAGCCTGAATATTATCCTTCACTTGCTTCATTGTGTGAAGAAATGTTTATATCTTGAAGACTTCAATCAGATTACGTCTTAACTTAATCCGTGAAGTCCAGGTATCATTCTTGTAAACCTATGTAGTACTCCCTCCAAAGACAATATGTCCATCCTAAAGTGTGGAGCCCAGATCTGCTCACAGCACTCCAAGTGGGGTTTAACCAGGGTTTTGTATTGCTGCACCTTTTGTATTGAAAGGTCATGGAGATTGGGCGAGAAAGTGGAGTTGAGGCCAAGATGAGACCAGCCATGATCATTTCAAATGGCAGAACAGGCTTGAGGGGTTGAAATGCCTACGCCACCTCCTAGTTCTCTTGTTCACAGATTTCAGACCTAACACCAAGCTCCTGGTGTAGAGGGCAGCAGTATTACATCAAAAGAGAAAATCTGGAAAATCTCAGCAGGTCTGGCAGCATCTGTAAGGAGAGAAAAGAGCTGATGTTTCGAGTCTAACTGACCCTTTGTCAAAGAAAGTGAGTGAGTGAGAGATCAGTCTGAGACTGGTACAGTTAGGAAAAGGAGCAAATCGAACATTCAGGACAAAGTAGAGAACAAGAGAAGACGGATAAATTAAACTCCATTTATTTCAGTGTAAGTGGCCTATCGGGGAAGGCAGATGAACCGAGGACATGGTCAGGAACATGGGAGTGGGATGTTATAGCAATTACAGAGATGTGGCTCAGAGATGGACAGGACTGGCAGCTTAATGTTCCAGGATACAAATGGATAGAAAGGTGGGTAAGAGAGATGGGGTAGTGGCGTTTTTGATAAGGAGTAATATTACGGCTGTTCTTAGGGAGGATATTCCTGGGAATGCATCCAGGAAAGTTGTTTGGATGGAACTGAGAAATAAGAAAGGGATGATAACCTAATTGGGATTGCAGTATAGACCCTCCAATAGCCAGCAGGAAATTGAGAAACAAATTTGTAAAACCTGACCTACTCTTGGGAAATAAGGCAGGGGACCATAATTCCATTAGTTTTAAAACATTGATGGAAAAGGATAGACCAGATCTAAAAGTTGAAATTCTAAATTGAAGGAAGGCAAATCTTGACCATATTAGGCAAGAACTTTCAAAAGCTGATTGGGGGCAGATGTTAGCTGGTAAAGTGATGGCTGGAAAATGGGAAGCCTTTAGAAATGAGATAACTGCCTTCAGAAACAGTATATTCCTATTAGAGTGAAAGGCAAGGCTGGTAGGTGTAGGGAATGCTGGATGATGAAAGAAATTGAGGGTGGTTAAGAGAAAGAAGGAAGCATGTGTTAGGTATAGACAGCAGAAATCGAGTGAATCCTCAGAAGACTATAAAGGCAATAGTATACTCAAGAGGGAAATCAGGATGGTGAAAAGGGGACATAGCTTTGGCAAGTAGGGTTAAGGAAACTCAAAAAGGATTCTCTCAATACCCTGAGGACAAAAACGTAATTCAGGAGAGAATAAGGCCCCTCAAAGACCTGCAGGACAGTCGTCATGTGGAACTGCAGGAAGTGGGGGTGGTACTAAACGAGCATTTTGTGTCAGTGTTTTCTTTGGAGCAGGACATGAAAGATATAGAATGTACGCAAGTGGATGGTGACATCTTGAAAAATGTCCATATTACAGAGTAGGAAGTTTCCAGAGAAAGGGAATTAGATTAGATTCCCTACAGTGTGGAAACAGGCCCTTCAGCCCAACAAGTCCACACCGACTCTCTGAAGAGTAACCCACTCGCACTCCTTTCCCTTTGACTAATGCACCTAACTCAATGGGCAATTTAGCATGGCCAATTCACCTGACCTGCACATCTTTGGACTGTGGAAGGAAACACATACAGACATGGGGAGAATGTGCAAACTCCACACAGACAGTCGCCCGAGGCTGGAATCGACCCCAGGTCCCTAGCGCTGTGAGACAGCAATGCTAGCCACCGTGCGCCCCCTAAAGAAGGGTTACACCCAAAACGGCGACTTCTGCACTACCTTATGCTTCTAGGCTTGCTGTGTTCTTTCAGCTCCCTGCCTGTCTATTATGGGTAATTTAGCACGGCCAATCCACCTAATCTGCATGTCTTTAGACAGGTGGGAAGAAACCTGAGCACCTGGAAGAAACTCATGCCAACTCCATACAGACTATCGCCGAGGGTGGAATTGAACCCAGGTCCCTGATGCTGTGAATGCTAACCACTGAGCCACCATGCTGCCAAGAAACCAGAGCAAACTCAGGCCCTTCGGCCCAACAATTCCACATTGACCCTCTGAAGAGTAACCCACCCAGACCCATTCCTCTATGTTTACCCCTGACTAATGCACCTAACCTACACATCCTTGGACACTATGGGCAATTTAGCTTGGCCAATTCATCTGACCTGCACATCTTTGGATTGTGGGAGGAAACCGGAGCTCCTGGAGGCAACCCATGCAGACATGGGGAGAATGTGCAAACTCCATTCAATCAGTCACCCGAGGTTGGAATCGAACCGGGGTCCCTGGCTCTGTGAGGCAGCATTGCTAAATACTGAGCCACCATGCTGCCCAAAACTGACAGCCTGACTTTTCTGACCACTTGAGTTCATGACAGGCCATGCAGGAAACCGGTGCAGACATGAGGAGAATGTGCAAACTCCACATAGATACTTGCCCGAGGGATGAATTCAACCCAGGTCCATGGCACTGTGAGGCAGCAGTGCTAACAACTGAGCCACCGTGATGGATGTCTTAAAACACATAGAGCTGGATCAATCCCCAAGACCTGATCAGGTGTAGTTTTGAACTTTGTCAGAAGCTAAAGAAGTAGTTTCTGCTGCCCTTGCTGAGATATTTGTATTATTGATAGTCACAGGTGAGGTGTCAGAAGACTGGAGGATGGCTAAAGTGGTGCCACTATTTAAGAAAGGTGGTAAGAACAAGCCAGGGAGCTATAGACCAATGAGCTTGACATTGGTGGTGGGCAGGTTGTTGGCGGGAATCCTGATGGACAGTAAGTACATGTATTTGGAAAGGCAGGGACAGATTAGGGAAAGTTGAAAATGTGTTGCTGGTTAAAGCACAGCAAGTCAGGCAGCATCCAAGGAATAGGAAATTCGACGTTTCGGGCATAAGCCCTTCATCAGGAAAGATCAGGGAAAGTCAATATGGTTTTGTGAGTGGGAAATCATGTCTCACGAACTTGTTAGAGCTTTTTGAAGAATGACGAAGAGGATTGATGAAGGCAGAGTGATGGCGTGATCCAAATGGATTTCAGTAAGGCATTCAACATGGTTAGCAAGGTTAGATCTCATGGCATACAGGAGAACTAGCCATTGGGATGCAGAACTGGTTTGAGCATAGAAGACAGAGGTTGGTGGTTGGAGGGTTGCACAGACTGGAGGCCTGTGACCAGTGGTGTGCCTGAAGGATCAATGCTGGTCCACAGCTTTTTGTCATTTATATAAATGATTTGGATGTGAACAAAGGAGTTATATGTAGTAAGTTTGCAGATGACACCAAAATTGGAGGTGTAGTGGACAGTGAAGAAGGTTACCTCCGAGTACAATGGGATCTTGATCAGATGGGCTAATATGCTGAGGAGTGCCTGGAGTTTAAATTAAATCAATGTGAGGTGCTACATTTTGGAAAGGCAAATCAGACAGGCTTTGTACATTAAATGGTAAGGTCCTGGGAAGTTTTCTTGGAGTGCAGATTTATAGTTCCTTGAAAATGGAATCGCAGGTCGGTAGGATTGTCAAGAAGGTATTTGATATGCTTTCCTTCTTGGTCAGAGCATTGAGTATAGGAGTTGGGAGGTCATGTTGTGGCTGTACAGGATATTGGTAACATTCCAATTTGGAATATTGTGTGCAATTGTGGCCTCCCTCTTATAGGAAGGATGTTGTGAACCCTCAAAGAGTTCAGAAAAGATTTCTAAGGATGTTACCAGGCTGGAGGTTTTGTGCTATAGGGAGAAGTTGAATAGGCTGGGGTTGTTTAAATCATGAGGAGCATGGATAGGGTACATAGATATGATGTATTCCCTGTGGTGGGGGAGTTCAAAACTCAAGGGCATGGGTTTAGAGTGAGAGGGGAAATACTTAAAAGGGACCTAAGGGCAACATTTTCACGCAGAGGGTGGTGCATGTATGAAATGAGCTGCTAGAGAAAGTGATGGAGGCTGTACAAAAAAGCATCTGGATGGGTATATGAATAGGAAGGGTTTAGAGGTATATAGGCCGGGTACTGGCAAATGGGACTAGATTATGTTAGGATATCTCGTCAGCATGGATGAGTTGAACCGAAGGATCTGTTTCTGTGCTGTATATCTGTATGACTCTAAATAATTACAAGTAATAGAGAAGGGCCTCCCTATCTCTAAACAAGGATAGCAGCTAAGAGAGTTACAATGGTGGGAAATCTCAAAGAAGACTCTCTTACTTTCTTGTACAAAATGGTAGATTCGGATGTTGGAGTTGAGAGATAAAAGGTCACAAGCGACCATGGAAAGTTCAATTCCCACATACCAAAAGGGACCCATTCAGATCACAGCAACAAGACTACGAATAGAGTGATGTACTGAAACCCCAATCATAGTTGAACAACTCAGCACTAATTAAGCAGTAGTATACAAGGGGAGGGGTATCTGCCACCATGTTAATGTTACAAGAAAAATGCATAAAAGGCAAGATACTTGTTTTTAAAATTACAGCGTCGTTGACTTTTCTTCTAACCTAAGCTGAAGATTAAGGGGGTGATCCGACCTTCACATTGAGGCTAGACTCAAAGTAACCTTTGGCCTCTCCCTGCATTATGTTGATGGAATGCATGAATAAATTACCAAATGCCTTGAGCTCTGCTGTCTCCTGAAAAGTTATTATCTCTGTAAACTCATTCCACTGTGGCCTAACCGAAGTCCTGTATAACTGCAACATGACATTTCAACTCCTATTATGAATGCACTGACCAGTGAAAGCCAGTGTGCCAAATGCCACCTTCACCACCCTGTCTACCTGTGATTCCCATGGTGTCCATGCAATTATCAATGCAGTCAAATATGGTTACTGACATGAATTTATATAGCACTTTGAGTCTCGTAAGGCACCCCTAAGTCCCTTGACAGGAATGGATGTCAAACGAGATTGAACACTAAGTCAAATAAGGTTGTATTAGAAATAAAAACAGAAAATGATGGAAATACTCAGGTGGTCTGGCAGCATTTGTGTTGCGAGAAACAGCGTTGATATTTCAGATCTTGACTTTCCACCAGAATGGAAGTGATTTTATGACAGGTGATGAAAATTTTGTCCAAACTGGTAGGCCTTGTGGAGTGTCCGAAAAGAAAAAAGAGGGGTGGAGAGGTAGGTTGGGGTTTAGAGTGTGAATTCCAAGTACATGAAGGCACAGCCACCAGAGGTGGGTTGATTAACATCAGTGCTGCACACAAGGCCAGGGCTGGAGGAGCATTAATATTGTTGAAGGTCAGGGATGAGAGCTACTGGAAGACGTTTGGATGAGTTAAATTATACCAAAGGTGGAAGAGACGAGGCCAATCTGGAGAGCAAAGTCTCAAATAAATAAGACATGATTGAGACAATTAAGGAATTTAGCCCGTTTCATACAATGAAGAACACTAGTGACAAACACCCCACACCCTCAAATAGAGCTAATTTGATGGAATTTGGGGCAGTACTGCACATGAAGGTAGAGGACAGAAGAAGTCCTGGCAACACTGAAGAATCTTAAACATAACATCTTGTCCTAGATATTGCAGAATGATAATGAGAGCAGAATGGTCAGCCTTCGCTATCATTACTGGAATGGACAACATTCTTAGTTACGAGAAACTCCTTTAATACTACCCCCCTACCTTTCTGATCCTCTTGCCCACACACACTGGTCCTATTCCTTCCTGTTCAATCTTCTCCCACCCACCCACCCCATCCTTTCCCATACCCCATGGCCCTCACTTTCCTTCGCTTCACTTCTTTGGTAGTTAAACTTACTTTTGGTTGGTTTAACATAATACATTTTTCTTTGACTTGGATTTAATTTTAGCTCCCTTTTGTTTAACGTCTTTCCTGATATCTAAACAGGTGATCTTCTTTATAAACGGGGATAGGTGGCAACAAGTTTAAAAGAGCACGGATCAAGGAATGTTTTTATTTTGAACACAGCGCTGAGAGAGGAGGCAGCAAGTTTAAAAAAAAACGTGGAGAGCACGGAGTGGCTTCAGTCTGAATACAGTAGTGAGAGAGGCCGAGTGGCGAAATGTACAAGAGTGATGTCACAAGAAATCTGGAGGTTAATCGGTTAGTGAGAAACTGTTGTTAGGGAGAGATTCTAAATAGCTTTTAAAAGAAAAGATAACATCGTTTACAAAGAAAAAGAGCTACTTTTATTTCAGGCAGGAGCATTAGCAAAAGGGAGGTAAAATTAAATCAAGTCAAAGATATAAAAACCAAACAAAATTAAATTTCATGCAAGTGAAGGAAATTTAAGTTACTCATAAGTTTCTATCATAAGTTTTTTTTTTGTATTCTACATGTAATAAATACTTTTAGCAGTTATTGGATTGTAGGTCAATGAAGGCAAGTGGAGTGTACATCCGTGTTATGTGTGGAGTCATGAACATATTATGTGTCCCAGACTGACACGTCTGCAGGAAGTGTTACACAGGCTTGAACTCCCAGGTGCTAGAACTTGAACAGCAGCTGGAGTCACTGTTGTGCATCTGTGAGGCAGAGCTGGTCAGACCACAAATTAGAACTGTTCAGACAGAGAGAAAATAGGTGACTACCAGGCAGTCTGAGAAAACCAGGAAAGCAGGGCAAAGGTCTCCTGAATCTATTGTGCATGCCGATCAGTATTCTATTTTGAAAACCTATGAAAGTGGTTGTTCCTCAGGGACAGATCTATGGCCAAGTTACCAGGGTGGGAGAGGATAGAGAAAGAAGAATGGAAAGGCAATAATCATGGAGATCCATAGCACGTTGTGTCTGCACCAAATGAACATCCCACCTAAATATTCTAATCCCCTACTCCAGTACTTGGCCCATAATGTTGTGTGCCTTGGCATTGCAAGTGCATATCTAAATCCTGCTAACATTTTATGAAGTTTTTTGCCCTTCACCCCTTACAGGTAGAGAATTTGGGATTCCCACCACCCTTTGGGGGAAAACATTTTTCCTCACATCTCCTCTAAACCTGTATGCCCTTTGGTTATTGATCCCTCCATCAAGGAGAAATGAGTCTTCTACTCTACCATATCTATACATCTCAGTCATGTTCCCTCTCAAACTCTTCTGCTGTAATGAAAAACAGTCCCAGTCTGTTCATTCTCTCTTCAAGACTAAAATTCTCCATTTCAGGCGATATCCTATTAAATTTCCTCTATACACTTTCCATTGCCATTCACAATCCTCCTGTAATGTGGAATTGAGAATTTCACTCTAGTTGGGGCTTAACTAATGCTTGATACAGTTCCAGCGTAATCTATGTCTCAGCTAATAATGACATGTAGGTCATATGCCTTCTTGACCACTTTATCTGCCAGCCCTGATATCTTAAGAGATTGGTCTACATGCACACCGAAGTCCCTTAAATCCCCTGTGCTTTCCAGAGTCCTACTATTCAACATGTAGTCTCTTTTAATGAAATGGTGTTAATGGTAGGAGACAGAAGGTAGTGGTAGAGGGTAGTTTTTCAGACCGGAAGCCTGTGACCACAAGGATTGGTACTAGGTTCACTGTTGTATAACATTTATATAAACAATTTGAATGAGAATATAGTAGTCAAGGTTAGTGAATTTGAGGATGCCACCAAAATTGGTGGTTTGGTGGACAGCAAAGAAGATTATCTGAGTACAACAGAATCTTGATAAACTGGGCCATGGACTGAGAAACAGCAGATGGAGTTTAATTCAGATAAATGTGAGGTGTTGCAGTTTGGTAATACACACCAGGGCAAGACTTTCACAGTTGATGGTAGGGTCCTGGGGAATGTGGAGAGATAAGCTAGAGGAGGGTGGGGGTGGGGAGAAAGTAGCATAGAGTACAATAGGTGAGTGGGGGAGGGGTTGAAGGTGATAGGTCAGGGAGGAGAGGGTGGAGTGGATAGGTGGAAAAGGAGATAGGCAGGTAGGACAAGTCCAGACAAGTCATGGGGACAGTGCTGAGCTGGAAGTTTGGAACTAGGGTGAGGTGGGGGAAAAGGGAAATGAGGAACCTGTTGAAGTCCACATTGATGCCCTGGGATTGAAGTGTTCCGAGGCGGAAGATGAGGCGTTCTTCCTCCAGGCGTCTGGTGGCGGTGAAGGAGGCCCAGGATCTCCATGTCCTCGGCAGAGTGGGAGGGGGAGTTGAAATGTTGGGCCACGGGGTGGTGTGGTTGATTGGTGCGGATGTCCCGGAGATGTTCCCGAAAGCGCTCTGCTAGGAGGCGCCCAGTCTCCCCAATGTAGAGGAGACTGCATCGGGAGCAACGGAAACAGGTGGATGTGCAGGTTCAACCTTGATGGATGTGGAAGGCTCCTTTAGGGCTCCTTCTTTAGAGACCTCAATTTCCCTTCCCTCGTGGTTAAAGATGCTCACCAACGCATCTCGTCCACATCCCGCACCTCTGCCCTCAGACCCCACCCCTCCAACCGTAACAAGGACAGAATGCCCCTGGTGCTCACCTTCCACCCTACCAACCTTCGCATGAACCAAATCATCCGCCGACATTTCCGCCACCTCCAAAAAGACCCCACCACCAGGGATATATTTCCCTCCCCACCCCTCTCCGCCTTCCGCAAAGACCGTTCCCTCCGTGACTACCTGGTCAGGTCCACGCCCCCCCCTACAAACCACCCTCCCATCCTGGCACCTTCCCCTGCCACCGCAGGAACTGTAAAACCTGTGCCCACACCTCCTCTCTCACCTCAATCCAAGGCCCTAAAGGAGCCTTCCACATCCATCGAAGTTTTACCTGCACATCCGCTAATATCACTTATTGTATCTATTGCTCCCGACGCGGTCTCCCCTACATTGGGGAGATTGGGCGTCTCCTAGCAGAGCACTTTAGGGAACATCTCCAGGACACCCGCACCAATCAACCACCCCGTGGCCCAACATTTCAACGCCCCTCCCACTCTGCCGAGGACATGGAGGTCCTGCACCTCCCTCACCACCAGACGCCTGGCGGAAGAACGCCTCATCTTCCGCCTCGGAACACTTCAACCCCAGGGCATCAATGTGGATCTCATTTCCCTTCCTCCCCACCTCACCCTAGTTCCAAACTTCCAGCTCAGCACTGTCCCCATGACTTGTCCGGACTTGTCCTACCTGCCTATCTCCTTTTCCACCTGTCCACTCCACCCTCTCCTCCCTGACCTATCACCTTCATCCCCTCCCCCACTCACCTATTGTACTCTATGCTACTTTCTCCCCACCCCCACCTCCTCTAGCTTATCTCTCCACTTTTCAGGCTCTCTGCCTTTATTCCTGATGAAGGGCTTTTGCCCGAAACATTGATTTGGCTGCTGCTTGGATGCTTCCTGAACTGCTGTGCTCTTCCATCACCTCTAATCCAGAATCTGGTTTCAAGCATCTGCAGTCATTGTTTTTACCTCCTGGGGAATGTTTTCGAACAGAGAGACCTGGGGGTGCAGGTATATAGTTCCCTGAAAGTAGTGATTCATGTTCACAAGAAGAATGTGTTTGGAACATTTGGCTTCATTAGTCAGAGCATTCAGTACAGGAGTTAGAATGTTATGTGACGGCTGTACAAGACTTTGTAAGGCAACATTTGGAGTACTATGTGCAATTCTGGTCACCCTGCTATAAGAAGGATGTTATTGAACTGGAAAAGGTGCAAAAATGATTTTCAATGATGTAACTGAGACTGAAAGGTTTAAGTTATAATGAGGGACTGGATACGATGGGGCTTTTTTTTCCCCTGGATCAAAGGAAGTTATAGGGTGAGGTAAAGGGGCATAGATAGAGTGAAGAGCCAAATATTTTCCTAGAGTGGGAGAGTCCAAACAAGAAGGCACAGGTTTAAGGTGAGAGAGAAAAAAACTTAAAATGGACAGGCGACAATGTTTTCACACAGAGGGTAGTACCTGTATTTGATGAGCTGCCAAAGGAGATGGTAGAAGTGGGTACAATTACAATGTTTAAAAGACTTTTGGAAGTGGGTATATACATAGGAAAGGATTAGACTGTTATGGAGAAAATGAGGACTGCAGATGCTGAAGATCAGAGTTGAGAGTGTGGTGCTGGAAAAGCACAGCATGTCAGGCAGCATCCAAGGAGCAGGAGAATCAACGTTTTGGGCATAAGCCCTTCATCAGGCTCCTGATGAACAGCTTATGACGGAAATGTCGATTTTTTTGCTCCTTAGATGCTGCCTAACCTGCTGTGCATTTCCAGCACCACACTCTCGACTTAGTGTTATGTACCAAACATTGGCAAATGGGACTAGTTTAGGATAGGAAACCTGGTTAGCATGGATGAGTTGGGCTGAAGAGCCTGTTTCCGTGTTGTGTGGCTGTATGACTATTATAAAGCCTACCACAAAATTTTAATTTAGTTTATAGTTTACATTTATCTTATAACCTCCTCCTCCAAGTGAGGTAGCTATGTAATAAAATCAGGAGAAAAAAGAGCAATAACCAAAGGCTGGTTGGTTAACCCAATTGTAAATTATCAAATAGAATTAATTACTTATACTGACATTACACCATTTCTAACAATATAGAATAAAATGAGAACAGAATAGAGAATCTGAATGCAGCAAAGCCACAAATTTTAGTGAAGTGGTAACTAAGCTTGGACTTTTTAGTATATTGTGGAATATACAAAAAAAATGTGATTGTAACATTTTCAACCATTATAATTTTCACTGTTACACTTGTATTCAATTTGTAACAGACATATTTTTGTATCAACAGTACCTCAGTTCAGAGGCTGCAAATAAAAAGGAACCGAAGTCTCTCAAAACAGCTGTGGCAGCATGCTCCAATTCACCATTAGTGACTTCTCAAAGAAATTCTGAAACATTCAAGGAAATAATCTCACAGTCACTACTGAAAAAGACACAGCAACAGTGTCCAAGCAATAGAACTTATCATGAACTTTGTAATAACCCAGTGAGAGTCTCAGAAAGTGCAGCCACAACCCCAATAGCACCTCCCCGCAGGAAGAAAACTGCAGCATCTTATTCGCAAGTTGACTACAGTTCAGTTGTGAAATCATTCCACAATAATCCCAGACAGAATCCTTTTCGTGCATGTGGGTTGCATGGCAATGATCATCCTTTTAAATTGTGCAATACTAGTACTTCAGTCAGCAACAACTCTGTTCGGTCTTTACAAGAAAGTAGACCTTCATCTGACCCATCCTAACAACAAAGGAACTTTAAGATAAATCTGCCTAAGTTTGGACAAAATATAAATGATGCTGAAACAAAAATATTTGAGCTCGCCACTGGCACCACAGATGAAAGACTATATCATAAAGACATGACCCAGAATAATAATTTTTCTTCAAAAGAGTTGTAGCAAACTTTGAGTGCAAGGAGTGTTAATCATTACTGGCTTTATCGCAGTACATTAAACTGGCCACTTGGTGAACTTAAACAGATGTCTATGATTTTGTTTGACCAGTGGAGGACTGAAAAAGTTCTGTACTTTATTGTAGAATCCCTACAGTGTGGAAACAGGCCATTAGGCCCAACAAGTCCACACTGGCCCTCCACACTCACCCAGACCCACTCCTCTACATTTCTCCTGACTAATGCACCTAGCCTACACATCCTGAACACTGGGCAATTTAGCATGCCCAATTCACCTAACTGGCATATCTTTGGACTGTGGGAAGAAACCGGAGCACCCAGAGGAAACTAACGCAGACACAGGGAGAATGTGCAAACTCCACACAGGAATCGAGCCTGGACTCCTGGTGATGAGAGACAGCGGTGCTGACCTCTGAGCCACAGTGCTGCCCATAATATTTTCTTATGTTGTTTTAGTAGATATTTCTGAATAATAAATGAAATGTAATCTATGTATAATATTGATATTTCATAGAAACCAGTTTAATCTTAATTTTTCATCTTTTCACAAATGAAGTAAAAGAAATGGGTTAATTGATTACAAGAGTCATGTTCATCATGAATATTGCCATTTATTTTAGTTACAGCAAACAGAACCCAATAGCCCAAGCCCATTGATTAAACGATCAGATTTAAGCACTGTAGTTCTATCACATTTAGTTGTGAATGGTGGCAGGCATTGAGTTGAATAATCAATTGAAGGAAGATATTCTACAGGTAGCCTCATTCTCAATAATGGGGAGCTGAGCAAATCAGTGCAAAAGTCAAAGCTAAAGCATTTGTAACAGTCTTCAGTCAGAATTACAAAGCGATTCGCCTTGCCTTCTCCTGAGATCCTTTCCAGCACACGTCATTTTGCAGCTAATTCAGAGTGACCAAATGTCTGGAATTTACAGGACCATTTAATATTTGAGATATTTGTCCTACGACTTGATTTATTTACTGACAGCTTAGCCGTTGTCACGTATTTTTTATCTTTGCACGTGTACAATGCGCTTGTGCATGCTAATTGTACTTAGAGTACAGCACAGAAACACGCCCTTTGGTCCAAATTGTTCACACAGACCAGATATTCCAACCTAATCTGATCCCATTTGCCAGCACCCGGCCCATAACCTTCTAAACCCTTCCTTTTCATATACCTGTCCAGATGCCTTTTAAATGTTGTAATTGTACCAGCTTCCACCACTTCCTCTGGCAGCTCATTTCATACATGCACCACCCTCTGCGTGAACAATTTGCCCTTAGGTCCCTTTTATACCTTTCCCCCCTCACCCTAAACCTAAGCCCTCTAATTCTGGATTCCCCCAACCCAGGGAAAAGACTTTGTCTATTTATTCTATCCATGCCCCTCATGATTTGATAAACCTCTATAAGGTCACCTCTCAGCTTTCGATGCTTCAGGCTAAACAGCCCCAGCCTGTTCAGTGTCTCCCTATAGCTCAAATCCTCCAACCCTGACAACATTCTGGTAACTCTTTTCTGAACCTTTTCAAGTTTCACAACATCCTTCTGATAGGAAGGAGACTAGTATTGCATGCAATATTCCAAACGTGGCCTAACCAACGTCCTGTATAGCCACAACATATATTCAATGCTCAATAAAGGAAAGCTACCAACCGCCTCCTTCACTATCCTATCCATCTGCAATTCCATTTTCAAGGAGCTATGAACCTGCACTCTAAGGTCTCTATGTTCAAAAACACTCCCTCGGACTTTGCAATTAAGTGTACAAGTCCTGCTAAGATTTGCTTTCTCAAAATGCAGCACCTTGCGTTTATCTAGATTAAACTCCATCTACCACTCCTCAGCCCATAAGCCCATCTCTATCCACTACACATCCAATTTTGGTGTCTCCCTCCCACCCATGTCCACCTGTCCCATTTTCAGAGATTCAGTTCACTCTGTTTCGGTCACTAGTACTATCCCTTCCCCTCTTATGGTCTTGGCAGCCCAGACATGTTCCACGCCTCCCTTCTTTTGATCCCATGGTCCATTGTGCAAAATGTTTTTTTTGTCTCCCGAGAGTTGAACTTCCTGCCCACATGATAGGAAGAAGTGACTGTACTTGATACAGCAAAGGCTATGGGCTGAATGTTACTGAAGATCTGTCCTTCAAAATTATCTGTGTCTTGAACCAAGCTACAGTCCGTGTGATAATTACAAGTCGATTATGTGGATGATGCTTTCAACAGTGCTATCAATGGGTACTTACTCTGCAATAACACATTCACCAATCCATAGTTGGGTTTTGCTAATGACATTCAACTCTAGACTTCATTAGTCTTGGAAGGAAGCTAAGCTTATCTTTATAAAATTAATGTTAGGCCTCATCTAGAGTATTGCATCTAATTATGGGTGCCATGTTTTGGGAAGGATGTTAGTTGGGTTGCGAGGTGACTTTTAATCAAATAATATTGGGCACTAAAAACTCCAGTTTAGAAAAGGTTTAGGGAGCTAATAGTGTTCTTTATCGAGCAGAAATTGTTATGATAAAATGCATCATTTTGAGGAACTTCCATAGAGTGTTTAAGTTGTTCATGGGTATCAGAATTGCTAGTACGGCCAGCTGTTCCTGTCATATCTAACTTTTTTTGACAAGGTGGTGCTATTTTGAATCATTGCTGTCCATGTGGCAGTATTTCCACAGCACTGTTAGCCATGTCTCCATGATAATGACTATGTCATATTGTTTACATCTGTTTGTGTGATTAACACATCTACTTTATTGCAAATGCTCCACGCATTAAGACATGTCCCTATTTCATCTTGCTCCTTAATTTCTCTGCTATCACTTTTCTTAGTTTAAATCAGTCAAGCAAATACTACCCTGAGGATATCAGTCCTGGTCCTGCCCAGATGTGACCAGTCCAGTTTGTGCTGGCCACGCTCCCAACCCACAAATAGTGCTAACGCGCCAGGAATCTGAAACCCTCTTCCTCGCACCATTTCTTCAGTCACATATTCATCTGATATATGCTTCTATTTCTACCTGTCCAAATATCTTTAATATTTTGCAAGTATACCCACCTCTGCCACTAGCTCTGGCAGCTTGTTCTATATAAGCACCACCCTCTATGTGAAACATTCACCCATCACATCCCTTTTAAATCTTTCTCCTTGTTGGACCTGGGTTCAATTCCAACCTCTGGTGACTGTCTGTGGGAATTTGTACATTCTCCTTAGTGTCTGCATGGGTTTCCTATGGGTGTTCCAGTTTACTATCACAATCCAAAGATGTGCAGGTTAGGTGCATTGGCCATGCTAAACTGCCCATAGTGCTCAGGGATGTTAATGCTCAGGCATTAGTCAGGGGTAAATGTAGACTAATACGGTAGGGGAATGGGGCTGGGTGAGTTGCTCTTCAGAGGTTCGGTGTGGACTTGTTGGGCAGAAGGGCCTATTCCCACACTAGGAATTCTATGATTCTACCCCATTTATGTCCCTCATTATTTCATGAACTCCAGAAGGTCACCCCACAGCTTCCTCGCTCCATGGAAAAAGTTCCAAACTATCAGTCTCGTCTTATAACTCAAATCTTCCAGTCTCAGTGCAATCCTTGAAAATCTTTTTTTTGTACCTACTTGAGGAGGAATGGCAAAGAGGAGTTTGAATCTTGTGTTTATTAGCACAAATTGATTTTTAATCAGAGCTCCTTTTATCGTACATGGGAGAGGCCCGAGACAGTTCCAAATTTGGCTTTCACGTGGGACCCATTTCCTCTCATAATATGGGCTCAGATTGCAAGAGAGGTCAGTGATACTCTACCAATCCCAATAAAGTACAGAATATTTATACATACCACATTGCAATAATTACATACAACATTGTTGCCACTGTTAAATCCTCTTAATTTATACATCTAATCCTGTAACTCCGCCCAATCAATGATTGTCACTCCTAAGTCTCCCATGATATTTACCATATAGCTTTACCACTAGCCCTTGGGATCTTACATTGCAGCCCATTAATTTATACTCCAATACTTGTAGTTATTATGGGAGATACAAAAATAAACTAATTCCTACTAATTGCAATGAAATTCATAATGTCAGTTCTAATACAAAGCTAATTATATATAAAGTAATATGGTTACACCTAATAACATAATTTTTTAGCCAACAAGTTATGAACAGCTCCTTTCTCACCTGACTTTGGAATGTCAAACATATACTGCCCCTCTATCTTGTAGCTGCAGTTATAACTCTTTGTCTTCGCATGCAGTCTCTAAATATGTTTTAAACAGGGACTTGCTTCCAAGATGAAATTTGTACATTATTTACTTAATAAGCCAACATCTATTTAAATTTCATGATTAAGACTGAAACTCAATTGCATTCCCAGCTCAAGAATCTTGTCTGAATTTTAGAAAATATCTCTGTTCTTCCCCGTCTCCAACTCCATCACCACCATCTTGATCCTTGGATGTAAGAATTCACTGACCTGTCTCCATCATTAGGTAAGTTTGCAGTTTTTTGATTGGGAAGCTGCCAAACATTTCTCAAATATCAAATGGTTTCTTTTTTGAGGCCATCTGCTTACCCACTTGTTGGTCAATCCTCTGCCAACAAGATGGGAGCTCAGCTCCACTATTTCTGGCCCTTGGTTTGAAGAAATTCAACCAAATCTCTTACCATTAGATGTGGAATGCAATGCTTAATTTCTCAATACTCAATTACCTAAAGAGTCTTTGTTATTTTGGGATCGTACTTTTCTTTTAATTCTTGCGAAATTACAAACTTCGGGCTGTTGTTCCCAAACATCTCTTATTAGACTGCCACTGAGAGTTTGTACAGAGCTTCTTGTATTTTAATTTGTAAAATTCTTGGTTCTATCTGTTAACTTGGGTTTATCTTATTCTCAAAGCTAGCATCGGCCAAACTTATCATCTCATTGTAATGCTGAACTAAATGAGCTACTTCTGTTACTGCAATTATAAATCTTCTCCATCTTTATGCGAACTAAAAATCTATGAGCAGCCATTTTGTGGAATCTCTGGCCATGGCTTATTCCAACAATACCTTGCTTTTGGGAGCAAATTATTGCAGATACTGGAATCTGTACTGAAAACAAAAAAATCTGGAGATTACAGTGAGCCAAACAGCATCCATGGAGGGAGAGCAAGCTAACGTTTCAAGCCAAGATAACTTTTTATTGGAGCTGAAGATGGAGTCATCTAGACTTTAAATTTTAAGTTGCTCTCTCTCTCCATGGATGCTGCCTGACCTGCTGAGACCTCCAGCATTTTTTGTTTTCAACCCCCAGATCCTTGGTTAATGCACCAAGCTGGACTATAAAATGTATAGGATCTACTTGTTACCTCTACTACCATGGGAAATGGGGGAGTCCTCATGGCATTGCTCTTTAATACATCATTTATTGTTATGTACAATTGTTAGCACAATCAAAACAATGAATTGCATTACTACTAGTGCACATGATACGACCTGAATCCATGGTTTGTTTGGGTATTTAGTCCTCCATCCCAAATCTGATTTATCCAGCTTGGTAGTTGTAACTTCCTGTCCACTTGAGCTACATCAGTTTTAATGTCATTTGTGTGTTCAAACCATTGATGAATAACTTCTTCGACTCTTTCCACAATCTTTACCCAACCTGCAGTTACATGTGGAATCAATGATAATTCCATTGTTATGTATTGTAGTGATTCTAAATCCACATCAGTTTGTTGGATGATGAGATTAATCACTGCCCATCGTACCAATTGAGGCAAAAGTTCTTTCAAGCCACCGTTATACTATCCTTGACTAACAAGGCACCCCCCCCCCCCCCCCCCCCCACTCTCTTTACCTCCTCGCCTGTTCTTAATGGAACTTGCAACATCCATTCCTCACCCTGCTCAATCCATGTCTCCAAAATGGCCACAACATCAAAGTCCCAGGTACCAATTCATTCTGCAAGCTCGCTTATCTTATTTCAGATACTTCTGGCTTTGAAATAGACACACTTCAAACCAGCTTGCTGTCTGCCAGCACATTCCTGTGACCGTATTTTCCTGCAGACACTAAAGCTGCTCATCTATTGTAGTTGTACCTAATATGTTTTCTCTTACTATTTCTGAGGTGTAACCAACTCCTGCCATTTCAAACAATCCCATATTTTTCCTCTAGAAGCTTTCCTTCAACTTAAACTGCCTTCCTCTCACCTGCAATCCTAGGAGGTGGACAAATAATTCTTTTGTGGTAGTGAGACACTAATCAGGCACGTGTACATCTGTTAGGTCAGAAACTACCTGCACCTGACAATGTACTGGCACAAGGGTCTCACTTACTCCTGTATCTTCCATTACTAACTCACCCCGAAGATACAGTTGGCCTTCATTACATTTTGATTTTGAGCTTGTAGTTACACTCTCTGGCCTTGGAGTCATGGTCACGTTTTGTCAGTTGTGGAGAAGTCGTACATCCCGTGTAAAGGAGCCACTTAAACCAGTTCGATCTTTTCCCTTTCAGGCTAAAACCTACAATAAATCCACAATGACACATGTTTATAACCTGTCGGTAACAGAATACTTCGGCCATATCAAGCATATTCTTGCTCCCTGTTCTCCACACACAAATTAGGCCTTTGCCTAATTTGGGCTTGTCTGCATGTACTACTTGTTGGGGTCCATATTAATGGACCAGTTTTTTTTTCCTATTTCAATTGACCATGCAGTCAGGCAGGGTAAGGCTGGCATAGTCAGTGTTACCCCCTCTGATTTTACATTGTTGTAATATAACTTTTCATGTTTTTATTACTTCCAGTCTCATGCCCTATTTGGGAATTACTATCTGATTTTCCCCTTTCAATATTATACATGGATCAGACTTCTCTTCATCTCTTTGCTCTCAGTGGCCATTATCTGTTCCCTGAGTAGATCACAGTGATGGCTACTAGCCTGGTGGTGCCCAAAATGTTAATAATTGTGTTCAAACTTTATATAACTTCAGTTGGGACCAATGCTTCCATTTCAGTCTCTCTTTAATACCTATCAAAGCACATATACCATCTGTAATAATGACCTCATATGACATAACCCATCACACTTGTAATCTCATGCACGCCAGTAATATTTTCACCATTACCCGATCTCCTGGCATAGGGGTTTTGCTAAAAGAGCTTTGTGCTCTCTTTCCCAGTCCCTGATTCTTTGTCGGTCTACAGCTTCTCTCAGCTCATGCAGCTGCATTGCCTCTCAAACTCTGTGACCCTGTCCTTGCTGGTACTTACCTCCAGCCACATCCTCTGACAATTGCATAGCGCATTTGGTTATTATTTCAAAAGGGGTCAGCACTGTAACACCCATTTTGGGGCTGAGCCCAATTTCATTAGAATGGCAGGAAGTACCTTAGACTATCCTGTCCATTCTCCATCAGGGCCTTAGTCAGACTGGTTTTAAGTGTCCATTCATTTACTCTACCATTCCTGAGCTTTGGGGGTGGTAAGGGAAATGAACAATCTCTAAACGTAAATCTTTCTAGTGAGGCTAAACTGTACGTCTTTCCCTGGGATTGGAGCAGGAGACATAAAATTCATCTGCAATTGTTCCCATTGGGCCCTTAAGTTGGCTCGATTTTATCTTGATTGTTTTCCCTGGCTTGCACTATACATAAATTGCATTTCTTTGACAGAATTTTGCTGTATCTTTCCCTACTCTGGTTCACCACCAGCAGTGGGTCATCTAATATTACATTTTACCCCACCCAATGTGAGCCAAACCATGATATGTTTTACAGTGTGGTACCACTGCCTGATCCTGCATCCTTCCTACTCCATGTTGTCCTCTCATTGCCCCTCTCTTTTCGCATTCCTGCTTCTCTTCTTATAATGTTTCTTGCAATGTCTTTAAATTTTCATCTTTCACTTCTGTAACCACTGCAACTGGCATTTCCTCAAATGTCTATGCAGTTTTGGAAAGCATTTTAACTCCTTTATCTGGATACTCATTACCTGTTGTCGCGGGTTTGTACCTTCCTGTGAGCGTGAATCTTAATTACTGCCACTCCTGCTAAAGGTTTAACCTGCTGTTCATGTTGTATGTGGCCCCTGGATGAGGTAATATATCCTCACCAATCCCAGGCCACCATATAGTCGTGCACTACTCCAAAAGCACACCTACTAACTGTGTATACGTTGACTCTCTGACCACTGGCTAATTTCAGTGCTGCTGTTGGGACTTCTAATTCTGCTACTTGGGCTGACTCCAAAGTGCTTGATGCTAGCCATCAAACCTCTCCCTACATCTACCATCGCCCAATTATGTGAGACAGTCCCTTGTTATATTTCCTTGATCCATCTACAAATAACTGCAACACTCTGTTTCCTTCTAGTGGTTCCTCAGCAATCTCACTATTCACTCCATTTTCAACTTCTCTCACACATTTGTGCTCATTCCCTTCCCCCACTATCAGTCCTTTTGGGTTTACCACTTTATCCTTCAGTACCTATGTATAGAGTCATAGAGATGTACAGGAAGGAAACAGACCCATCGGTCCAAATCGTTCACACAGACCAGAATTACTAACCTAATCTAGTTCCATTTGCCAGTACTTGGTCCCTATCCCTCAAAATTCTTCCTATTCATATACCCATCCAGATCCTTTTAAATATTGTAATTGTACCAGCCTCTAGCAGTTCATTCCCTCTGCACGATAAAGTTGTCCCTTAGGTTCCTTTTAAGTCTTTCTCCTGTCACTTTAAACCTATGCCCTCTAGTTTTGGATTTGTCCACCCTGGGGAAAAGACTTTGGCTATTCACTATCCATATCTCTCATGATTTTATAAACCTCTATAAGGTCACCCCTCAGCCTACAATGCTCCAGGGAAGCAGCCCTAGCTTATTCAGCCTCTCCCTATTGCTCAACCCCTCCAACCCTGGCAACACCCTTGTAAATCTTTTCTGAACCCTTTCAAATTTCACAACATCCTTCCTATAACAGGGAGACCAGAATTGCGTGCAGTGTTCCAAAAGTGGCCTAACCAATGTCCTGTACAACCACAATATGACCTCCCAATCCCTGTACTCAGTGCACTGATCAGTTAAGGCTAGCATTCCTGAAGAAGGGCTTATACCCGAAATGTCGATTCTCCTGCTCCTTGGATGCTGCCTGACCTGCTGCACTTTTCCAGCAACACATTTTTCAGCTCTGATCTCCAGCATCTGCAGTCCTCACTTTCTCCTAGCATTCCAAATGCCTTCTTCACTATCTTTTTGATCTGTGACTCCACTTTCAAGGATCTATGGACATGTGCTGCAAGGTCTCTTGGGGGACTTTAACTTTCCAGATATTGACTGGGAAAGCTATAGCTCGAGTATATTAGATGGGTCTGTGTTTGTCCAATGTGTGCAGGAGGGTTTCCTGACACAATATGTAGACAGGCCAACAAGAGGTGAGGCCATACTGGATTTGGTTCTGGGTAACGAACCAGGCCAGGTGTTAGAATTGGAGGTAGGTGAGCACTTTGGGGACAGTGACCACAATTCGGTGACTTCTACTCTAGTGATGGAGAGGGATAAGTGTGCACTACAGGGCAAGAGTTATAGCTGGGAGCAGAGAAATTATGATACGGTGAGGCATGACTTAGGATGCGTGGCTTGGAAAAGTAGGCTTCAAGGGAAGGGTGCAATTGATATGTGAAGCTTGTTCAAGGAGCAACTATTGAGTGTCCATGATAAGTATGTACCTGTCAGGCAGGGAGGAAAGGGTTGTGTGAGGGAGCCGTAGTTTAATAAGGAATTGGAATCCCTTGTTAAAGGGAAGAGGGCGGCCTATGTAAAGATGGGACGTGAAGGTTCAATTGGGGCGATTGAGAGTTATAAAGTAGCCAGGAAGGATTGAAAGAGAGAGCTAAGAGCAGCAAGGAGGGGACATGAAAAGTCCTTGGTTGGTAGGATTAGGGAAAACCCAAAGGCTTTCTATAGGTATGTCAGGAATAAAAGAATGACTAGGGTAGGAATAGGTCCAGTCAAGGATAGTAGTGGGAAGTTGCAAGTGGAGGCTGAAGAACTTGGGGAGACACTGAATGAATACTTTTCGTCAGTATTCACTCAGGAACAGGACATTGTTGCCGATGTGAATGTTGAGTCACAATTAATCAGAATGGATGGCTTTGAGGTATGTAGGGAAGAGGTGTTGGAAATTCTGGAAAGGGTGAAAATAGATAAGTCCCCTGGGCCTGATGGCATTTATCCTAGGATTCTCTGGGAAGCAAGGGAGGAGATTGCAGAGCCATTGGCCTTGATTTTTATGTCCTCGTTGTCTACAGGAATAGTGCCAGAAGACTGGAGGATAGCAAACGTGGTTCCCTTGTTCAAGAAGGGGAGTAGGGATAACCCTAGTAACTATATGCCGTTGACTCACTTCTGTTGTGGGCAAAGTCTTAGAGAGAATTGTAAGGGATACGATTTATGAGCATCTGGATAGGAATAATGTGATCAAGGATAGTCAGCGTGGTTTTGTGAAGGGCAGGTCGTGCCTCACAAACCTTATTGAATTCTTTTGAGAAGGTCACTAAGGAGGTGGACGAGGGTAAAGCGGTAGATGTGGTATATATGGATTTTAGTAAGGTGTTTGATAAGGTTCCCCATGGTAGGCTACTGCAAAAAATGCGGAGGTATGGCATTGAGGGTGAGTTGGAAGTTTGGATTAGGAATTGGCTGGCTGGAAGAAGACAGAGGGTAGTAATTGATGGTAAAGGTTCATCTTGGAGTGCAGTTACCAGCGGTGTTCCGCAAGGATCTGTTTTGGGACCATTGCTGTTTGTCATTTTTATAAATGACCTGGAAGAGGGGCTAGAAGGTTGGGTGAGCAAGTTTGCGGATGATACGAAAGTCGGTGGAGTTGCTAACAGTGAGGAAGGATGTGGCAGGTTACAGTGGGATATAGATAAGCTGCAGAGCTGGACAGAAAGGTGGCAAATGGAGTTCAATGTAGCTAAGTGTGAAGTGGTTCACTTTGGTAAGAGTAACAAGAAGATGGAGTACTGGGCTAATGGTCAGATACTTGGTAGTGTGGATGAGCAGAGGGATCTTGGTGTCCATGTACACAGATCTCTGAAAGTTGCCACCCAGGTAAATAGTGCTGTGAAGAAGGCATATGGCGTACTGGCTTTTATTGGTAGAGAAATTGAGTTCCGGAGTCCTGAGGTCATGTTGCAGTTGTATAAGACTCTGGTGTGGCCGCATCTGGAGTATTGTGTGCAGTTTTGGTTGCCATACAATAGGAAGGATGTGGAGGCACTGGAACGAGTGCAGAGGAGGTTTACCAGGATGTTGCCTCGTATGGTAGGAAGATCGTATGAGGAAAGGCTGAGGTACTTGGGGCTGTTTTCATTGGAGAAAAGAAGGTTTAGGGGTGACTTGATAGAGGTGTACAAGATGATTAGGGGTTTAGATAGGGTTGACCATGAGAACCTTTTTCCATGTATGGAGTCAGCTATTACGAAGGGGCATAGCTATAAATTAATGGGTGGTAGGTATAGATAGATGTTAGGGGTAGATTCTTTACTCAGCGAGTCGTGAGTTCATGGAATGCCCTGCCAATAGCAGTGGTGGACTCTCCCTCTTTATGGGCATTTAAACGGGCATTGGATAGGCGTATGGAGGATAGTGGGCTAGTGTAGGTTAGGTGGGCTTGGATTGGCGCAACATTGAGGGCCGAAGGGCCTGTACTGCGCTGTATTTTTCTATGTTTTATGTTCAGCAATGCTTCCCAGGACCTTAACATTAAGTTAATAAGTCCTGCCCTGAACCGCCTTTCCAAAATACAGCTCCTCAGATTTATCTAAATTAAACTCCATCAGCCACTCCTCAGTCT
This sequence comes from Hemiscyllium ocellatum, assembly GCF_020745735.1. Lineage (NCBI taxonomy): Eukaryota > Metazoa > Chordata > Chondrichthyes > Orectolobiformes > Hemiscylliidae > Hemiscyllium > Hemiscyllium ocellatum. The sequence goes on from NC_083410.1 coordinate 71,219,515, forward strand.
ATTGACCCATCTGATCAAGATCATCTTGTACTCTGAGGTAACCTTCGTCATCCACTACACCTCTGATTTTGGTGCCGTCTGTAAACTTACTAACTATACCTCCTATGTTCACATCCAAATCATTTATATAAATGACGAAAAACATATTTATCTGCTTGGAGTAGCACAGACTCCCATTTAGCTCTGCAGCCGATTGATATAGATTTTAATTTTCCCACCTCTAGTAAGTCCACCAGACTATGGAGCATGATGGGATAACTGTTCCCATCAAGTTGTTGGGTTCAGATACCTCAACTGCCCAGGTGGCACAATCCAAAGCCTGAGCACATCAATGGAGCCCAGCCACCACAGACCCTCTTCTAGCAGAATGATAGAGTACTGGTCTAATTTTATCATGTTTTCTTTGACACACTACTGCTATATAATATCCATTTTCATCATCACAACAGACATGAAAAGGTTTTGACCCATCTGGTAGTGCCACTGCTAGGCCAGACATCGCAGCCTACTTTAGCCTTAGAAAGGTTTCCTCCATCTCTAAACTCCATTCTATTCTCTGAAACCAAAAGAGAAAAGGTCTGGCAGCATCTGTAAGGAGAGAAAAGAGCTGACGTTTTGAGTCTAACTGACCCTTTGTCAAAGCTTTAAAAAAGGGAGGTATTTATACTGGGCTGAGAGAAGGCTTTTATCCACTCTATTCTCTGTCTGACTATTTACCCACTCTTACCGAGTTTGTAATGATTCTGCCAATTCTGAGTATTTTCCCACAAAGTTCCTACAGTAATTAAGCAATCCTAAAGATTGCCTTACTCCCCTCATAATGTGATGATAGGTAGTTTTAAAATCATCATCTTTCATTCCATTGGGAGTGTCTTCTTTCCTGATTTGACATCCGAGAAATGTCACTTCTTGCTTTCCTGATTTCACTTTTCATGGATAAATTTTCAGCCCATTTAAATGATGCAACTCAGCACTTCGTTTAATATCCAATTATGTTCTTTTTTTTGTCAACTGAGATGATTAGAATATTGTCTACATACTGCAAGATGTGCTCTCAGTTTCAGTAAGATTGATTTGACTAACTAGCTCAGTCATACGTTTGTGAAATATGGCAGGACTATTGTGGAATCCCTGAGATAACCAGGTCCTTGTATATTACTTCCCCCAACAGTAAAAGTGAGCTAGTCTGTGACTTTGGATTTTACTGGAATCGACCAGAATCTCTTGTGCCGAAAGCTGAAATACAGGTACCTGTGTCGTGATGCCTGGTAAGGGTGAGTATAAGTCTGACCGGTACAGTTGCTGGTGTCCCTTCCTGAGGGATTTGATTCCAGGGTGCTTGGACACTTGGTTCCTTTCCTCCTACCCCTCCCTTTTGACCAGAAACTTTTCTTTGAATGGCCTTCCCTGTTGCACTTCAAACACTTATCTCCTCCTCTTGATTTACATTCTGTGGTAAGTGTCTCTTTCTGCTGCATTCATAACACACACGATACAGCTTCCCTCACTAGGTTGCGGCCTCCTTGGTTGTGTTGTTCTGTTTCTGACTCTGCCTTGGCCCTCATAGTTCAATTCAGGATCTGGTTATTATTATTTCCCACTAAGAGGCCCATTTTTAGAATCTTCATTAAGTGGGGTCTCATCCCATCTTTTATTACTTTTAGAAATGTCTCAGAATATCTCATCATCTCTATTGGGGTTGGGCAGCTCCCACAATTTTTATATCTTCAAGCTTTCCTCTCCATCTTCTCTTTCAACCAATTGTTATTATGGTCACCTTAATCCACTTAGAGGTGCCCTTACCTAATTCATCTGTACAGACAGCCATAAACATCTGCATCCACTGTCCGAGTGTTATTCCCTATGTTTGGAATGGGATTACCTTGATGGGTGCTGGCAGCTTCTGCCATACACTCTTGTGTATTTTAGTTTTAGTGAGAAGGTGTATGCTGTCATCAGTAAGGCTATGACTCTCTACCAGCTCATCTAATTTCTCCCAGTAGGGGCTATTATTGTCATTTCTTTTTAGTGTGGGTAGCCCATTTATTAATCTTTGCCTTTCGGCAGGACTAAATGACTCTAGTGTAGTTTCTACATTCTGTTTCTTTTGGTTCCAGCCCTCCCTCTATGTTTTAGCAAAGATTCATAACAGAGCCATAGACATGGTTTTTCTGAGTTATTGAGTGATGGGTCATCGCATCTATTATTGACTCTATATCCATATGTGTTCACTTTGACCTCTAACCCATTCCCATCAATGTCATTGTCCTTGTCGTCCTTTTTGTAGAGCGGAGCTGCTGGTACCTCCCCGGCTGCCATCAGCCTTTTGACTTTAAAATCTCATGTCTGAGAGATGGTACCCTTTCTTGTTCCCATTTCTCATTGGACATATTCATAATTACAACCACCTCCTCATATTTATATTTTTCTTTGCCCTTCCACTGACCTCTTTGCTCTGGTATAGGAGTGTCTAGATCATGATCAGGTTCCCATTGTGATCCAGTATACTTTTTGCCAATGACCTCTCTGGACTCCACATTAATTTTCTTTGTTGTTAGATATGATCACTTCCAGTCCTTTCCAACTGCCATGGCCTTATGCCTATATGTCACACCACCCACGTGTTCTACTTTGTGCTTCAAGTACCTGTGGACCTGTCTCAGGCCAATTGCATTTCCGCTAAACACAGCACAACCTCCTTCTCCTTCTTAGTTCTTTTGGTACTGCAACTTACAGCTGAGACTATAGATTTTCTTCTATACCTAAATGGTGGTAATGTTAAACATACTAGCTCATTTGGGCCCCCATAGTCAGTAATGGACCAATGCTTTTAGCACCAATTGCTGAGGAGGGATGTCAAAGAAGAGTTTGAGTCTTGTGTTCAGTAGCATAAATTGATCTTTATTCAGACCTCCTTTACCACACATATGGGAAAGGCCAGAGATTGCTTCAAATCTGACTTTCATTTGGGGTCCAGTTGACCTCTTAATTTCGGTTCAGATATGAGGAGAGATTAGTGACATTCTAAATTTCCCAATATTTATATATTAATAGAATATTTCTACATTCTACATTACAATAATTTTATACAAAACTGATGTCATTGTTAAATCCTCCTAATCTATACATCCAATCCTGTAAACACACCCAATCAATGATTGTCATCCCTATGGACAACCCTAGGTTCACCCATGTTCTTGTGATGTTCATCATATAGTTTTATCATTTGCTTGGGATTTTATAATGCATCCTATTAATCTATATACCAATCCTTGCAGTTATGACAGGAAAAACAAAAAGATGCTAATTCCTACTAATTGCTATAAAATTCATGATGTCAGTTCTAATATAAAGTTATATTTAAAACGATATGGTTACACACAACATTGGAACTCTTTAGCCAACAAGTTATGAACAGCTTTACACTCATCTGTCCTTGGAATGTCAAACAAATACTGCTTTCCTATCTTGTAGCTGCAGGTATAACTCCTTGTATTCACATACAATCTATAATCAGGGGATTGCTTCGAAGATGAAATTTACTTTCCGTTCTCTAAATATTTCTACCCGATTTTACTTAATAAGACAACCTCTATTCAAATGCTATTAATCCAACTGAAATTCAATCACTTTCCCAGTTCAAGAATCTTGTCTGAATTCCTAAGCTTTTACAAGATATCTCTGTCCTTGCCCATTGCCCACACCCACCTTGATCTTTGGATGTAAGAATTCATTTGAGCTGTTTCCATCATTATGCAGGTTTGCTGATTTCAGCTTGGAAACTGCCATTGTTTATTTTCTCAAATTCAAGCTGGTGCCCTTGAGAGGTTATCTGCTTATCAATTTATCATTCAATCCCCCTTGCCATTGAGTTGGGGGCTCCTCTTCACTATCAATAGACCTTTGTTTTAAATAAATTCAACCAAATCTCTTAATGTGGATTGCAATTCTTAATTTCTCAATGTTCAATTACCTAAAGAGTCTCAGTTATTGAGGGATCATACATTTTCTGCCTGTATTTTAATTTGTAAAATTCTTTGTTCTATCTTTTACCTTGAATTTATCTTATTCTCCAAGCTACCATTGTCCGAACTTATGATCTCACTCTGATGCTGAACTGAAGAAGCTATATCTGTTAATGCAAGTAGAAGTCTTCTCTGCCATCTTTATGCCAAGTAAGAATCCATGGGCAGTCATTTTGTGCTACCTCTGGCCATGGGTTACCCAAAACAACTTTTCCATTTTAATAACATACTCCCTATAGCAGGGCGACCAGAATTGCTCACAATACTTCAATTATAGCCTCACCAACGTGCTTCTTCTCAGCTCTACTTCTACCTGTTTCTGTGCTGCATTAATGAATCTTCTGCTTCAGGTAGATGACAAATTTAATTTATGACAGGAGTGCTTGTGAATCAGTGTGCGTATAATCAAGAAAACCTTCCTTCAGATGGAACCTGCAGACTCCTGTAATGGCAATTGGATTTTAAAATATTTTCCCATAGGATGTGGCCAGTATTTAAGGTCCATTCCTAGTTGCTCTTGAGAAGGTGGTGGTGAGCTGCCTTTTTGAATTGCAGCAATTCATGTGCCATAGATAGATCCCCATAATGCTATTAGGAAGGGAGTTTCAGGATTCTGATCCTTCAACACTGAAAGAGCAGCAATTTTCTAGTCAGGATGATGAGTGGCTTGGGAAGGAGCTTTTAGGCGGTGGTATTCCCACATATCTGCTACTCTTCTCCTTGTAGTTGGTAGTAGTCATGGTTTTAGAAGGTGCTATCTATGGAGCCTTGGTGGATTGAGATAAATCTAACTCTTTGTACACAAAGCATTGGTGACCTCTCTTGTACAAACTGAAAGTTGCATACATCTCCAGCAATGGCCTAAAAGTTGTGTAAAATCATATAGATATGGTGAGCTGGATAACTCCTGCAATGCATTCCATGTCACGCACTGATGTTGAAGTTTTGGCTGCAGCAGTTGTTGTTTACAGTGATCATCCATTTAGTGAAATATTTGATCATTGATCACGCTGAAGTTTGGGAAGAATTGCTTCCTAATTCCCTTCCTCCTGCTGAGAGCCCCTTCTCTCCCTTCTCCTACTCTCTTTTGCCTCGGCTTATTTTCCCATTTATGCTCACTTTCACTTGTTATTTTAAATTTTGAACAATTTTAGAAAGCACCAACCAACAATAACTTCTAATTATATGGCATCTTTAATGTGATAAACTGTTCAAATGTGCTTCGTGGAGTGTTGTGTGGCTGAAGCGATGTTCAAAATAGGAAAGGATGAGGCCACTGAGAGATTTGAAAAACAAAACCCAGGGACCAATGTAGGTGAACAAACAAAAGGGTGATTGGAAAATTGAAACTCATAGTATTGGAGGTAATGTATCGATATGGATAAAAGAAAACTAGTTGGCAGACAAAGCAGAAAGTTGGAATAAACAGGTCCTTTTCACAGTGGCAGGCAGTGATGAATGGCGGGCAGCAAGGTTCATTGCTGTTGTTCACAATATACAATAACGATTTGGATGAAAGAATCAAATGCCATATCTCCAAATCTGCACACGACACTGAGCTGGGTGGCAGTGTGTGCTGTGAGGAGGATGCTAAGAGGCTGCAGGGTGACTTGGACAAACTGGCTGAGTGGGCAAATACTTGGTAAATACAATATAATGTAGATAAATTTGAGGTTATCAACTTTGGTCACAAAAACAGGAAGCCAGATTATTATCTGAATGCGTCAGTTTAGGAAAAGGTTGGGCGCAATGAGACCTGGGTGTCATGGTGGAACAGTTGCTGAAGGTTGGCATAAAAGTGCAGCAGCCAGAAAGGAAAGCTAAAGGCATTCTCTCCTTCTTCGTGAGAAAATTTGAGTATCAGAGTAAAGGTGTCTTGCTGAGTTATACAGGCTATAACTGTACAGAATCATGGTAAGGCCACACCTTGAGCATTGTGTGCAGTTTTCATTCCTAGTCTGAGGAAGGACATTCTTGCTGTTGAGGGAGTCCAATGAAGGTTCACCAGACTGATTCTGGGATGGCAGGACTGGCATATGATAAAAGAATGGATCAACTGGACCAAGTATTTGCTGGACTTTAGAAGAATGCGGGGCATTTCACGGAAACGTATAAAATCCTGATGGGACTGGACAGTCTAGAGGCGGGAAGAATGTTCTCAATGTTGGGGAATTGCAGAACAAGACATCACAGTCTAAGAATAGGGGGTAAGCCATTCAGGACTGAGATGAGGAAAACTTCCTTCATTAAGACAGTTGTGAACCTGTGGAATTCTCTCCCACAGAAAGCTGTTGGGGCAAGTTCATTAGATGTATTCAAGAAGGAACTGGATGTGGCCCTTGTGGTTACAGGGATCAAGGGGTATGGGGAGAGGACAGGAATGGGGTACTGAGAATGCATGATTATCCATGATTGTGTTGTATGGTGGTGCAGGCTCAAAAGGCCGTATTGGCCTACTTCTGCACCTATTTTCTATGTTTCTATGTTTTTATACATTATGGTCAGAGGCATCAGAATCATGGAGAGTAGAGTGTATATATGTGTTAGAATAGCCAAGTCTATTGATATCCAAGACGCAGATGAAGATCACAATACAGAGGAACCTTGATTATCTGAAGGCCACAGGCAGGAAGGATTTCGTTCATTTAAGCAAATGCCAGATAACATAGTTTAGTCTTGCATAGTCTTGTTCAGATAATCCAAAATTCAGATAATCGAATGTCGGATAATCAAAGTTCCTCTGTATTTGATAAGCTAAGGGAGGCATGAAGTTGCATTACTAAAAGTGCGGTTTGAATGTTGGCACAGAAATGTGCCAGAAGCTCAAGTCAGGTTTAAGGTCTCAACAATCTGCATTAAACTTAGAGAGTTTCCAAGGACAGAGATGGAGTCACTGGCTTGTAGACAGTGGTTTTGATATTTCCAATATTTAATTGAAGAAAATGTGACCAATTGCAACTGGTCAATTGCAAGAGGTTGAGTGAGCTGGTGGTGACACAGAGCTGGGTGCTGTCAGTGTACATGTGAAAATTGAGGGAATATTTTCATATGATGTTGCTAAGAGCAGCAGGTAGATGAGAAACAGAGAACTCAAAGATATGTCCTTGGGGGAACAGCAGAGGTAGCACTGCAGAAGCAGGAGGAGAAACCATTGCATGTAACTTTGGATACAATTAGATGGATAAGAATGAAATGAGGAGAGCATAGTTTTACCAAGCTGGACAATGATGAAGAAGCATTGGAAGAGGATTGTGTGATAAACGATAGAACAATACAATCACAGACTTGCTGCAACAGTTAGAAAGAAATGAGCTAATAACTAAACTGAAAGATGCTATACAGATGGGCCCTGCTTCTCAGGGTTATACCATTCATCATGAAAAATATTGAATTATTTTAGTTAAACATCTTGTTTAAAATATTTCAACAAATTTCAGCAAGCATGCATTTAACAATTTCATGCTGGGTTTCCTTAAGAAACCTGCACTTATTCCCATGACTATTAATTTTGTCCTGAATTATCATTTTTTAAAATCTTTCCCACCATGATAGCTGAGCTTATACTTTTGAGCAAATGTGTATAATTTGCAATTGTCCAGTCCTGTAACACTATCCCAATATCTAGGGAGAATTAGAAAATTATAACTAGTGCCTCCATGATTTCCTTCCATACTTCACACAGTATCTTCGATTGCATCGTGTATTAGGTCGGCACAGTGGCTTAGTTGTTAGCACTGCTGCCTCACAACGCCAAGGTCCCAGGTTTGATTCCCAGTCTCGGGTGACTGTTTTTGTGGAGTTTGCACATTCTCCCTATGTCTACGTGGGTTTCCTCTGAGTACTCTGGCTTCCTCCCACATTCCAAAGATGTGCAGGTTCGGTGAATTGGCCATGCTAAATTATCCATAGTTGTTAGGACCGTTAGTCAGAAGATTGGTGTGGACTTGTGCCGAAGGGCCTGTTTCCACTCTATACGGAATCTAATTTAATCGTGTATGATCCTGATGGCATGTCAACTTTAAGTATTGCTGATACCATCGCTGCTGTCAATTTTTAGGCCATGTAGTGTCTTAACTAGGGAGGTGATGGTATTATCACTAACCTATTAATTCAGAGACTGAGGTAATGTTCTAGGAGCAAGTTTTGAATCCCATAATGATGTATGGTGGAATTTTAATTCAATACAACTGTGGAATTAAGGGTCTCATGATGACTATAAAATGAATCTGGTTCACAAATTTTCTTTAGGGAGAGAAACTACTGTCCCTACCTAGTCTGGACTACATGTGACTCCAGACTGACAGCAATATGGTTGACTCTTAACTGGCCTCTGGGCAATTAAGAATGAGCAATAAATATTGGCCTAGCCAGTGACATTCATGCCCCAAATAAAAAAGAACTGTATTTCCCTTCATTGATTTCTGCAGAATCATCTTTGCAGGTAAAGGCAAATGAAAAGTTATTGGACACACTGCTTTAAAATGTGAATTTCATAATTGGGTCTTACCAGTCATCCATTCTTTTATTACCATTGTTGATATACTGACTTTGGATTCTGTTTCATGTTAGCTGTTAATCTCTTCTTTTGTCTTTCTTCACCTCTTATTTTCTTTCCACTATCACTTTGAATTTAGAGAGTTCAGTCTATTTGCAATTGGTCATATGTTTATCATTTCTGGCATTCTCCAACTATACTTGTATCTTTCAAAAATAACATTTTTGGAATTACAGGGGCCAGTGCTATGTTCCACAAGCTCCACCAGCTCCACCCTATATGCAGACAGGAGTTAAAGATTTCAGCAAGGCTGACATATTTACGCAGCATACCAGTGCCCCAGGTCATACACACCCTTCTGCGAAGTGACATGAATATATATTAGTCTGATGACCCTCTTCTATCCTGAGTATGTAGCAAGAATATAACTTGTGACAGTTCATAGAATCATAAAAGGCCCACAGTGTGGAAGCAGGCTACCCCTTGATGAGCATCCCATCCAGACCTATCCCTGCAACCCCCCAACCTATCCCGAGAGAAATATGTCAACCACATTTACTGCTGTTCTGTTTCAGCTAAGTGCAAAAAGCAAATAAGCTGTTAAAGCAGGAAGTCATAAAATCAATCACAGAAGTGTGTCAGTGCTAGCATCAAATTCGCCATCTCCAACAAATGTAGGAAATAACAAACAGCAGATATGCAGTTTCCACTAATTGATGATTCTAGAACAGCAGTGTTTAGAGAAAATCTTGCATAACGACGTCCATGTCCATACACCACAGTACTAATGTTGCAAGCTTCGCACATTGCTTGTTGTGAATTGACATGAGTCTGCTCTTTCTCAATTCAAAGCAGAACTGCAATTGGGAAAAGGAAGAATGGGAGTGGTGCTGAGCCAGTGCAAGAGATAACATTTCCCCTGAAAACAGCTGCTGCATATAATTCTCCTTGGTAACAAAGTTCATAAAAGTTGTTATTTATTTAAAAATCTACAAAACAGAGGTAAAGACTGATGTTGTTAACAATTTTATAAATAGGGCGCGAAGCTATTTGCTCAGCTTGCAAGCCTGATGTAGAAATAGGGAACATCAAAACTATCCAACAGGTTAATGGCTGCAGTGATCAGATTTGAATCAGTTTGTCATATGCCATGCAAGCTCATAAATGGGTCAAAGGCTGATAGTTTTGTACATGAAAAGTGGTTAGTCCACCATAAATTACTCTGGAAAAGCGAAGTATAAAAGAAAGCTGAAATTTCTGGAAAAACTGAGCAGGTCTGGCAGCGTTTGTTGAGAGAAATCAGATTTAATCTTTTGTGTCAAGTGACCCTCATTCAGTACATGCCAAACCAACACATGCTTGCAAAATACATACTTATTGCTAGTTGTGACTAAATGATTAAGCAGTGTTAGCTGAACAATTCTGAGAATGCTAAAAGCTTCATGAACAACCAATTTAAGACGATCAGCCAAGCTTGTAACCAAATTCGTTTTCACTTGGTAGAAACTATATTCTTATGCTGGGATCCATTCCTCACAAAATAAAGAAATATGTTCAAGCCAAGCACCTTGTTTTGAATTATTGAGAGTCTTGGAGAGCCTATAGGTTTTCTGTTCCCTTCTCCATGGCAATTTATTCTTTATCAATCAGAATCAACTTGGCATTCAATCAGTAACCATTTCTCCTGAAGTAAAAATTGTTTTGAGCATTTAAAATTTGCCATCATTCCTGATGAGTGCATCAAATACATTGGAAACACCATCACTACCAATCAATGTTTTCCCAGAAGTTTTCAAAAGCTTCTGATGGTAACTATGCAAAAAAATGTGTTTGTTTCTGAAAATCTAACTTCAGTCAACACAAGGAATAGTCTATCCATGTTTGAGACCTCAAAATGGTTCAACAATTTAAAGACACACACCGAAATAGGAATCTCCAAGTCGTACTTTTGCAATCTTGCATATTGCCCATTAAATTTCATTGTATGATCCCTGTAAAGTTCTAAATTCATTAAAAGTCTGAACAAGCTTTGTATACCTTTAATAGATAATAAATATTCTAAATTTTGTCCATAAATTTTAACAGAACTTCCAAATTTTGGAAATGCACTGTCTAAGTTTTGAGCAGTTTGAATGGTCAGCTTCCACACTATAAGGATTCTATGAACCTTTAACTCTGAAAATGCATTACATCTGATCTTGCGTCTAGTAGGAATCAATAGTTTTGAGGCATGCACACATGCTATTTCATCTTTCCATCAATCCTATCCGGCCTCCACCTATCCATTTCATTGATCATACAGTTCAGCTTTACAAAACACTAGTGGGAAAGCATGCCCCAACATTTTATACTTGGTTTCAGCCATTTTGCTCCAAAGTAATTCAAATTACAATCTTTTGGCTGAACAAAACCTTAGTTTCCAATCTTAACCTCTAGGCAACCATAGCTGTTGATAAATCTGTTAATGAGATGGAAACAAAGTCACAACTTTAATATGGAGAGAGTTATTGCTCAATGTTGTAGCTCTTATCCAACCACCTTAGTTTTCTACCTGCCTGTATACACAACCATCTCTGACACATTGTTCGTGACATACGCATTAATTATATATGCAGAAAAACACTTAATAGCCACACCTTTATTCCTTATTTTAACAATGACATGGCAAAATGTTAACAACTGTTATGACATAGGGTAAACTTTCCTGCTTGCTGTAAACCAGCAACACAGGAAAGATTTATCTTGTGCATTAATCTATGAAAATCGAAAGGCCAAGAACTATTTAAAGTAAAAATTGACAACTTTATTTCTTAAAGTACAACAGAGAATAATTAACTAACAACTATTTACAATTCCTCTGTAACCTATCTTTTACCTTCTCCTTCTATAGTACTAGTCCAATAAAGCTCCCATTTGCGACTTACAAAACAAAACTTATCTCAAAACTAGGCTACTTTCAGTTTTCTCTGTATTCCTGTTGTCTTTTCTTCTTCTCAAGGATTCTGCTTCACAGGTTACTGATTGATAAAGGTGCCTTTTAAGAGAGCTAATTTTCAGATAATCTTTACATGCTGGTAGCTTGGCAGTTCTCCTCCCAACTGTTCGATTTCCCCAGTCTTATACTTCCAAAGCATTAGATTGTGTCTTTGGCTTTTAAGGTTGTCAATATACTAAACTCAAACTGGATTGGAGTTTGGTATTTTTCAGGGTTTAATTTAAACTGGCCTAATTCAAATCTGTTTTGTCATTTCCAAGCAACTAGCTACCCTAGCAGCTGGAGCACATGTTACATTGTATCTTTTTTTTAGAACACTTGGTATTGTCAGGTAGTTTTGCTAGATTTTAACTCACATCTTCATACCACCTCCCTCCTTAAGAAAAAATGAACTAGCATAATGAAAAGATGGCTTCTTTTTTTTTAAACACACTACCCCAACATACAGATAGCTTTAATATAAGTTCACCTTAACTTCTTCCTATTTACATATATGTATAATATATATATAAAATATATATTTTATATATATAATATATATAATATATTTTACATTATATATATATATATATATATATATATATATATATATATATATATATATATATATATATATATATATATATATATATATATATATATATATATATATAATATATATATATATATATATATATATATATATAATATATATAATATATATCATTAAATAAATACAAATCTCATCTAAACTCTATCAGTAAATCTGGGATAATGCATCTGCGATTACATTCTTATCATCACATGTATGATTTTTAAATTAGAAGTCCGTAACATAAGACTCCAACAAAATAGTCTCATATTCTTGTGTTTAAAGCATTCTAAGAATGTAAGAGGATTGTGGTTCATATACACAACCATCTCTTACATATTGTTCGTGAACATACACATTAAAATATTGTAAGGCCAGTACCAAATTCAGTAGTTCTTTATCGATTGTGGAGTATTTCCTCCGGTGGATGTTAATTTTCTTCGAAATGTAACCAGCAAACAGTTCGATCCCATCCTCAACTTCCTGGCGGTGCACAACTCTAACTCCAATGTCACTAGCATCGATGGTGACTTTAAAAGGTTTTGAAAAGTTTGGTGTAGGTAAAACTGGTTTGGTGGTTAATATTGCTTCCAAATGGTCAAATGCATCCTGGCATTGTTCTGTCGATCGAAACTTTGTGTTCTTCTTCAACAAATCGGTTAATGGTGCCACTCTGATAGGACTCAGCAGATGCTAAGAATTGAAGCATCTCTTTCTTCGAGGTTGGTCATGGAACTTCCTCGATGGTCATGTCTTTGCGTTCTGTGGGGTCAACCTTCCATGAGCGATTTATATCCCAAGAATGTCACCTCTGCTTTCGCAAATTCAGTTTTATTTAAGATTATCACCAGTTTTGCTTCTTATAGTCATTCAAAGAGCTCTGCCAACTGAACCATGTGGTCTTTCCAGGACTAACTAAAGATCACTACATCGTTCAAATAGACTGCATAGTTTGTTAACCCAGCCACAACTCTGTTCATGAGTCTTTGGAATGTGACAGGTGCATTCTTCATTCCAAAGAGCATCACTTTAAACTGATAAAGCCCATTTGAGGTTATAAACACAGAAATTTCTTTTGCCACCTCTGATAAAGGTACCTACTAGTAACCATGCATTAAGTCCAACTTGTTGATGTAATTGGCTTGTCCAACGTTCTCATTACAGTCCTCCAATCTAGGAATTGGATATGAATCTGATTTTGTAATAGCGTTGAACTTCTGATAATCCACACAGAATCATTGAGTCTCGTCTGGTTTGGGAACGAAGACAATCAGCAAACTCGCTCTGGCTTGGTTCGATTATGTCCTTGTTGAGCATAGCCTCCATCTCCATCTGGACCTGTCTGGCCTTTGAAAGGATTAAGCCAATAGGGATGTTGTTTTATCAGAGCAGTATTCCCTACGTCTTCGTCATGTACAATAGCATTAGTCCTCCCCATCTGATTCTTACACATTTCCTTGTACTGCAGTAACAAATTTTTCAATTGTATTCTATGCTCTTGAGACAGATAACTTACTAACCTAACCCACTCCTCAAGAACCTCTTCATTTTCAAATCTATTTTGAGGCCTATCAAAATCACATCATCTGAATTTGATTTCGCACTCTGCGGGACAGTAATTAATACCTATTTCTCCAGTTCTTTCTCTCTAGTATAATATGGTTTTAACATGTTCACATGACATATTCAATACTGTTTCTTTCTATCTGGCATCTTTACTAGATAGTTCACCTGACTTGACTTTTTCTCAATTTGATAGGGGTGACTAAATTTGGCTTTAAAGGGATCTCCTATCACTGGTAACAGTAGTAACACTTCATCTCCTCAGGAAAATGTCCAAGTCTCAGAGTTTTTATCTGCCACCTGCTTCATTCTATACTGGGCCCTCTTTAGGTGCTGTTTAGGTAACTCATTGACTCTATTTAATCTCTCCCTCACCTCTGATACATCATCAAAGTGTGAGATCTCCAACTTTGGTCCTGTCAATTTTTCTTTAATTAAATTCAAAGGGCCACTCACTTCATGACAGAATATTAACTTGAAGGGAGTGAACTGAGTAGATTCATTTGGGGCATTCCTAATTGCAAGCAATACAATGGGATACTTTTATCCCAATCATTTGGGTAATCCTGACAGTATGATCTCAACATGGTCTTCAAGGTCTGATGCCACCTTTCCAAAGCTCCCTGGGATTCAGGATGATACACACTGGAATAGCCTGTTTAACTTCTTCATAATCCCTTGACGTCTCATCTGACAATGCTGCAAATTCCTCACTAGCTCTACCTACCAGTTTAGTCTGAACTAGCATTTCCCATAAATGCTCGGACCACTCCACCTGCCTCGCCAGTTTTTCAAATGAAATAAAGAAGGCTTCAACGTCTTTCTCATTGAAATGTGGCAGAGTTTTGATATATAATATATATTTTTATCACTACCTTCTCTTTTAATCTACATCTTGTTAACTTGACTTCGCTGACTAAGTCACAACTTCTCAAGTTCAAATTCTCTCTTTTTGTCTCTCCGTTTCTTCTCTCTCTCTCTTTGCTCAACTAAGAACCTTCTCTCTCTCTTTTTCCTCGCTCACACTCTCCTTTTGTTCTCTCTCCCTTTCTTCTCCCTTTCTTTTCTCTCTTTCTCTCTCTTTGTTTATCTTCCAACTCCATTGTCCTCAATTGTAATTTCTGTTTTTCCCGCTCTACTGCACTTGTCTGTTTCTTTAACACACCTAAGGTTTGAGTAATTCCCTTACAATTTCAACTTTATTTTTGTTCTTGGTTAAACCCAAATCTGGCTTCTTTGTTAATTCTAAACTTTCCTTCTTAACTTTCTTGGCAAATTTGGGAATGTCTTTAAATCCTAGAAACTCTTTAGCAATTTTAAGAGCCATTTCTTTCACTTTTAGTTTACTCAACCGTAAGTTGCAGAAAGTAAACAAATTGTCTCACCTACATTTTATTTAAAGATCTAGGACACTAACCTGTAAGTGTTTAAATATGCTGGGAATTTTTGTATTCCAAAATCTATTCAAATCTGTCTAAACCAGTTCAAATCATGGACCCAAGCACCAAAACTATTACGATATGGGGTAAACTCTCCTGCTTACTGTAAACCAGCAACACAGAAAAGATTTATTCTGTGCACTAATCTGTGAAAATTCAAGAGGCCAAGAACTATTTAAAGTATAAATTAACAACCTTGTTTCTTAAAATATAATAGAAAATAATGAACTAGCAACTATTTACAACTCCTCTGTAACCTATCTTTTACCTTCTCCTTCTACAATACTAGTCCAATAAAACTCCCGTTTATGATTTACAAAACAAAACTTATCCCAAAAACAGGCAGCTATCAGTTTTCTCTGCATTCCTGTTGTTTTTTTTCTCCTTCTTCTAGGTTCACAGGTTACTGATTGATAAAGGTACTTAAGATAACTATTTGTAAGGTAATCTTTACATGCTGATAGCTTGGCAGTTCTCCTCCCAACTATTCAATTTTCCCTGGTCTTATACCCCCAAAGCATCAGATTGTGGTCATTGGTCTTTAAGGTTGTCAATATACGAAACTCAAACTGGATTAAAGTTTAGTATTTTTGGGGTATAATTTAAACTGACTGGCCTAATTCAAATGTGCTTTGTCATTCCCAGGCAACCAGCTACCCTAGCTACCCCAGTAGCTGGAGCACATGTTACATTGTATCTTTTTTTCAAAACACTTGGAGCTGTCAGTTAGTTTTTGCTAGCTTTTAACTCTCTTAAAGATACAGTATACTCACATCTTCATAACATATCCATAAACTAGTTTTACTCTTTAGCTGTCAAAACACTTTATTTCACAGACTTCAATTTTGCTGACAAGCAAAATATTACACTTTTGGAGGTTGAGTTAAGACCATCAGATAAAGGTGTAGAACTCGGCTATTCAGCCCATCCAGTCAGCTCTACTATTTGATCAAGGCCAAGGTCAGACTAACCAGCTTATAATTTTCTGTTTTCTGCCTCCCTCCCTTAATCGATGTTACATTAATCATTTTCCAGTTATCAATGTTGCACTTTAAAAGTGGCAGCTCAGATTGAGTGTCACACTGCAGCAAGGAAGCACCTTACAGCTTTGCTACAAAATTGTAAGTAAAGGGTCATAAAATAAATATTAATCTGAGGATACAGACCCATAAACATTATAAAACCTATAGTTAAAAGGATAATGTTGGGCAGGTTAAGCAGACTTGGTGTAATGGCAACAGAAATGGCAGAAAATTTGAGAGGTCCTCCATAGTGATGGGAATTATTTATTTAAACAATGAGGAGTGGGAACTAAGTATGAAAAAGAGATTTGTGCAAAATATTACCATATTATCACATCAAGAAGATATGGCATCAGAAATAATATGGCAGTGAATGCTGAATTTCTCTAATGGACCAAATAGAACACAGAATTGGGTATCTTTGGGAAAACAATTTCTGAGATATATAATAACTTCAAAGTTAGATACTAAATCAGGGCTGCACTGATAAACACAGTCCTAATTCACCTAGCCTGCACACCCCAGGACTATGGGAGGAAACTGGAGATCCTGGTGGAAACCCACATAGACATGGAGAATGTGCAAACTCCACATAGACAGATGCCTGAGGCTGGAATTGAAGTCAGGCCTCTGGAGCTGTGAGGCAGTGCTAATCACTGAGCCACTGTTCCTCTTGCTTGGTCTCCTTCCATATTCGATTTTAATGTCTATGGATCCTACAATGCCAATTTCTGAATTAGCGGCCATGAGCATGAAATCAGGAGGCAGTGCTATGTCTCCATCATCACAGTCTTGATGTTCCTCAAGTTCATTTGTGGGATGTGGTCATTGCTGACTGGCCAACATTTATTGCCCATCCCTAATTGCTCTTGAGTAGATGGTGGTGAGCTGCTTTTTTGAATGGCTGCAGTCCATCTGCTGTGGATTGACCCACAATACAATTAGGGAGGGAATTCCAGTATTTTGACGCAGCGACAGTGAAGTAATGGCAATATACTTCCAAGTCAGGATGATGAATAGCTTGGAAGGGAGCTTTAATGTGGTGATGTTCCCATATATCTGTTGCCCTGTCCTTCTACACGGAAGTGATCATGGGGCTGGAAGGTGCTGTCTGAGGATCTTTAGTGAATTTCTGCAGTACATCTTGTGGACAGTCCACATTGCTACTGTTAAGTGTTGATGGTGAATAGAGTGGATGATTGTAGGTGCAGTGCCAAGTAAACTGACTGCTTTGTTCTGGATGGCGTCAAGTTTCTTGAGAGTTGTTGGGGCTTCACTCATCCAGGCAAGTTGAGAAGATTCTGTCACACTCCTGGCTTGTGTCTTATAGATGGTAGACAGGGCTTTGAGGACTCAGGAGGTGATTTACTGGCACAGTGTTCTTAGCCTCTGACCTGCCCTTATAGCCACTGTATTTATGTGGTGTGTTTTTGGTCAATGATAGCACTGAGAATGTTGACAGTGGGGGGCTCAGTGATAATAACATCATTAAATGTCAAGGGACAGTGGGAAGATTCTCTCTTATTGGTGATGATCATAGCCTGACACTTGTGTAGTCTGAATGTTACTTGCCTACTTGTCAGCCCAAACCTGGGTATTGTCCAGATCCACTTGCACTTAATTGTTTCAATATCTGAGGAGACATGAATGATGCTGAATATTGTGCAATCATTGGTGAACATCCCTATATCTAAACGTATGATGGAAAGAAGGTCATTGATAAAGTAGATGAAGCTGATTAGGCCTTGGATACTATCTTGAGGAACTCCAGCAGAGAAGTCCTAGAGCTGAGATGTCAGACCTCCAACCATCACAACCATCTTCTTCTGTGTCAGATTTGACTCCAAACTCCAGAAGGTTTGCCCCTGATGCTCATTGATTTTAATTTTACTAGAGCTCCTTAATGTCAAGGGCTGTCACTCTCACCTTACCTCTAGAATTCCACACTTAAATCCATGTTTTATCCAAGGCTGTAATGAGGTCAGGAACTGAGTGGTCCTGGAACCCAAACTGAGAAGTGTGACAGTGAGTATTGTGCAATGTGTTCAGGGCAGCACAGTGGTTCCAGCAGTTAGCACTGCTGCCTCATAGCACCCAGGATCTTGGGTTCGATTCTACCCTTGGGTTACTGTCTGTATGGAATTTGCATGTTCTAACCGTGTTTGTGTGGGTTTCCATTGGGTGCTCCAGTTACCTCCCACAGTTCAAAGATGTGCAAGTATGGAATTTGCATGTTCTAACCGTGTTTGTGTGGGTTTCCATTGGGTGCTCCAGTTACCTCCCACAGTTCAAAGATGTGCAAGTTAGGTGGCTTGGACGTCCTAAATTACCTATTGTGTTCAGTGAGGTGTAGGCTCAGTACATCAGCCATGGGAAATGCAGGGTTACAGGGTTAGGGTAGGGGTTGGGTCTTGGTGGGATGCTCTTTGGAGGATTGGTGTGAACTTGTCGGACTGAATGGTCTGTTTCCACACAGTAGGGATTCTATTCTATTCTAAAATGACTGCAGAAATTGAATATTGATTGATTGATTGATTGTTCTGGGAAGTGCATTCAAGTCTTGTAATGGTGCTAAGTGGTGAGAGTGAGGTATGCAATATATTATGAATGTTATATTTATCATAACCCTCTTTTTCTGTTTGATTTTAATCTCTGTCTGTTTACTCATTCAGGGGCTTCTACCTTTTGTCCCAACATTTGTCGAAGAAGCAAAACAAGTGGGAAAATTTTGTAACATCTTTGGAATGTCTGTGGAATCTATAACTTCTAAAGACTAGGTGAAAAAGACTTCTAACAGTTGGCAGCAAATGAATGCTGATATCACTGTTGATCCAATGATGATAACAGTAGCTCATTCTCCTCCTGCCTCATCACACTCTATACCTCCAGTAATGTATCAATAATAGAACTAGAAGGAAAACATTAAAGAAATTTCCAAGAGATTGAAGATAATGAAATTACAAAGCCTAAATAATGTGTGAATTCCATCGCAATGAGACAGAAACCAAATGGATGTCAAAAAACTTGCCTGTTTCCTAAAAAACTTAAAGAAGTAATAAAGGGGAGTCATGACCTTATTCTAGCACTGGAAAAAAATCATGCAACCATTGGCAAAAGTAAACTGTCCAGTGGAATGCAAAACTTGACAAGGATCCTTTGCTATTGATACCATGGAACACAATCTTTGGCTGATACAAATCTCTGCATCCATCTTTCAGTGTTAAAGTAAGCCAGGATGTTCCAGCAGAAAGACAGTTTAAGGATTTTGGGGTAGGCCATTTAGGCCTGAGATTAGGAGAAATTTCTTCACCCAGAGTGAAGCCTGTGGAATTCTCTGCTGCAGAAAGTTGCTGAGGCCAAAACAGTAAATATTTTCAAGAAGGAATTAAGTTTAATTCTTGGGGTTGTAGGGATCAAAGATATGGGGAGAAAGCAGAAAATGGCACTGAGTGGATGATCAACTGTGATCATACTGAATGGGGAGCAAACTTGAAAGGCTGAAGGCTTACTCCTGCTTCTATTTTCTGTTTTTATCTTTTCCTTTGTTATGCAACTTCCCATGATCCAAATACTGTCTCTTTGGCATTTTATTCTCTGTTCTCCTACCCGTGTGGCAGAATAGATCTACAATTTATCCTGAAGCATGTATCTATCTGGTGGATGAATTTGAAATGAATGACAGTCAGGCAGATGCAGCACAAATGGTATCAGCATGCATTTGAGTATGTTTTGGTGGCTCACTCAGACATAAACTGAGACTTGGGCAGAATCTGAATTCAGAGGTATCACATTACATGAGAATTGGAGGGAGTGGTAGTGAGAGGTGGAGGAAATTGGAGGTGAAAACAAGAGGAGAGTTAAAAAGAACATGTTGTAGAATGATGAAAATGAAAAGGATCTGAGGAGAGCTGTCAGTGGAATACATGAGACTGAACATAGTGAGGGGAAGTATATGACAGGATGTAGATACATCTCTAACTTTGCTTAACTTTCCTTACCTATTCACGTAATTGAAAGGCACTAACTGTGGGATCTCATTGAGATGGTCTCCTTCTATTCCACCTCAAACCACATCTTCTTACTGATGAAAACAGGTTGCATTTCATCAATAGTGGGAAAAAGAACTGCTTTCTTGAGTCCTTAACTTCCCCAGCAGAACATTAAAAGATTATCAACTAATCTTGATATCTCGTTAGATGCATTTATCCTTCAAGAAGAACTGTTGCAATCTCCAAACTTCCTCTGCTATTTCTCTGAGCTGAGCCTTTAAATGCTCAAGGGATGCAGGTGTGTGATGCAGGTTCACTTCATTCCCATTCAAACACAGGGAACAGGTGAGAACTGGAAGTGTAAAGAAAGGCAAGCAGTCTTATTAAAAGCTTATATTACTACCCATCCTGCAACGTTGTCACCTATTACAATGGCCATCACAGTCATATTATCACAGCCAATGCTTTTGCAGATTATTGTTGAATTTAACTAGACTCAAATGCATCCTCTAGTTCTGCTACTTTGATCAAGGAAAGTCAGCTTGAAATAGGCTCCCTATGCTCAAACTCAAAATCATGCTCTGATAAATTTGGGAATAGAGAAGCTGAGTTAGGCAAAGAACATTCAGTTTAGTATTTCATATTTGTCCTTAAGTGATACTATGACTAGTTCTGTCATCTTTCAGAAATTTTACAAACCTCCACAGTTTTTGTTGGCCTGTCTTAACACAGGAAATATGTGCAGCAGACATTTCTTTTCTATTTGCACATGCCACATTTGAAGATGTACAATATGGAAAAAATATTGCCATCAAACACTGAGATATTGGAACAAAATGTCTAGTATCAGCACATTCCACGTGTCTGCGTTGGAATCCTTCAGACAATTTGCTACATAGCCTTTCAGGTCATCATCCATTTCAACATATTCAGCTTCTTTTAAACTAATTAAAAGTAAAGAACTTGCTTTTAAGCACGGTATAGCTACTGTTATCATGCAGGCAAAAATAGCCAAACTGCACACAGAGGATCCCAGCAACAAATGAGGGACCAATTAATGGTTACAGGGGAAATGTTGGCCCAGACACCAAAGAATATTCTTGTTTTATTCACGTAGTGGTTTGTAATTGTTTATGCCTCGATGAACGCAACTAAAATGTTGGTACCTCATCCTAAAGGTTGTAACTCTAATGCAGCTTTCTTTGAGTAATATATTGAAGAATCAAACTTGATGATATATTCAGGCTAGAATGGGGTTAAAAAGAGAATTTTATTTTGGTTTGGATGGGAGGTTAAAAATTAAAAATTTGAAATAGGAATCAAATCTGTCTCAAATTTCCCCACATCTTGTTTCAATAAAATAACGGATGGGTAACCAATCTGCTGACGGGAGGTGGGTTGATGATTTAACTATTTTAGTTAGGCTGTCTGTCTTCATTTTAACAGGGAATGTGTTTACCATGTTGCTGTTGCTGCTCCCAATTTGCTGAAAAATATATCCCACCCAAACATCCATCTATCATAGAGTTGCAATGCCCCCAATAGTCATCATTCTGTCTTTATCACTGAGTGTCCTATCTTCAAATGTCTTTTAGAGCTCCACAGAGTTAACAAAGTCAGTGTTGATCATATTGAAATAAGAATGATGAATTAAAATTGAAAATAAGGAAATGGCAGATGAATTGAACAAATATTTTACAGCAGTAATCATTATAAAGTAGTTAAGAAATATCCCAGAATCAATGACAAATCAGGAAATGGAAGGGAGGGAGGGAGGAACTCAGGAAGATAACAGTCACCAGAGAATGATCCTGAGCAATTTATTAAGCTCAGGCTGACAGGTCCTGGTGGACTTGGAATCTTAAAGAAATGGTTATTGCATAGGTTTTAATTTTCCAAAACTTCTTTAATTTGGGATTGGTCCCATTTGATTTGGAAGATAGTGGATGTTACTCCTCTATTCAAAGATGTAGGGAGACAGAAAGCAGGAACTTATAGTGTAGTTAGCTGAACGTCTGTCAGAGGTAAACTGTTTGAAGATATTATTAAGTAAGTTATAGCAGGGCTCTTGGGTAAGTTTAAAGTAATCAGGCAAAGTCAACATGGTCATGTGAAAGGGAAATTATATTTAACCAATCCATTAGCAGTCCCTGAGGAGGTAATATACTCTTGAAGAAGAGAAAGCATTGGGTGAGGTGCCACATTAAAGGTTATTGCAGAAAATAAAAGCTTATCATATAGGGGGCAGCAAATTGGCATAGTTAGAACACTAACTAGCTAATGGAAGCAAAGAATAGGCATTAATAGATCTTTTTCAGATTGACACCATGTTATGACTATTAAAGCACAGGGATTAGTGCTGGAATCTCAACTGTTTACACTTTATGTAATGACTTAGATGAAAAGATGGAAGTTATGGTTGCTAAATATGCTGAAAACACAAAGATAGGTAAGAAAGTAAGTTGTGATGAGGACATTAGGTTTTAAAAATATAGATTATGTAAGTATGCAAAAATGTAGCAAATAGGATATAAAGGAATGTGAAATTGTCATTTTCATCAGGAAGAATAAAAACAAAGCATATTATTTAAAGGTTTAGAAATTTCAGATCTCTGAAGCACAGGAAAGCCTGGATGTCATTGTGCATGAATCACATGCAGGTACAGCAAGTAATTAGGAAAGCTAACAGAATATTATTTATCACAAGGGGAATTGAATATGAAAATAGGGAGTTTATGCTTCAATTATGTAGGGCACTGGTGAGACCACACCTGGAATATTATAGTATATAATGGCATTAGTCTCCAATGATGAAAATGTATTGCAGGCTAGGGTAATGTAGCTTTATATCTGTTGGGAGTATAAAATAGGATGAGGTGATTTGATTGAAATATGTGAGATTGTAAAGGGTCTTGACAGGTAGATGTGGAGAGAATAATACTTCTTATGGGAGAATCAAGAACTGGGGTCACTGTTAAAAATCAAGAGTTTCCCATTTAAAACACACATAAGGCATTTTATTTCTTTAGTGAGGGTCTTTTGAATTTTCTCCCTGAAAAAGTTGTGAATGTTGAATCCTTGAGTGTTTTTAAAGTAGAGGTAGATAAATTCTTGTTAAGTAAGGTATGTAAGGTTAGCGGGGTATGCAAGAATACAAATTTGAGATTACAATCGGATTAGTCATAACCTTGTTGAATGGCAAACAGGTTTCAGGAGCTGAAAAGTCTACTTCTGTTTCTAATTCATATGTTCATAATCAATCAATGTTGTTGCTTTGATTTTCGTTAATTTAGATGCATGATCCAATCAAAGTGTGTAAAATGATAAAAGAATTCAGTAGAATCTACTATTAAATTGAGGGAATTCAGAAGAAGATACATCATCTTAAAACTAGAGATGGATTATTTATGTAGGAGTCAATAAATGTTTTGTCACTCAACAAGCTGAAATCTAGAAGTGTCTGCCTCAATAGGTCAACTTAAATTTTGAATGTTAAAATTGAAAGGACTTCTAAAGCAAGGGTATCAGGAGTACAGAGCAAAAGCCTATAAATGGAGTTAAGAATACAAGGGATTGAATTATCTATTCATCTTTCAGTTTTGCTGTGCATTTCTTTACAAATTTACCCCAGAGATGAAAAAGCAAAACATAAGGGTTGATGCAGGTTTGGTCGGAAACTAAATAGTAATGCCAAGAATTATGGATGGGATAAAAAATCCTGTTAATGGATAGCAGAAGGTTGTGGATTTTAAGGAATGTTGAGTTGATTGTTCGTGTCCCTTGTGCTGAGACACGTTGGAGCTAAATGAAGATTCATTTTCTGAGAGAAAAAGTAAAGTAGCCTTCAGATGGACTGAAGTGCGAATAAAGAGATAAATAAAAGGTTATATTTTCTTACAAAGACTGCCAATTTCTAAGTTAGACAACATTAAAAAAACGTCTCATATATTACTAGCACAGGAAAGATTTCTACTCATAACATCTATTCATATAATTTCTATATTGCAGAACATGTTCGAACTACGTATCACTGTATATTTTAAAGGAACATATCTGCTGCAGAGAGACTTATAGGAAGAAAGATGGAGTCTTTCACATTTACTTGTAGGAATAATGGATCAAATGGCTTACTTCTACAATGGAATCATCACTGATTCTGTTTCTGTTATGTTTTTATCATTTTAATTATTTTTGCATAGAAATTGTAAAATTGATGAAAATTGTTTTTGGAACAATAGAAGAAAATTGTTTTTGAAACTTGGAGATCATGGAATAGACTCTGAGCACTTGATATCCATGACTGGAAAGTGATTAGTCCACAGATGAAATAACTGCAATTCTCCTCAAAAGAAAAGGGAAATTCAATTTTCAAAATGAAATTGTCCTAGTCTGATAAGGCAATGTAATTGAAACATTAGCCTGGATTCTAATACCCAGCAAAATAATTCCCCTCAATGGTCAGGACTAATATAACTCCTTGCAATTGGTCTCACCCAATATGGGGGTGGAATTGATGGAAAGCGCTGTTGGTCAGAGACTGCCCACTGCAGCAAGTAATTGGTGAGATTGACTACTGGACTCTCCCACCAGACTTCTGTGATCAAGACATGGGGACACGTTTCTGACAAAAGAGGCCTGAGCTTTCTTGAATAACTTGGAGGACTTGTGGAAAACACGCTATTGCTTCACACTCAGGATTCCTATGGTCCCTGTGGCATTGTCAGGAGCTTGCATGTGCATGGTAAAAAGGCTAGGTCAATCTGTGGCACATGGCATTGCCATCTAATCAGGAAAGGTGGTGAAAATTGTTTTCTGACAGCTCCTGGTGGCATCAAGTGAGATAAGTAACTTCAGCAAATTTATGTGTTAAAATCAGTTTCTGTTGAGCAGCAGTGGCTAAAATTTTCCTTTTAGTTAAATACTTGTCAAACTGCATGCAAAAAATAGTCACTGAGAAATTAATCACATTTAAATTTGTACGTAAATAAACAATGCTTTTAAAGTTGTACAGAAAAAATGAACATATATTAGTACACAGAAGCAGGCACCTGCAGCACAGGGTAACTGGAGCGTGGGGTGCCTGAGCCAGCAAATGTTTGCAACTGCATAAATAGAAGCAAAGTGAAGAAAAATAGAAGTTCAACATTATCAGAGATAGGTGCGAATGTGGAATAATCAACTATGACCCTATTGAACAGTGGAATAATAGAATCCATACAGTGTGGAAGTGGGCCATTTGACCCATCAAGTCCACATTGACCCTCTGAACAGCATCCCACCCAGACCCAATCCCTGTACCCCTGCATCTCCCATGGCTAATCCACCTAACCCTCACTGTGAGAGGAAACACCTGCATGGAAATATACACAGAAAGTCACCCAAGGCTGGAAAGGAAGCCAGGCCCCAGTACTGTAGGCAGCAGTGCTACCCCACGAAGCCACACTTGAATGACTGACTGATCAAATCCTGATCCTCATTGTATGTTTGTAAATGTAAAAGTATTGTCTTAAAGAGTCTTGTACCAATTGATGGTCTACTTTTCTTTCCTGCAGAGTCAACGGTTATTAACTCTCAGTCCTCATGTTCTATGCACAAACTTCCAATAGATTCAATGGATCATTCTCCACTATTACCCCCACCTTCAGCTTGATGCCAATGCCCTTGCTTTTCTCAAAGCTCAAAAAGACAATTCATTCCTCAACACACTGGTCTACTTTTCTGTTACCTCCAATCTTCTTTCCATGGTACTTTTCTATGCAAGTAAAGGTAGATAACATTTGCCTTTTCATCTTCTTCCTTCCCATCATTAAGTGTCCAAAATAAACCATCCAGATGGAAGAGGAATTTAATTGTACATTTTCAACTTAGTATATTTTGGGGTGGAATGGTGGCTAGCACTGCTGCCTCACAGTGTCAGGGACCTGGGTTTGATTCCACCCTTGGGAGACTGTTTGTGTAGAGTTTGTACATTCTCTGTATCTGCATGGGTTTCGTCCCACATTCCAAAGATGTGTTGGTTAGTTCACATGGATTGGCCATGCTAAATTGCCCAGGGATGTGCAGGCTAGGTGGATTGGCCATAGGAAATGTAGAGCATGGGGGTAGGTCTGGGTGGGATGCTTTTCAGAAGGTTGGTGCGGACTTGAAGGGCTAAATGGCTTGCTTCCACACCATAGGGATTCTATGATTCACTGTTCAGAATGTGAACTTCTGTATATTTGGGACACCAAACGGTTTGATGGCTTTGAAATCAGTCATTCACTTGTAATTTTAATTTTCTTCCCACTCCCATTCTGACTTCTTTGTACTTGATCCCTACATTATTACAATCATGATCAATGGAACTTTGAGGAATAATATCGCAGCTTTCAACCAGACACTTAACCAACTTTCTGGAGTTCAATAATTTAAAATCATAATGTTTCTCTTATTTCATGTGCAGAAGTTGTTTGCAATTCATTTTTCACTCCTCTGAACCCCTTATTCATTTTTTTAATTGTCCCACCTCCATTCAATTTTGCTTTGTAACATTATTGCTCTTGTGATTTAATCTTTCGTGTCTTTCTATATACCACCGACGCTCCTATTTGCTCTTTCTTCTCCTGCTCCCTTTCACTGCCTCTCTGTATGCTTAAAACTTTCCTGACAACATGATTGTTCCTTGCATGTCAAAGGGAAAAATGAGACTAAGATAAAATAATTTATGCCAAATGCTGAGTGTAGGAAACAATTGAAAATGAATCAGAATAATCAAAAGAGTGCTGGAGGAAATTTAAAAATGGATGCTGGATGGGCAAATAGGTCAGAGATCATAGAATTGAAATGATTGTCAGAAAGCTGTAGGGAAAATGAGATTTTTTTAAAAGAGGGAGATGAAAGCAGATTCCAAACAAACTTTCTAAAGACACGAAAGTTAATTTTCATGGTGACTGTGACAAAGCTGTAGTATGGAATTCAATGGGAGAGCTCTTTCAGCAAGCCAACACAAGGAGGATGTGCTGAATGACCTTTTTTTGAGTTGTACTAATCTTTGATTCAAAATTATCTAGAAGCATAAAATGAATTATTGCTCTGAGTATTCATAACTAATGACCATACAATTTTACAGTTTCAATGTTATTTTTTCCAAACTGGCAACTGTAGTTATTTCACATTTGATTAATGACCATGTATTCCATTCCATAACACTGAATGTTTTCCTGTCTTCAGAGCCGTTCATGGAAATATTCTTCAAATTTGGCAGTGGCAGGCAGTTCAGTTAACAGTTTTCCTGGAGGTTGACAGACTGTGCCTTGCAGCAACTTTATAATCTTAACTATAAAGAAGATGTATATCTATACATAGTACTTTTCTACATCCCCATGTTATTCCAAAAGTGATTATGGCAAATAAACTTTCAAAATACCCACTATTGTTATGTAAGCAAACACATAGCCTAGTGGCACGCTGCAAAACCTAACAGGCAAATGAGATAAATGACCAGATAATGAGGTGGAAATCACTTCGCATCTCACAAAACTTTAGCACATGAATTCAGCATTTGAATTGTAAATTTCTCAAACTATCCTTGCTGAAAGTGCATTCAAAAAGTGACCACCATCATATTGATTTTTCTGAGCATTGGGTCAGAAGATGCATACTTGGCCTTGGAGTTTCAACACTCCCTAAAAGGGTGTACAAAGTTAAAAATCACACAACACCAGGTTATAGTCCAACAGGTTTAATTGGAAGCACACTAGCTTTCGGGCGACGCTCCTTCATCAGGTGATTGTGGAGGGCTCAATTTGCAGTGTGATGTAACTGAAATTATGCATTGAAAAATTGATTGTCTGTTAAGCCTTTCATCTGTTAGAATACAGTGATAGTTTCACTTCTTTCATGTGTAAATCACAAAACCCTTTTTTAAAAGTTGCATTCTCGGGTTAGCTGTTAACAATGGTGATAGCTAGACAATATGTTGAAGGTGTTAGCCCCCTGTGTTCTCTGTCTATGACCTGATATTTAGATTGATTCTAATCTAAAAAGTGAGATAACAGAGTTTTACATAAATTCATGCAGTTTTTGAGCTCAGAGTTCTACATGAATGTATGCAGTTTTTGAGCAAAGTGCAATGTAACTCTGCAAGTACAACTTCAACACAAAATATATATGTGTGCATGTGGATCTTTGTGTGTGTCTGTCTGGGGCGGGGATTGTGTGTGTGTGTGTGTGTGTGTGTGTGTGTGTGTGTAGTGAGTGCAGAGTGTCTTAAGTCTGTGAGGGGGTGCATGTGTGAGTGTGGGAGTGTGCGTCTATGAGGGTGTGTGTGGGTGTCTGTGTGTGCGTCTGTGTGTACCTGTGTCCGTGTGTATGTGAGTGAGTGTGTGTGTGTGTGTGTGTGTGTGTGTGTAGTGCAATGGTGATCACCTGTAATGTGCCATGAACCTAAGGTCCCGGTTGAGGCCCTCCCTATGGGTACCGAACTTAGCTATCAGCCTCTGCTCAGCCACTTTCCTCTGCTGCCTGTCCCGAAGTCCACCTTGGAGGATGGTCTCCCGAAGGTCCGAGGCTGAATGTCCTGGACCACTGCAGTGTTCCCCAACTGGGAGGGAACCCTCTTGTCTGTTGATTGCTGTGCAGTGCCCATTCATCCGTTGTCGTAGCCTTTGCTCGGTTTCCTCAATGTACCATGCCTCCGGGCATCCTTGCCTGCAATGTATAAGATAGACAACGTTGGCTGAGTCACATGAGTACCTGTGAGTAGACAGTGCAGGGAGCATACAGGGTTAGCTGAGGAGGTTGAGGAGGGCAAGATGAGTGAGAGAAGATGCTGTATGCAACAGTGAAAGTGAATAGAATATGAATCTTGGTGGGTGTATTGGAGAGATATAAGCAAGTGCAAGTTATGGAAAAATAACCAGTGGCACTAATCCAGACAGATTATTTGAAATAAAATTAATGTGTTAACAACTAAAATAGAGACAAGTGGACACAATTTAGTGAAAGATATTGAATGTGGTTGCAGGGAGATCAGATTTGAGAATTGAATATCCAAATGTAATTCTTGTTTTGAAAGGACACATGAAAAGGAAAAGGATGTTGTGTAGCATTGTTAGTAAAGGAAGACATCAGAGCTGTCCTAAGAAATGAAATCAGTATTGAAGATCAAGACTTAGAATCAGTCTGGGTAGAACTAAGAAATAGCAAGGCAAAAAAATCTCTGGTGGGATTAATCTGTAAATCCTAAATAGATGTCCTGTAGTGGGGCATGATATAAAATACCAGGGGCTTGTAAGAATGGTACAGCAATAATCACGGGTGATTTTAATATGCAAGTAGACAGAATTAATCAAATTGGCAAGGGTAGACCCGAGAGAATGTTCATTGTATATGTTAAAGATTGTTTCTTGGAACGATATGTTGTGGAATCAACCAGGGATCAGGCTATTCTGGATGTGATATTGTGTGGAAAGGTGGAATTAATTAATGAGCTCACAGTAAAGGATCCTTTCAGGAAGAGTGATCAGAGCATGATGACGCTGTACTAACTTATGTGTTGCTTTCAGGCAATTCTTCATCCTCTGAGCACTTTATAGCTTCTTAAACAGTAAAGCAAGAAAGGGAGAAGGGTAACCAAAAACTGAGAAACGTCTAAAGAAACAGTTGCACTTCAACATGTTCTGTGTGGGTGTAAAATCTTACTGATACAGGAGATTATAAGATATCAAAGAGCTTGCAGGACATGTCTTCCAAAGGCTACTCACTATGCATCTGACATGACACATCTACACTGTTTCTATCACTCAAAAGAGGAGGTCAAAAAAGTGCTAGTGAAATGCACAAATGGCATTTAAAGCAGATGAAGGTGGAGTGAAATGTACTGCAATAAATAGAGAGAAATGCTGTTCCTCCGGAGGCAGAAAGATGAGTTCGAGGACTTTAGGTAGTGCAAAGTTAAACAAAGATCAGTATAAGAAATCTTATCTTAGAAATACTGGTCCAGTCATTAATCCTAACTTCCTTTACTACCTGTGCCCAATGTTGTTGAGAACTTTATGGGATACATTTTAAGCACAGCAGATAAGGCAATATGTGAGGAGCAAGAAAATCAATGTTTCGGGCATAAGCTGCCTGACCTGCTGTGCCTTTTCCAGCACCATTCTAATCTTGACTCCTGATCTGAAGGCCTCATGCCTGATTTTTAGCAGGTTCTGTATGACCTGATTCATCCAGGATTTCCTGTTGGGGAACACCTGATTGACTTCCTCAGTATACAAGACGTCCACACACTTGCTGATAAAGTCTGTGAGGGTTGTGGTGTACTTGTCACAGGTACTTGTGGCCTGTTTGAATTTCAGCCAATTCCAGAAAGCACCAGGGTTGATCCTCTGCCTCCTCCAATCAGCATTGGACCTGTATCTGTGAAGGGGTCTCCTGCTTGAGCTTTTGCCTATAAGCCGGGAGAAGAAACACGGCTTGTAGTTGGAGTTCCCGAAATGAGGGCGGGGGATGGAGCGGTAGGCATCCTTCACAGTTGTAGCAATGTAACAAATCCTTTGGTATAATCCATCATTCAAGCTAGAACTCCACTATAAAGCCCATAATCCAGTCTAATAAATTCCAACACTAATAGTCTGGCAAATACTTTGCAACAAACACATCTTCCATCAAAATCATCTCTAAAAAAATCATCTTTCAATAAAACCTCCTCCAATAACATTATCTACCAACAAATCCTCTTCGGTAACACCATCCTGTAATAAAATCCTATCCAATAATACCATCTTCCAATAATATTTTCACCAATGCTGCTATTTCCATTAAACTCTTCTCTAATAATACCATCTTCCAACAAAATCCTCCCTGTTATGGAGATGTTTTATTGGAGATATTAATTTGCAATATCATTTCACGTTGTATATCTTAGCCTTTTGGAAAGAAAACTTTGCAAAGGAAAGGCAGCTTGCTGCAGCAAGGTAGAATGTTGCATTTATAAAGAATGCAAATTCCTCAATTAGAGTCACTGACAGCAGGAATTTTGGAGAGCGGTCACATGACCAATTAGTGGATGCAGTAAAACTATTGGATTGGAACACAAGAGTCAGAGAGACAATTTGCCTGCGACAACAGCATTTGCCCTCTCTCACTTTTCAATTAAATCCTTTTATCAAACTTTGTAAGTTAAAAACTGACTGTAATTCCTAAAGGAGATTTTATTCCTGTAACACTGTCTCTAGAAAAGCAAAACTACAGAATAATATTCTGGATAATCTGTGAATGAAATTTTTATCCTGAATTTAATTTCTTTTAAGTAGTTTTAAAATAAGACTGCAGAGTTTTGTATTTTCCCAGAATGGATGGTTTTATGTGTTAAGCATATTATTTTTGAATGAGGTTAGTTTTATATTTGCATAGTTTAAACCTTTTCTTAATGATCTTTGCTTGTGGACATTTTTGGCTAGTGCAATGTTTATTGCATGCCCCTAATTGCCTGAGAAAAAGTGATGGTAAGCTATCTTCTTGAATCATGGCAGCCCTTGGGGTACAGGGTCACCTACAATTCAATTAAGAAGGGAACTTCATAATTTTAACCGGGCAACAAAAAAGGCACTATGATATTAATTCCTGCAATGCCTGTAATAAGGTGGACATCGTAGAACATGAGTTTCCTGATTGGGGCTATTAATCCAGTCCAATCAGGAGCCTTGGCTATCAGATTTCACACAGCATTGCCCTTTGATGTGAAGGGCACTGCTTGTCACAGGCCACTCGGGTGTTTTCCTACTTTTCCTGAAAAAATAAGAAAAAAACAGTAGAGTCTGTCACTGGCCACTTGGGTATTTCTTTTCTTCCTGGTGGTGGAACATGAATAAAGATTTGTGTCTCTCACTGTGTGTCACACCTACACACACACCATGGGTGCTGGGGAAAAATAAGCACTACCGCACTTAGGTGGTAGTGTGGGGGTTAATAAGAAAAAGGAAAAAAATATATATAAACAGGAGAATTGCCCTTTGATGTGAAGGGCACTGCTTGTCACTGGCCACTCAGGTGTTTCCTTAAAAAAAGGAAAAAAGAAGAAAAAAACAGTAGAGTCTGTCACTGGCCACTTGGGTGTTTCTTTTCTTCCTGGTAGTGGAAATTGAATAAAGATTCGTGCACCTTGTGTCTTTCACTGTGTCTTACACCTGCACACACAATTTGGGTGTGGGGGAATAAATAAGCACTGCTGCAGTTAAATGGTAGCGTGGGGGTAATAAAAGAAAGACAAAAAAAAACAGGCTTATCAGATGTCCTACTGTCTCTGAAAACTGACTCTGAGGGAATTGGATCAGCGTCAAAGACTCTCCACATGTAAATAAAAAGCGAACTGGTTAAGGAGTACTAGTCTCTTTTGAAGTATTTCAGTGGAGTTGAAAGAAAAGTGTTCTCCTGAAAATATTTCCTCACAATAGACTCTATGGGTTGGGGTAAGCATTGCTGGCACCATGCTGTTATTTGGGAAGCTTGACTCATTCACTCCTGTTGTTGAAAACTAGGCTCAGCACGTGGAAATAATGTATTACTTCTTTCTGGGCCAATGATATTGGGGCAGATGAAAAGCAATGACTACTTCTCCTGATAGCTTGTGGACCTACAGCCTTCTCGGTTATAAAGAGTCTAACTTTCCCTGAGGCATCAGATACGAAAACCTGCCAAGAGTTGAAGGATTAAGTTAAGGAATATTAAAACCCCAAGCCTTCTCTAATTTGAGGCACAATCAGGTTTACTCAACAATTTGATTTGATTTACTATAGTCACATGTACCTAGGTACAGAGAAAAGCTTTGTTTTGTGAACAGTTCAGGCACATCATAGCAAACAAGAGCAGACAGATCATAGGGTGCTCAGATAGAGTGAGGCCTCCAGGTTACAAGTGCACAGGAGGTGCGTAAAGTAAGATCAACATTAGCAAGATCAACATTATTTGAAGCTAGAAAGGCCATTCAGCAGTCTAACAACAGCAGGGAAGAAACTGTTCTTGAACCTGTTGGTGTGTGTGCTCAAGATTTTGTATCTTTTGCTTGATGCAAGAGGCAGCAAGAGCATTATTGGTTTCGGAGGGGTCTTTCATGATGCTGGCAGCCTTTCTGCAACAATGGGGAGTGTAAATGGAGTCCATGGATCGGAGGTAGGCTTCCATGAAGGTCTGGGCTGTGCACACAACCTTCTGTAGTTTCTTATGCAGAGCAGTTGCCATACCAGGCCATTATGCACCCAGATAGTATACTTTCTAGGGTGCATCAGTAAAAGTTGGTGAGGGTCCCTACGCACATGTGGAATCTATTTCAGGATTTTTGGTCTAGGTTAAGAAGATTAGATTAGATTACTTACAGCGTGGAAACAGGCCCTTCGGCACAACAAGTCCACACTGACCCTCTGAAGAGCAACCCACCTAAACCCATTCCACTACATTTACCCCTACACCTAACACTGCGGGCAATTTAGCATAGCCAATTCACCTAACCTGCACATTTTTGGACAGTGGGAGGAAAGCGGAGCACCTGGAGGAAACCCATGCAGACACGGGGAGAGTGTGCAAACTCCACACAGACAGTTGCCTGAGGTGGGAATTGAACCTGGATCTCTGGCGCTGTGAGGCAGCAGTGCCAACCACTGTGCCACTCACAAAGATTGGCAGAAGCATGTGACTTTGGTTTAACCTTAATGAAATGCTGAGAAATTCTTTGATATGTAATTTTTTATTTTTCTAAAACTTTCTTATTCATTTGTGGGCATTGCTGGCTGATCAGCAAGTTATTGTCTGTCCCTAGTTGCCCTTGAGAAGGTGGTAGTGAGCTGCCCTCTTTAACTGCTAGAGTCAACCTGTTTTGGTTGACCCACAATGCTATGAGGGAGGGGATTCCAGGATATTGACCCAGTGATGTTGAAGGAACGATAATATATTTCAAAGTCAAGGTGGTGATTGGCTTAGAGGGGAACTTGAAGGTGCTGGTATTCCCATATATCTGCTGCCCTTATCCATGTCATGGGTTTGGAAGGTGCTATTTGAGGATCTGTTGGCAATTTTCTGCAATACCATCTTGTAGATAGCACACACCAGTGCTACTGAGTGTCAGAGGTAGAGAGATTGGATGCTTGTGGATGTAATGCCAGTCGAGTGGGCTGTTTTGTCCTGGATGGTGTCAAGCTTTTTGAGTGTTGTTGGTGCTGCATCCATCCAGGCAAGTGGGGAATATTCCATTTCACTCCTGACTTGTGCCTTGTATATGCTGAACAGGCTTTGTGGAGTCCAGAGATGAGTTATCTACCATAGTATTCCTCCATCTGACCCACTCATGTTACCACTATGTTTATATCGTGAGTCCTGTTGAGTTTCTGGCCAATGGTAACCCACAGAATGTTAACAGTGGGGGATTCAGCGATGGTAACACTATTGAATCACAAGGAGCAGTGGTCTTATTGTTGATGGTCATAGTCTGGCATTTGTGTGGCATGAATGTTACTTGCCACTTGTAAGTCCAGTCCTGGATATTATGAAGATCTTGTTGTATTTGAACATAGACTGCTTCAATGTGTGAGGAGTTGTGAATGGTGCTGAACGTTATGCAATCATCAGTGATGATCCCCACCTCTGACCTTATAATGGAGGGAAGATCATTGATGAAGTAGCTGAAGATGATTGGGCCTAGGACACTAGCCTGAGGAACTTTTGAAAGAGGACCTGGATCTGAGATGATTGACCTCCAACAACCATTACCATTTTCCTATTTACCACATATGACTCCAACTAGCAGAGAGTTTGCTCCCTTTTACCCATTGATGCCAGTTTTGTTAGGGATTCTTGAATGTGGCCTTGATGTCAAGAGCTATCACTCTCACCTCAGCTCTGGAATTCATTTCTTTTGTCCATGTTTGAACCAAGGCTGTAATGAGTTATGACCTGAGTGACCCTGGCTGAACCCAAACTGGGCATCAACAAGCAGGTTATTGCTGAGCAGGTGCTGCTTGATAGCACTGTTGATGGCACCTTCCATCACTTTACTGATGATTGAGAGTAGACTGATGAGCTGGTAAGTGGCTGGGCTGGATTTTCCTGCTTGTTATGTACAGGACACACTGGGAAATGTTCCACATTGTCGGGTAGATGACAGTATTGTAATTGTACAGAAATAGTTCTGGAGCATAAGTCTCCAGTACTATTGACGGAATAATGTTAGGGCTCATGGCCTTTGCAATATCTAGTGTCTTCAACCATTTCTTGATATCATGTGGAGTGAATTGAGTTGGCTAAATACTGGTGTCTGTGTTGCTGGGGACTGCTGGAGGAGGCTGAGATGGATCATCCTCTCGGCACTTCTGGCTGAAGATTGCTGTGAATGTTTCAGTCTTATCCTATGCACTAATCTGCTGGGATCTTCGATCATTGAGGGTATGGATATTTGTGAAGACTCTTCCTCCAGTGAATTGTTTAAATTGTGCACCACCATTTATGACTGAGTGTGGCAGGACTGCAGAGCTTACACCTGATCCTTTGGTTGTGGGATAGCTTAGCTCTGTTGATCACTGGCTGCTAATGCTGTTTTACATGTAAGTAGTCCTGGTGGGTATCTTCACCAGGTTAA
This sequence comes from Hemiscyllium ocellatum, assembly GCF_020745735.1. Taxonomy (NCBI): domain Eukaryota; kingdom Metazoa; phylum Chordata; class Chondrichthyes; order Orectolobiformes; family Hemiscylliidae; genus Hemiscyllium; species Hemiscyllium ocellatum. The sequence continues at coordinate 71,255,218 of NC_083410.1, forward strand.
CACCTCATTTTCAGATATGCCTTGGTGCTACTCCTGACATGCACTCTGCACTCTCCATTGAACCAGGGTTGATTCCTTGGTTTGATGGCAATGGCTGATTGGGGACATGCCAGGCCAAAAGGTTACAAATTGTGCTAGAGTACAATTCTGCTATTGTTAACAGCCCACAGCAACTCAATGATGCTCAGTCTTGAGTTGTCAGATTTGTTTGACGTCTGTCCCATTTAGCATGGTGATAGTGCTGCACAACACTATGGAAGTTATTATCAATTTGAAGATGGGACTTTGTCTCCACAAGGACTGTGCAGTGGTCAATCTCATCAATACTGTCATGGACAGATGCATCTGCAGCTGGAAGTTTGATAAGGATGAGGTCAAGTATGTTTTTCTCTCTTGTCGGTTCCCTCATCACCTGCTTCAATAGCAGTTATGTCCTTTAGGACCCAACCAATTCAGATGTACTACTGCCAAGCCAGTCTTGGTGGTGGACATTGAAATCCCTCACCCAGAGAACATTTTGTGTCCTTGCCATCCTCAGTGCTTTCTCCAACTGTTATTCAACATGGAAGAGTACTGATTCATCAACTAAGGGAGGATGTATGTAATAATCAGTAGAAGGTTTTCTTGTTCATGTTTAACCTGAAGCCATGAGAATTCATGTTGCCAGTGTTGATGACTCCCATGACAACTCTCTCCTGACTGTATACCACTGTGCTGCCACCTCTGCTGGGTCTGTCCTGCTGGTGAACAGGACATATCCAGGATGGTGATGGTGGGGTTTGAGACATTATCTGTAAGATTGAATGCCATGAGTACAATTATGTCAGGCTGTTGCTTGACTTGTTTGTGAGACAGCTCTCCCAATTTGGCACTATTGCCCTGATGTTCATAAAGAGGACTTTTTTTTCCAGTGCCTTGGACAATGCTCGGTGTTTGGTCCAGTTTAATTTCTTTGTTAAGATTTTGTAGCAAATAATACAACTGAGTGGCTTGCTAGGCCATTTCAGAGGGCAGATAACAGTCTAATACATTGCTGTTGGTGTGGAGTCACATGTAGACCAGACCAATTGAGAATGGCAGATTTCTTTTCCTGAAAGGTATTAGTGAGCCAGATGAGCTTTTTGGACAATGAGAATGATATCATGGTCATCAGTAGATTCTTAATTCCAGATTTATTTTATTAAATTCAAATTCCACCAACTGCTGTGGCAGGATTTGAACCTGGGTCCCCATGCAGAACATTAGCTGAGTTTCTGGATTAATCGCCTACTGTTAACATCACCTCCCCAGTGCAACTCCATCCTGTGGTCAGAAGAAGGTTTCTTCTTCATGTTTAACCTAAGCTATGAGACTTCATGGGGTCTGGAATAAATGTTGATGACTCCCATGGCGACTCCCTCCTGACTGTATACCACTATGCTGCCACCTCTGCTGGATCTATCCTGCCAGTGAACAGGACATACTCAGGATAAGACCATAAGACCATAAGACATAGGAGTGGAAGTAAGGCCATTTGGCCCATCGAGTCCACTCCGCCATTCAATCATGGCTGATTGGCATTTCAACTCCACTTACCAGCATTCTCCCCGTAGCCCTTAATTCCTCGAGACAACAAGAATCTATCAATCTCGGCCTTGAAGACATTTAGCGTCCCGCCCTCCACTGCATTCTGCGGCAATGAATTCCACAGGCCCACCACCCTCTGGCTGAAGAAATGTCTCCGCATTTCTGTTCTGAATTGACCCCCTCTAATTCTAAGGCTGTGTCCACGGGTCCTAGTCTCCTCACCTAATGGAAACAATTTCCTAGCGTCCACCTTTTCCAAGCCATGTATTATCTTATACGTCGCTATTAAGTCTCCCCTCAATCTTCTAAACTCCAACGAAAAGAATCCCAGTATCCTCAGCCGTTCCTCATATGTTAGACCTGCCATTCCAGGGATCATCCGCGAGAATCTCCGCTGGACACGTTCCAGTGCCAGTATGTCCTTCCTGAGGTGTGGGGACCAAAACTGGACACAGTACTCCAAATGGGGCCTAACCAGAGCTTTATAGAGTCTCAGTAGCACATCTCTGCTTTTATATTCCAACCCTCTTGAGATAAGAGACAACATTGTATTCGCTTTCTTAATCACGGACTCAACCTGCATGTTTATCTTTAGAGAATCCTCGACTAGCACTCCCAGATCCCTTTGTACTTTGGCTTTACTAATTTTCTCACCATTTAGAAAGTAGTCTATGCTTTTATTCTTTTTGCCAAAGTGCAAGACCTCGCACTTGCTCACGTTAAATTCCATCAGCCATTTCCTGGACCACTCTCCCAACCTGTACAGATCCTTCTGTAGCCTCCCCACTTCCTCAGTACTACCTGCCTGTCCACCTAACTTCGTATCATCGGCAAACTTCGCTAGAATGCCCCCAGTCCCCTCATCCAAATCATTAATATATAATGCGAATAGCTGCGGCCCTAACACCGAACCCTGCGGGACATTGCTCGTCACCGGCTGCCATTCTGAAAAAGAACCTTTTATTCCAACTCTCTGCCTTCTGTTAGACAGCCAATCCTCAATCCATCCCAGCAGCTCACCTCGAACACCATGGGCCCTCACCGTGCTCAGCAGCCTCCCGTGTGGCACCTTATCAAAGGCCTTTTGAAAGTCTAGATAGACGACATCCACTGGGTTTCCCTGGTCTAATCTACTTGTTACCTCTTCAAAAAATTCCAACAGGTTTGTCAGGCATGACCTCCCCTTACTAAATTCATGTTGACTTGTTCTAATCAGACTCTGCTCTTCCAAGAATTTAGAAACCTCATCCTTAATGATGGATTCTAGAATTTTACCAACAACCGAGGTTAAACTGATTGGCCTATAATTTTCCATCTTTTGCCTTGATCCTTTCTTGAACAAGGGGGTTACAACAGCCATCTTCCAATCATCCGGGACCTTTCCTGACTCCAGTGACTCTTGAAAGATCTCAACCAATGCCTCTGCTATTTCCTCATCCACCTCTCTCAGAACTCTAGGGTGTATCCCATCTGGGCCAGGAGATTTATCAATTTTAAGACTTTTTAACTTTTCTAGCACTATCTTTTTCGTGATGGCAACCATACTCAACTCAGCCCCGTGACTCCCTTTAATTTTTGGGATATTACTCATATATTCCTCTGTAAAAACTGACGCAAAGTACTAGTTAAGTTCTCCTGCTATTTCCTTATCTCACATCACTAGGCTTCCTGCATCAGTTTGAAGTGGCCCAATGTCTACTTTTGCCTGTCGTTTGTTTCTTATGTACTGAAAGAAACTTTTACTATCAATTCTAATATTACTGGCTAGCCTACCTTCATATTTGATCCTCTCATTTCTTATTACACTCTTTGTTATCCTCTGTTTGCTTTTGTATCCTTCCCAATCTTCCAATTTCCCACTGTTCTTAGCCACTTTATAGGATCTCTCTTTTTCTTTAATACATTTCCTGACTTCCTTTGTCAGTCATGGTTGTCTAATCCTTCCCCGGATAATCTTTCTTTTCTTGGGGATGAACCTCTGTATAGTGTCCTCAATTATACCTACAAACTCCTGCCATTTTAGCTCTACTGTCTTCCCGGTTAGCTTCTGCTTCCAGTCTATTTTTGTCAGTTCCTCTCTCATGCCATCATAATTATCTTTATTTAACTGTAACACCATTACATCCGATTTTGCCTTCTCTCATTCAAACTCCAGACTGAACTCTACCATATTATGATCGCTACTTCCTAAGGGTTCCCTTACTTTAAGATCTTTTATAGAGTCTGGTTCATTGCAAAGCACTAGGTCCAGAATAGCCTGCTCTCTGTGGGCTCCATGACAAGCTGTTCCAAAAAGCCATCCTGTAAGCATTCCATGAATTCCCTTTCTTTGGATCCACTAGCAACATTATTTACCCAGTCCACCTGCATATTGAAGTCTCCCATGATCAATGTGACCTTGCCTTTCTGACATGCCTTTTCTATTTCCTGGTACATGTTGCGTCCCTGGTCCTGACCACTGTTAGGAGGTCTATACACAACACCAATTATGGTTGTTTTGCCTTTGTGGTTCTTCAATTCCACCCACACAGACTCCACATCATCCGACGCTATGTCATTCAATACCATTGATTTAATTTTGTTCTTAACTAACAAGGCAACCCCACCCCCTCTGCCCACCTCTCTGTCTTTTCGATAAGTTGAAAAACCATGGAGGTTTAACTGCCAATCCTGACCCCCCTGTAACCAAGTCTCTGTGATGCCTACCACATCACAAATCATTCACTATTATCTGTGCCATTAGTTCATCAGCTTTGTTATGAATGCTACGAGCATTCAGGTAAAGTGCCTTAATGTTAGCTTCCTTATCGTTAGAGATGTTGGAAGTCATATGATGTCCTAAGTTATCATTGCTTTTTTCTGCATTCTCAGTCTACCTCAATTTTAAATCCGTCTGGACACATGCTATCCTGCTGCTTATCTTTCCATTTAACACCATACTCCCTGTCGCTTTCACTTTCCCTTCCCCCCAACTCAGAAGTTTAAAGTCCTACTGACCACCCTATTTATCCTCTTCGCTAGAACATTGGTACCCGATCGGTTCAGGTGGAGACCGTCCCAACGGTACAGATCCCCCCTGTTCCAAAACTGATGCCAATGCCCCATGAAGTGGAATCCCTCTTTCCCACACCAATCCCTTAGCCACGTGTTTACTTGCCTAATTTTCTTGTCCCTATGCCAATTGGCACGTGGCTCGGGCAGTAATCCGGAGATTATGACCCTTGAGGACCTGTGCTTCAATTTCCTGCCTAGTGCTTTGTAATGCCCAAACAGGTCCTCCACCCTAGTCTTGCCTATGTTGTTAGTACCAACGTGGACCACAACAACTGGATCCTCCCCCTCCTGCTCCAATATCCTTTCAAGCCGGTCGGAGATGTCCCGCACCCTGGCACCGGGCAGGCAACACACCATGCGAGACTTCCGATCCGGCTTGCAAAGGATACTATCTGTCCCCCTAATTATAGAATCCCCTATAACCACTACTTGTCTATTAGCTCCCCCCTCTTGAATGGCCTTCTGCACCATGGTGCCTTGGTCTGTTGGCTCATCCTGTCCAGAGCCCTTTTCCTCATCTGAACAGGGAGCAAGAATCTCGTATCTGTTGGACAAGGTCAAGGGCTGAGGCTCCTGCACTCCTGAACTCAGGTTCCCCCTACCTGCCTCACTTACAGTCACACTCTGTTGTGCCTGATCACTAGCTGAATGCGAATTACTTAATCTCCCAGGTGTGACTGCCTCCTGAAACAAAGCGTCCAGGTAACTGTCCCCCTCCCGGATGTGCCGCAGTGTTTGAAGCTCAGATTCCAGATCATCAACTCTGATCCGGAGTTCTTCCAGCAACCAACACTTGCTGCAGATGTGGTCACTGCCGTTCACAATGGGATCAGCCAGCTCCCACATCATACAGCAACAGCACATCACCTGCCCAGCCATCTCTGCTTAGTTACTTAATTACTTAGTTACTTTGTAAAAGTATGAGTTAGAATACTTTCTGATACCTCTCTGCTATAGTTTTTTTCCCTAAAAAAGGACTTAATATATATACACACAAAAGACGAAGTAAATCTTTTAACTAGTCACTGGTAAAGAAATAAAAAATCCTTACCTTAAAAGAAAACGCAGAGTAGTTAAGAAGGTTAGAGGAGGGTGGGTGGGTGGGAGATACTACAGGTGTAGAATCTCGGGTTTAGCCGCCTTCCTGAGTTATATACTCACTGTTTTCCTACTCACGTCACTTCCTCTGCTGCTCCCGCTCTTTCTGTGAAGAGAGAGAGAAAAAAAACACCGCTGCCCGCTACAGGTAAGTAATTTTAAAACAAACTGTCTTACCTTAGCTGTAGTCTCCCGGGTTCGCTTTTACTCCGCCGCTACTCCCACTCAAAATGGTGATGGTGGGGTTTATGACATTATCTGTAAGGTCTAATTCCGTGAGTACGTAATAATTTACAGTCAGCTTTGAGATTAGATTAGATTAGGTTAGATTCTACAGTGTGGAAACAGGCCCTTCGACCCAATAAGTAGCGAATAGAGGATCTCAGTACTTTATTTATTATGTGATTATACAAATCTCAGAGTGGAAGAAAAAAGCCAAGTTGAACAGACAACATGTTGATTCTGAAATTGGACTTGGAACGTTTGGTTAAATAAAGGAAGTTCATAATTTCTTTTATGAAATGTTTATTAAAGATGACACCTGATTCTTCTCAAAAAATTTATATGGAGTAATTTTTGGATGCCTCTTTAAAGAATTCTGCCATGAATTATACATTATAACTTGAAACTGCAATTACAGAGAATTTAAAAATTGTGCTTTCCAGAAAATATGTTTTTCTGTCAAGACTTCCATTAACTTCCAGCCGGATGAACTACAGCTGACTTTACACTGAACAGTTCCATTTCTCTGTTTTGTATCTGGCACAACAAGATTTTCCTACAATCTCCAGCACTTTGAACTCCTCCCTGAGTTGTTCTTCATCACCAGTCATTGGGAGATAATGTATCTCGTCCTCTTTGAGATACTAACAAGATTCTGTTCTCTCTTAGAAGAAATAACAAGTCAGTACGTTTTTTCTGGGTATCTTCACACTTAGCCTCTTTCTTTAAATTAAATACTGGTAAAGTCTTCCTTCAAATTGCACCCCTCTAATTATTTCAAACAATTGCACATGTATCTAGGAGAAGCCTGAGGAGTATAGAGCTGTAAGTCTGACACAGGAGGTGGATAAGTTGTTGGATGTGATTCCGAAAGTTAGGATTTACATGTCTTTGGAGAGATAAGGAATGATTAGGGATAGTCAGTATGATTTTGTGCAAGGGAAATCATGTCTTTCAAACTTGACTGAGTTTTTTGAAGAAGTAACCAAAAAGATTGAGATCAGAGTGGTAGATGTTGTTTACTTGGACTTTAGCAAAAGCTTCTGCCTGGTAGGCTAATTAGTAAAGTTAGATCACATGGAATAGAGGGTGAGCTTACCAATTGGACACAACACTGACTTTATGATCGGAGACAGAGGGTGTTGGTGGAGAGTTGTTTTTGGACTGGAGGCCTGTGACCAACGATATTCCACAGGGATCGGTATTGGGTCCACTTTTGTTTGTCATTTATATAAAGGGTTTGCCTAAGAATAAAAGAGGCATAGTTAGTAAGTTTGCAGATGACACCAAAATTGGTGGTATAGTGGGGAGAGAAGAAAGTTAGCTAAGATTGCAAAGAGATCTTGATCAATTGGGTCAATGGGCAGGAGTGGCACAGTGGTTTGGGGGTGGCACAGTAGCTAGCACTGCTGCCTCACAGTGCCAGAGACGCAGGCTCAATTCCAGCCCTGGGTGACTCTCTGTATGGAGTTTGCACATTCTCCCTGTGTCTGCTTGGGTTTCCTCCAGGTGCTCTGGTTTCCTTCCAAAGATGTGTGGGTTGGGTGATTTAGCCATGCTAATAATATAGTGTTCAGGGATGTGTAGGTTAGGTATATTAGACAGGGGTAGACGTAGGATAATAGGGTAGGGGAATGGATCTGGGTGGGTTATTCTTCATAGGGTCGGTATGGACTTGTTGGGCCGAAGGGATTCTATGACTCAATGAAATGGCAGATCTTGTAGAACAGGAAGACTTAGGGGCTGAAGTCCATAATTCTTAGAAATTTACATCACAGGTACACAGGGTGGTTAATAAAGGTGTTTGGCATGCTTGCCTTTATTGCTCACACCTTTGAATATAGGAGTTGGGACGTCATGTTGAATTCGAAAAGGATGTTGGTGAGGCCTCTTCTGGAGCACTGTGTGTAGTTCTGCTCACCCTGTTATAGGGAGGATATTGTTAAACTGGACATGGTTCAGAAAAGACTTACCAGGATATTGCTGGGAATGGAGAGTTTGAGTTATAATGAGAGGCTGGATAGGCTGGAGCAAAGGAGGTTGAGGGTGACCTTATAGAGGTTTATAAAATCATGAGGGGCACAGATAAGGTCAATAGCAAAGCTGTTTTCCCTCCAGTGGAGTTCAATACTTATGGGCATATTTTTAAGGTGAGAGGAGAAAGTTTTAAAAAGGACATGAAGGGCTACTTTTTTATACAGAGAATGGCTCATGTGTGGAATAAGCTGCCAGAGGAAGTGGTGTATGCAGGTACAGTTACAACATTTAAAAGAAAGTTATATCAGTACATGTATAAGAAAGGTTTGGAGGAGTTCAGGCCAAATGCAAGCAGGTGAGACTAGTTTAGTTTGGAAACATGATCAGCGTGAACTAGTTGGACAGAAGGATCTGTTTCCATGTTTACATGACTCTATGACTATATATCTTTATGAATCTGTAATTAACTTGATGCCTTTCTAAGTGAGTACGCTGAAACCTATTGCCTGTAGTGACACACTAAATCCTGTATCTCTATCCGTCTTTTCTCAAGTTTTATCTTAGCATTAGTATCCTGTGGAAGAGAATTTGGAAAAGGGCAAATTTATCAACAGAAGTGTCATCCACTCCACCCCTTCTTAGCACAGAGATTGCCTAATCCAGTCACAATGCCAGAGAAGTCTGCATTTGTTAAAACATGAAATATCTGTCCCCTGGATTAGTGACTAGTGGACCTGACAACCCTGATGGGCAAGCTCAGTTCCAAGCTCTGCAAGAGTGGAGAGAAATGCTGATTACTGAAAAGCCTTCCACCGTGATCATACCAAGTCTATATGTTTGAAGGAATCTGACCTGTCAAAGGATACTAGTCTGTAATTCACCATGGAACATGAAGTGACTTCTAGGGAAGTAATGGCCAGGCTGTTATCCTAGGAGCATGCACCACCAGCTCTTGTAGCTCTTGAAGTCTTCTCTGGGGAGAGGGTGGTGAATCAAATGGAAAGCGTAAAAGATTCACCCATAGGTATGCTTTCTCTCATGGGTTCATTGTGGTGATGTGCTGTAACTCCATCAAAATGATGATGACACAATGGGAATAGTTTGTGTTCCCCTTTTTCACATTCACATAATAATGAAAATACTGAGATATCTCTACATACTTAAGTTAAAGACGAATGACAATTATTTTCTGATAAGTTATATGGGGGAGGTTATCCTTCCACCAATGCCATTCATTGTGTTAGAAAAGCAGCTGGGCCAGAATACCTAACAGTCAAAATGCTGCTGTCTTCTACCACACCTCTTAGGTTCAAGCTCCAAGGGGTCATCATTTACAAACACCATGAAGAACACAACACAACAAACCCTAGCTATTCACCAGCTTTCCTAAAGATATGGGAGAGGACCTCTTAGAAATGGTAGAATTAAGAAAAGGGTATTGTTAGTTGATTTGAATAATATCAAGTATAGTTATGAAGTTATGCTTTCATCATTTCACTGTGATGAGGATACAGGCTGCACGAAGTTATAATTAAAAAGTCATAAAGGTGATGATTAAAGTTTTGCATGCAGAAATTGAAAGCAATTAGGAAAGCAAATGTTGCGCTGTTCTTTATGGAAAAGGGATTGGAATACAAAAATAAGGAAGTCTTACTACATTTGCATAGGCTTTGATTAAATCTCTGGCGGGATTTTTCCCTGTCTATAGGTTGTGGGGCTGGTAGTGGGAAGGACAAATAATAGAGAGAATTGGCACAGGCAAGGTACTCTCAACAATTAAGCTCTGTGCAAGACGTTCCATGGTGGAAGTCCAACATTCTACGAGTCAAGGCCCTTAAGTGGTCAGTTAGTGGCCATTTAACAGCCTCATCCTGCCTTATCAACTGGCTTCTCTGCAGGCAAGACAATAAGTTTATATCCCAAAAAGGAAACCAGGGTGACCAGTCTGCTGGGTTGGTGAATCTCCATTTTCCAATTTCTGGGAGCATCTGGGGCAATGCATGGCTAAAATGGTGGTGACTGCTAAAAACCATCACACTTGCTTTGCCTCTGACCCTCTGACCTCCCTCTCCAGTGATCCTGTAAAAATATTACCTCACCTACTTGCCGTTTCAACTTTTCAAGGCTTTGCAGCCTGGACCTGCAATGATGTTCTCCAAGCCCTGAAGCTGCCGGGATCTGATTGGTCTGCAGCTTCCAATGGATTGGGACTTCATTATTGGGACACATGATATACTGAGAAGCCTACCATTCAGTTTTCGAAAGGTTGGTTGGAGCTTGAGTTTGTAGGCTTTCTTGCTGGTGGCATTAAGAACTTAGTTGCCCCTATATACGCCTGCCACCACACGGTGCAGAGATCACTAAATGTAGCCTGGAGCAGTTTTAAACTCCATAGTTAAGGGAAAATATATTTGCATTGGATGTGCTACAGAAAAGATTTTCTAAATTGGTTTCTGTGAAGAGGATTGTCTGTTTTTTTTATTAGATTCACTCATGGAATGTAGGCATTGCTGGTTAGGCCAGCATTTATTACCAATCCCTACTTGCTCAGAGGGCAGGTAAGAGTCAACCACATTGCTGTGGAATCATATGTAGACCAGACTAGGTAAGGATGGCAGTTTCTTTCCCCAAAGGACATTAATGGACCAGATGGGTTTTTCCTGATAATCGACAATGGATTTATGGTTATCATTAGACTCTCAATACCAGATATTTATTGAATTCAAATTCTGCCATGACAGGATTCGAACCCAGGCCCCCAGGATATTGTCTGGATCTCCGGATCAACAGTCTAACGATAAAATGGCCAGATCATTGCCTCCACTTGTAAAGGAAAACTGAGCAAGTTGAGCCTGTACACTATAGAGTTTAGAGGAATGAGAGGCAACTTCAGCAAAACATAAGATTCTGAAGTGACTCGACAGGATATTTATCAAGAGGTTGTTTCGCTAAGTGGAGAATACAGAACATGGGCTATAATCTCAGAATTAGGGGTTGCTTACCTGGGACTGAGCTGACGGTATATTTCACTCAGATAATTTTTAGTCTTCGGAATCCCAGAGAATGTGGATGCTCCATCATTAAAAAACAAATAACAGATATTTGATCTGAGTACCAAGGAATTTTGGCGAGTGGGCTGCAAGTGGAATTGGGGGAGGTGATCAATCATGCTCATGTTGAATGATGGAATAGGCATGAAAGGTTTAAAAGTCAGCTCCTATTTGTCATGTTATTATGTAGTAGCATACAGTGTATTTCCATAGAATAAATTGTTCCCAACCTTTAGAAGATCCAAAATGTCCTCGATGTTTTTGAAGTGTACAGACTTAGTGTGAGAAATATAGCACTTAATCTACCTAATAATAAGGCCTCACCAACAAAGCTAGGATAATGAGCAGTGAGAGTGGTACTTTATAAGGATTGATGTTGAAACTGAGTGTTTATCATTTGCTATAATGGGTTAAATCTAAACTTTAGGAACTGTGTCAAAATGCACAGAAAACTTAATAATAAGGAATATTGTTTGTGCGGGGGGTCTGTGACTAAAATGAATGTGTGAATAATCAATTAATTTCAGTATAGATAAATGTGAAGTGATGTATTTTGGTATAAGGAATAAAGAGGTCACTACTCCTTGAAAAACAGGAGTGGACATTAACCCCTAAACCGGTAGATTTTGATTGAGTGGCATGTCAAAAGTTAAAATGCTCAAATCTGAACTCAAACTCAGATTTAGTAGACACAGGGAAAGGCAACCAATATGCTCCTGAGGTTGGATGGCTCATTTAAAATATTTTGACGTTGCATTTCTCACATTTATTTTCCTAATCCTCTGGCAGTGCAATCCCTAAAGAAAAACATAGACTGCTGAATTCATCATCAAAGTTTTTTTTCTCTCAGATTTCTTTGTGGGATATGTGCATTGCTGGCTGGGTCTACATTTATTGCCTGCCACTAGTTACTCTTGAGAAGCTGGTGAGGAGCTGCACTCCATGAGCTGTAGATAGACCACAGTAGGTAGAGGACCACAAGTGGTTACCCTAGTTATTCAAAAACATCTGTAAAGCAATCAGTAACTAGCTAACTACTCCACTCCTTCTTCCATCATGATCAGAACTTTCCTAACCATCATCTTCCATTGACCCAACCAAATTCTGGGACCCCTTACCTAACCAGCAATTGAACTTGGATCTCCCCCAATTTCCAAACTCACACAGACCTCTGACCTTTCCTAATCTCCAACTACTGAACATGGCCTTATGCCAGCAAATTACATTGATGAAGTTCACCATCTAACCTTTCAATCTGGCAGTCTGCAATTGGGCAACAGAAACAAAATTTTCATCAGAGCCTACAACTAATTTCAGTCAGACCTGAGTGAGATCCATTCTTCTGGGATTCCGGATTGCTAAGCAACACTCCTGCTCCATCTCCAAAAATATCTGGGCCTAGGAGTTTAAATAATTTAACAGGACTGATGCACAAGCTATTAAAAATGTTGGCAAAGACAGAAAAAGAGCAAACAAAGCACTGTTTATTTCTAGGAGAGTAGATGCAAAGTTTTACAGCACAGGGACAGCAGGCCTCTTTATCTGACAGTATCTTATTTGCCCTGCAGTTAACAGATAAATTTAAAGAAAAGTAAAGAATTGTAAGTTGCCAGTTCAATGATTGCACAATGGATACTAGGCCTTCAGAAACCCTTGAACAATATGTTATATTTCAGGCGCACAGGATTGTAAGTCAGACAGCATCCATGGAGAAAAAGCAAGCTAATGTTTTGAATTTAGAAGACTGTTCATCAGAGCTGAATGAAGTGTGGAGGGGGCAAAACTTATGCAATTGAATGCAGTGAACACAATACACAAGATTGGAAATGGTACAGGTGAAATGCTGCTTCACCTGGAAAGACTGTTTAGGCCCTTGGATGGTGAGCAGGGAGGAGGTGAAGGAGCAGCTGCTACACCTTCTACTGTTGCATGTGGCACTGTGGTTGACAGGGCTCTTAATCACATCTGACCTATCACTTGTGCTTCTATCCTTGCCATTTTCCATATCCCACAACAGCGTGATTGGGTCCTCCTTGTTCTCACTTTTCATCCCAGCAGCATTCATATTCAAAGGATCACTCTTGGCCATTTCAGACAATTTCAGCAGAACACCACAGCCAAACACATCTTCCTCTCATTCCCCCTGCATTTCCAGGGATTGTTCCTTCTGGGACACCCCAGTCCAACACTTTAACCACCAACACCACCCCTTCCCACGGCGCCTGTAAGTCCTCCAATCTTGTGTACTATATTTGTTGCATCCAATATGGCTTACTTTACATTGGAGAAATTAAACTCAAACTGGGCAATTGCTTTGCAGAACACCTCTTGTCCATGTGTAAGCATGACCCTGAATTTCCCATAGCCAGTCATGTAACACAGTGTCGTACTCCCATACCCACTTGTCTGTCCTCAGCATGCTGCAATGCTCCAGTGAATCACATCATAAACTGGAAGAGCAACATCTCATCTTCAAACCAGGTAGTTTACAACCTCTGGGCTCAATATTGAATTCAATACCTTCAGCTTGTGAACCCATTCCTTCCCTTTTTTTTAGCTTTGCTTGTTACATTCTCTGTCATCCTCTCTCCCTTCCCACCAACCCAGAGGAACTGTCTGTTGTTTCCAGTCTGGCAGTTAGGCACACCATTATTTTGCCATTCTCACATTCCAGTCGCTTAATCTGAACCATCAACATCCTTTCTCCCCCAGCACTCCACACCCCCACCCCACTATTGCATGAATAATGCCTTTTCACACTTCACTTCAGCTCTGACGAAGAGCCATCTAGACTCAAAATGTTAGCTTGCTTTCTCTCCACGGATGCTGCCTGACCCGTTATGATCTCCAGCATTTTTTGTTTTCATTCAGATTCCAGCATTTGTAACTTGCTCCTACATAGGACTGTAACTTGTTTGAATTCCAAAGTCAATGATGCATGGAAACAAATTTTACAGACTGCTGGAGACTTTCGCCTAATGTTCTACAGAGAAGGTTAAAAATCACACAACACCAGGTTATAGACCTACATGTTTATTTGAAATCACTAGCTGTCAAAGCACTGCTTCTTCATCATCTCTTTCTTTGTCAACATTCTCTGTGCTTGGCTGGCTAACACCATTCAGCCTTTGATTGACCCAATCAACAACCAACTAATTGCCAATTCTTGAGCAACACATCTTGATACTGGAAAGTCTGTCATGTTCTGGGAGCAACAATCAACCAGAAATTTTCTCTCCAGGTCAGTTCCCATAATCAAACATCAGTTTATTTGTTCTGTCTTCCCTTCCAGAACAAGCTCCTGCTCAAAGGTAAAGTTCAACTTCAATTCACAGTTCCAAACCAAAAATGAGCAAATAAAATCATGAATGTCTCCACTAAAATGGTTAAACTTGAATGAATTATTGGTTAGAGTATAATAAGCATCACAATTCCAAACCTCATATTGCAAAAGATATAAATTATTTCTTACCAAAAAGATTTACAAGAATGAATTTACACCAATAGCTCTGACAGTGCAGCACTCTCTTTATATTATGTTGGTTTTAGCCTAGATTATGCACTCAATTTTCTGCAGCAAATTTGAATACAAATCCACTTGAGATGTAGGAATGTTACCACTGATCCAATACAATCGATACGATCAACGTTATTAATTTGGATTACTAGCAGAATTCTAGTATGATATGCATTAGTTGATGGAGTACCAAAGAATTTTTTTGGAGAAAGTGAGGATTGCAGATGCTGGAGATCAGAGTTGAGAGTCTGTTGCTGGGAAAGCACAGCAGGTCAGGCAGCATCTAAGGAGCAGGAGAATCGACATTTCGGGCATTGCTCTTCATTCCTGATGAAGATTTATGCCTGAAATGTTGATTCTCCTGCTCCTCTGATGCTGTCTGACTTGCTATGCTTTCCCAGCAACATACTTTTGACTATCAAAGAATTGTTACAAGGATTATTATTGCAAATAAATTAGTGAGCAGTGGAGCTTAATGAGCAGCTTAGCCAACATTCTGTGCAGGTCACCCCTGGCTGCAAGATGTAGTAGTTATTATATCTGTTCTGTTCCCTCCTTTCCTTTTCCCCACCTGAAATGGGAAATTCTTCCTTTTGTTCCTCCATGGCCAATCCACTTTTGGATTGTGATGATGTGCAAATACATTGCCTAGTTCATGTAACTCTCTGTGTTGTACTGATGCAAACCACCAGTCATTGCTTCAAGAGATTAAATGTTAATCCCATGAGTCTGTTTCTCCCTCTTTTGTGACTGTACTGCAGCTGCAAAATGGTGCTGTATTGAGTTGATTGTGACCATACCAAGTATACCCTGATCTTTGCTTAGCCATTGAAGTAATAAGAAAATGGTTGACTGGCACAGCATGAAGTGATTGGAGCAGCTGCATGGAAACTTGGCACAAATCTACAATACTCTATGGCATACACACTGACCAGCTGCATATTTATGGAATGAAATCCTTTCTTATTATGACGGTCTTGGCTAGTGTTATTCTGCCCTGATGGTTACATCTGTCCAGTCTCCTACACACAAGGCAAACAATCACTCCAACAAATTAAAGAACCCTTGTTTTGATTGGTGTCATCAACTGACAATTGTAGCTAATAATTCTGGTCTGGAAAGCAGAATTTTATTAATGTACTTGTAAAATATGGGTGCCAAGAATGCCCCAGTAACATGCTAGCAACAAGATTTTAAACTTCCACTGTCAGTATGAAAGCATGGCTGTCAGGTCCAGTAGGATTTCATACAGATCTGTGATTGGCCAACACTTTATATCACAGTGTAAAACTGGTGCAGGAGGTGTGCTATGTATCCATTATTATCCATTACCACGTGGTATCCATTACTAATAGTCTAGGTTGCCATCAAATTTTGTCATCTCTTCACTTACATATTTACGGTATGCATCCTTCACAAATCGTGCTTTTAAGAAGCCACCCATCCAAGTTGGGGTGAAAAACTGATAGAATCTGATCAGAGTTCAAGCTGACCAGCACTATTTAAAGCTGAGCTACATCACTTAATGGGAACGTTTGTTTTGACTGGAGCAAATGTGGGAAATTAATTTGATTTGGAAGGAATTTGGGCAGAAAGTGAAATGTAAGGTCCATTTGATGTACCAGCCTTTGGTACAGAAACTGGACAGGATGTGAGGTCTGCTATCCATATAAAGTCTTATGCATCAGTCTGTGCAGGTGGTGGGAACAAATAGCCAGTATCATTCAGAGAACCTGAATGTAGTGCTACTAGATGTCCAATGATTCTACTTGAGTAGTTAAAAACAGACAATGCATCCTCAAATAGAAGAATCAAAAGGCAGACTATTATTTAAATGATGACACACTCCAAAAAAGATGCAGTGTGGAGGTATTTGTGAGTTTTTGCACATGAAACACAAAAGGTCAGCATGAAGCTGCAAGTAATGAACTAGACAACTGGAATTTTAGCCTTTATCCATAGAATCATTGAATCTCTAGAGTGTTGGAAACAGGCCATTTGGCCATTGAATCCATACTGTCTTCCAAAGAGCACCCGCCCAACTCAATGCCTAGCCTAAACTTGTGATCCTGCATTTACTAGGGGGAGGAATTAAAAATAGTTCCAACTATATAGAGTGTTGTGAGGAAGTACCTGGAGTACCGGATACAGTTGAGGTACCATATTTATGAAAGGATATACTGGTATTGAAGGCTATTTAGTAGGATGATGGGGGGTGCTTCATAGTATAGATATTGAGAGAGGAATTTCCACTAGTAGGGAATCACAAACTAAGAGAAATAATTAACATTATGAATAACACTCATGTAAAACTGAGATAAAAGAGAATTTCTTCTTCTAGATGGTAGTAAATGTCTGCAATACTCAAGCTCAAAGAGTTAGAATCATAGCATCCATACAATGTGGAAACAGCCCAACAAGTCCACACTGATCCTCTGAAGAGTAACACAACCAGACCCATTCACCTACGTTATTACTCTACACTTACCCCCAACTAATACGCCTAATCTGTTTATTCCTGATCACTATGGGCAATTTAATATGGCCGCTCTACCTAACCTGCACATCTTTGGACTGTGGGAGAAAACACACGCAGACATTGGGAGAATGTGCAAACTCCATACAGACAGTCGCCCGAGGCTGGAATCAAACCTCAATCCCTGGCACTGTCAGGCAGCCATGCTAACCAAAGAGCCACTGTGCCACCCAATTGCCACTGAGTGTTGTGGAGGATAGATCACTGAGAGCATTTAAAGAGGAAGTAGATACATTTTTGAAAAATCAAGGAGTCACGGGCTATAGTGAGATAGTACAAAACAGGAAATAAGACCTCAGGCAGATCAGCCATGAAGCCTCCAAAGGTTTATAGTTGTTCTGCAGATGCTTCAAAAGGACATTAACAAGTTGATGCAGTGGGCACATAGGTGGAAGATGAGATTCAATGCAGAAAGGTGTGAGGTGATGCGTTTTGGTAGGAATAACATTGAAAGAAAATATAAAATAGGGAAGACAATTCTAAAAGGGGTGTAGTAGCAGCTTGACTTTGGTATATATGCAGACAGGTCATTAAATGTGGCAGGAAAAGTAGACAGAGCAGTAAGCAAAGGAAACAGTAACCATAGCTTTATTAATAGGGGCAAAGAATCCAACAACAAGGAGGTGATGTTGCACTTGAGTAAGGCACTTATTAGATCTCAGCTGGAGTACTGTGTACAGGTGGACAGTTATAGAGTCATAGATAGGGTGATACAGCAGGGATTCAGACCCTTCGGTCCAACTTGTCCATATCAACCAGATGTCCCAACCCAATCTACCCCCACCTGCCAGCATCCGGCCCGTATCCCTCCAAACCCTTCCTATTCATATACCCATTCAGATGCCTTTTAAATGTTGCATTTTACTAGCCTCTGCCACATCCTCTGGCAGCCCATTCCAAACACGCATACCACCCTCTGTGTGAAAGATTTGCCCCTCAGATCTCTTTTATATCTTTCCCCTCTCACCCTAAACCTATACTCTCAGGTTCTGGACTCCTCCACCCCAGGGGAAAGACCTTATCTATTGTATGAAGAATGTGAATACATTGGAAATTATTTTCAAGAATGGTTCCAGAAATGAAGAATTTTGGAAATGAGGATAGATTGAAGAAGTTGAGTTTGTTCACCTTGGAAAGAAGAAGCCAAAAGGAGATCTGACAGAGATTTCCAAAATCATAAGGGGCAGACAGAGGACCAAGAAGAAGAGGACATTGATCTAAACTGATGTGCAAAAAAAAAGCAAGAGTGAAATGAGGTAAAGCTTTTTACTTGGTGAGCAATGAGTGCATGGAATTCACTTCCTGGAGTTGTATTGGAGGCAGGTATAATTGAGGCATTTAAGAGGAATTGAATGATTTTTGAATAAAAATAATCTGCAAGGAAATGGGAAAAAAAACAGAAGATTGGCATCAGGTAATGATATAATTTAATGAGCTAGTGCAGACATGATGTGTTGAAAAGCCTTTTGCATGATAACATTTTTTGATTCTGTTATCACCTTGAACGTTTCTAAATGCCAACATCTTTAATAACAGCATGCAATGTTTCTCCTAAGACAGCTGTTCAACTAACTGGCGTGTAATTTCCTGTTTTCTGGTGCACTCCCTTTTGAATATATGTGTTACATTCATTATCTTCCAATCTCATGGAACCTTCACTAAATGAAGGGAATTTTGGAAAATTAAAACAAATGCATCATCTATCCCACTGGCCATTGCTTTTAAGACTTGAGGAAGAAGTCCATGAGGACCTGGGTACTTCTCAACCTGCAGCTCCTTGTGCTATTTCTCTGGTGATCATAATTTTCCTGAGTTTTTCCCTCTCCTCTAAATTGTGATTTATAACTGCTTTTGGTATGTTAGTTTTATCTTAAAAGACCCCAGAATAAGTCCCTATTGGCGGCCAGTTCTCTTAAAAGGCCATCATTGATGAAAATAAACACACACTTGATCAGCTGTGCTAGCTCAGCCTTCTACAATTATGGCAGTAAGTTTTTCACAATGAAGACCTCTGCAAGTTAACAAACATTGTAGTACACAGAGCAGTTGTTGTTGCCACAATCCAGTACAGCAGTGAGGCTAAGACTTTATGTCAATGATACATAAGAGTGAAAAGGAAATTCACCAACAATGCCTTTGCCACGATCTCCAGATTCAGTGGTTGAACAAATTCGAGTGTGTATCTTGAAAACAGCTCTACAAGCATTCCGACAAAAATCCTGCAAAATCAACATTGGTGGACCTGGATACTGTCCAGATGTCTTCTATGCCAGCTTCTGTTTTCTTAACTCTCAAGCATTTCGGGGAGGACAAAGAATGCGACAAAGACATTCCAAAGTTTTCTGTAACGTGTGGAAACACAGGAGGACGAATGCTTGGCTTGCCCTCTTTACAACGATACAAGGAAATTGCCAAGTGATCCTCACACATGGATGGTGAAAAGCTATTATATTCAGTGGATAAAGGAGTTACAATGAATTCCTCCCTCTCGAACAGCATTCCAGAGTCTCAGCTGCTCTGGAAATCCAGCTCTTAAAAAATCCTGCTGTTCCAGTTCTTGTGATTTCTCTCTCCCCTCTCCGATCCTGCTCATCATTAACTCTTGATTTGTAGATGGTATCTAATCAAGATTGTGAATTTTTCATATGGGTCTATTTCTGACTGAAGAGATTTATTCTTGACTCACAGGTCTTTGGTATATAGGACAGGGTGTCCTATGAGGTAGTGTGATCTGGAGTGCAGGATTTGCTTTTCTCTTTCCCCTCTCTGCTACCAATCTCTGTTATCATTAAGGTGCTTGGAATTGCAATGCAGCTTGATGTCGCTAGGCTACTGGGCAAAGCTAACAGGTCAGTAATGATCTGGGATACATGGTACTTTTATTTTCACGGGAGCCAAGGACCCTCAAGCCGTTCAGCTGATAATTGTTGATGACTGCAGATGCGGAGGCCTAGCATTTGGGTGTTTTTTTATTCTTTATTCTCTCAGGATGTCCCTGAAAACACCAACTGTTTGTTACCTGTCTGTAATTGCCCTTGAATTAAATGACTTACTAGGACATTTAGGTCGCAATTAAAAGTCAATCACATCGTAATGGTAATGATGTCACATAGTGGTCACTTAGCTAAAAGGAAGAAGGTTATTAAACCTCTTGCAGCAATGCAGCCAAATCCTTCTGATAACACTATGGATGCTCATTATCTGTTGCCTCCAGCCAGGCTTGTTTTGTTTGAATAGCTACCTTCTGCTTGTCATCTTCTTGCAATCCTGCTTCACCTTGAACCATGAGGCAACCTTGTGCAGTTGTCAGGTCTCTGCTTTTCCAACTTTTGAGGTCCAGTTTTCGTGGAAGTCAAAACAACTGCCATACTGATGGTTGCCATCTAAATCAGGCCTGTGGTTTACAAGTCCTAGTTCGTTGCCATAAGCATACCAACAACTGGTTGCAAGCAAACCCTCCTACCAATTGGCAACTGATTCTGAAATTTCTGTGCTTTCATCACTTAACAACTTTTCTTTCCCAACCCCCAAAATGGGTCAGGTTTCAACCTTGTTTAGAAGTGTGGGTTAAGACTAGTGTCATAAATATGAATAAAGGCAATTCCAAGAGTATGAAGATAAAGTTAGATGAAAGAACTGGAAACTAAGTTAGGAGGCAGAACAGGAAAAGAGTAATGGCAAATATATAAAGATTTCATAGTTCTTAGCTAAAGAAAGGTCCACACCTAAAGAGGTTAAGGATAATATAAAATTGAAAGAATTTTTTTTTAAAAACTGCAAAGATTAGTGGTATGTCAAGTTGGACAGATTTTAGAATCCTGCAAGGAATGATCATAAAAGCAGGAGAAATCAGAATATGAGGGAAAGCAACCTGGAAAATTAAATACAGACAGTAAGAGTTTCTCCAAGTATTTAAAAGGGAAATGATTAACTAAGGTGAGTATTGAGCTCTTAGAGAGTTATACTGAGGAGTTAATCCACTGTGTACCTGGATGAACACTGACCATCTGGATCTGCCTTGTTCGATCAAGGACATTTGCAGAACATATTTGAAATGGGTAAGATGGCAATATGCTTCTCTAAGAGGGGATCTAGATGTTCTGGTCGAGGGACTGCAGTGAGGAAGAGGAGCCTTCTCCTGGAAAACCTGCAGAAGGGGATGTGCCACCAGACAATTGTTGCTTAGTTCAAGGTCAATAAATGGGTCAGTGTCAACTTCATGGCCTGGAGGAATGATCAGCTACACCAGAATAAGTGCCTTCCTCTTCTCTCTGTTAACTCTGACTCACTCTATCTCTACTACTGCACCCACATCCCCTCTAGGTTACAATGCTTTTCCATTCTTTGTATTGCCTGCAACATCTTCCTAACTTGCCCTTCCAAACCATTAACCTGTCTACAATGCCTCTTGGAACACTCATTACCTTTCACTTATTTACACCAGAACTAACAGTTGTGCCACCCATTTTCATCAGTAAATTGTTTCCTTTCTTTAGTTACAGGAGAAAACAATCTATAACATGGCAAAGTGAGTCTATATGGTACAAAGTTCCCTGACATTAGACTCTTCACCCTATATGGAGAGATCCCTGATCCTCACAGGAGAAGACTGGGAAGAAACCTTTGGGGAATCCAAAACATCCATGTCCCGCCAAACTAATTCAACCCCTGGAGCTTGATCTTGAGTTATTGCGCCAGGATTCCCTGACTGATGTGTGCTTCCATGGATTGTGGTAAAGATGACTCCCATAAGACTTTGAGACATGGCTGCCTGTTCAGTACACTTGCAGTGTGGTTGCCATATAAGTTACTGGCATTTGGTGCAGGTAAGAGATTCATGTAACACATTGCCATACGCTACCTCGACTGAAGAATGCTGAGCAGCAATCAAGCTGACTGCTTGTGTGTCTGTGCTCACTTTGGGGCAGGGCAAACTGAATGGGTGTTAAGAGAATAAATAAGCATCCCTGAGATACAGTCTGTTCCAATCCTTCAGCTAACTGCTGTCCGCCTCTGCTGCAATGTGTCTTTGCAGCAACCTTTGCAGCTAGTTGTCACTGTGCCCTGCAATCCAAGTTCGTGCTTCAGATCATCCCACCAATCTATGGAGAGGTGCCATGTTGGTCGTGAGAGATTGGCAAGTGCAAGTGGGTACATGCACCTGGAACCTGTATACCATCTCCTGGGATGCTGTTTGGTCATATGCAACATCGAGGTCCTTCCGAGCAAGTGCTGTACCGTAGCAGCAGCGTGCACCATCTATACGATGCACAGTAGAAATTCACCAAAGATGCTTAGATAGCATCTTTCAAACCTAAGGCAGCTTCTATTTAGAAGTAAAAGGGAAGTAGATGCAAGGGAACACCACCATCTGTAAATTTCCCTCCAAGCCACTCACCATCCTGACATGGAAATACCTTACCATTCTTTCATTGTTGCTGGCCAAAAATCCTAGAATTCCCTCCCTAAGTGCATGTGAGTCAACAGCATGTGGACTGCTGCAGACAAGAAGGCACTTCATCACCCCAAAGGCAATAAATGTTCATGTCTCATGAGTAAGGACAAAACAAAAGTCCAGTTACCCAGTCTGATCTCGATGTCAAATGCTCTAATTTGGTTGGATGGTTTTGTAAGACGAAAGCTAAATATTACTGAAATGAGTTGGACCATTAACAAGATGTTTAACAAGCAGTAGTTTACCTTAATTCTCAACTTTGTTGCTACCGAATGAGAAACCTGTCATGCCACTTGTCAAAAACATGAAAGAAGGATCAGCATGCTCTTAACAGTGAGATCAGTTTCACCAAAATCTTCCCATAACCCCTGATGCTTAGATACCTTGTGGTGTCTAGACAAAAGTGAGAATTGCAGATGCTGGAGATCACAGTCTAGATTAAAGCGGTGCTAGAAAAGCATAGCAGGTCAGGCAGCATCCAAGGAGCAGGAAAATCGAAGTTTCGGGCAAAAGGCCTTCATCAGGAATGAATGATGCAGGGCTTTTGCCCAAAATGATGATTTTCCTGCTTCTCAGTTGCTGCCAGACCTGCTGTGCTTTTCCAGCACCACTCTAATCTAGACCTTATGGTGTCTGTCTTCACTGTACAAGATACAAATAACACAAACAGAATATTTGCAAATTGAGAGGTAGGAGAGAGGAGCTTAAAATTATTATGAGAGAAGGAATACCGGGAAAACAAATAGAGTTAAAAGCTAACATGTGCCCTGGGCTGAAGAACTTAAGCCTATGGTTTTAAAAGAAGTGACTGCAGAGATAACAGATACGTTATAGGTGATCTTCGAAAATTCTGTAAAATTATGGAAATTCCTCTGCTAGTTATAAAACCATAATGTAACACCATTATTCAAGAAAACAAGAACTATGAGTCTAACATATGTCAGAGTCAACATGATTTTGTGAAAGAGAAATCAGGTTCGTCCGTACTTTAGAATTCTTTGAGAAAATAACAATTAAAGTAGATAATGGAGATCCATGTGGTGTACTTAAATTTCCAAAAGGCATTCAATAAAGTGCCATGTGAGAAGTTATAAATGAAATGAAGCATTGATGGTGTAGGGGGTCCATATTAGCATTGTCAAAATTCTGGTTAGCTAAAAAGAAGGCAGGAGTAGAAACAATTTAGTTATTTTCAGGTTGGCAAACTTGTGGAGTTACTCATAGATCTGTGCTAAATTTTCAACATGTGTCATGTGCATCACTGCCTGGGATGAAGGGCCGAAATAGGTACAAGCTAAATTATTTGATGACACAAAGATAGAGAGCAAAGTGATTTGTTAAAGAGTTCAAAAAAGAGGTTTAGATAGGCTAAACGAGTGGCCATAAAATTTTTAGGTGAATACAAGGTAAAAAAAAATGAACTTGTTCAGTTTTATGGGAGGAAATGGGCTCAGTGGTTAGCACTGCTGCCTCACTGCATCAGGGACCTGAGTTTGATTACAACCTCGGGTGACTGCCCAGATGAAGTTTACTCATTCCCTCCTTGTCTGCGTGGGTTTCCTTCAGGTGCTCCAGTTTCCTTTCCACAGTCCAAAGCTACGTAGGTTGGGTGGATTGGCCATGCTAAATTGCCTATTGTGTTCCGGGATGTGCATGCTAGATGGGTTAGCCATGGTAACAAAGGGTTACAGTATTAGAATAGGCATGTGGGTCTGGATGGGTTTTTTCTTTAGAGGGTCAGTGTGGACTGGAGAGGCAAACGGCCTCCTTCCACAATTCCATGACAAGTTATATAGTATTTTATTTAAGTGGAGAGTGTAAAAAATTCTACAGAGGCATTTAGATCTCCTGTTACATGAAGCACCAAATATTTCAATGCGGGTGCACCAAATGATTTGGAAATCTAATGAAATAGTTGTGTTTAATCCAAGAGAGCTCAAGTATAAAAGCAGGGAAATGTTGCAAGGATGTAGCTGTGTAGGATGAGACCTGTATCTGGAATACAGTGTACAGTTAGTGTCTTCTCACTTAAGTTAGCATATGTTGCATTAAAAGCTGTTCAAAGAATGTTCACTTGATTTTTGAGAAAAAGGAGTCTTGTCATGAAGAAAGGTAGAACTTCTTGGACCCATATCCACCGGATTTCAGAAGAATGAGATCTCAAAAATATAAGATCCTGGAGGCTTTTGACAGAGTGTCTGCCAATGAAATGCATCCTCTTGTGATTGAATCCGGAACAAGAGGATAGGTCTTCCAATTTAGAATAAAATTAGGAGAATTTATTTTCTTGTAGAATCATTAGTCTATGGAATCTCTTCCCAGAGAACAGTACAGATGGGTCATTTAATATGTTTTAGGATATATTCAAGTTTGCGTTAAAGTTTTGATTGACAAGGGTGATGGTGGACAGCCAAGTCAGTAAAGATCAATCTAAAAACCAAAAGAACTAAGGATGATGTGAATCAGAAACAATAATAGAAATTTTTGGAAAAGCTCAGCAGGTCTGGCAGCATTTTTGGAGAGAAATCAGCGTTAATATATTTTGGGTCGAGTCATTCTTCTTCGGTTATAATCTCATTGAAAGAGCAGAGCAGGCTTGAGGGGTCAAGTCTTATATAATGAATTAGCAAACAGTGCTGCAGTTAAGCCAAGATTGACCTTAATTCAACAACATAGGAACATAATCTATGGGTTGTTGAACAAAGTCATTACCTATTCCAATTGGCACAAAAGTTGCAGTATTGCAGATCTATTGTATGACTTGGAAATCAAAACATCAGCTACTAAATACTGTGCTACCTCAGCATAAAATTTGAGTCATTGCCAATTCCTTAGCTGTACAACTGAACAGAACCCATTTACAATTCATTACCTACAAGCTTAAATAGACTGCATATGGAATATAATTGTTCTCCTGAAATCTATGATTTTTTTCATAGAATCACTACAGTGTGGAAACAGACCATTTGGCCCAACAAGTCCAGACTAGCCCAGAGATTCCCACCCAGACCCATTCTGACACAAGTCCAGATTTGTGATGTCTGCTGTATATTGTCCTTGTCTCCAATACAAACAAGACAGCACTTAATTACTGTGGCACTGTAGACCGTGAACTTGATGCAGGGTGTGTAATTTGTCATCAAACACTTTTTCTCAGCAGGTCTGGCAGCATCTGTGGAGAGAAAACAGAGGTAAAGTTTTGAGTCTGGTGATCCTTCATCAGAACACCTGTTTGTTTTTCTCAGCTGGCCAAAAGCTGTGGTGGCAAACAGGATGTGATGTGATAGTGATGCCTGCCCTTACAAACATTGAGACTCCCATGGTCTAGTAAATGATCCATAGTATTCTCTGCAAATGCATTGATGATAGTTTGAGGCTTAGTCTCTGTGCTTGTGCACATGCAAGTGTCATCTGTGTATTACATTTTGACAGAATTTGGAGGATCTGGGTTCTACACCGAAGTCGATGTGCATTTATCTGTTTCTACCACTCTGTAAACTAGCTCCACTCTAGTAGGAAGTTTTTTGGATATTGCAGCAAGGAAGATGGAGAGTAGCATAGATATGATGACACAACCTAACTTGATTCCAGTTTGTGTTAGTAATGGCTCTGTGATGGAGAGGATAGTGAATAATTTTTGCAGGCAACCAAATTTGAAGAGATTGTATAATCTTTCTTGGTTTATAGAATTGAAGGTCTTTGTGATATCAAAGGCAGCCATGAATAGAGGTAGCTGCTGCTCTCTGCATTTTTGTGGGCATATCCCCTGTGCCCCTTGCTGGATAAATATGCGTTGTGACTTCGGGAGGAGCTCTTCAACCACGGGGATGATTGAGGATGATTCTTACAATGACCTTCCCTGTGGTGAATCGCAGGAAGAGCCTTCTGTGATTATTGAAATCCAACCCATCTCCTTTTTTGAAAATAGTCCCAATTGCATCAACTTGAAAACCAGCATATGCTCCTCTTTTCAGATGAGATAATCTCCATGAGCTAAGAGTGTTTCTCTGCCATATTTAATATTTGCACAGAGACTCCATTGGTCCTGTTGGTTCACAGCTGGTAGATAGCCTTTTCAACCTCTTGTCAGGCACATTGTGCAGGGGTGGTGGTGAGTTGAATGCTGTGGAATGTGATCATAGGCACTCCATTAAGAACTCAGCTTTGATTAAGGAGATCTTGGAAGTGCTCCTTCCAATGAGACCAACTGCTTCTCTGTTCTTGAAGAAAGCCACTCCATTCTTCAAAGGGTAAGTCCTAGAGTGCTTGCTGTAGATGGTCTTTGCTGTACTGAAGAATATACACATTCCATGTTGAATTGAGTAACTGGTTTTTTTCCGCTGTTTACATCTACCATTTGTTCTTTAGGTCACAGGATTTTTTTCCTAGCCTTCATCTTTCTGTAGATAAATTTACCGTTCTCAAGTATTGGTGATGCTTTCAGTTCAGGAGGTCTTGCAACATTTTCTGGTGAACAAATGCAAAGTCTCCTCAAATGTATTGTTTATGACGGATTTGAGAGCAGGTTAGTCAACTCTCTATGTTTCCTATTCATTGAACATCATTAGGTTGGGTTTGATGTATTAACAGAATAGGTCTTTTTTGTTGAGTTCTTGAGTTCATTGATTCATTAACTACCACTGGGTTTTTTTGGGCCAGGATGGAGGTTGTAAACAAGGTCAGACAATGATGTCTGTGTCTCTGCACATGCAAACATTATCTGTATTTTGAAACATAGTTCAGCAGATATCAGCTCCACAGTGTGTGTAATGCAAACATTTTTGTAGTCCATTGTTCAGGCAATGGTGTAGTCAATCAGATGCCAATTTCTGGAACAACTGAGGTTATTTAGATTAGATTTTTTTCCCTACAGCAGGAAACAGGCCCTTCGGCCCAACAAGTCCACACCAACCCTCCAAAGGATAACCCACCCAGACCCATTCTCCAACTATATATTTATTCCTGACTATTGCACCTGACCCTATGGGCAATTTAGCAAGGCCAACTCACCTGACCTACACGTTTTTGGACTGTGGGAGGATATCGGAGCACCCAGAGGAAACCCACGCAGACACAGGGAGAACATGCAAACTCCACACAGAATGTCGCCTGAGGCAGGAATCGAACCTGAGTCCCTGGCACTGTGAGGCAGCAGTGCTAATCACTGAGCCACCGTGCTGTAACCCCTGATTTATTTATCTCTTTGATGAAATAGGGTATTTGTTATTACCAGACCAGGTTCTAGGCATTTTGTTGTGAGGAGGACTCCACTGTTATGTGATTTCCCTCTGCCTTCCATCAGTTTTTGTACCTCCCAACTCTGACACTCAAATCACTAAGGAGAATCAACCCACCTTCCTTTGGGATATTGATTGATCATGGCTGGGGTAGAATGCCACTTCAACCTCATTCATTAATTCTAGGGTTGGGGTACTTGTACTGATGGCTGTGGTGTGCTACTTCTGGGTTAAGGTGAGTTTTGGGGTCATGAGGCATTCATTTGTCTCACAGAGGAGGATTCCTGAGACAACTAATTTGTTTTTTCATGCTGAAGTCAGCACTAAGTCGTCTGTTGTTTTACCTTTTCCAGAAGAAGGTGAATCTGCTATGATGTTCATTCAGCTGTCTTTCTCCTGCCCACTATGTATAACTTAGGGCAACAACATCAATGTCGTAGCTTTGGAATTTCTGAATGATGGAAAAGGTGGGACATTCAGGTCCATCAGTGATTCA
The DNA here is from genome assembly GCF_020745735.1 of Hemiscyllium ocellatum. Classification (NCBI taxonomy): domain Eukaryota; kingdom Metazoa; phylum Chordata; class Chondrichthyes; order Orectolobiformes; family Hemiscylliidae; genus Hemiscyllium; species Hemiscyllium ocellatum. The sequence continues at coordinate 71,283,426 of NC_083410.1, forward strand.
CGAGGGTTCTTATATTTCAGGCCTCATATTTCATTTTTTGGGATGAAATATGCCTGTGCATGAGATGTTTTAATATGGGGTGGTAATCGTAAAGCAAATGTTTGGCCATAGGCTGTTGATAGGAATTGTCAAGACAATTGGAGACAAGCCTCCACTGCATGGATTGGGACTAATACATACATATGAAATTCCTCATAACCACCCCCTGCCTAGAGGACTGAGTTCTTGCTCGCTAATGGGTTGGTGTTGAAGCAAAGAGGATGCTCCACATCATTCAGCAGCTGTAGGATCAGCAAAGACCCATTGCTGTCACAGCAGCAAATGGATAGGCAATGAGATCTTCCTTCTGTGCTGCCGCTACAGTTAATTCCTTACTACTCGCTATGTGAAAAAATCATTTTGTCACTTTGTATTTGCTTGTTTTGTAAATTACTTTAAGGCTGTGCCCTCTGACTCTTGATTCTTCTATGACCTGTAACAATTTCTCCCTATTCACACTCATAAACATCTTCAGTGCTCTTTCCAATGCATCCACATCCTTTCAATAGTGTTGCACTCAGAACTGTAAACAATACTCTAGATGAGGTCTAACCAATGTCCTACATAAGTTCATTATAACTTCCCTGCTAGTGTATTCTATGTCGATGTTAAACAATAGTAGAATACTCTATACTTTATTAACAGCTTTCTCTACTTGTCTTGTCAGCTTTAATGACTTATGCAGTTTTCTCTGCTCCTACATGCCATTTAGGTTGTAACCATTTATTTTATACAATCTCTCCATTTTCATCTCACACTTCTCTGCATTGAACTTCATCTGCTACCTATCTGCCCAATCCCCCAATTTGTCAACGTTCTTTTGATGTTCTACATTATCCTTCTCACAGTTATAATTCCTCCAAGTTTTGTGTCATCCACAACTTGGAAATTGTCCTCTGCACACCAAGATCTAGCTCATTAATATAAAACAGGAAAAACAGTTTCTCAATACTGACCCCTGGGAACTCCACTATACTGTAAGGAATCTAAACTAATCTAAAATAGGTGGTTGAGGGCAAGGTCAAATGGGTCTTTCATTGTTTAAAAAGGTAGCATGGTGGCTCATGTGGTTAGCACTGCTGCCTCACAACATTGGAGTCCCAGGTTTGATACCAGCCTCAGGTGACTGTGTGAAGTTTGCACATTCTCCCCGTATCTGCATGGGTTTCCTTGTGCAGGCCAGGTGAATTGGCCGTGCTAATTTGCCCATAGTGTTAGGTGCATTAATCAGAGTGAAATGGGTCTGGGTGGGTTACTCTTTGGAGGGTTGGTGTGGACTGGTTGGGCCAAAGGGCCTGTTTCCACAATGTAGGGAACCTAATCTAAACCTTCAAGCTCCAAAACATACTCATTAATCATCACTTTGTTTTTTATTACTCAGCCAATTTTGCACCTTCTTTGCTACTGTTCCTTTTAAAAGTCCATGTTTACCACAACAATCACCTTGCCCTCATGAATCCTCCTGATTAACTCATCAAAAAGCTCTGGCAAGTTAGTTAGACTCAATTTTCCCTTAACAAATCCATGTTGGCTGTTAAACATTCAACCCACATCATCCATTTTAATATTAATTCAATCTCAGACAATAATTTTAAGATGTAGACATTGTTGATATGTCAGCAAATGTTGAACAAAAAAAAAAGCTATATATAAGCATTAGGAAGACAAACTGGTTGATCTATCATTGGTGGGGTTCAATCAGTAATAAAAGGTGTTTGGAAAAATTTCCTTGCTCTTCTTTGATTGGCCCCACAGATACTTGACAGGTACCTGAAACAAGAGATTTTCCTTATTTGAGAAATGGCATCTGACTGTATAACATTTCTTTAAAATTACACTGAAGTGCAATCCTAGGTTGGGCACTTTAGACCTTGACATAAACATGCAATTTCTCATTGAGAGCTAATAGTACAAACAGTTATAGAGTCATAGAGTCAAAGAGCTGTACATTATGGAAACAGATCCTTTGGGTCAACTCTTGCATGCTGATCAGATATGCTAAATTAACCTAGTCCCCTTTGCCAACATTTAGCCTATATCCCTCCAGGCCATTCCTGATAAGTGGCCCGGTGGCTCAGTAGTTAGCACAGCTGCCTCATAGCACCCAGATCCCAGGTTCGATCCCAGCCTCGGGAGATTGTCTGTGTTGAGTTTGCACGTTTGCCCTGTATCTGCGTGGGTTTCCTCCCACAATCCAAAGATGTGCGGGTCGGGTGAACTGGTCATGCTAAATTGCCCATAGTGTTAGGTGCATCAGTCAGAGGGAAATGGGTCTGGGGGATTACTGTTTGGAGAGTTGGTGTGGACTGGTTGGGCAGAAGGGCCTGTTGCCATACTGTAGGGAATCTAATCTAATACAAAGTGTACCAGCTTCCACTACTTCCTCTGACAGTCTGTTCTATACAGATGTGAAAAAGTTGCCCATTTGGCCTTTTTTAAATCTTTCCCCTCTCACCTTAAACCAATATCTAGTTTTAGACTCCCCTACCCTGGGGAATAAACCTTGGCTATTCATCCTTTCTATGCCCCTCATAAATAAGGACACCCAACAGTCTCCAACACTCCAAAGGAAAATAGCCCCAGCTTATTCAGCATCTCCCTATAACTCAAACCCTCCAACTCTGGAAACATTCTTATAAATTTTTTCTGAACCCTTTCAAGTTTCAAAATATCCTACCTATAGCAGGGAGACCAGAATTGAATGAAGTATTCCAGAAGTGTTCTAACAAATTTCCTGTATAGCCACAACATGACCTCACGACTCCTATATTCAGTGCACTGATCAATAAAGGAAAGCATACTTCACTATCCTATCTATCTCCAACTCCAATTTCAAGGAACAATTAACCTGCGCTCCAAGGTCTCTGTTCAGCAACACTCCCCAGGACTTATCATTAAGTGTACAAGTCCAGCCCTGATTTGTCTTTCCAAAATACAGCATCTACATTTATCTAAATTAAACTCCATGTGCCACTCCTGGGCCTACCGGCCCAACTGACCAAGGTCTCATTGTATTCTAAGGTAACCTTCTTCAATATGCACGACATCTCCAATTTTGGTGTCACCTGCAAACTTACTAACCATATTTCTTATGTTCACATCCAAATCATTTATATAAATGATAAAAAGCAGTGGACCCAGCATCAATCCTTGTGGCACACAGCTGATCACAGGTCTTCAATCTGAAATGCAACCCTCCATTACCACTCCACATCTTCTATCTTTGAGCTAGTTTTGCATCCAAATGGCTAGTTCTCCCGTCTTCTATCTGATCTAACCGTACTAATCAGTCTAACATGATGAACCTTGTCGAATGTCTTACTATATTTCATGGAGCAGCATTTCTGATGAAGGGCTTTTGCCCAAAACGTTGATTTCGCTGCTCCTTGGATGCTATCTGAACTGCTGTGCTCTTCCAGCACCACTAATCCAGAATCTGGTTTCCAGCAACTGCAGTCATTGTTTTTACCTTACTATATTTCACATTCACCGCTGTGACCCCCACCACCAACCCCCCCCCCCCCCCCCCCCCCCCCATCAATCCTCTTCTCTACTTCATAAGAACACAATTAACGTTAGATCTCTCATGCCTTTTCAAATACAGCTAAATCTGGTCCCTCAGGATCCCCTCCAACAACTTGCCCACCACTGATGTCAGGCACACCAGTCTGTAGTTCCTTGGCTTTTCCTTAACATTTATTCTTAAACAGTGGCACTAATTTAGCCAACCTCCAATCTTTAAGCAACTTATCTGTGGCTATTGATGACATAAATATCTTAGCAATCATTTCCCTAGCTTTCCACAAAGATTAGGGTACACCTGATCGGGTTCTGGGGATTTATCCATATTTATAAAATGTCCAGCACCTCCTCCTCCGTAATATGGTCATTTCTCAAGATGCCGCTATTTATTTCCCCAAGTTCTCTAGCTTCCATATCCTTCCCCACAGTAAACATTGATGCAAAATATTCATTTAGTATCTTCCCCATCTCCTATGGTTCCACACAAAGAAGGCCTTGCTGATCTTTAAGGTGCCCTACTCTCTCCCAAGTTATCCTTTTGTCACTAACGTATTTGTAGAACCTTGAAGTTTTAGCACTGTTCCCCTTTAGAAAATTGGTCTTGTACCTCTAGATTTAATTCACATCAAAACAGCAGCAGCAAAGATGACTTACTGCCTTTCTTTTATTATCATACCTGTTTTGGGAAAAGAATTGCAGAATTAACTGACGCAGGTAAGTATAGAATTCTTCAGTATAGAATTTTTGTTTGTGTGTGTTTTCCATACTTTGTTCTAAGATTGTTTTCTTAGGTTAGGTTAGTTCTTTAAAACTAATAAATTGTCTTTTTAAAAACAGAGCTGTCCTCGGCCATTTGTAAACAGGTAGTTTTATTTGAAGTAAAGAGAGGACTGGAGTACTTACAGATGTTGCTTGCTTCTTTTGAGGTACTATGCTTCAGTATAGGTTAGTACCTTCAAGTTTTTTGTATTTGTAATTTCAGCTCTGAACTTGACAGGTTGATGACGGTTGGGAAAATGATCTTGTACAACTGCAACACTTGTCACTATTTCAGCCTTCATTAAGATGTACTTACTGCCAATAACTAGCAGTCACCAGAAGTGTTCAGTGCCCACTTGCTGCCACCATTGCCATAAGCATGCTGCACTTTAGTTTTCTACATGTTAGTCAGTTTTGTTGAAATAGATCTCGCTGTTTATTAAGATTAATTATTTACATGGTACAAATATGACGGACACAATCTATCACTTCCCAAGGCTCTGGAAATGTTAGTCCACCATCCATAACATGCCCAGGCCTTAGCTTCCCTCTATTACTGACCGTTACAGAATCCACTTTGCAACAAGGCAAGAATAAAATGCACAACAAAATAAAAGTTCCAAATCCAAATTTATGAATCAAACCATACCATATTGTGTATATTCTGCAGTTTTACTATCTTTACCTATTTGCATGTCAAACTTACTTTTAGTCTAAATCCGCACCCAAATCATCCTAAATCATTATGGGAGCTATGTCAGCTTCACCAGCTATAGACTAAGTCCGAAAACAAGATTTGTTCACTTTTGGGTTTTTTATACTACTAAATGTATCTCAGAATAAAACATAGGTTTTTGATATAACAACAGAGACAAATCACTTGCTTTGACCAATCTCATGTGACATGCAGAGCATACAGACCAGACTGGTCATCCAACCACCTGATTCCGGGATCCTGGGCTTTGAGATTGTTATAATGGTGGGTCAGAAGCCTGAAGTATTTATAGACAAGTTTTACTTTAAATTCTAAAATGTGTTGTTTTCAAAAGGATTGGTACAGAATTAATATGCCGGTTCATTGACTGGCAAAGTTCTGTGTGAAGTCAATGGAATGTTACATAGGTAAATTGTGAAACTCCAAAAAGGGAGAAACTTTTCAAGAAGAGATAATGAGGGGCTGCTTATGTCTGTACTCCCAGCAGAAAGCCCCCTATTGCAGACATGAATTGTTTTATACTCCAGAACTAAACAGAAAAGATGTTTAAAAGCTTGTTTCAAGTCCTTGCATGCTGTGAAAGTCATAGTCAAAGAATTACTCCCTAGTTACCGTAAAGACAGAGCTCAGAAGAGCCAGGAGGAGACATGAGAAATCGTTGGCGGATAGGATCAGGTTAAACCCTAAGGTTTTCTATTGGTATTTAAGGAATAAAAGAATGATGAGAGTAAGATTAGGGCCAATCAAGGATAGTAGTGGGAAGTTGTGTGTGGAGAAGATAGGAGAAGCACTAAATGAATATTTTTCAACAGTATTCACTCTAGAAAATACTGTTGTCAAGGAGATTATTGAGATACAAGTTACTAGACTAGGTGTGATTGAGGTTCACAAGAAAGAAGTATTAGAAATCCTGCAGAGTGTGAAAATAGATAAGTCCCCTGGGCCAGATGGGATTTATCCTAGGATCCTCTGGGAAGCCAGGGAGGGTCGAGCCTTTGGCATTGATCTTTAAATCGTCATTGTCTACAGGAATAGTGCCAGAAGACTGGAGGATAGCAAATGTGGTTCCCTGTTCAAGAAGGGGAGTAGAGACAATCCTGGTAATTATAGAACAGTGAGCCTTACTTCAGTTGTTGGTGAAGTGTTGGAAAAGGTTATAAGAGATAGGATTTATAATCATCTAGAAAAGAATAATTTGATTAGAGATAGTCAGCACGGATTTGTGAAGGGTAGGTCGTGCCTCACAAACCTTATTGAGTTCTTTGAGAAGGTGACCAAACAGGTAGATGAGAATAAACCAGTTGATGTGGTGTATATGGATTTCAGCAAGGCATTCGATAAGGTTCCCCACAGTAGGCTATTGTACAAAATGCAGAGTAATGGGATTGTGGGAGATATAGCAGTTTGGATCAGTAATTGGCTTGCTA